>NC_132908.1:2315000-2915000 GCF_047675955.1 Chlorocebus sabaeus | reverse complement strand
TTTCCAAGTTGGAAAAAAAAATTCAAGAGGATTTCCAAAATGTTGTGTTTACAAAAAGTATTACTTAGAACTGGGCATGGTGGTGCGTATCTGTAGTCCCAGCTACTTGGACGTTGCCTCAGGAAAATGGCTTGAGCCCAGGAGTTTGAAGCCAACCTAGGCAACATCACAAGACCCCATCTCAAGAAACAAAAACCAGGCTGGACGCGGTGGCTCACGCCTGTAATCCCAGCACTTCGGGAGGCCGAGGTGGGCGGATCACGAGGTCAAGAGATCGAGACCATCCCAGGCCAACATGGTGAAACCCCGTCTCTACTAAAAATACAAAAATTAGCTGGGCGTGGTGGCGGGTGCCCGTGGTCCCAGCTACTCCGGAGGCTGAGGCAAAAGTATCGCTTGAACCCAGGGGGCAGAGGTTGCAGTGAGCGGAGACCACACCACTGCACTCCAGCCCGGGAGACAGAGCGAGATTCCGTCTCCAAAAAAAAAAGGAAAAAAAAATTAAAACAAATGAATAAATATATACACATATATAAGAGTTAGAGCGGCTGAGCGCAGTGGCTCACGCCTGTAATCCCAGGACTTTGGGAGGCTGAGGCGGGCAGATCACCTGAGGTCGGGAGTTCGAGACCAGCCTGACTAACATGGAGAAACCTGGTCTCTACTAAACGTACAAAATTAGCTGGGCGTGGTGGCGCATGCCTGTAACCCCAGCTACTCGGGAGGCTGAGGCAGGAGATCGCACCATTGCACTCCAGCCTGGGCAACAAGGGCAAAACTCCATCTCAAACAACAACAACATCAAAGCAAACAAAAAAACAATGGTCGGAATGACTCACATCCCAAGGGTCTCTTGGTGAAAAAGTTTTTCTGTTTTTTTTTCAGACAGAGTCTGTCACCCAGGCTGGAGTGCAGTGGCGCGATCTTAGCTCACTGCAACCTCCGCCTCCTGGGGTCAAGCGATTCTTAGGCCTCAGCCTCCTGAGTAGCTGGGATTATAGGCACCCGCAACCACATGTGGCTAAATTTTGATGTGTATTTTTAGTAGAGATGGGGTTTCACCATTTTGGCCAGCCTGGTCTTCAACTCCTGGCCTCTACTTACCTACCTGCCTCTCACAATGCTGGGATTACAGGCGCTCTACTGAACAGCAGAAGCTTCTTGTTCTTGGGTTTGGTTTACTCATCAAAGAAGGGGTGGCATGCATTATATGTTGTGAAATTTTCTAAGTTCTAATATCATATTCTAACAATATATAGAAACCATTTCAGAATGTTAAGACTATAATACTAAATTACCCCAATCCTGCCACTCAAATGCACAACTACTTCCATTGTTGAATTAATGCCTTTAACACACTTCCTTTTCTGTAGCACACACTGCGTTCAATCATGTCTGCTACTGTATCCCTCTCGAGGGTAGGAAGCCCCCACCCGAGGCCACCTGGAATCTTTCCACAGGACCATTGCATGAGGCAGGACCACACTTAATGGGAAAGCGCCAATTTAAATCCTCAGCAGCAATACTCGACATGGCCACAAGATGGTGGTGTTGCTCCTGAAATGTTCCTATTGCCTTGGTAAAGTCACACGGGTGGCAGTTTCCAAACAAGAATTTGGAAATTTTTCCAAGTTGGAAAAAAAATTCAAGAGGATTTCCAAAATGTTGTGTTTACAAAAAGTATTACTTAGAACTGGGCATGGTGGTGCGTATCTGTAGTCCCAGCTACTTGGGACGTTGCCTCAGGAAAATGGCTTGAGCCCAGGAGTTTGAAGCCAACCTAGGCAACATCACAAGACCCCATCTCAAGAAACAAAAACTAGGCCGGGCGCGGTGGCTCACGCCTGTAACCCCAGCACTTCGGGAGGCCGAGGTGGGCGGATCACGAGGTCAAGAGATCGAGACCATCCCAGGCCAACATGGTGAAACCCCGTCTCTACTAAAAATACAAAAATTAGCTGGGCGTGGTGGCGGGTGCCCGTGGTCCCAGCTACTCGGGAGGCTGAGGCAAAAGTATCGCTTGAACCCAGGGGGCAGAGGTTGCAGTGAGCGGAGACCACACCACTGCACTCCAGCCCGGGAGACACAGCGACACTCTGTCTCAAAAAAAAAAAAGAAAAAAGAAAAAATTAAAACAAATGAATAAATATATACACATATGTAAGAGTTAGAGCGGCTTGGCGCAGTGGCTCACCCCTGTAATCCCAGCACTTTGGGAAGCCAAGGCAGGTGGATCACAACGTCAGGAGATCGAGACCATTCTGGCTAACATCTACTAAAACACAAAAAATTAGACAGGAGTGGGGGTGTGCACCTGTAATCCCAGCTACTTGGGAGGCTGAGGCAGAATAATCGCTTAAACCAGGAAGTTGGAGGTGGCAGTGAACCGACATCCTGCCACTGTACTCCAGTATGGGCAAAAGAGGGAGATTGCCGCAAAAAAAAGAAAGAAAGAAAGAAAATAGAAAGCAAAATCCAATTAACAAATTCAGTAAAGACTATCTTTCTAAACAAGTTTTTTTTTTTTTCCCCAAAAAAAGACCAAAATATTACTTACAGAAGACACTACCTTCTAGGCCTCAATCCACTGGTCCTTCTTATTTCCTTTCTACTCTGGTCAGATTTGTTACTCATTGGTGAATTTTATTTTACATGTTTATAACTTAAAAACATTTAAGGCCAGGCGCGGTGGCTCACGCCTCTAATTCCAGCACTTTGGGAGGCCGAGGCAGGAGGATCACCTGAGGTCAGGAGTTTGAGACCAGCCTGACCAACATGGAGAAACCCCATCTCTACTAAAAATACAAAAATTAGCTGGGTATGGTGGTGCATGCCTGTAATCCCAGCTACTCAGGATGCTGAGGTAGGAGAATCACTAGAAGCCGGCAGGTAGAGTTTGCGGTGAGGCAAGATTGCACCATTGCACTCCAGCCCGGGTAACAAGAGCGAAACTCCATCTCAAAAACAAAAATAAAAAAAAGTTAAATAACTAGTAAGAGATATATTGAAATGTTAAAACTAGTAAGAATATTGATTTTTTTCTTGAATTTCTTGTTCTCAAAACGGTTTCCCATGTGCACAAACTCTTTTTACAGTGGGAAAATATTAAACACGTTCAAGATAGGCCGCATCTCCTGAGTAGTAATTTAATGTTATGCAGGAGGATCAAGAGTAATATCAAGTAGAACAGAGGAATTAATTAAATTGAGGATATTAAAATCCCTATTGTAGGGGCTAGGTGTGATGGCTCATGCCTGTAATCCTAGCATTTTGGGACGGTGAGGCAGGAGGATCTCTTGAGGCCAGGTGTTTGAGACCAACTTGGGCAACACTGTGAGACCCTGTCTCTACAAAAAGTTTGGCGTGATGGCGGGTGCCTGCGGTCCAGCTACTCAGCAGGCTGAGATGGGAGGATTGCTTGAGCCCAGGAGGTTGAGGCTGCAGTGAGCCAAGATCTCACCACGACTGGTCCATGAAGCTTTTATTTCAATTATTTTTACGTATAATTCTAGTCTATATAAGAATTACGTGGAACATTTGATAAAAATGTAGATTCCAGGATTTCACATCTAAAATTCTAGCTGAGGTTCTAGAGAGGGATTCAAGAAGAATCCAAGGCCAGGCATGGTGGCACATGCCTCTAATTCCAGCACTTTGGGAGGCCGAGGCGGGTGGATCACTTGAGGTCAAGAGTTCAAGACAAGCTTGGCCAACATGGCAAAATCCCATCTCTTCTAAAAAATACAAAAATTAGCTGGGCATGGGGGTGGGCACCTGTAATCCCAGCTACTCCGGAGGGTGAGGCAGGGAGAACTGCTTGAACCCGGGAAGTGGAGGTTGCAGTGGGCCAAGATCGCGCCATTGCACTCCAGCCTAGGCGACAGAGTGAGACTCCGTCTCGCGGGTGGGGGGGAAAGGAAAAAAGACTCCAGATTTCAGGGGGTGGGGAGAGGATCAGGGAGGAGGCAGGAACAAGAATCTAGATTTTTAGCAAATACTCCTGATACTGATAGACTATGAACCAGACTTTGACAAACACTAGAATAGATGCCCTTGAGAAAAAGAAGACTGTGGCTAAAGTGACGAGCCTAAGACACACATGAGGTTTGCTTTGTCCTGGGCACTAAAACACCTCAAGTATTTTATCTACATCATCTCATTTAATCTTTAATATCATACAGGTTTCCTCATTAATGTTGCATAAAATCATTAACGGCCGGGCGCGGTGGCTCACACCTGTAATCCCAGCACTTTGGGAGGCTGAGGTGGGTGGATCACCTGAGGTCAGGAGTTCGAGACCAGCCTGACCAACATGGCAAAACCCTGTCTCTACTAAAAATACAAAATTAGCTGGGCGTTGTGGTGGGCGCTTGTAGTCCCTGCTACTCGGGAGGCCGAGGCTGCAGTGAGCAGAGATCGTGCCACTGCACTCCAGCCTGGGCAACAGAGTGAGACTCTGTCTCAAAAAAAAAAAAAAAAAAGGAAAGGAAAAAAAACTAGCTGGGCATGGTGGCACATGCCTATAACCCCAGCTACTCAGGAGGCTGAGGGAGAAAAATCGCTTGTACTCTGGAGGTGGAAGTTACAGGGAGCAGAGATCCCACCACTGCACTCCAGTCTGGGTGACAAGAGCCGAACTCTGTTGCAAAAAAAAAAAAAAAAAATGTAACACGCTTACTTTGTATCATTGGGAAAGTCATGGCTTCCTTTTTTCCTTTTACTTTTTCTTTTCTTTTTTTTTTTTTGAGACAGAGTTTCACTCTTTCACCCAGGCTGGAGTGCAGTGGCATGATCTCAGCTCACTGCAACCTCCGCTTTCTGGTTTCAAGCGATTGTCCTGCCTCAGCTTCCCAAGTAGCTGGGATTACAGGTGTGCGCTACCACGCCTGGCTAATTTTTGTATTTTTTCAGTAGAGATAGGGTTTCACCATGTTGTCCAGGCTGGTCTCGAACTCCTGACCTCATGATCCACCCATCTTGGCCTCCCAAAGTGCTGGGATTATAGGCGTGAGCCACCATGCCTGGCTGAGTTCTTCTTTTTTGAAACTATCAGCAATTTAACAAGTTTCAGGAGCCTACGGGTATTGTGGGGAACCTCAAGAAGAGAGGAATTTGCCCAAATTTTAAGTACTACAGGCAAAATCTGATGGAGAAGGCATCTTGGGCTTGCCTTCTGTGTCTCAGGATATCAAACAACAGATTATTTATTTATTTTTTTGAGACAGAGTCTTGCTCTGTCCCCCAGGCTGGAGTGCAGTGGCACGACCTCGGCTCACTGCAAGCTCCACCTCCCGGGTTCACATCATTCTCCTGCCTCAGCCTCTCCAGTAGCTGGGACTACAGGCGCCCACCACAATGTCTGGCTAATTTTTTGTACTTTGTTAGTAGAGACAGGGTTAGCCAGGATGGCCTCGATCTCCTGACCTCGTGATCTGCCCGCCTCAGCCTCCCAAAGTGCTGGGATTACAGGCGTGAGCCACCACGCCTGGCCTCTCTTTTCATTTTGAGATGGAGTCCCACTCCTCTGTTGTCCAGGCTGGAGTACAGTTACATGATCTCAGCTCACTGCAACCTCCACCTCCCAGGTTAAGTAATTCTCCTGCCTCAGCCTCTTGAGTAGCTGGGATTACAGGCGCGTACCACCACGCCCAGCTAATTTTTGTTTTTAGTAGAGACGAGGTTTCACCATGTTGGCCAGGCTGGTCTCGAACTTCTGACCTCAAGTGATTGGCCCATCTTCACCTCCCAAAATGCTGGGATTACAGGTGCGAGTCACAGCACCTGGCCGGAACAACAGACTTTCAAAAGTCTAAGGTTCCTTATGGAGACTTCCAGCAAGGCAAATTCAGGTGAGTTTATCTGGTAAATGAGTACTACATAATCAGGCCAAATCTAATGAGATCAGCCTTATAATCAAAAATAGGTTTCCTTGGCCAGGCACAGTGGCTTACGCCTGTAATCCCAGCACTTTAGGAGGCTGAGGCGGGAAGATCACTTGAGGTCAGGAGTTTGAGACCAGCCTGGCCAACTTGGTGAAACCCCGTGTCCACTAAAAATACAAAAATTAGAACTGAGGCCGGGCGCGGTGGCTCAAGCCTGTAATCCCAGCACTTTGGGAGGCCGAGACGGGTGGATCACGAGGTCAGGAGATCGAGACCATCCTGGCTAACATGGTGAAACCCCGTCTCTACTAAAAAATACAAAAAACTAGCCGGGCGAGGTGGTGGGCGCCTGTAGTCCCAGCTACTTGGGAGGCTGAGGCAGGAGAATGGCGTGAACCCGGGAGGCGGAGCTTGCAGTGAGCTGAGATCCGGCCACTGCGCTCCAGCCTGGGCGACAGAGCAAGACTCCCTCTCAAAAAAAAAAACAAACAAACAAAAATTAGAACTGAAAAAAAAATACAAAAATTAGCTGAGTGTGGTGGTGTGCGCCTGTAATCCCAACTACTTGGGAGGCTGAGACAGGAGAATTGCTTGAACCCGGGAGGCGGAGGTTGCAGTGAGCTAAGATCACACAACCACACTCCAGCTTAGGTGACAGGGTAAGACTCCATCTCCAAAAAAAAAAAAAAAAAAAAAAAATTTCCTTGATTATGAGATCAAAAGAAAAATGTGTGCTTCCGTGGAAAATGATACATTGTTTAGAACACATCTTTCCAGATTATCTTATTCTCCTCTTTGAGCTATTTGTACAACTCTGTAAATTGTGAACAGCTGAGAAAAATGCAAAATAATTCTAGTATATAGAAGACAGGGTCTAGCTCTGCTGCCCAGGCTGGAGTGCAGTGGTGCAATCACTACAGCCTCAAACTCCCAGGCACAAGCGATCCTCCCACCTCGACCTCCTAAAGTGCTGAGACTACAGGTGTGAGCCACCAGGCCTGGCTTCCCTTTTTCTATTTAAATAAATACGGCCGGGCGCAGTGGCTCACACCTGTTATCCCAACACTTTGGGGGGCCAAGGTGGGCAGATCACGAGGTCAGGAGATCGAGACCATCCTGGTGAACACGGTGAAACTGTCTCTACTAAAAATACAAAAAAATTAGCCAGCCATGGTGGTGGGCACCTGTAGTCCCAGCTACTTGGGAGGCTGAGGCAGGAGAATGGCGTGAGCCTGGGAGGCGGAGCTTGTAGTGAGCTGAGATTGCGCCACTGCATTGCACTGGGAAACAGAGCAAGACTCTGTCTCAGTAAATAAATAAATAAATAAATAAAATACAGACATGTAAATAAATTCCCCCACTGTGGAAGAGGCCAGTTTTGCCTCCATTTGCACATTCACTTCAATATTCCTGATCTAGAATCTTCCAGATTATTCTTTGGATTCCCTTTTTTTTTTTTTTTTTTCCCCCATCACAGAGTCTTCTTCTGTCTCCCAGGCTGGAGAGCAGTGGGTAGATCTCAGCTCACTGCAACCTCCGATTTCTGGGCTCAAGTCATTCTCCTGCCTGTGCATCCCATGATCTGCCCACCTTGGCTTCTCAAAGTGCTGGGATTACAGGCGTGAGCCACCACGACCAGCCCATGTAATTTTAAAAATTGCTGACTGGAACCTAATGATTTTAACACCAATGACTAAGCAGTTTGAAAAACAGTGCCCTAGACCAAAACAAAGGAAATAAAACTGTTTTATACTCATATAAAACAAACACATGTTAAAGATTTCACTTATTGTTAAAGAGCCAGTGAACTGGAGCTCAGGAGTTCGAGACCAGCCTGGCCAACATGGTGAAACCCTGTCTCTACTAAAAATACACAAAAATTAGCCGGGCATGGTGCGTGCCTGTAATCCCAGCTGCTCAGGAGGCTAAGGCAGAACTGATTGAACCTACCTGGGAGATGGAGGTTGCAGTGAGCCAAGATCGCACCACTGCACTCTAGCCTAGGCAACAAAATGAGACTCTGTCTCAGGGGGGGAAAAAAAAAAAAAGAAATTTTCAGTGCATGTAACAAAAAACGAGTATATTTTATGAAACTTTTGTTACTGTAAGTGCATTTTTTTTTTTTTTTTTTTTTTTTACAGTGGACACCCGTTGTTTTGTGGTAGATACAGGGGCCCTAATGTGTTTCTTTTGTGATGTTCAATCTTCGTTCAGTACAAATTTTTTTTTTTTTTTTTTGAGACAGTCTCACTCTGTCACCCAGGCTGGAGTGAAGTGGCTCGATCCCGGCTCACTGCAACCCCTGCCTCCTGAGTTGAAGCGATTCTGCTCCTCAGGCTCCTGAGTAGCTGGGATTACAGGCACCCGCCACCACGCCCAGCTACATTTTCTGTATTTTTTTTTTTTTTTTTTTTTTTTTAAGTAGAGACGGGGTTTCACCGTGTTAGCCAGGATCCTCTCGATCTCCTGACCTCGTGATCCGCCCGTCTCAGCCTCCCAAAGTGCTGGGATTACAGGCTTGAGCCACCGCGCCCGGCCTTTTTCTGTATTTTTAGTAGAGACGGGGTTTCACCATATTAGCCAGGCTGGTCTCAAACTCCTGACCTCTGGTGATCTGCCCGCCTCAGCCTCCCAAAGTGCTGGGATTACAGACATGAACCACCATGCCTGGCCGCACTCAGTACAGATTTCTTAAGTGAATGGAGCACGGTCTGGCAGATGTGCACGGAAAGCTCCAAAGTCTCAGTTTATGGTGCATCACTCTTATCCTCTCTCCCCATCTCCCAGAACTGTGGGTGCGGAGCAACTTGAGTGCAATGCCAGATGGCCTGCTGGGACACTGTGGTCCTGCCGGTGGCCACAAGGGCTCAGTGTAGACCTAAGGGTCACGTGTCAGCAACTGTCAGGTGTCTCTCAGACACCAACGGGTTCAAGCTCTAATCAGTAAGGCTGGAAAACCAGGAGGCTCTGTTGGCAGCTGAAGGAGCAACAGAATTACCTTTACACGTGGGTGAGAGACGCCACCATCATCTCCCACACCTGGGTCACGGCACTGGCTTGCTGGGCAGGAGACCCCGGGGGAAAATCCCGTAACTTCTCTGGGCTGGTTTCACCTGTGAAGAAAGAAAAGTGGCAAATGAAATACCGCAAGCGAAATTATTCCATGAACTGTCGAGTGTTACACAAGAACAAGGCATTCTGCATCCAGGTGCAGCAGGGGTGCTGAGGGATAGGAGCGGGAGGAGGGAAGGCGCTTTGTTTAAAAAGCTTCTGAACGGGCTGGTGGCAAGCTGGCTCACACCTGTCATCTCAGCAGTTTTAAAGACTCAGGTGAGAGAATTGTTTGAGCCTAGGAGTTAGAGACCACCCCTCCACACACACCATTTCTACAAAATTAAAAAAAAAAAAAAAGCGCTCCTGGACGACTCCAATGTCTACCCACCTCCCATCGACCCACGACTGAGCCATGAGCATTGGAGGCACACTGGCCTTGGACATGAACCCCTATGGTGATAGCACACGCTCAGTGGGTGCACACAGACCTTCCTCCTGGAGAGGCTGAAGGTGGCAGAGATGCCCAGATAATTAAAATTGACTCAAAATGAACTTCACAGTCTCAGCACTGTCGACATTTTGGGCTGGATGATTCTGCTGTGGGAGGCTGTGCTGTTCAGCGTGGGGTGTTCAGCAGCATCCCTGGTCTCTACCTGCCAGATCCTAGTGTCATGCCCTACCACACATTGTGACCATCAACATTGCAGAATGTTCCCTGGGGTGCAAAATTGCCCGAGAGCCACAGCTCCAAAGCAACTTAGAAATCAGAGGGCACAGAGGCCGGGCGCGGTGGCTCAAGCCTGTAATCCCAGCACTTTGGGAGGCCGAGACGGGCGGATCATGAGGTCAGGAAATCGAGACCATCCTGGCTAACATGGTGAAACGCCGTCTCTACTAAAAAATACAAAAAACTAGCCGGGCGAGGTGGCGGGCGCCTGTAGTCCCAGCTACTCGGGAGGCTGAGGCAGGAGAATGGCGTGAACCTGGGAGGCAGAGCTTGCAGTGAGCTGAGATCCGGCCACTGCACTCCAGCCTGGGCGACAGAGCGAGACTCCGTCTCAAAAAAAAAAAAAAAAAAGAAATCAGAGGGCACAGAAAGGGAGAGCTTGGCCAATGAGACCCCCCCCAACCCAGCCGGGTATTCCCCAATCACCCTCCATCATAATCTTAGCGAAGTTTCTTTATTCCTTCCCATAGCTTAATGCATCCTCAAATCTCTCTCCCTTTATGCCTGATATACCCATCTTCCCTCTCCTTTCCATTCCCACCACCTCAGGACATCATCCCTTACCACAACTTCTTTAGCCCAAGCCAAACCTCTGAACGATCTTGCCAGCTCTGGCAAGCAGCCACTCCAATTCTCCCTATAGGGTGCTGACAGGCCACTCTTCCTAAAGCTTAACTTTCAGCCTGTCTATCCCCAGTTAAATCATCTCCATCTCCAGCTTTAGTGCATCATCAGCTGGGTGTCATAAACGCTCCGCAATGTAGCCCCAACCTCAGCCTTGTTCCTTCCACACGTGCCGCCAGTAGCATTTGGGAAAGGAATAAGAGAAACATAATAGAATCACACGAGAAAATCTAGACCAAGCCCTGGAAATCATATTGGCCCTGGAAAGGAGAAATATGAAAATAAAAATAAGCCGTTTTTTCGGAATTGGAGTTCGCACATGATTTATCTGACTATGGAAGTTCAGTTTCCTCCCAGGACAAGGAATAAAGGGAACAACGGGCAGGGTTTCGAGCGAGGGTTTCAACTACGTCAGACCCGTTATGTGCAGGCTCCATGGGTTAGCCGCGGCCTTTTGGAACCGGGTGGAAGAGAATGGAACGGAATTGAATCCGAACAGATCTAGCTGCGTCATGTGAGCTTAAACAAGCGTCTCCCTTTAAACTTGTGCTTCAGTCATCCAGACCCACAGGCGCAGTGTACACGCGTAAAAGGCATTTCTCAGTGTCGGCTGTGGGTCAGCAAAGTTCGAAAGCCGTGACCGGAGATCTATAGAGTCAGAAGCCGGAGCGGGGTGCGTCCAGACCCGCAAAAGTGCAAGGTCACTGGGACCGCCCGAGCTGCAACCGTGGGACGGGGCTGGTGCTGCGGGTTCAGGAAGGCAGTGCTGGGCGGGGCGGACACCGCCAGGGAACGGAGGGCGAGTGCTGGGGTCCTTGATGTGGGGGTGTCGGGCTTAGGCCAGGGGACGGGGGTGGGGTGAGGAAGGAGGGGCGAGGAGCAAGGAGGGAATCGCGGGACACCCCACAGGAGGCGGCTGAGCGCCGAGACGCAGACCCCTCCCCAGCACCCGCAGCCCTCGGGACCCCCGGGAGAGCCGGGCCGGGGGCGCGTCCACGCCGGGGACGCGGGACTCTCCCGGCCCGCAGGGGCCCGTCCTCACCGACGGCAGCGGGGCCTTCCCTCTCCGGTGACAGCGCCGCGGCGGGTCCCTCAGCCTCTGCCGTTGCAGCAGCGGGGGTCGACCTCGCAGCCCAGGCAGTCGCCGCCACCCCGACCCCGGCGCCCGCTCCCAGCCCCGACTTGCCCCTCGGGAGCGAGCCCCGTGACCGCGCGCGCGACCCCGCCGGGGAGCCGGCCTTGCGGAACGCCCAGGCGGGCTCCTTCCGAGCATGCGCAGCAAGACCGCGCGGCCCGTTCCTCAGGTAAATCCGCTCCTCCGGGTCTTCCCTGCGCGTCGCCGATCCGCAGGCCTGGCCTATCAGCGCATGGGGGCGGGGACGTAACTCACTGAAAAGGCGGGGCCATCCCGAGATTGGACGGCGGCGTCCAGAGGCGGAGCTAGGGTGGGGGTGCTGGACTGGACGCTCTTGGCGTAAAGGGGCTGGAGTAGGGGGCGCTTAATTGAGACCCCAGGACGGTCCCCAGGATCTGAGGATGCCCGCAGGAAGCGGAGCGCTTGCTGAGATGCACCCTTGGGTCTGTCAGTTTCCTGAGCCCGTGGAAAGGCGATTCTCATGCATCTCATTGACGCCCCCAGTGACCCTACCCCAGAGCGGAGCCAGTGAGATATTCAAATAAACAGCGATAGCAACGGATTATAACCTTGACTACGATAACAGTCCAAACTGAAGGAAATAAGTCAATGCGGGGAAGGGACAGTTCTTTCTTACATCACAAAGCCAACAACAAAAAAATACCTGGGCTGGGCGCGGTGGCTCCTGCCTGTATTCCCAGCACTTTGGGAGGCCGAGGCGGGTGGATCATCTGAGGTCAGTAGTTCAAGACCAGCCTGGTCAACATGGTGAAACCCCGTTTCTACTAAAAATACAAACATTAGCCGGGTGTGGTGGTGGGCGACTGTAATCCCAGCTACTCTGGAGGCTGAGGCGGGAGAATCACTTGAACCCGGGAGGCGGAGGTTGCATTGAGCTGAGATGGCGCCACTGCACTCCAGCCTGGGCAACAGTGAGACTGTGTCAAAAAAAAAAAAAAAAAAAACAAATAAAAAAGCAGAAATATTACATAGTATTACAAAGGCTGCATGACGAGTGATGTAACACATAGAATGTAGAAGCAGGTATGACAGCCAGTAGTCTTCTGTTAAGCCAGCAACAAAGATATTTGCAAAAATGTAAAACTATGTCACTGTTCTCTCTAAATTTCTTTGGAAAAATATTGTAGTTTTCCATAAAACTATGTTATGTTAACAATCAGTTTACTGTTGCTTTTTTTTTTTTTAGTAAGAGCTTTAATGAAATATAATTCACATACCATACATTTCTCCCATTTAAAGTGTACAACTAAATGATATTTGGTATAATCACAGAGTTGTGCAAGCAGCACCATAGTCAGTTTTAAAACCTTTTATCACTCCAAGAAGAAACCTTTAGCCATCACCCTCCAATTTGCTAATCACCCCAGCCCTAAGTAACATGATCTATTTTTTGTCTTTATAAATTTGCGTATTCTGCACATTTCGTATAAATGAAATCATGCAACAAATATGTGGTCTCTTGTGACTGACTTATTTCACCTAGCCTTAGCATAGCACTTTCAAAGTTCATCCATGTTGGCCAGGTACAGTGACTCATGCTTGTAATCCCAGCACTTTGGGAAGCTGAGAAAGGAGCATCGTTTGAGCCCAGGAGTTTGAGACCAGCATAGGCAACATAGTGAGACTCTTTCTCTACAGAAAAAAAAAAAAAAAAAAAAAAAAAAAGAGGAACAAGAAAAAATTAACTGGACGTGGTGATGCACTGTAGTCCAAGCTACTCAGGAGGCTGAGGTGGAAGGATCGCTTGAGCTTGGGGGTTTGAGGATGCAGTGAGCTGCGCTCATGCTACTGCACTCCAGGCTGGGCAACAGAGCAAGACCCTGTTTTTCAAAACAAACAAACAAACAAACAAACAGTGGCAGAACTTAATTACTTGGTTTTTTTTTCTTCTTGAGATGGAGTCTTGCTCTGTCGCCCAGGCTGGAGTGCAGTGGCATGATCTCAGCTCACTGAAACCTCCACCTCCCGGGTTCAAGCGATTCTCCCGCCTCAGTCTCCTGTGCAGCTGGGATTACAGGCACTTGCCACCACGCCCAGCTTTTTTTGAGAGAAGTCTGACTGCCACACCCAGGCTGGAGTACAATGGTGCTATGTCAGGTAACTGCAACCTTTGCTTTCCAGGTTCAAGCGATTCTCCTGTCTCAGCTTCCCCAGTAGCTGGGCATGCCTGCGCCACCATGCCCGGCTGATTTTTGTATTTTTAGGAGAGACGGGGGTTCCACCATGTTGTCCAGGCTGGTCTCGAACTCCTGACCTCAGGTAATCTGCCCGACTTGGTCTCCCAAAGTGCTGGGATTACAGGCATGAGCCACCATGCCTGGCCAGGATGCTGTTTTTGTTTATTTGTTTTGTTTTTGAGACAGAATCTCCCTCTGTCGTCCAGGGTGGAGTGCAGTGGTGAGATCACAGTTCACTGAAGCCTCAATCAAACTCTTGGGTTCCATTGATCCTCTTGCCTCAGCCTCCAAAGTAGCTGGCACTACAGGTGCACAACACAGCACCCTGCTAATTTTTGTATTTTTAGTAGAGACGAGGTTTCACCACGTTGGCCAGGATGGTCTCCTGACCTCAGGTGATCCACCCCCCTCGACCTCCCAAAGTGCTAGGATTACAGGCATGAACCACTGCGATCTGCCTGTTATTCCTTTTCAATATTCTTTTGCCACCTCTGGGTCTCGAGTTTCCAGTTGTCATTTTTCTTGTCAATCTTTGTGAAAATGAATCACTACCTTTAATTTTACATCATTGAGACCACTGCAATTATTATTATTATAATTATTTTGAGGCAGAGTCTCGCTTTGTTGCCCAGGCTGGAGGGCAATGGTGCGATCTCGGCTTACTGCAAACTCTGCCTCCAGGTTCAAGCGATTCTTCCACCTTAGGCTCCTGAGTAGCTGGGATTACAGGTGTGCACCACCGCCACGTCTAACTTTTTAATTTTTTAATTTTTTTTTTTTTTTTGAGACGAAGTTTCGCTCTTCTTGCCTAGGCTGGAGTGCAATGGCGTGATCTCGGCTCACCACAACCTCCGCCTCCCGGATTCAAGCGATTCTCCTGCCTCAGCCTCCGGATTAGCTGGGATTACAGGCATGCGCCACCACGCCTGGCTAGTTTAGAATTTTTTAGCAGAGACAGGGTTTCTCCATGTTGGTCAGGCTGTTCTTGAACTTCCGACCTCAAGTGATCCACCCGCCTTGGCCTCCCAAAGTGCTGAGATTACAGGTGTAAACCACCACGCCCGGTCTTAATTTTAATTTCAATTTTTACTAGAGACGTAGTCTCCCTATTCCCGAGGCTGGTCTCAAACTCCTGAGCCCAAGCGATTCTCTCGCCTTGGCCTCCCGAAGCACTGGGAAACAGACGTGAGCCACCCCAGTCAGCCTCCTTTTGGGATTCTTGCAACTTTTCTGTAGGTGAGAAATTATGTCAAAGTAGAAGCTGGACAAAGGAAATACTCCCTTCATCCCCTGAGCATTCCACGAGGTGAAAGCCTCCTTTTCCCATTTGTCCAACCCTCGCCCATTGGTTCAGCCCCGGCCCATCCCTCGCCCATTGGTCCAGCCCCGCCCTACACCCATTGGTTCCGCTCCCTTCTATTGGCTCAGCCCCCCTTTGGCCCCGCCCCACCCATTAGTTCAGCCCCCGTCCATTGATGTCCAGCACTCTCCCATTGGTCCAGGCCTTGCCCATTGGTTTAGCCCTCGACCATTGGCTCACCTCTCGCCAATTGATTCGGTCCCCGCCCATTGGTCCCACCCCCACCCACAGGCCCCGCCCTCCCCACCGCCCCTCCCTGGCCCACTGCGCGCCATTCTCCAGCAAGGAGAATACACTCGGCATTCTTCAGCAACGGGGTGCCGTACCGGGTTGACTCCAAGTGCGAGGGGCCGCAGGGTCCTGGTTACTGTTTTCCTGTGACGCTTGGCAGCGGCGGCCAGAGCGGCCCCAGCACCACGCCCTGGGCTCACTGCGGCTCTCCTATCATCCTGGGGTCGTCACGGTCCGCCTGCACCCTTCTCCCCGCCCAAGCCTCCCTCTGGCTGCGCATCATCGGCTGGCTCGCGGAGGGCGCCGCTCCACCCTGGGAGACCCCGCGCCCCCACCTCACGGCCTGCCCATCTCCTCTCGCTCTAAAGCGGCCGCTGGAGGAGCCCCAGGTCTGGCGGGTCCATGTCCAGGTGCCCTGGGCTCCCGCACGACCCACGGCCTCCTGCGTCCCGCACCTCTTGTGTCCTGCAGCCGCCCGCGTCCTCTCTGGGAGCCCTTCCTTCCCTGAGTCCGTCCACATCCCCTGCGGTTCCTCTGAAATCCGCGCCCCATTCCCGGAACCTCGGCTCTTCCGCGCGCTCTTCGTCCCCGCCTCACCAGCCCCCAGGTGTCCTCCGCGTTCTGTATCCCCCTGCACCACACCGCTCCCTCTCTCCTTGCCCTCCGCACTGGGACCCTCGGGGACCAAAATCGTCCAAAATGCCTTCCCTGGTGTCGAGTTTATGTTAAGGGGTGGGGTGGGGAGACCAAAAAGCAGTGGATGTGGTAACCACGGGGACGCCGTGTGTCTGAGTCGGGCGCCTTTCGGCGGAGGCGCGACGGGAGGAGGGGCTGCGGCTCGTGCCCTGGGCAGCGACAGTGTGGACCCCATTGCAATTCTCCAACGGCTGCCACCCGCAGTGTCAACACACAGGTCCCCTCCATCCCTTCCAGTCGCCCACCTCCCATCCCTGCAGAAGGCACCTTAGAGCCGGTGTCTGGGCCTTAAGGAGCCCGGGTGGGGGTCAGGCGGGTGGGCTGAGCGGGACGGAGGCTGCGGGGAGGAACCGCACTCTTGGCGGCCGGCACTGCCTGGGTCCTGGGAAGGCTGCTGGGCAGCCGCTGAGTCCGCGCGCGTCCTCTCCTGACCTCCAGGAGCATCGGCCAGAACGTCTCCACATTTCGGCCCTGAACCCGGATGAGGCCCTGCCCAGCGCTCAGTGCTGTCCAAGGAAAATGAGACGTCGAGGTGAAAAGCGCAGAGGCTGTGCACGCAAGGGCCAAGCGGAGGATGCGTTATTACTGTTTTCTTCTTGATGATAAAACCGGGTGTTGACAAATGCCGGAGAGTTCGGCATTCACAGGCCGTGGGTTGAATGTAACTTGCATCCTTCCAGTGCGGCAATCTCACTTCTAGAACTCTGTCCTAGGAACATAACAAGGCTATTTCAGGATTGTTTACAACCTGGAAGCAACTGGGATGTGTCTGGCCATTGGAGCTGGTGGACTTCACGCATCCCTGCCGTGGGCGTCAAGCAGCAAAAAGGATGTGCAGCATTCATACGAGGGAAGACATTTGTAACTCATTATGAAAAAATGTGTGGGTCGGTCGCGGTGGCTCACACCTGTAATCCCAGTACTTTGGGTGGTCGAGGTGGGTGGATCACTTGAGGTCAGGAGTTCAAGACCAGCCTGGCCAACATGGCGAAACCCCGTCTCTACTAAAAACACAAAAATTAGCCAGGCATGGTGGCGTGCCCCTGTAGTCTCTGCTTCTCGAGAGGCTGAGGCAGGAGAATCACTTGAACCCAGGAGGCAGAGGTTGCAGTGAGCCGAGATCTCTCCACTGCACTCCAGCCTGGGCGACAGAGCGAGACTGTCTCAACAACAAGTGTGGCATCACCTTGATTTTCTGAAAATAGAAAAATTGAAAAAATATATATTTTCTGGCCGGGCACGGTGGCTCACGCCTGTAATCCTAGCACTTTGGGAGGCTGAGGCGGGCGGATCACCTGAGGTCAGGAGTTCGAGACCAGCCTGACCAACAGGGAGAAACCCTGTCTCTACTAAAAGTACAAAATTAGCCGGGTGTGGTGGTGCATGCATGTAATCCCAGCTACTAGAGAGACTCAGGCAGGAGAATCACTTGGACCCGGGAGGCAGAGGTTGCGGTGAGCCAAGATCGCACCATTGCACTCCAGCCTGGGCAACAAGAGCGAAACTCTGGCTAAAAAAAAAATAATAATAATTATATATATATGTGTGTGTATATATATATATACACACACACACATATTTTTTAAAAATTTACCTCTAAGTAGTGGAATTACTGGAGGTAATTTGTAATTTTTCTCTTTTTCAAAATTAAAATTAATGACATCTACACTCAGCAACCACACATATGGGAGGGGTGCACCGTTCTTGGAGCTACTGCAATACCAGGTCAATGCGTGGAGTGAACTGAGTAAGCTCCTACTGCAATCCCCTGCTCCAAAAATCCACTTTATATACATTTTTTTAGACAGGGTCTCACCATGTCACCCAAGCTGGAGCTCAGTGGTGCCATCATGGCTCAATGCAGCCTTGACTTCCTAGGCTCAAGCGATCCTCCAGCCTCAGCCTCTTGAGTAGCTGGACTGTAGGTGAGCTCAGGTGATCCTCCTGGCTCAGCTTCCCCAGTAGCTGGGACTACAGGCACACACCACCACCACACCTGGCTAATTTTTGTATTTGTTTTGTAGAGTCAGGGTCTCACTATGTTGCCCAGGCTGGCCCCCACTGGGTTGGCCTCTGTCATATACCCCGGGGCACCCAGACTCCTCAGTGGTCCTTAGCCTTAGGTTCATAGATTGATCAGTCAGGGATTTCTGTTTCCTCTGTGGCTCTGCAGGGGACAGGGTTGTGACCTGTTTACCACTAGATCCCGCTTGGGCCTGTATATCAAGGTCCCCAAGAAGTGAAGGGGCAAGAAAGCAGCAGAATTTTTAAATTTTTCAATTTAATTTTAAAAATTAATGTTTTAAAATTTGTGTTTGGATCTAAAATGTGAACGAATATTCACAATTGCATTTTTTGTTTGTTTTTGAGATGGAGTTTTGCTCTTGTTGCCCAGGCTGGAGTGCAATGGCATGATCTTGGCTCACTGCAACTTCCATCTCCTGGGTTCAAGTGATTCTCCTGCCTCAGCCTCCTGAGCAGATGGGATTACAGATGCCCATTGCCATGCCCTGCCAATGTTTTATATTTTTGGGTGGAGACAGAGTTTCACCATGTTGGCTAGGTTTGTCTTCAACTCCTGACCTCAGATGATCCACCCGCCTTGGCCTCTCGAAGTATTGGGATTACAGGCGTGAGCCACCATGCCCGGCCCTAATTGCAATTTTTTAAAAAGTTATTTGTTTTTTGAGATGGAGACTCGCTCTGTCACTCAGGCTGGAGTGCAGTGGCATGATCTCAGCTCACTGCAACCTCCACCTCCCAGGTTCAAGCCATTCTCCTGCCTCAGCCTCCCGAGTAGCTGGGACTAGAGGCACCCACCACCACGCCTGGCTAATTTTTGTGGGTTTTTTTAGTAAAGACAGGGTTTCGCCATGTTGGCCAGGCTGGTCTTGAAATCCCGACCTTAGCTGGTCTGCCCGCCTCAGCCTCCCGAAGGCTGGGATTACAGGCATGAGCCACTGCACCCAGCCTATAATTTCAATTTTAATATCAAATTGCTAACACTAGGCCAGGCACGGTGGCGTGCACCTGTAATCTCAGCACTTTGGGAGGCCGAGATGGGAAGATCGCTTGAGCCCAAGAGTTTGAGACCAGCCTGGCCAACACAGCGAGACCCCATCTCCTCAAAAACTCAAAAAAGTAGCCAAGCCTGCCTGTAGTCTCAGCTGCTCAGGAGGCTGAGGTGGGAGGATGATTGCTTGAGCCTGGAAGGTCTGCTGCACTCCAGCCTGGGCAACAGAGCACAACCCGGTCCCTGTCTCAAAAAATAATAATAATAAAATAAATAAATAAATAAATAAATAATAAAGAACAGAAGGAAGGGGCTCCAGGATATGGGTGGCAAAAAAAAAGGCAACATGGGGTCCTAACCTGGCCATTTTTGTCCTCACTGCTCACTGGGATGTGGTGTGGATGATGCTGGGTGACGTCACGGAACCAGCGGCGATCCTCTCAGGCACACTCACGTTAACATGGCTATGACTGGGAAGGTTGTGCTCAGAGGTGGAGGCAGAATGGTTTTGGAGTCTGCTGCCTGCATTCTCCAAATGGTTTGGCAAAAGAGAAGTGTGTGGAGGAGAGACAGAGGGAGGGACAGAGAAAAAAGAGGAGAGAGAGAGGGAAGGAGAGCCGGGGAACCCAGGCCAGGGCTATGCAGTATGCCCTGCGTGCTCCTGCAACTTTTATGCTCCAAATGTTTAAAAATAAAACCAGAGGGTGAGGAAAACAGTGATGTGGCCAGGCCCAGCGTGCAGGCTCCAGCTCCCTAGTATGCATCTCCCTCCTGGCCGACTGCCAACACCACTGAAAGACTCAGGCCCAGGTGCACCCTTGCTGTTCCCCCAACTCCACTTAAGGGGGCACCAAAAATGCTCCCCCGCTCCTGGCCCTGCTGCTGCGCAGTCACCCCTCACTGCCGGGTAAGGCTTCCCAGGCAACAGCAGGAGGGGCCCGATGGTGCCACACTGAGTACAGGGCAGGAGCGCCCCACAGTGACCCTGCCCTCTGACCCACCCCAGCCTCCTCTTCCTCACTCCCACTTCTTGAGGTTGCACCTGACATGTCCTGCCCTGACATCCTCAGGCATCCTTAACATCTGACAAGAACAGAGAGCCAAGAGTACTTGGGAACAGGCCTCGAGCAGTGGCTCACACCTGTAATCCCAGCACTTTGGGAGGCCAAGGCAGGCAAATCACCTGAGGTCAAGAGTTCCAGACCAGCCTGGCTAACATGGTGAAACCCCATCTCTACTAAAAATACAAAAACTTAGCCAGGCATGGTGGTGCGCACCTGTGATCCCAGCTACTTGAGAGGCTGAAGCAGGAGAATCGCTTGAACCTGGGAGGCAGCAGTTGCAGTGAGCCGAGATCTCACCGCTGCACTCCAGCCTGGGCAACAGAGTGAGACCCCATCTCAAAAAACAAAACAAAACAAACAAACAAAAAAACACTTGGGAAAGGAGAAAGTATGGTGAACACAGAAGCCACTTGAATATAGAATCAGGACCGGGCATGGTGGCTCATGCCTGTAATCCCAGCACTTTGGGAGGATGAGGCAGGCAGATCACCTGAGGTCAGGAGTTCAAGACCAGCCTGGCCAACATGGTAAAACCCCATCTCTACTAAATATATAAAAATTAGCCAGGCGTGATGGCGGGCGCCTGTAATCCCAGCTACTCAGGAAGCTGAGTCAAGAGAATCGCTTGAACCCGGGAGGTGGTGGTTGCAGTGAGTCCAGATTGTGCCACTGCACTCCAGCCTATGCGACAAGAGTGAAATTCCACCTCAAAACAAACAAACAAACAAACAAACAAAACCCTAACATTGCCTTGAGCCCAGAGGCAGTTTTAAAAGAATGAGGACTGCATGGGAAGCCTCTTGGAGGCTCGCTGACTTGGGAGCTCAGGTAGGGTAGCTGTGCTTCCTTCACCTCCCCTCCAGCAGGGGTGGCACCCAGGGGGCCAGGGCAGGAACTCCGGTTCCCTCAGCCCACAAACCCCCTGGAAAGAACATGACAGGCAGGCCGCATGTGCTTTTGTCAGGTTCCTCCCTGAACCCACCCACGAGCTGCAGGCCTACCTCTCCCTCAGCAGAATCCAGGAGCTACCATTCTCAGCAAGGCTGAGCTCCCTTAGTGCCTGGGAGCTGTCAGTCTGGGAGGCTTCACGGAGGAAGCGAGACTTGGGTCAGGGAGGGCAGTGACTAAGGGGCACTCTGGAAGGGCCCGGTAAGGGCTGGGGTGGGGAGACCCAGGGGTGGTGGCATCAGAGCTGAGCCTCAAAGGACCTAGAAACCTGGAATGTTTAAAACCTGCCCATTATGGGGTCTAGCGAACAGCTTCTTTTATTCTTGTTTGAAAGTACTTTTCTGCTTACAAAAGTAACTTATACTTGATCTAAAAAAAAAGAAAGAAAGAAATTACACAATGTTGAAAGCAAAGATTCACCGATTGGGCGCCAGAAGCCCTGCGGACAGAGAAGAGCCTATGGCCGGATTAGTGGCCTGGGAGGATGCGCTGTCGTCAACGTTACAGGGACTTGCCAGGTGCCACAGGGCAGGGGGCAGAGTTCTCCCCAGCAGCCTCAGGAGGCCCCGCTGCTAATGCACTGTCTTCTGTTCTGTCTGCTCCTGCAAGAGAAGAAGGTGGATCAGGCTGGTGTCAATGGAGAAGGGAGGGCTGAGCTTGGGTGTTGGGGGTCTACCAGGCCTCACTCTCACCCCAGCCAGTGGATGTTCCAGGGCCAGAAGCCTCTGCCTGACTGAGAAGTGACTGCCACTCAGGGACACTGCTCCCAAGGCCACCAGCCCAGGGCCACAAAAGCTGCTAAAATCATTTCCAGGAAACGTGAGGCCAAGTTTGTGCTGAGCACTGGGAAGCCACGGCCATCCCCTCTGCTGGACCTGGGGTGGGGATGGAAGGACGGAGGAGTTGGCAGGTGGGGGTGGTCGATGCTCGAGGGTGACTGCCTGCGGGACCCCTGGGGCCTGATGGAGCCCTGCTCTGCCTTTCATCTGGAGAAGATAGCTGTGCTCCAATTCTCACAAAGGGCCTAGATGGATCCCAGCAGCAAGCAGGAGTCTCAAAGGGGCTAGGAGGACCTTGAGATGCTCTCATTCCACAGAGCTAATAGACCCTGAGCCAAACTCCAACCCCCTCTGCCCTCTGCAGGGACCTCCTGGTGGCCTCAGGGTGGTGACTTCACTCCTCTGAGCCCTGCCTCCCACAGGCTGTGGGGACTGCACCCTCTGCCCAAGGTTGGCGGGAGAAGCCAGGGGGACACACAGAGGCTCTCAGAGCAAGACTGGATGGTGGCCGGGCGCGGTGGCTCAAGCCTGTAATCCCAGCACTTTGGGAGGCCGAAACAGGTGGATCACGAGGTCAGGAGATTGAGACCATCCTAACACAGTGAAACCCCGTCTCTACTAAAAAAAAAATACAAAAAATTAGCCGGGCGAGGTGGCGGGCGCCTGTAGTCCCAGCTACTTGGGAGGCTGAGGCGGAGAATGGCGAGAACCCGGGAGGCGGAGCTTGCAGTGAGCTGAGATCCGGCCACTGCACTCCAGCCTGGGCGATAGAGCGAGACTCCATCTCAAAAAAAAAAAAAAAAAAAAAAAAAAAAACGACTGGATGGTGGGGGCTTCGCAGTGAGAGCCAGGCACTCCCACCTGCTCTGGGAGGACGGGGTCCTTCTGAATTCCACAGCACTGCTCACACCAGGCCTGAGACTCTAGCAAAGGAATGGAGGCCGAGGGGTCCACTAGGTTCCCTGAGAGCTCCAAGCCTGTGGCTGTGGACACCACCATCTCAGGCATTCTGGGGTCTTAGTCCCGGGGAGGCTATGGGGCTGTGACCCTCTGTGACCTCAGGCCACTCACCCCTCAATTTTCATCAGTGAGGCAGGGTCCTTGCCCTGCCAGCAAACTGAAGGAACCCTAAGAGCACCCCCTTTTCTTACAATGGGCTGCCAGTCTGAGTATCCTGGCTGACCCCAGGGGCCACCTGTTCAGAGGTCACAAGCCAAGGCCACCTGCTATGACTTTTCTTCTTAGGGCATGGCAAAGCCCACTCCTAGTCGGGAAGAAACCCCAGCTCATCTTCTTCCCACCCACTGGGCAGCCCCCTGCCCCATCTCTCTGGAATTTCCAGCTCAAAAGGTGTACCCAGCCCATTTCCTCTGCTGCCTAGGGCCCTGCCCCCTCCGCTGCCTGCCCTGGTAGAGCCCAGAGGCAGGACCTGTGGACCTGAGGACCTGCTGTGGGGCCGGGAGGAGGCCTGTCCTCCTGCAGGGGACAGTGGGGCAGGGCCTGGGTGAGCTGGGTGAGGGAAAGGGGCAGCCCTGCTCTCATGCCATCTCTGCTACCATGCCCCACCTGGCTGTATCCCCCAAGTCTAGCTGACAGAAAGGTCTAGTACACAGCCAGGGGCAGAGCCAAGGGCCCTGGGGAGTGGGAGCGGGGGCTGAAGACGCTCAGTGTCTCCATCCATCGCATCACTCCCATAGTAAAGCAGAGGGAATGAACCTGACCCATCACCTCCAGCCAGCCTGCAGCAGCTAGGGCCACACCCCCAGCCCCACTCCCCCACGGGACCTGTGAGCCCTGAGCTCTGTCTCCCTGGAGGCTTGTCGGGGGGGTGATTGCTTGGGCAGAGGAGGTAGGAAGGGCAGGGGCAGTCCTGGAGAGCCAGGCTGAGGTCACTGCCTTGGTCTGCTGGGGGTCTCATTCTGCGTGCCTCGAGTCTCCAGAGCCCAGCCTGCACACAGCTGTTGTTCTGTGGATGTTGCTAAGTGACTGAACAGCGAGTGAGACAACAGGAGCTTTCTAGAACATATGGAAAGGTGACCCATCAAGCTCCTGGCCTTAGAGACTCTCACTGAGCAGCTGCAAGCCAAGACCTTGAAGCTGATAGCAGCTGCCTGTGGGCCCCACCACACCCTCAGATGCTCCCTTGTGAAGGAGTCAGTGGGCAGTGCATTCCAGAGTGGGGAACAGACGCAGAGAGGCAAGGCCGCTCAGAGGCAGGGTTGGAGGTCGGGGGATGCCCAGGCCTGTGCCCTAACCCCTGTGCCACTGCTCCCTACACGTAGTCAAAGTCAGGGAACGAGGACCTGCACGACAGGGAGAACGGCCTGATGGAGCCAGCGCGGCTGTGGGGGCCACCCTGGGAGGTGCCAAGCTGTCCTGGGGGGCCGCTGTGGAGCCTCACCTGGGTCCTGCCTGCTGCGTTTCTGCTCAGGCTCTTGAGGGGCTGCCTCAATGGCCCGCTGGGCCTCGGGGTGGATCTGCAGGAGGGCCTTGGCAAGGGTGGCAGGGCCGGGCACCCCCAGGGACATGACGCAGTGCACGCCCTTGCGTTTGGCCCCCGCCACCTTGGTGCTGTCTTTGGAGGCTGTGAGCAGGACCAGTTTGGAGAACTTTCTGGGCTTCCTGGGGGCTGCCGGGATGACTTCTGTGCCTGGCTCGGGGGATGGCTCCTGGCCAGCCTTCACACTCTCGCCCTCCTGCTCGCTGGGCTCAGGCAGGGGCATCCCTGGACCCAGGGCCTGTCCCTCAGGCCACGCTCAGCCCCCAGCAGGTGGATTTCTCCTACTCCCAGGCAAGCAACCTGGAGTTCAGCGGTTCCGTCCTAAGGAAGGAAGCAAAATCCCGTCAGTGGAGGAAGCCCTTGGGGGGCTCTAGACGCTGCTCTGGGAGGGAGGTGGCCAGATGGGGCTGCCTCACTGCTCGCTGGAGCCAAGGCTGGCGGGGGCCCTGATGGAACTAGGCTTCTGTTCTGCCAGTTCCTCTCCTGGAAGCCTTGGGTATGTCACCCCCATCTAACCCCATCTGGAAAATGTGCACAGTAAATACTCTCCACAAGGGGCCATCAGAGTGACTAATGGACTAAGAGCCCAGCCACTACCAATGGGCCTCCCACGTGCTGAGCACAGTCAAAGGGTTTCCACCTTGTGGACTGTTTCCAGTCCCCCCTCCCACCCCTGTTATGACAGCAGGCTGTTTTTATGGACCCAGTCACAGTTGAGGACACTGAGGCATGCCAGGGTGATCCACACAGCCAGAGTGGCAGAGCTAGAGTGGACACAGAGCCCACGACCACACAGCATCTGATGTACTTTGTCCATTTTAACTGACACTGGTGTCCCTGGGCACCAAGCATCAGAGCTAAGCACTTTGGGGACATGAGCTCAGTTTGTGTTGTCACAGGGAACATGGGCCAGGCACCTGCCAGCACTTTGCAGACCACAGCACTGCAGCTGGCCCTGGAAGGTGGGACAACCAGATCCAGTCGCATCCCCGTCTGGAGGCCCACAGTCTCCCCGACCCGCTGGTTCTCACACCAACCTTGTCTGAGCTGGTGTTAGCACTTCCCTGGCTCGGTGGGGACAGCGATATGATGTCTTGGATCCCACAGTCACTGAGGGCTCCTTGGCTTCTGGCCTGGAAAAGCAGAAAGGATGGGTTATAACCTTGTAGGGGCAAGCGCCCGGCTCTGGTTGGCCTGGAGACCCGGTCCTGAGGTGCTGTAGCACCAGTGTGGGGTGGCCTTTCTGTCTTTTCGGGGGCGATTGGGTTGTAGGCCGATGATGGGGACTTTCCCAGCCTACAGTTTTAGTCTAGACACAAGACTGCAGCCTGGGCAGCCACCTAGCCCCCTGTCCAGGACCCAGGCAGGACAAGGCCCAGGGATGCCCACTTTTCCCTCGGGGCCAATTCCCCAACCTGGGCTTGAGGTTCTCATGGTCTCTTTGGACCCCTCCCAATGCGTCTGGTCTGAAGGGTCCATGCCCAGCACCCTGGCGTTTTCTAAGACCCTATTGTCCATGAGAGGGGCCTGAGGATGCAGGGCTGGAGTAGGGGGTTGTGGGCCTTGTCCTGAGAGGTCCCCTCTGTAGTCCTCTGACCACTAAACAAAAGCAGATGTGAAGCCCCCACCCCAGGGGCACCTTCTCGAGGGGGTGGGCACTCGAAGAAATGCGCCAGGCAGCGAGTCACATGACTGCAGAGTACCGCAGGGATCGGGGTCGCGTTATCCATCCGCCTCCGGACAAGCCAACCCTTGTTCCTCCCGCACGGCCCTTCCGGCTCTGCTCATCTGCGTCACAGGGCAATGTGGGAATGCCGGAGACCTGGGGAGACCCGGGAACCTCCAGTGGCAATGACCCGGCCAGCCACTCCAGGGCGGAAAAAGGTTACCGGAGGCCCCAACCACATAGCGCCCTGCTTCACACGCTGATTGGCTCCGGCGCACGTCCTTCTGGCGGCCGATCTCCCCACGCCTCCCACGCTCCGCAGCATGAATAGGAGGTCCGGGTAGGAATAAATGCCAGGATCCCTGACCCCACGTCCGAGTCCACCCCGGGTCCTCTAGCGCCTCCCACCGTGACGGCTCTGCGACCGCAGCGCTCCTAGAGTCCAAAAAACATGCAGCCTCTTGCATACCCGGCGTGTAAATTCCTGCAAAATACAGCAGTTCGTCCCCGCAAGGCTGGCAGGGACCCAGACCTAGCAGCCTGCTCCAGGCCGGCGGCCCTTCCCCGAGACCTCCACACTCACTCTGACCCCCAGACTGCACGCCTCCTTATATTAGGTTAGTGCAAAAGTAATTGCGGTTTTGCCATTGCTTTCAATGACAAAACCGCAATTAATTTTCACCAACCTAATATTTGGCACCTGAGGCACCTCCTTGCCATTTCATAGTCCCAGCCCTGTAGCCAGGCCAACTCTAAGCTGCAGAAAAGGGCCCCAAAGAGGCCGGGCGCGGCGGTTCACGCCTGTAATGCCCCAGCACTTTGGGAGTCCGAGGTGGGCAGATCACAAGGTCGGGAGATCTAGACCATCATGGCTAACACGGTGAAACCCTGTCTCTATTAAAAATACAAAAAATTAGCCGGGCTTGGTGGCGGCGCCTGTAGTCCCAGCTACTCAGGAGGCTGAAACAGGAGAATGGCGTGAACCCGGGAGGCGGAGCTTGCAGTGAGCTGAGATCATGCCACTGCACTCCAGCCTAGGCAACAGAGCGAGACTCCGTCCCCGCCCCCCAAAAAAAGGGCCGTCAGCCCCATCTCAAATTCAAACCCCATAGTAAAGGAACAAGACAGACCTAAACTACTGACTAATTATCCAAAGACAAAAGTCAGGAAAATAAAAAAATCTCATTAAGCTGTAACAAGAAGGGAATCCTGAAATACGTAAATTGTGCTCTTTCATATTGTGAAATATATATTTGGTCTTTGACCCTCTCTCCTAGTATATAATTCCTAAAATTCCTGGAATCTCCAAAATGATGTCTTTTTGTATGCTTAGGTACTGACTGATGGCTGGTAGCCCCTGGGCTGCTTCAGTGGGGCTGGTCACCCAAAAGACCAAGGCAGGGTTAGAGGGTTGGGACTTTCAGCCCCACTTCCAACCTCCAGGAAGGGGAGAGGGCCTGAAGGTTAAGTTGTTCACCAATGGCCTATGGTTCAATCAATCATGCCTATGTAATGAAGCCTCCATAAAAACCCAAAAGGAGACGGTTCCCAGAGCTTCCAGGAACACATGGAGTCCTTGGAGGGGTGTGTGGGAGTTGGGAGTGGGGTGGGAATGGAAACTGAGCCCCTCCCACACATGCTGCTGCATTTATATACATCATATATATTATATATGTCATATATATTTTATATTATATATATAATATATTATATATTTAAATATATATGGATTTTAGTTATTTTATTTTTTGAGACAGAATCTCACTCTGTCACCAGACTGGAATGCAGTGGTGCAATCTCGGCTCACTGCAACCTCCATCTCCTGGGTTCCAGTGATCCTCCTGCCACAGCCTCCCACATAGCTGGGACTACAGGTGTGCGCCACCACACCCACCTAATTTTTATATTTTTAGTAGAGACGGGGTTTCACCATGTTGGCCAGGATGGTCTTGATCTCTCGAACTCATGATCCACCCACGTCAGCCTCCGCACCTGGTTGCATTTATATTTTCATTTGTGTCCTTTATAATAAAATGGTAAATGTAAATAAGTTTTGTTTTTTGTTTTTTGTTTTTGAGATGGAGTCTTGCTCTGTCTCCCAGGCTGGAGTGCAGTGTTGTGATCTTGGCTCACTGCAACTTCTGCCTCCTGGGTTCAAGATATTCTCCTGTCTAAGTCTCCCAAGTAGCTGGGATTACTGGTGTGCACCACCATGCCCAGCTAATTTTTTGTATTTTTAGTAGAGATGGGGTTTCACCATGTTGGCCAAGCTGGTCTCGAACTCCTGACCTCAGGTGATCCACCTGCCTCGGCCTCCCAAAGTGCTGAGATTACAGGTGTGAGCTACCACACCTGGCCTGTAAATAGTTTGTTTTTTTGAGATGGAATCTCGTTCTTGTCACCCAGGCTGGAGTGTAATGGAGCAATCTCAGCTTACCGCAACCTCTACTTCCCAGGTTCAAGCAATTCTCCTGCCTCAGCCTCCCGAGTAGCTGGGATTACAAGTGTCAGCCACTACGCCAAGCTAATTTTTGTATTTTTAGTTGAGTTGGGTTTTTACCATGTTGGCGAGGCTGGTCTCAAACTCCCAACCTCAAGTGATCCACCCGCCTCAGCCTCCCAAAGTGCTGGGATTACAAGCATGAGCCACCATGCCTGGCACTGTTTCCTTGAGTTCTTTGAGCCACTCTAGCAAATGATTTAACCCAAGGAAGGGGACATAGCAACTTGAGATTGTAGCTGGCCGGTCAGAAGCATGAGTAAGGTGGGAGGATCACTTAAGCCCAGGAGTTCGAGACCAGCCTGGCAACATAGGGAGACCTCATCACTATAAAAAAATTAATTAATTAATTAATTAATTAAAATAAAAGAGAGAGAGAAAACCCTGCCACTCTGGTCCTCCTGCCTGCGCCTAGCACAGAAGTGACCTGTCCAGAGCCACGTCCTTGGTCCTTGACCTGGGACCTGAGTCAGGAAAAATTATGTCAACCCTGACCTCTATTATTGCCACCCAATAATCTCCCTTCCCAGTGTCCCCATCACTCTACTCTGTCCCTGGGGAGATGGAGGGCTGGTACAGAGCCAATGGCCTTGGGCAGCAGATGCTTGAAGTCAGAAATGCCAGTTAAAAAGAAAACTGATCCTCAGAGTTGAGGCCCTGCCTTGGAAGCCAGTGGTTGGGATTATAACCCAGATAATAAAATAAATATCCATGAGTCCAAGCTGATATAAATAACTGAATAAATAAATGTTGAAGAAGGGACAAATCTTCCTTAAGAGGAATTCTTTTTTTTTTTTAATTTGAGACGGAGTCTCGCTCTGTCGCCCAGGCTGGAGTGCAGTGGCCGGACCTCAGCTCACTGCAAGCTCTGCCTCCCGGGTTCATGCCATTCTCCTGCCTCAGCCTCCCAAGTAGCTGGGACTACAGGCGCTCACCACCGTGCCCCGCTAATTTTTTGTATTTTTTTTAGTAGAGACGGGGTTTCACCGTGTTAGCCAGGATGGTCTCCATCTCCTGACCTCGTGATCCGCCCGTCTCGGCCTCCCAAAGTGCTGGGATTACAGGCTTGAGCCACCGCGCCCGGCCCCAGATTACAGGCTTGAGCCACTGCGCCCGGCCTTAGAACTCCTCTTAAGGGGCCGGGCGCGGTGGCTCAAGCCTGTAATCGCAGCACTTTGGGAGGCCGAGACGGGCGGATCACGAGGTCAGGCGATCGAGACCATCCTGGCTAACACGGTGAAACCCCGTCTCTACTAAAAAAAAATACAAAAAAACTAGCCGGGGGAGATGGCGGGCGCCTGTAGTCCCAGCTACTCCGGAGGCTGAGGCAGGAGAATGGCGTGAACCCGGGAGGCGGAGCTTGCAGTGAGCCGAGATTGCGCCACTGCACTCCAGCCTGGGCGACAGAGCGAGACTCCGTCTCAAAAAAAAAAAAAAAAAAAAAAAAAAACTTTTGAAAGTTAAGAACTAACCCATAGAATGGAAAAAAAAATGTTTGCAAATCATATATCTGATAAGGGACTTGTATCTGGAATTTATAAAGAACTCTTACAACTCAGTAATAAACAAGCAAACAAACAAACAACTTAAAAATGGTCCGCCAGGCATGGTGGCTGACACCTGTAATCCCAGAACTTTGAGAGGCTGAGGCGGGCGGATCACCTGAGGTTGGGATTCGAGACCAGCCTGACCAACATGGAGAAACCCTGTCTCTACTAAAAATACAAAATTAGCCAGGCATGGTGGCACATGCCTGTAATTCCAGCTATTCAGGAGGTGAGAGGGGAGAATTACTTGAACCTGGGAGGCGGAGGTTGCAGCAAGCTGAGATTGCGCCATTGCACTCCAGCCTGGACAAGAAGAGCGAAATCCGCCTCAAAAAAACAACAAAAAAAAAAAGGGCAAAGGGGCAGGGCGTGGTGTAATCCCAGCACTTAGGGAGGCTGAGGCAGGAGGATCACCTGAGGTCAGGAGTTCGAGATCAGCCTAGATAACATAGTGAAACCCTGTCTCTACTAAAAATACAAAAATTAGCTTGGCAGAGTGGCTCATGCCTGTAATCCCAGCTACTCAGGAGGCTGTGCAGCAGGAGAATTGCTTGAACCCAGGAGGCGGCGGTTTCAGTGAGCCGAGATCGTGCCACTGCACTGTACTGCACCGCAACCTGGGCAACAAAGTGAGACTCCATCTCAAAAAAAATAAATAAATAAAAATAAAAATGGGCAAAGGCTCCAAATAGGCCTTTCTCTAAAGAAGATATACAAACAGCTAATATATGAGAAGATGCTCAACATCATTAGTCACAGGGAAATGCAAATCAAAACCACAATGAGATACCACTTCACACCACTAGGATGGACATGATAAAATACACCAAAAAAACAGACAATAGAAAGTTGGTGAGGATGAGGAGAAACTGGAACCCTCATACACTGCTGAGGGGAATGTAAAATGGTGCAACCATTTTTGGAAACCAGCCTGGCAGTTCCTCAAAAGGTTACATGTAGAGTTACCCTATGACCCAGCAATTCCACTACTAGGTATATGCCGGGAAGAAATTAAAACACATGCCCACACAAAAATGTGTACATGAATGTTCATAGTTGCATTATTCATGAAAGCCAAAATGTGGAAACAGCCCAAATGTCAATCAATGGATGAATGAATAAGTTCAATGTGGTGCATATATAAAATGGAATATTATTTGGCAGTAAAAAAAAATCTATGCTACAACATGAATGAACCTTGAAGAAATTATGCTGGGTAAAAGAAGCCAGACCCAAAAGACCACATATTATATGATTCCATTTACATGAAATTACTTAGAGTCTAGAGAATCTACAGAGTAGGAAAATCTGTGGACAGAGAAAGTAGATTTGTGGTTATCTCGGGGTTGGAGTGGGCAAGGGGAGAATGAGGAGTGACTGCTAGTGGGGTGTGCTTTCTGGGGTGATGAAAATGTCCTAAAAGGGATTTTCATGAGGGTGCACAACTTTGTGATCACACTAAAGCCACTGAACTGTTTTTTTTTTTTTTTGAGACAGAGTCTCGCTCTGTTGCCCAAGCTGGAGTGCAGTGGCTGGATCTCAGCTCACTGCAAGCTCTGCCTCCCGGGTTCACGCCATTCTCCTAACTCAGCCTCCCGAGTAGCTGGGACTATAGGTGCCCACCACCACGCCCGGCTAATTTTTTGTATTTTTAGTAGAGACGCGGTTTCACCGTGTTAGCCAGGATGGTCTCGATCTCCTGACCTCGTGATCCACCGGCCTCAGCCTCCCAAAGTGCTGGGATTACAGGCGTGAGCCACCGCGCCCGGCCAAACTGTATACTTTAAATGGGTAAATTGCACAGTATGTGAATTATCTCAATAAAGTTTTTAAATATTCAGAAAAAAAAGGTAAACTGAGTCTATTAACATATAAACAGCAGTTCTACAACATCACTATTCCTAAGAATTACCCAGAGTTCTTTTTTCTTTTATTCTTTTTTTTTTTTTTTGAGACGGAGTTTCGCTCTTTTGCCCAGGCTGGAGTGCAATGGTGCAACCTTGGGTCACTGTAACCTCTGCCTCCCAGGTTCAAGCCATTCTCCCGCCTCAGCCTCCTGAGTAGCTGGGATTACAGGCATGCGCCACCATGCCTGGCAAATTTTGTATTTTTTGCAGAGACAGGGTTTCTCCATGTTGGTCAGGCTAGTCTCGAACTGCCAACTTCAGGTGATCCGCCCTCCTCAGCCTCCCAAAGTGTCGGGATTACAGGCGTGAGCCACCGTGCCCGGCCCTGGCTAATTTTTTGTTTGTTTGTTTTGAGATGGAGTCTCTCTGCTGCTCAGGCTGGAGTGCAGCAGTGCAGTCTCGGCTCACTGCAACCTCTGCCTCCCGGATTCAAGTCATTATTCTGCCTCAGCCTCTGGAGTAGCTGGGATTACAGGCGCCCGCCACCACGCCCGGCTAATTTTTGCATTTTTAGTAGCGATAGAGTTTCACTATGTTGGCCAGGCTGGTCTCGAACTCCTGACCTCGTGATCCACCCGCCTTGGCCTCCCAAAGTGCTGGGATTACAGGCTTGAGCCACCGCGCCCGGCCTTGTATTTTTTTTTTAGTAGAGATGGGGTTTCACCGTGTTAGTCAGAATGGTCTCCATCTCCTGACCTTGTGATCTGCCCGCCTCGGCCTCCCAAAGTGCTGGGATTACAGGCGTGAGGCACTGCACCCGACCTGTGTTGCTTTAAGCCACCAAATTTATTAGGACAGCAACAGGAAACTAATACAAGTTTCAGTCCCTTACTGATGAGGTTCTGGAAGACAGGACCCCTGCCTGGTGCCTCATGGTGGAGCCACAGAATCATATTCATACGAAAGGCAGAGAAACATCAATGTCCACTACCACCGGCATCCTCAGCCGCGAGGACAAATCCCTTGCCCTCCCGGCAGGTTTCATCCGTGTAACGGAAACAGTGGTGAATTTATCAGGGGATGTTAATAGCTGATAGGCAAGGGTGAAGTCATTGCAAAAGTTCCCAGGCGATATGCACAGCCGCTCCCCAATAATCACTGCTCCACGCAGTCCACGGTGGGGGGCTGTGATTGACCCCCTGACGGGATGACGGGACACTAAGGTGTGCAGTACACATCCTTACAGGGAGATTTTAAAAACCGGCTGTGACCCCTGCCCCAAGAAGGCCAAGAACTGCTACTCTATGTATGGTGTGCAGTGCAGACCTTTCCCACGATGGGAATTTCAGTCGTGGCAGCTCCTTCCCCTAATCACCTGGGCTCAGAATCTTTCTTTTACTCCTTCTTTACCCGATGCAATCGGCATCAAACGCGGGCTGTGCTGCGCCCAAATGGTCCCAGCTTCCCGGCTCTCTCCTCTCCCAAGAATACCCACACCCTGAGGTCCCAAGTGTCTCCCCCGCCCCAGTATCTCACGCCTCCAAGTAGCTGCCGTCCCTGCAGGGACCTCCAGAGCTGCAAGCGGGGGACGGGGCCGGCGGGGGTTGGGGGGCGCCGGGAAGGCAGCGCTGGGCGCCGCGGACACCGCCAGGGGCCGGCGGGCTAGTGCGGAGCTCCTTCATGTGGGGGTGTTGAGGCTCTGGCCAGGGGACGGGAGGGTGGGGGAGGAGGGGCGAGAAGCAAGGAGGGAATCGCGGGAGACCCCACAGGAGGCGGTCTCAGCGCCGGGACGCGGACCCCTCCTCAGTACCCGCAGCCCTCGGGACCCCCGGGAGAGCCGGGCCGGGGACGCGACCACGCCGAGGACGCGCGACCCTCCCCGCCCGCCGGGGCCCATTCTCACCGACGGCAGCGGTGCCCTCCCTCTCCGGCGACAGCGCCGCGGCGGGTCACTCAACCTCCGCGCCAAGGGCCCCCGCCTCAGCTCGTGCAGTCACCTCAAGCCGAGGTCACTGCAGGCGCATGCGCAGCATGGTCACAGGGGCCTTGTCTTCTAGCGGGGGCCGCTCCTCCGGGTCTTGCCTGAGCGGTGTATAGCTGGACGTCCAGCCAATCGGAGGGAGGAGGCGGGGCCAAAATTCAGTAAGGGGGCGGGGAGACCCGGGAAGGGGTGTCATCGTCAGGGGCGGAGCCTCGGGGGACCTGCGGCCTGGATCCGGGTCCCGGGCGAGGTTCTCCCAGCACCAGTGGGTGGGCTTCACTGCGACCCCAGGGCTTCCTCATCTATTTGACTCCGGCTCCCTGCGAGGGAAACTGGGGCATTTGTTTAAAGGTTTTGCTCTCCCCCGTCGCGATACCCAGCATGCGGAGGGAAGGTCTTTAGGCTCAAAGAAGCCACTGCCTTGCTTTCATCTCTGCATCCTTGACGACGCAGCAGCCTCATCCGCGCCATTGGTCCTGCCCTCGTCTATTAGTTTAGCCCCTGCCCATTGGTCCAGCCCTCACCCATTAGTCCCGCCCTCGCTCTGTAGTTCAGCCCCTGTCCATTCATCCTTTCTCGTTATTGGTTCAGCCCTGGCCCATTGGGCCCACCCCCCTGCCCACGGGCCCCGCCCCCTCCGTGCCCAACGACGTTCACCCGGCCCAAGGGGTGCCCGGGACACTCGTCATCCTCCAGCCACCCAGTGCGGTGGGACTGGGCTGGCTCCGGGCACAGGGAGATGCGGGGCCCTGGGCCCTGCTTTCCTGGGACACTTGGCTGCAGCGGCCAGAGCGGCCCCGACACGGCCCCCTAGGCTCACAGCGGCTCTCCCAGGCCCGCAGGGTCGCCACCACTCCGCCTGCCCCCTTGGCCCCCCCAAGCCTGGCTCCGCGCCCCGTCCCCCTCGCTCTAAAGCGGCCGCTGAATATGCCACCGCCCCAGGGCTCCAGGGTCCTGGTCGAGGTCCTCTGGGACCTCCCGCACCTTCTGCCTGCTCACGTTCGAGTGTCAGCGGCGCTGCACGCCCTTCCTCTGCCCTGCCCCTCCCGGCCCTGGCTCTGCAGGTCTCTGAATCCCACCCTGGACTCCGCTACCAAGGCTCCCGCTGCCCCCATCCCACTATCCTATCTCCCCGGGCATTGTCTTGTGCACTTTTTTTTTTTTTTTTTTTTTTTTTTTAGAAACGGGAATTGCGCTCTGTCGTCTAGACTGGAGTGCAGCAGTAGCCTGATCTCGGCTCACTGCAACCTCTGCCTCCCGGGTTCAAGCAATTCTCATGCCTCAGCCTACTGAGTAGCCGGGATTACAGGCGCCCGCCACCACGCCCGGCTAATTTTTGTGCTTTTAGTAGAGACGGGTTTCGCCATGTTGGCCAGGCTGGTATCGAACTCCTGACCTCAGGTGATGCACCCGCCTCAGCCTCCCAAAGTGCTAGGATTACAGGCGTGAGCCACCGCGCCCAGCTACCTTTGTTCATTTATTTGCTGTAATCTATTAATAATTCACAGACTACTGGTTGTTTTTAACTTGATGACTTATACATATCTTTGTATATGAATCTATGATGTCAAAGTTTTTCTTTCTTTCTTTTCTTTTTTTTTTTTTTTGAGATAGAGTCCCGCTCTGTCGCCCAGGCTGGAGTGTAGTGGCGTGATCTCTGCTTATTGCGACTTCTGCCTCCCAGGTTCAAGCGATTTTCCCGCCTCAGCCTCCCGACTACCTGGGATTACAGCCACCGGTGATCATGCCTAATTTTTATATTTTTGTAGAGATGGGATTTCACCATATTGGCCACGCTGGTATCAAACTTCTGACCTCAGGTGATCCGCCCACCTCGGCCTCCCAAAGTGCTGGGACTAGACATGTGAGCCACCTTGCCTGGTAAGAAGTCAAATTTTTTTTTTTTTTTTTTTTTTTTTTTTTGAGACATCTTGCCCTGTTGCCAAGACTGGAGTGCAGTGACACGATCTCAGCTCACTGCAACCTCCGCCTCCTGGGTTCAAGCGGTTCTCCTGCCTCAGCCTCCCGAGTAGCTGGGATTACAGGTGCCTGCCACCATGCCCAGCTAATTTTTTTTGTATTTTTAGTAGAGACAGGGTTCACCATCTTGGCCGGACTGGTCTTGAACTCCTGACCTTGTGATCCACCTGCCTCAGCCTCCCAAAGTGCTGGGATTACAGCCATGAGCCACCGCGCCCAGCCAAAGATTTCTTGAGAGTCTTGAAAGAGGTCAAAGGAGGCAAATATTTTTAAAAGCTTTTTAAACATGTAGCCAAATTGTCCCCAAGGAAGTGCACAAGCTTGGGGTCAGATGCTTGGGTTCAAGTCCCTGCTGTGTTGATTGCCAGCTGTGTGACTGAGCAATTACATCCCCTCTCTGTGCCTCAGTGTCTTCACCCGGTAAACGGGGGTGATAAGGCACCCACCTCCTAGAGCCATTGTGAGAATTCACAGAGTATTGTCATATGGGCTGATAAGAGTCTTGGTTGTTTTTTGTTTTTGTTTTTGTTTGAAACGGAGTTTCGCTCTTGTCGCCCAGGCTGGAGTGCAGTGGTGTGGTCTCAGCTCACTGCAACCTCCATCTCCCGGGTTCAAGCCATTCTCCTGCCTCAGCCTCCCAAGTAGCTGGGATTACAGGTGCCCGCCACTAACCCTGGCTAATTTTTTTTGTATTTTGAGTAGAGACGGGGTTTCACTATGTTGTCCAGGCTGGTCTTGAACACCTGACCTTGTGATCCACCCGCCTTGGCCTCCCAAAGTGTTGGAATTATAGGCACAAGCCACCGAGCCTAGCGAGTCTTGGTTTTAAAATTTATATTCCTTAGTCCAACAATTCTCAAACTGTTTGGTCTCAGAACCCCTTATGACACAGGATTCCTCAGTGCTGATCAGCCAGCCAGAGACCTCCGTGGTCAGCAGCACCACTGCTCAGGCCTCCCTTGGCCTGGGCTCGGTGCAAGAGACACCCCACCCATTCGGCTGTTTGTGTTACATGTCTTTCAATCCCGTTAACCCCTTGGGTCCTCAGCTTCAGGGCTGGCCCAACCCACTGCTATTTCCTCTTTCCTGAGCGGGTTCTGGGGGTGGGTGGAGAATTACAGTGTTACAGCGTTTTTCCTACCAGCGGTAGGCCCTCTGGAGTTCTTGTCCGGCATCCAAGAAGGATGAGGTTATGCTGACAGCCAGTGGGTGAGCAGGGTGAAGAGTTTTATTGAGAGAACAAACAGCTCCCAGCAGAGAGGGCACCCTCTCAAGTTGGGTATTTCCCCCCTGCCAAGGTGTGTAGACCCCAAGTGAGGCTGAGTCCAGGGCTTTTATTGGCTCAGAATGGGGGAGTACATGCTGATTGGTTTCTGCAAAAAGGCACTCAAAATTGGGCATGACAATGTAAAAAAACAGTTAGGGAAGGGTAGGTGTATGTAAAATAGGTGAAGGGTGGGGATCAGTCAGAGGAAAGTGGACCACACGGGAAGAGAGTTTCTCAGTCTGTTCCATGGATTTATCAGAGACTTGTAGCTTGGTTTTCACACTTTTTTTTTTTTTTTTTTTTTTTTTGAGACGGAGTCTTGCTCTGTCGCCCAGGCTGGAGTGCAGTGGCCAGATCTCGGCTCACTGCAAGCTCCGCCTCTCGTGTTCACGCCATTCTCCTGCCTCAGCCTCCCGAGTAGCTGGGACTACAGGCACCCGCCACCTCGCCCGGCTAGTTTTTTGTAATATTTAGTAGAGACGGGGTTTCACCGTGTTAGTCAGGATGGTCTCGATCTCCTGACCTCGTGATCCACCCGTCTCCGCCTCCCAAAGTGCTGGGATTACAGGCTTGAGCCACCGCGCCCGGCCATGTTTTCACACTTTTAAAATGTCTTTGGTTTGAAGGCTGGTTTCACCAGGGATGGGATCTCTCTCTGTCTGCCTGGGGATTTGTCTGCCTCCTGCCATCATCTTTACACTGTTAGTTATTGAGGAGCTCGGAGAAATTTTAGTTACGTGGGTTACATCTATCAGTATTCACTATACAGAAATTTAGGCTGAGTGCAGTGGCTCACGCCTGTAATCCCACCACTTTGAGAGGCCAAGGCAGGTGGATCACCTAAGGTCAGGAGCTGGAGACCAGCCTGGCCAACATGGTGAAAACCGATTTCTACTAAAAATACAAAAATTAGCAGGGCGTGGTCGTGGGCGACTGTAATCCCAGCTACCTGGGAGGCTGAAGCAGAACCCGGGAAGCAGAGGTTGCAATGAGACAAAATCATGCCACTGCATTCCATCCTGGGCAACAGAGTGAGGAAAAAAAAGAAGATGGCTGGGTGCGGTGGCTCATGCCTGTAATCCTAGCACTTTGGGAGGCTGAAGCAGGCAGATCATGAGGTCAGGAGTTCGAGACTAGCCTGGCCAACATGGTGAAACCCCATCTCTACTAAAAAGACAAAAAAATTAGCTGCATATGGTGGCGTGTACTTGTAATCCTAGCTACTCCAGAGGCTGAGGCAGGAGAATTGCTTAAATCCTGGTGGGGGGTGGCAGTGGGAGGTTGCAGTAAGCCAAGATTGCACCACTGCACTTCAGCCTGGGCGACAGAGCAAGACTCTGTCTTGGAAAACAAAAAAACTTGAACTAATAAATTTAAAAACAGATTTGTTAAAAATAGCAGTAATTAACCCACTGCATATCTGTATCTTCAAACCAAAGGAATCAGTGAGTGGCAGTATTTACAGTTTTAAAAATCACTTTAGTGGCTAGGAGCGGTGGCTCATGCCTGTAATCCAAGCATTTTAGGAGGCCAAGGCAGATGGATCACCTGAGGTCAGGAGTTTGAGACCAGCCTGGCCAACATTGTGAAACCCCGTCTCTATCAAAAATACAAAAATTAGCCAGACGTGGCAGTGTGCACCTGTAATCCCAGCTACTCGGGAAGCTGAGGCATGAAAATTGCTTGAGCCCACGAGGCGGAGGTTGCAGTGAGCCAAGATCGTGCCACTGCACTCCAGCCTAGGTGACAGAGCAAGACTCTGTCTCAAATAAATAAATAAATAATAAAAATCACTGGCCAGGCACGGTGGCTCACACCTGTAATCCCAGCACTTTGGGAGGCCGAGGTGGGCAGATCACGAGGTCAGGAGTTCAAGACCTGGTCAACACAGTGAAACCCCGTCTCTACTAAAAATACAAAAATTAGCTGGACGTGGTGGCGTGAGTCTGTAATCCCAGCTGCTCAAGAGACTGAGGCAGGAGAATCGCTTGAATGCGGGAGGCAGAGGTTGCAGTGAGCCGAGATCGTGTCACTGCACTCCAGCCTGGGCGACAGGACAAGACTCTGTCTCAAAAAAAAAAAAAAAAAAAAAAATCACTTTAGTGTCTGGCTTAAGAGACTACAGCTGCATCGTCATAGCTGCCTCTGCATTCAGTCTTCTGTGATGTGTTGTTCGAGTTGAATACACAAAAAAATCCAGCCCACACAGATAAATACTTGGAAAACGGAGGAATATTTTAATAGCCTTTTCAGATAATTGTGAATATTCTTCCTTGATACTACATCAAAACTCAAGTGGTGGTTCTTTTTTTTTTTTTTTTTTTTTTTTTTTTTGAGACAGAGTCTTGCTCTGTCGCCCAGGCTGGAGTGCACTGGCACGATCTCCGCTCACTGCAAGCTCTGCATCCTGGGTTCACGCCACTCTCCTGTCTCAGCCTCCCAAGTAGCTGGGACTACAGGCGCCAGCCATCACGCCCGGCTAATTTTTTGTATTTTTTAGTAGACACGGGGTTTCACCATGTTAGCCCGGATGGTCTCAATCTGCTGACCTCATGATCTGCCCGCCTCAGCCTCCCAAAGTGCTGGGATTACAGGTGTTAGCCACCGCGCCCAGCCTTAAGTGGTGGTTCATAAAGGTTAGTTGCAGTGTGGAATCTAAAGTGGCATTAGTACATTTTTTTGTATTCGATTACATTAAAATCCATTGGTCAGCTGGGCGAGGTGGCTTATGCTTATAATCCCAGTACTTTGGGAGGTTAAAGAGGGTGGATTGCTTGAGTTCAGAAGTTTGAGACCAGCCTGGACAACACAGCAAAAACTCATTTCTACAAAATATCTAAAAATTAGTTGGGTGCAGTCGGGTGCAGTGTCTCACACCTGCAATCCCAGCACTTCGGGAGGCTGAGGCGGGTAGATCACAAGGTCAGGAGTTCGAGACCAGCCTGACCAACATGGTGAAACTCTGTTTCTACCAAAAATACCAAAATTAGCCAGGCGTGGCGGCACATGCCTGTAATCCCAGCTACTCAGGAAGTTGAGGCATGAGAATCACTTGAACCCGGAAGGCAGAGTTTGCAGTGAGCCAAGATCATGCCATTGCATTCTAGCCTGGGCCACAGAACGAGACTGTCTCAAAAAAAAAAAAAAAAAAAAAAATTAGTCAGGTGCAGTGGCGCATGCCTGTAGTCCCAGCTACTCAGGAGGCTGAGGTGGGAGGATCCCTTGAGCCCAGGAGTTTGAGGCAGCAGTGAGCCAAGATTGCACCCTGCACTCCAGCCTGGGTGACAAAGTGAGACCCTGATTCAAAATAACAATAATAATAATCCATTGGTCTTTTAGCACTTTGGAAGGATCTTGTACCCACGTGTAGTCTCATAACATCATGCACTGACTTTTCAGAAAATATTGGTTCATTGAATAATGCACATCTTATGAATGTTGACATATTTTATTATGTAATATAAAAAATAGGCCGGGCGCGGTGGCTCAAGCCTGTAATCCCAGCACTTTGGGAGGCCGAGACGGGCGGATCACGAGGTCAGGAGATCGAGACCATCCTGGCTAACCCGGTGAAACCTCGTCTCCACTAAAAAAATACAAAAAACTAGCTGGGCGAGATAGCGGGCGCCTGTAGTCCCAGCTACTGGGGAGGCTGAGGCAGGAGAATGGCGTAAACCCGGGAGGCGGAGCTTGCAGTGAGCTGAGATCCGGCCACTGCACTCCAGCCTGGGCCACAGAGCCAGACTCCGTCTCAAAAAAATAAAAAAAATTAAAAAAATGAAAAATATAACATTCATTCTCTTTGCCACCAATCTCATTGAAAAAGTCTTGAAGTAGTGGGAGGTTGTGAAATGAATGGTGTCAAATACAAGTTTTCTTTTTCTTTTTTTTTTTGAGATGGAGTCACACTCTGTTGTCCAGGCTGGAGTGCAGTGGCGCGATCTCAGCTCACTGCAAGCTCCGGCTCCCGGATTCACGCCATTCTCCTGCCTCAGCCTCCAGAGTAGCTGGGACTACAGTCACCTGCCACCACGCCTAGCTAATTTTTTGTATGTTTAGTAGAGACAGGGTTTCACCATGTTTGATCTCCTGACCTCGTGATCTGCCCGCCTGAGCCTCCCAAAGTGCTGGGATTACAGGTGTGAGCCACTGCCCCTGGCCAAATACAAGTTTTCAAACTTTTTTTTTTGAGACAAAGTCTCATTCTGTTGCTTAGGCTGGAGTGCAATGGCGTTATCTCAGCTCACTGCAACCTCCACCTCCCGGGTTCATGCAATTCTCCTGCCTCACCCTCCTGAGTAGCTGGGATTACAGGTGCCCACCACCATGCCTGGCTAATTTTTTGTATTTTTAGTAGAGACGGGGTTTCGCCATGTTGCCCAGGCTGGTATTGAACTCCTCACCTCAGGTGATCCACCTGTCTCGGCCTCCCAAAGTGCTGGGATTACAGGCGTGAGCCACCGTGTCTGGCCCCAAAATTTTAATTTTTGCTTGAAAGTTAGAATTTTTTTTTTTTTTTTTGAGATGGAGTCTTGCCTCTGTTGCCCAGTCTGGAAAGCAGTGGCACTATCTCGGCTCACTGCAACTTCTGCTTCCTGGGTTCAAGCAGTTCTCCTGTCTCAGCCTCCCGAGTAGGTGGGACTACAGGGGCACACCACCACGCTGAGCTAATTTTTGTGTTTTTAGTAGAGATGGAGTTTCACCATATTGGTCAAGCTGGTCTTGCACTTTTGCCCTCAGGTGATCCACCCACCTTGGCCTCCCAAAGTGCTGGGATTACAGGCGTGAGCCACTGTGCCCAACCAAAAGTTAGAATTGCAAATTTTATCCTTGGCAACAAATATTGTCAGTTGTTTTCCTTCAAGTGACGGACTCACTTCTCACTTTTCTCTCTTTTTTTTTTTTCTCTCAGACAAGGTTTCACTCCATCACCCAGACTGGAGTGCAGTGGCGTGATCTCAGCTTACTGCAACCTTCGCCTCCTGGGTTCAAGTGATTCTTGTGCCTTAGCCTCCTGTATAGCTGCAATCACAAGCGTGTGCCACTGCACCCAGCTAATTTTTGTATCTTTAGTAGAGATGGGGTTTTGACATATTGGCTAGGCTGGTCTCGAACTCCTGGCCTCAAGTGATCTACCCACCTCATCCTCTCAAAGTGCTGGGATTACAGGCATGAGCCATTGCACCTGGCCCTCACTTTTCTCATTTTTGAGAAGATGGCTGCCAAATACCAACATCTGAATAACCACAGTTTGTCAGTGGTTCTACCAAATACAAAGTGTTCCACAAAAAAAAAAAAAGCTAATTATTAGCACAATTGAAATAGTTGCACACACTGTTCTGCTAGAGACAACTGTATGCCCAGAGGTGCTGTATGTGTATTTCCTCTTTCCCATTTCAACTAACAACAACAACAAAAAGATGTGTACTCAATGGCTAAGAATTGATAAAATGTACAATTCTGTGTTGCTTCATCAAGGCCTTTTTTTTTCCTTTTCTTTTTTTCCTTTTTTTTTTTTTTTGAGACACAGAGTCTCGCTCTGTCGCCCAGGCTGGAGTGCAGTGGCCGGATCTCAGCTCACTGCAAGCTCCGCCTCCCAGGTTTACGCCATTCTCCTGCCTCAGCCTCCCGAGTAGCTGGGACTACAGGCGCCCGCCACCTCGCCCGGCTAGTTTTTTGTATTTTTTAGTAGAGACGGGGTTTCACCGTGTTAGCCAGGATGGTCTCGATCTCCTGACCTCGTGATCCGCCCGTCTTGGCCTCCCAAAGTGCTGGGATTACAGGCTTGAGCCACCGCGCCCGGCCTTTCTTTCTTTTTTGAGTTTTGCTCTTGTTGTCCAGGCTGGAGTGCAATGGCGAAATCTTGGCTAACTGCAACCTCCACCTCCCAGGTTCAAGCGATTCTTCTGCCTCAGCCACCTGAGTAGCTGGGGCTACAGGTGCCCACAACCACGCCTGGCTAATTTTTTTTTTTTTTTAATTGAGACGGAGTCTTGCTCTGTCACCTAGGCTGGAGTGCAAGGATGCCATCTTGGCTCACCGCAACCTCCGCCTCCTGGGTTCAAGCGATTCTCCTGCCTCAGCCTCCCGAGTAGCTGGGATTACAGGCACCCGCCACCATGCTCAGCTAATTTTTGTATTTTTAGTAGAGACTGGGTTTCAACATGTTGGGCAGGCTGGTCTCGAACTCCTGACCTCATGTGATCCACCCGCCTCGGCCTCCCAAAGTGCTGGGATTACAGGCGTAAGCCACCGCGCCTGGCCTGATTTTTGTATTTTTAGTATACACAGGGTTTCACCAATTTGGCCAGGTTGGTCTTGAACTCTTGACCTCAAGTGATCCGCTGGCCTCCACAAGACTCCATCTCAAAAAAAAAAAAAAGTTTCAACACATGAATATTTGGGGACACAGATCATCATAAGTGTATTTGTTTATACAGTTGATAATGGTCTTTTGTGTTTAAAAAAATTATCAGCAAGTTCTCCCCATTCTGAGAAGGGACTGAGGCTGCGGGGCAGAACCGCACTCCTGGCGGCCGGCACGGCCTAGATCCTGGGGAGGCAGTTGGGCGACCGATGAGTCCGCGCGCGCCCTCTCCTCGCCGCCAAGAGCATCGGCCAGAATGTCCCCAGGTTCCAGCTCTGACCCGGATGAGGCGCTGCCCAGCGCTCTGTGCAGCCCAAGGAAAACTGCAGAGATTGCATGCACAGGAGAGAGCAGCCTTTTGTTCGTCTGTACACCCCTCTCCCTTTTCTCTTTTTCTTTTTTTTTCCAGATGGAGTCTGTCTGTCGCCCAGGCTGGAGTGCAGTGGCGCAATCTCGGCTCACTGCAACCTCTACCTCCTGAGTTCAAGCGATTCTCCTGCCTCAGCCTCCTGAGTAGCCTCCCGATTACTGGTGTGCACCAGCACGTCCCGCTAATTTTTTTGTATTTTTAGTAGAGATGGTGTTTCAGCATGTTGGCCAGGCTGTTTTTGAACCCCTGACCTCAAGAGATCCGCCTGCTTTGGCCTCCCAAAGTGCTGGGATTACATGCGTGGGCCACAGCGCCCGGCCCCTCCCGCATTTCTTTTTTTTTTTTTTTTTTTTGAGATGGAGTCTGGCTCTGTCGCCCAGGCTGGAGTGCAGTGGCCGGATCTCAGCTCACTGCAAGCTCCGCCTCCCGGATTCACGCCATTCTCCTGCCTCAGCCTCCCGAGTAGCTGGGACTACAGGCGCCCGCCACCTCGCCCGGCTAGTTTTTTTGTATTTTTTAGTAGAGACGGGTTTTCACCGTGTTCGCCAGGATGGTCTCGATCTCCTGACCTCGTGATCTGCCCGTCTTGGCCTCCCAAAGTGCTGGGATTACAGGCTTGAGCCACCGCGCCTGGCCCCCTCCCGCATTTCTTTTTTTTTTTTTTTTTTTTTTTTGATACGGAGTCTGGCTCTGTCGCCCAGGCTGGAGTGCAGTGGCCGGATCTCAGCTCACTGCAAGCTCCGCCTCCTGGGTTTACGCCATTCTCCTGCCTCAGCCTCCCGAGTAGCTGGGACTACAGGCGCCGCCACCACGCCCGGCTAGTTTTTTGTATTTTTTTAGTAGAGACGGGGTTTCACCATGTTAGTTAGCCAGGATGGTCTCGATCTCCTGACCTCGTGATCCGCCCGTCTCGGCCTCCCAAAGCGCTGGGATTACAGGCTTGAGCCACCGCGCCCAGCCCTCCTCCCGCATTTCTTAATCGAAACACCTCAGCTTTGCCGGGGTGCAGGCTGCTGAAGGCACCCACGCGGTGGGTGGGTTCCTGTTGATCCCTTCAACTTGGTGGTTTCATGGCAATTTGACTGCTTTGGACTCCACAAGTGACAGGGATTTAGCCACATGGATTTTTGAATTATTTATGACAGTGAAACAAATATGAAGTGATGCAAATGTCCATTTAATCATTTAAATGATGAACAATTAAATGAAATGTGTCTATCCCTGCAATGGAAATACAATCCATGCTACAACGTGCATGAACCTTGAAACATGATGCCAAGTGAGAGAAGCCACACACAAGAGGCTACATGAGTTCATTCATGTGAAATGTCTGGAACAGGCAAATTCAGAGACAGAAGGTGAATCAGTGGTTGCCAGGGGCTTGGGGAAGTGACTGCTGCTGCGTTTTCTTTTTACGGGTGATGAAAAAATTTTGGAATTAATGATTATCGATGCCCAACCTTGTGAACAGACCAAAAGCCACGGAATTGTACACTTTAAAATGGTCAATTTTGTGCCTGGGCTTGGTGGCCCATGCCTGTAATCCCAGTACTTTGAAAGGCTTGAAGTAGGAGGATCACTTGAGATCAGGAGTTCGAGACTATTCTGGGCAACATATTGAGACCTCACCTCTATTAAAAATAGAGTGGGTGTGGTGGCATGCGCCTGTGGTCCCAGCTACTTAGGAGGCTGAGGCAGGAGGATCGCTTGAGCCAGAGAGGTCGAGGCTGCAGTGAGCTGAGATCACACCACTGCACTCCAGCCTGGGTGACAGAATGAGACCCTGTCTCAAAATAAAATAAAATGGTCAATTTTATGGCATGTGAATTAAATCTCAATTTAAAAAGAAGAAAGGAATGGTCAAGACAGTGGCAGATCTATTAAAATTGCCCCTCAAAAATGGTTTGAACATCAGTAATTTCACTTTTTCCACATAATTCATCTTAAATACCAGAAAGTAAAACTAAAATGTCTTTTTTGTTTTGAGACGGAGTCTCGCTCTGTCGCCTAAACTGGAGTGCAGTGGTGTGATCTCGGCTCACTGTAACCTCCACCTCCCGGGGTTCAAGTGATTCTCCTGCCTTAGCCTCTCGAGTAGCTGGGATTACTGGCATGCGCCACCACACCTGGCTAATTTTAGTATTTTCAGCAGAGACAGGGTTTCACCATTTTGGCCAGAATGGTCTCGAACTCCTGACCTCAAATGATCCACCCGCCTCGGCCTCCCAAAGTGCTGGGATTACAAGCATGAGCCACAGCACCTGGCCCTAAAATATCTTTTGCTTCTTGACTCTAGACGTGTATTTTCTGCATATTTTGCTAACCTTTTTACACTAAAAGTACTACTTGTTTAAACTGCATGTCAATTATTAAGCTAATTGTTACATTGTTGAAAACATTCACTGGTGTATTTTATATCGATACTTTCCTCATTCTGTGGCTCCATTGTCTTTTTTCAATCAGATGTTTTAAGTGTTGAAAAAGTCCTGGCCTTTATAGGTGAGGAAGGAATATTTGTTTCAGTGGATGTCAGCTCAGAATCAAATTACCAAGGCGCAAAGCCCAGGCACACTCATTCCTAAAGTCTTTGGTTTCAATCATGGGATAAATATAGTTTGAACCTAACCTTCCTTCCACTTCCCCTTCCCTTCTTTCCTTCCTTCTTTTTTATTGAGATAGGGTCTTGCTCTGTCACCCAGGCTGGAGTGCACTGGCACCATTATGGCTCACTGCAGCCTCAACCTCCTGGGCTCAAGCAGTCCTCCCACCTCAGTCTCTGGAGTAGCTGGGACTACAGGTATGCACCAGCATTCCTGGCTAATTTTAAATTTTTCTGTAGAGATGGGGTCTCCCTATATTGCCCAGGCTGGTCTCAAACTCCTGAGCTCAAGCGATCCTCCTGCCTTGGCCTCCCAAAGTGCAGAAATTACAGGTGTGAGCCACCGCACCTGGCCATGTTTCTTCTCCTTTTCAGGCTTTCAGATGATTGCTGCTGGACAGTCAAGTGTTCTAGAAAGTCAGGCAGCCCTGGCTGCTGGGGCAGAGCCTGGAGGTGAGTTAGCAGCCATCTCTCCTTGGAGGTGATCTGGTTCTTCCTTTACCCACCAGTCCCTGTGAGCCCTGCCATGTGTGTGGACTGGTCACTGGGCAGACGGCAGCAGGCAAGGGAAGGGGCTTGGACATCAAGACACCAGTTTAATGTCCACTGTTACGATTGGATGGGAGGGAAGGTAAAGGAACAAGGAGGGCCATCATCTGGAAAAGACCAAATCTATAAACGGACAGCAGTTAGACCGCCGGATTTTTTTTTTTCTTCTAAGAGACAGTCTTCCAACCTGGGCAACATGGTGAAACTGTGTCTCCACTAAAAATACAAAAAATTAGCCAGGCGTAGTGGCACACGCCTGTAGTCGCAGTAACTCAGGAGTCTGAGGTGGACGGATCACCTGAGCCCAGGAAGTTGGGGCTGCAGCGAGCCTTGATGGCACCACTGCACACCAGCCTGGGTGAAGGGAGTGAGACTCTGTCTAAAAAACAAAAGAGAGAGAGAGAGAGAGAGAGAGAGTCTCACTGTGTTAGCCAGGCTGGTCTCAAACTCCTGGGCTGAAGTGGTCCTTCCCTATTAACCTCCCAAAATGGATCCAGGTGTGAGGCACCATGCCTGGCCTGCAAGAGAATTCTGACTCAATCTCTGGGACAATCAGCCTAGGCAGCCGAACCTCAGCCTCTGCAGTTACTGGCTCAGAACAGTTGGGAAGTCAGGAGTGGGTGGATGAATGCGGTGTCCCTGTTTTTCTTTTCTTTTTTGGAACGAAGTTTCATTCTTGTTGCCCAGACTGGAGCGCAATAGCACGATCTCGGCTCACTGCAACCTCTGCCTCCCGGGTTCAAGTGATTCTCCTGCCTCAGCCTCCTAAGTAGCTGGGATTACAGGCGCCCGCCACCACACCTGGCTAATTTTTGTATATTTAGTGGAGATGGGGTTTCACCATGTTGACCAGGCTGGTCTTGAACTTCTGACCTCAGGTGATTCACCCGCCCTGGCCTCCCAAAGTGCTGGGATTACAGGCGTGAGGCACCATGCTTGACCTTTTCTTTTCTTCTCTTTTTTTTTTTTTTTTTTTGAGACGGAGTCTAGCTCTGTTGCCAGGCTGTGGCTCGATCTCAGCTCACTGCAACCTCCGCCTCCCGAGTTCAAGCGATTCTCCTGTTTCAGCCTCTCAAGTAGCTGGGACTACAGGCGCACACCACCATGTCCAGCTAATTTTTGTATTTTTGGTAGAGACTAGGTTTCACCATGTTGGCCAGGATAGTCTCTATCTCCTGACTTCGTGATCTGCCCACCTCCAACTCCTAAAGTCCTGGGATGACAGGTGTGAACCACCGCACCTGGCCTTTTTTAAAAAAAAAAAATGAGATGGGATCTCATTCTGTCACTGAGGTTGGAGTGTGGCACCATCTCAGCTCACTGCAGCCTCTGACTCCCTGGGCTCAAGCGATCCTCCTACCTCAGCCTCCCAAGTAGCTGGGACCATAGGCATGCTTCACCATGCCCGGCTAAGTTTTTGTATTTTTTGTAGAGATGGGGTTTCACCATGTTGCCCAGGCTGGTCTCAAACTCCTCAGCTCAAGCAATCTACCGTGCTAGGCTTTCCAAACTGCTGGGATTACAGGTGTGAGTCACCGTGCCCAGCTAGCTTCCTTATTTTTCTCTCCACTTCCAACTTGAGACCAACCAGAGAAAGCCAAATGTGTTCCCCAAACCAATCACATAGGGAACCCTGCTTCTAGGGAGCTGTGGCCTCAGGATATAACTGAACCCTCCCTTTTTTCCTCTGTGAAGTTTCTTTCTTCTCTGCCTGCCTTTGAGTTCTGCAGAATTCAAGTACTGGTGCTATACTTATTGCTATAGCAATAAGCACAAGTTGCTGTAGCAAGCCCTGAATAAACAGCCTCTGCTTGTCCTCATTTGAGTGGCCTGTGTCTCCCAGGAGACAGGGCAGTTACTCATCCCGAGGTGCTTTCCAGAGAGGAGGGACAAAACTGGAATTGAAAAGGTTAGTGCAGTTGGGTGTGGTGGCTCATGCCTGAAATCCTAGCCCTTTGGGAGGCTGTGATAGGCGGATCACCTGAGGTCTAGAGTTTGAGACCAGCCATGGCCAACATGGTAAAACCCTGGTTCTGCTAAAAATACAAAAATGAGCTGGGCATGGTGGTGGGTGCCTGTAATTTCAGCTACTTGGGAGGCTGAGACAGGAGAATCGCTTGAACCTGGGAGGCAGGGGCTGCAGTGAGCCAAGATCATGCCTAAATAAATAAATAAATAAATAAATAAAGGGTTAGTGCAAGTGGGCCTGGTGATGGGGGCCAGAGTGGGGCAGTGGCGAGCTGGGTAGAGAGAACAGAACCTGGAGAGAGCTCAGGAGGTCTGGGGCTGGATGTCACTGGCCTGGAAGGCCCTGCTGGATTCGCTGTGTCTATCCCCAAAAGGAGAACAGATTTTATCCTGGGGCTAGAGTCACTGGTGGTCGTTAGAACTGAAGTCGCCTCTTTAGATCTTCAGACAGAAGAGTGGAAAATGAACGTAGGTAGTGAAGGCTGGAAAAGAGGTCCCAGTGAGGGTGGTGACCCTGTCCCCGCTAAGGGGGACAGAGTGTGAGGAGGGTAGGATGCTGTGTCAAGAGCCAGAGCAACAGTGTTCGGAGAGTTCAGGGTGAAGCCAAATTGGAGTGGGGGCCGGGCATGGTGGCTTACACCTGTAATCCCAGCACTTTGGGAGGTCGAAGCAGGTGGATCACCTGAGGTCAAGAGTTCGAGACCAGCCTGGCCAACACGGCAAAACCCCATCTCTACTAAAAATACAAAAATTAGCCGGGTGTGGTGGCAGGTGCCTGTAATCTCACCTACTTGGGAGGCTGAGGCATGAGAATTGCTTGAATCCGGGAGGTGGAGGTTGCAGTGAGCTGAGATTGCGCCACTCCAAGCTGGGTGACAGAGCGAGTCTGTTGCAAAACAACAAACAAACAACAACAACAAAAAAAGTGGAGTGGAGACCAGGGGGATAATGGTGCCCTTTCACCGCTGTCTTAGTCCACCCTTGCATTACTATAAAGGAACACCTGAGGCTGGGTAATTCATAAAGAGATTTACCTTGGCTCACGGTTCTGCAGCTGTACAGGAAACATGTTGCTGGCATCTGTTCCTGGTGAGACCTCATGAAGCTTCCAATCATGGTGGGAGGCAAAGGGGGAGCCGGCCTCTCACACGCCAAAAGCAGGAACAAGGGAGAGAGGGGAGAGTGCTGTTTTATTTCTCTATTTTTATTTATTTATTTTTGAGACAGAGTCTTACTCTGTCACCCAGGCTGGAGTGCAGTGGCACGATCTTGGCTCGCTGCAACCTCTGCCTCCCAGGTTCAAGCGATTATCCTGCCTCAGCCTCCTGAGTAGCTGGGATTACAGGCACCCGCCACCACACACAGCTAATTTTTGTATTTTTAGCAGAGACAGGCTTTCACCATGTTGGCCAGGCTGGTCTCAAACTCCTGACCTCAGGTGATCTACCCACCTCAGCCTCCCATAGTGCTGATATTTCAGGCATGAGCCACTGTTCCCGGCCCATACTCTTTTAAACAACCAGATCTCACATGAACTCGGAGCGATAACTCACTCGTAACCTCAAGGAGGACACCAAGCCTGCTATTCATGAGGGATCCTCCCCGATGACCCAAACACCTCCCACCAGCCCCCCACCTCCAACACTGGGGATCTCATTTCAGTAAGAGATTTGGAGGGGAGGGACATCCAAACCATATCAACGGGCAAGGGGAGCTCGGCTGTGCAGTAAGGTCAGGGCAGTGAGCTCATGCTTGAAACCCGGGTTGGATGGCTGTCTGGGATGTCGAAGTTGAGACTCCTAGGGCAGAAGGGCAAGTGGGTATGAGGGTAAAGGTAGTCTGGGCTGGCGATGGAGCTGTGGCCATGTTGGAGCTGATGGGTCCCCAGGGAAGCGGGAGGGGTGGGTCCTGTAGCCTGCCCCCATTTATGAGATGGAGGTGTTAACTTAAATAACAAACAGAGAGAGGCTCCCTAAAAGAAAAGATATTTGGGAACAGACCATTGCAATGGGAATTCACTTGTCATAGTAAGCTACGTGCATACTCAGGAAGGTAAGGAAGGCATAGGGTTTTTTTTTTTTTTTGAGACGGAGTTTCGTTCTTGTCACCCAGGCTGGAGTACAATGGTGTGATCTCTGCTCATTGCAACCTCCACCTCCCACGTTCAAGCAATTCTCCTGCCTCAGCCTCCTGAGTAGCTAGGATTACAAGCCTGCACCACCATACCTGGCTAATTTTTCTTTTTTTTTTTAAATATGGAGTCTTGCTCTGTCACTGAGGCTGGGGTGCAGTGGCGCGATCTTGGCTCACTGCAACTTCTGCCCCCCAGGTTCAAGCGATTCTCCTGCCTCAGCCTCCTGAGTAGCTGGGATTACAGGTGTGCTGTTTTTTGTTTTTTTGTTTTTTTTTTTTTTTGAGACAGTCTCGCTCTGTCGCCCAGGCTGGAGTGCAGTGGCCGGATCTCAGCTCACTGCAAGCTCCGCCTCCCGGGTTTATGCCATTCTCCTGCCTCAGCCTTCCAAGTAGCTGGGACTACAGGCGCCCACCACCTCTCCCGGCTAGTTTTTTGTATTTTTTTAGTAGAGACAGGGTTTCACTGTGTTAGCCAGGATGGTCTCGATCTCCTGACCTCTTGATCTGCCCGTCTCGGCCTCCCAAAGTGCTGGGATTACAGGTTTGAGCCACCGCGCCCGGCCAATTTTTGTACTTTTAGTAGGGACTGGGTTTCACAATCTTGGCTAGGCTGGTCTTGAACTCCTGACCTCATGATCCACCTGCCTCAGCCTCCCAAAGTGCTGGGATTATAGGCGTGAGCCATGGTGCCCGGCCGGCATATGGTTTTAAAGGAAAAAAGGAGGATTAGATAATTGTTTGGAATAATTATCTCTGGCTACAAAGGTCAATAAGAAGGGTGTTGCCAGTCCAAGGTTGGACAGGCAGTTGCTGGGGAGACGTCCTCGTGGAAGTATTCTTGTGTAAGGTTGTGATGCCCATTTGTGATGGTTCTTGTTATCAGGCGTACAAACACTCTTCATGGCCTACCTGGCTCTATTTCCCAGGGTTTTCTTAACATTAGTGACTCCATTTTGATTCTGACAATTTTCACAGGAGGGAGAAAAGAGGTCCACAGGGTTGGAGAAGATAGGGCCAGAGAGTGAGGCACAATGCTAGAGCAGAAGGCTCCAGAAGCCAAGTCCTGTTCTGTTTCTTGGTCCACAGGGTGATTGTTGACTCAAAGCATCAGAAATTGAAGCCAAGGCTGGGCGCGGTGGCTCATGCCTATAATCCCAGCACTTTGGGAGGCCAAGGCGGGTGGATTACCTGACATCAGGAGTTCAAGACAAGCCTGGGCAACATGGTGAAACCCCAAGACCAGACAGGCCAAGATGGTGAAATCCCACCTCTACTAAAAAATACAAAAATTAGCCAGGTGTGTTGGTGGGTGCCTGTAATTCTAGCTACTGGAGAGACTGAGGCAGGAGAATTGCAGTGAGCCAAGATTGCACCACTGCACTCCAGCCTGGCGACAGAGTGAGACTCTGTCAAAAAGAGAGAGAGAGAAAGAAAGAGAGAGAGAGAGAAATTAATACAAGAAATGCTGAAATGTCCTGATCATGCTCTGATTTTTCAGAGGGAGTCAATGTTGCTTAATACTAAAAAAATGTGTTTAAAACATATAGCCTTGTTTAGAAAAATCTCACTGTGAGGCCATTCGACTGGGGTGGCTCTGGCACTTTAAATTGCTTCATGAACAAACCAAAGCCCAATATAAACAGTAAGTTGAAACGAGAAACTGCTCTAGTCAACCTCTAACTAAGAAATACTCACTTCTTGGCCGGGCACGGTGGCTCAAGCCTGTAATCCCAGTACTTTGGGAGGCCGAGACGGGCGGATCACGAGGTCAGGAGATCGAGACCATCCTGGCTAACACGGTGAAACCCCGTCTCTACTAAAAAATACAAAAAAAAAAAACTAGCCGGGCGAGGTGGCGGGCGCCTGTAGTCCCAGCTACTCGGGAGGCTGAGGCAGGAGAATGGCGTAAACCCGGGAGGCAAAGCTTGCAGTGAGCTGAGATCCGGCCACTGCACTCCAGCCTAGGCGACAGAGCGAGACTCCGTCTCAAAAAAAAAAAAAAAAAAAAAAAAAGATATACTCACTTCAGTCAATCAAATTGCTGTTTTGCTTCTGTAAATACTTAATACAGTGTTCCTTCTTTGCCCTCCCAGCGGAGTGCTAGCCACTTAAGTTATGGTGCTACCCTGAGCTATAAATCACTGAGAGGTCAAAGAAACGCTTTTTTTTTTTTTTTTTTTTTGAGTTGCTCAGGCTGGTGTGCAGTGGTACAATTTGAGCTCACTGCAACCTCTGCCTACCAGGTTCAAGCGATTCTCCTGCCTCAGCCTCCCGAGTAGCTGGGACTACAGGTGCACGCCACTGCGCCCAGCTAATTTTTACATTTTTTGGTAGAGACAGGGTCTCACCATGAACTAAACTCTTGAAAACATAAATGTGCCTAAGTCTTTCTTTCTCTTTTTTTTTTTTTTTAATGCAGTTTTGCTCTGCCGCCAGCCTGGAGTACAGTGGTGTGATCCTGGCTCACTGTAACCTCTGCCTCCTGGGTTCAAGCAATTTTCCTGCCTCAGACTCCTGGGTAGCTGGGACTACAGGCACACAGCACCACCCCTGGTTAATTTTTTGTATTTTTAGTAGAGATGGGGTTTCATCATACTGGCCAGGATGGTCTTGATTTCTTGACCTTGTGATCTGCCCACCTCGGCCTCACAAAGTGCTGGGATTACAGGCATCAGCCGCCACTCCCGGCCTCTTTCTTTCTTTTTAGAGATAGCATCTTACTACATTACCAAGGCTAAATTCAAATTCCTGAGCTCAAATTATCCTCTTGCCTCTGCCTCCTGAATAGCTGAGAGTACAGGTGAGCACCACTGTGCCTGCCAAGGTTTTCTTTTATCAGGTCAGGTGTCAGAAGTGGGAGCCACGGGCGTGCACCCAATACTGGCCTCCAGGAGCAATGAGCAAACAAGTGCAGATACCTCACTGAGCCCTTTGTGTTCACTGCTTCTCACGATTCATTTGGAGGCCATCCCGGGAAAGCCCACTTGGATACATGAACTTCATAATTTGTGTTGATATCTCTGAGTTTATTTAAACATTTTAAAACCTGGACTGGGTTTGAAAATCATGACATAAACGAGACACTGTCCTGTAGAAAGCTTTCTTGTTTCTGACTGAGGCGTACAGAAACTTAACTAGGTTTAGTTAAAGACCTTTGGTTAAAAAGTTTCCAGGAGGCTGGGGACGTGGTAGCTCATACCTGTAATCCCAGCACTTTGGGAGGCTGAGGTGGGCAGATCACTTAAAGTCAGGAGTTTGAGACCAGCCTGGCCAACATGGTGAAACCCCATCTCTATTAAAAATACAAAATTTGTCAGGTGTGGTGGTGCATGCCTGTACCCCCAGCTACTTGGGAGGCTGAGGCATGAGAATCATTTGGACCTGAGAGGCGGAGCTTGCAGTGAGCAGAGATTGTGCCACTGCACTCCAGCCTGGGTGACAGAGCGAGACATTGTCTCCAAAAAAAAAGTTTCCAGGAGGACAGAAAATAATGGTTTATTGAAATCCAGATCAGCTTGGGCAGCATGGTGAAACCCCGTCTCTAAAAAAATTACAGAAAAAGGCTGGGTGCAGTGGCTCACGCCTGTAATCCCAGAACTTTGAAAGACCGCAAGGCTGAGGAGGGCATATCACCTGAGGCCAGGACTTTGAGACCAGCCTGGCCAACATGGTGAAAACCTGTCTACTAAAAATACAAAAATTAGCCAGACGTGGTGGTGGGCGCCTGTAATCCTAACTACTCTGGAGGCTTAGGCAGAGAATTGCTTGAACCTGGGAGGCGGAGGTTTCAGTGAGCCGAGATCGCGCCATTGCGCTCCAGCCTGGGCGACGAGTGAAACACTGTTTCAAAAAACAAAAACAAAAACAAAACAGAAAAAGGGGCTGGGCGCAGTGGCTCACGCCTATAATCCCAGCACTTTGGGAGGCCGAGGCGGGCAGATCACCTGAGGTCAGGAGTTCGAGACCAGCCTGACCAACATCGTGAAACCCCATCTCTACTAAAAGTACAAAATTAGCCAGGTGTGGTGGCGCATGCCTCTAATCCTAGCTACTTGGAAGGCTGAGGCAGGAGAATCTCTTGAACTTGGGAGGCTGACGTTGCAGTGAGCCAAGGTCGTGCCATTGCACTCCAGCCTGGGTGATGAGTGAAACTGTCTCAAAAAAAAAAAAAAAAAAAAAAATGCAGAAAAAGAGGCCCGGCGCAGTGGCTCATGCCTGTAATCCCAGCACTTTGGGAGGCTGAGGCAGGCAGATCACTTGAGGATAGGGGGTTCAAGAGCAGCCTGACCAACATGGTGAAACCCCATCTCTACTAAAAATACAAAATTAGGTGGGTGTGGTGGCACTTGCCTGTAATCCCAGTTACTTGGGAGGCTGAGGCAGGATAATTGCTTGAACCCGGGAGGCGGAGGTTGCGGTGACCCGAGATCGCACCATTGCAATCCAGCCTGGGCAACAAGAGCAAAACTCTTTTTCAAAAAAAAAAAAAAAAAGAAAAAAGAAAAAAAACAAAAAACAGGTTGGGTATGGTGGTGCGCATCTATAGTACCAGCAACCCAGGAGGCTGAGGTGGGAGGAATGCTTGAGTCTGGGGAGGTCGAGGTTGCAGTGAGATGTGATTGCACCACTGCACTCCAGCCTGTGTGACCGAGTGAGACTCTGTCTCAAAAAAATCAATCAATCAATCAATCGAGAGAGTCTGGGTCTCCATCTTGGAAACTGAATCTTTCTAGTGGAATGAGTAAATCTTACCAGAAATAATTTAGAATCTTGGTTGTCGGGAACAGGTCCCCCAAAATCTGGCCATAAACTGGCCCCAAAACTGGCCATAAACAAAATCTCTGCAGCACTGTGACATGTTCATGATGGCCATGACGCCCACACTGGAAGGTTGTGGGTTTCCAGGAATGAGGGCAAGGAACACCTGGCCTACCCAGGGCGGAAAACCGCTTAAAGGCGGTCTTTTTTTTTTTTTTTTTGAAATGGAGTCTTGCTCTGTGCCCCAGGCTGGAGTGCGGTGGCGCTATCTCGGCTCACCGCAAGCTCCGCCCCCCGGGTTCACGCCATTCTCCTGCCTCAGCCTCCCGAGTAGCTGGGACTACAGGCGCCCACCACCTCGCCCGGCTAGTTTTTTGTATTTTGTAGTAGAGATGGGGTTTCACCATGTTAGCCAGGATGGTCTCGATCTCCTGACCTCGTGATCCACCCGTCTCGGCCTCCCAAAGTGCTGGGATTACAGGCTTGAGCCACCGCGCCCGGCCTTTTTTTTTAAATTTTTTTATTTTTTATTTTATTTATTTATTTATTTTTTTTGAGACGGAGTCTCGCTCTGTTGCCCGGGCTGGAGTGCAGTGGCCAGATCTCAGCTCACTGCAAGCTCCGCCTCCCGGGTTCACGCCATTCTCCTGCCTCAGCCTCCTGAGTAGCTGGGACTACAGGCGCCCGCCGCCTCGCCCGGCTAGTTTTTTGTATTTTTTAGTAGAGACGGGGTTTCACCGTGTTAGCCAGAATGGTCTCGATCTCCTGACCTCGTGATCCGCCCGTCTCGGCCTCCCAAAGTGCTGGGATTACAAGCTTGAGCCACTGCGCCCGGCCTTTTTTATTTTTTTGAGATGGAGTCTCACTCTGTCGCCTAGGCTGGAGTGCAGTGCCATGATCTCGGCTCACTGCAAGCTCCGCCTCCTGGGTTCACGCTATTCTCCTGCCTCAGCCTCCCGAGTAGCTGGGACCACAGGCGCCCGCCACCATGCCCGGCCAATGTTTTGTATTTTTAGTAGCGACAGGGTTCCACCATTCACAGGATGGTCTTGATCTCCTGACCTTGTGATCCGCCTGCCCCGGCCTCCCAAAGTGCTGGGATTACAGGCGTTAGCCACCACGCCCGGCCAAAGGCATTCTTAAACCACAAATAATAGCATGAGCGATCTGTGCCTTAAGCACATGTTCCTGCTGCAGATAACTAGCCAAACCCATCCTTTTATTTCAGCCCATTCCTTTGTTTCCCACAAGGGATACTTCTAGTTAATCTAATATCTATAGAAACAATGCTAATGACTGGCTTGCTGTTAATAAATACGAGGGTAAATCTCTACTGATGCTCTCAACTCTGAAGGCTGTGAGACCCCCGATTTCCCACTTCACACCTCTATATTTCTGTGTGTGTGTCTTTAATTACTCTAACGCCGCTGGGTTAGGGTCTCCCCGACTAAGCTGGTCTCGGCACTTGGTGACCAAAATAGGGATGTTTTAACTCAAACCAAATTGCTCATCGATGGGACACACACACAAAAAGTGATCCCAAACACTTCAGAAACAAAGGCTGTAGTTTTGATCGGCAGGTAGGGGATTCTAATTATCTTTCCTTTTCTGTTACTCTGAATCTCCTTTTTTGCTTGCTTACCTGCCCACACTGAAGGGAAGAAATCACTAGGTAAGTTTTGTTGGGGTTTTACTTTGTTGCCGATGGTGGAGGGCAGTCACATGATCATAGCTCACTGCAGTCTCTAACTCCTGGGTTCAAGAGATTCTCTTGCCTCAGCTTCCCAAGTAGCTGGGACTACAGACATCTGCCACCATGCCTGGCTAATTTTTAAATTTTTTGTAGAGACAGGGTCTCCCTATGTTGCCCGGGCTGATCTGGAACTCCCGGGTTCAAGTAATTATGCTGCCTCAGCCTCCCAAAGTGCTGGGATTACAAACATGAGCCACAGCACTTGCTCCTAGATAAGTTTTTATAAAAGTTAGGCCTTCAGATCAATCACGTCTGCTATTGATTGACTGAGACAGTGTCTTGCTCTGTCACCCAGGCTCGAGTGCAGCAGCACAATCATGGCTCACTGCAGCCTCAATCTCCCAGCCTCCTCAGTAGCTGAGACTACAGGCATGCACCACCACATCTAGCTAATTTTTTGATTTTTTTGTACAGTCGGTCTCACTATGTTGTCCAGTGTGGTCCTGAGCTCCTAATCTCAAGCAATCCTCCTGCCTTGGCCTCCCAAAGCTGGGATTGACAGCATGAGCCATGATGCCTGGCCAAAGTCGACTTTTTAAACACCCTGTGCCTTGGTCAAAATCTTGAGGTCACAGCCATAGTGAAGGGTATCCTGCATGGCATAGGAAATGCTTCATCTGCCCTATCTGTTAAAGGGTTATATCATGAATTTAGTAATATAAACACGTTGATAGAATCTGGAGATGCTCCAAGATGGATGTAGGAGACAGAATAGTATCACTTCTGAAGATAATATCTGTAGTCATGAGACACCATATGGTCAATTTATAGACCAGAAAAAAAGCCACAAAAATGGCAAACTTTTTTTTTCTTTTGAGACAGAGTCTCACTCCATCACCCAGGCTGGAGTTCAATGGTGTGATCTGGGCTCACTGCAACTTCCGCCTCCCTTGTTCAAGTGATTCTCCTGCCTGTCTCTCAAGTAGCTGGGATTACAGGCACCAGCCACCACGCCCCACTAATTTTGTATTTTTAGTAGAGATGGTGTTTCCTCATATCGTCCAGGCTGGTCTCAAACTCCTGACCTCAGGTAATCTGCCCGCCTCGGCCTCCCAAAGTGCTGAGATTACAGGTGTGAGCCACCACACCTGGCCAAAAATGACAAACTTTTGAAGAAAATTTCTACTGTTTCCTACCTGTGCTGACTGGTCAGTGAACCAGACCTGCAGATGAAAGAAGGATGAACCCATAACTGATGTCAAAGCCCTCTTGGAGGTTTCGTTTTTGTTCCAGCATTTGGGTCAATTCAGTCAGCCCTCGCTGCTCTCTTTGCAAATGAACTCTACCTGCACATTAGTAGACATATAAAAGAAAGAGAGAAAAGATAGGGAGGGAAGCTACAGACTCATCTATGTTAGCTGAACAGTTTCAAAGGACCTTAGCACAAGATACAAAACAAAAATGCTTCAAAATGGACAGTCTTGCAGTGATAGCAATGTCAGGGCAACTAATAGCCTAGAATGACCTTTGGATTTCTCCTAATAAGTAACTCCTGAATCAGCGTTTGTCAGCTTCTGTCTGTATGTTTGAGTGTCTTTCTGTGAATGTATGTATGTTTATAGGTTAATTTATGTGATATTTTTGGATGGCATTACTAAACCAATTTATACAGTCCTTTAAGGGACTTGTATTCAAATTGGCTCGGGGGTAAATGAGCACTCTTATAAGTAACTCTGAAAACGCACAGAAATGTTGAAACTAATCCAAAATGTGGAGTTTGTTTCTAAGTTCACATGAAGGAGATCTCTGGTCAATATAGTTTTAAAATTGTTGGTGAAATAAAAATAGGAGTGTTTTCAGAATTGCTAGTTTTTCCTAGGTTGGGGTGAGACAGGTTTGTGCTGTCTCTGCTAAATGTTTATGACTATTCAACCATAAACCCAAAATAAGAGTAAAAAAATGAGCAGTAAATGCCGGGCGCGGTGCCTCACGCCTGTAATCCCAGTACTTTGGGAGGCCGAGGCAGGTGGATCACGAGGTCAGGAGTTCAAGACCAGCCTGACCAAGATGGTGAAACCCTGTCTCTACTAAGACTACAAAAATTAGCCAGGGGCGGTGGCATGCACCTGTAATCCCAGCTACTTGGGAAGCTAAGGCAGGAGAATTGCTTGAACCTGGGCAGCAGAGGTTGCAGTGAGCTTAGATCACAACACTGCACTCCAGCCTGGGCAACAGAATGAGACGTCTCAAAAAAAAAAAAAAAAAAAAAAAAAAAAAGGCAGTAAAAGGAATCATTTGGTGCATGAGTCATGGAAGGTAAGCCAAAAACACTTTGGGAAGAATCATGGGTAACTTTTAAATTACTCTGCTTCTGTGATATTTTTGAAACTTGCCTGATGTATCAAAAAAAAATAAAATAGCGTTAGTTGATGGTGTTGGGCAGGGGACTGAATTCCTATGGAGGATGTGTTTTTAGGCAGAGAAAGCCTCTCTCTGCATCAGTTATTTTTCCAACTGCTTTTAGCGAGAAATGATCAGTGTACCAAAGCATCATATCTTTGGGTGATACAGGGTGGCATTTCCTGAAATCCATCAAATGGCTACCTTTGGTTAATGTCTCATGAAATTTTTCATGGGCAATCCATGCATAATTATGAAGAACAAGTGAATCAGGTAAATGTGAATGAAATAAAGGTTTATAAATAGGGCCAGTTGTGGTGGTTCATGCCTGTAATCCCAGCACTTTTGGAGGCTGAGGCATGACGATCACCTGAACCCAGAAGTCCAAGACCAGCCTGGGCAACATAGCAAGATCCAGTCTTTGCAAATGATGAAATTAGCTGGCTGTGGTGGTGTGCATCTGTGTCTCAGCTACTTGGGAGGCTGAGGTGTGAGGACTGCTTGAGCCCGGGATGTTGAAGTGGCAGTAAACCATGACTGTGCCACTGCACTCCAGCCTGGGTGACAGAGTAAGACCCTGTCTCAAAAAAAAAAAAAAAAAAAAAAAAAACTTTATAAATACACCTTTCAAAATAGTTACATTTTACAAAGTATGTCTACATAAAAGTAGTTTAAAAACATTTTTGCACCGGGCGTGGTGGCTCACGCCTGTAATCCCAGCACTTTGGGAGGCCGAGGCGGGCAGATCACCCGAGGTCGGGAGTTCAAGACCAGCCTGACCAACATGGAGAAACCCCTTCTCTACTAAAAATACAAAATTAGCTGGGCGTGGTGGCACATGCCTATAATCCCAGCTACTAGGGAGGCTGAGGCAGGAGAATTGCTTGAACCTGGGAGGCGGAGGTTACGGTGATCCGAGATCGTGCCATTGCACTCCAGCCTGGGCAACAAGAATGAAACTCCATCTCAAAAAAATATATATATATTTTTGCCAGGTGCAGTGACTCACACCTGTAATCCCAACAGTTTGGGAGGCTGAGGCTAGCGGATCACCTGAGGTCAGGGGTTTCAGACTAGCCTGGCCAACACGGCAAAACCCCGTCTCTACTAAAACTATAAAAATTAGCCACACGTGGTAGCGCACGCCTGTAGTCTCAGTTACTGGGGAGGCTGGGACAGGAGAATCACTTGAACCTGGGAGGCAGACGTTTCGGTGAGCCTAGATCGCTCAACTGCACTCCAGCCTGGGTGACAAAGTGAGACGCCATCTCAGAAATAAATACATAAACAAATAAATAAAAATAAAAACAAAACAGTTTTTGGTAAATTGAAATCTTTTTTTTTTTTTTTTTTTTGAGACGGAGTTTCGCTCTTGTTGCCCAGGCTGGAGTACCATGGTGCGATCTCGGCTCACTGCAACCTCTGACTCCCAAGTTCAAGCAATTCTCCTGCCTCAGTCTCTCGAGTAGCTGGGATTACTGGCATGCGCCACCACGCCCGGCTAATTTTGTATTTTTAGTAGAGACGGAGTTTCTCCATGTTGAGGCTGGTCTCGAACTCCTGACCTCAGGTGATCCGCCCGCCTAAGTGCTGGGATTACAGGTGTGAGCCACCATACCCAGCCAAATTGAAATCTTTTTTTTTTTTTTTTTTTTTGAGACGGAGTCTTGCTCAGTCTCCCAGGCTGGAGTGCGGTGGCGCGATTTCGGCTCACTGCAAGCTCCGCCTCCCGGGTTCTCGCCATTCTCCTGCCTCAGCCTCCCAAGTAGCTGGGACTACAGGCGCCCGCCACTACGCCCGGCTAGTTTTTCGTATTTTTAGTAGAGACGGGGTTTCACCGTGTTAGCGAGGATGGTCTCGATCTGCTGACCTCGTGATCCGCCCGTCTCGGCCTCCCAAAGTGCTGGGATTACAGGCGTGAGCCACCGCGCCCGGCCAAATTGAAATCTTAAAGGTATGTTACATTAAGTTAAATAATAGATACTCATAAAATGTCTGAGTCATTTCACAGTAAGTCAAGTTACTGAAGCACTAATTGCTGAACATAAATTTAAAACATATATACTCTGGTGTCTTATTTTTATAGAGTTTAGCAAAGCTAAATATATTTGGCCCTGGTAATTAAAGAGATGAAAAATTCTATTATGAGTTGGAGTTCATCTGCAAAAAGCTAACATAAAACACTTCATGGCCAGGTACAGTGGCTCATGCCTGTAATCCCAGTACTTTGGGAGATCCAGGTGGGTGAATCACAAGGTCAGGAGTTCAAGACCAGCCTGGCTAACATGGTGAAACCCCATCTCTACCAAAAATACAAAAATTAGTCAGGCATGGTGGCACGCACCTGTAATCCCAGTTACTGGGGAAGCTAAGGCAGGAGAATTGCTTGCACCCGGGAGGCGCAGGTGCGGTGAGCTGAGATCTTGTCACTGCACTCCAGTCTGGGTGACAGTGAGACTCTGTCTACAAAAAAAAAAAAAAAAAAAAAAAAAGACTGTCTCAAAAGAAAACCAACCAACCAACCAAACAAGCAAACAAAAAACACTTCACAATGCTTACTGGTTTTCACTGGAAATTAAGGTTACAGGCCAGGTGTGGTGGCTCACACCTGTAATCCCAGCACTTTGGGAGGCTAAGGAAGGTGGGTCATGAGGTCAAGAGATCAAGACCATCCTGGCCAACATGGTGAAACCATGTCTTTACTAAAAACACAAAAATTAGCTGGGCATGGTGGTGCGTGCCTGTAGTCCTAGCTACTTGGGAGGCTGAGGCAGGAGAATCGCTTGAACCTGGGAGGCGGAGGTTGCAGTGAGCTGAGATCATGCCACGGCACTCCACCCTGGCAACAGAGTGAGACTCTATTTCAAAAAAATAAAAAAGAAAAGAAATTAAGGTTAGTAAGAGTAAAAAAATTCTAATCAATATATGTAATTAAAACATCTAGAAATAAGCCAGGATTATTAGATGTTTATTAAACTCATGCCTGTAATCCCAGCACTCTGGGAGGATGAGGCGGGCCGGATCACCTGACATCAGGAGTTCAAGACCAGCCTGATCAACATGGAGAAACCTCGTTTCTACTAAAAGTACAAAATTAGCCGGGCATGGTGGCACATGCATGTAATCCCAGCTACTTAGGAGGCCGAGGCAGGAGAATCTCTTAAACCTGGGAGGCGGAGGTTGTGGTGAGCCGAGATGGCACCACTGCACTCCAGCCTGGACAAGAGCAAAACTCCATCTCCAAAAAAATATATATATATATACACACACACACACACACATATATACACACACACGCATATATATACACACGTGTATATATACATGCATGTCTATATACATACATACATATATACACATATATACATACATATACACACACAGAGAAATAATAGAGAAAGCAACTCTGTATGCAAGGGAAGGCATGTTTTATAAGGGAAGTTATATCGATGAATTTTGATTAAAGAAGGATAATCATTTTTGTCCTAACATAGAGTGACTATTCCACATGAGGAAAGAGGAAAAAGTATAAGACAAATTAAATGGATATGAGAAAGTTGGCTGACCATGGTGACTCATGTCTATAATCCCAGCACTTTGCGGGGCAGAGGTGGGAGTATCATTTGAAGCCAGGAGTTTGAGACCAGCCTGGGCAAAATAGTGAGACCCTGTCTCTACAAAAATTAAAAAATGAAAAAACAGCCAGGTGTGGTGGCATGCACCTATAGTCTCAGCTACTCTACAGGCTAAAGTGGGAGAGTTGCTTGAGCCTAGGAGTTCCGTACCATAATGTAGCGAGCTATGACTGCAGCACTGTAATCCAGTCCGGGTGGCAGAATGAGACCCTGTCTCTTAATTTAAAAAAAAAAAAAAAAAATGTCTGGGTGCAGTGGCTCACGCCTGTAATCCCAGCACTTTGGGAGGCCAAGGCGGGCACATAAGGAGGTCAGGAGTTTGAGACCAGCCTGGCTAACATAGTGAAACCCCGTTTCTACTAAAAATACAAAAATTAGCTGGGCGTGGTGGCAGATGCCTGTAATCCCAGCTACTTGGGAGGCTGAGGCAGAAGAATTGCTTGAAGCCAGGAGGCGTAAGTTGCGGTGAGCCGAGATTGAGCCACTGCACTCTAGCCTGAGCAACAGAGCAAGACTCCATCTGAAAAAAAAAAAAAAAAAAATTGTAGAAGGTCACGAAAGAGTAAATTTAAATGAAGAACTTCATGTTTTGTCAAACTGGCTAGAACTGAATGAATCTATTATAATGGTTTTATAGAAGAGCCCTAATGTCAAAAGTACATTGGTGTAAAACTAGAAGTTGGTTTTCTCCCATTTATTTATTTATTTATTTATTTATTTATTTATGAGATGGAGTCTCACTCTGTTGCCCAGGCTGCAGTGCAGTGGCAACCCCACTCAGTGTCTGCTCACTGCAACCCCTGTTTCCCGGGTTCAAGCAATTCTCTGCCTCAGCCTCCTGAGTAACTGGGATTACAGGCATACACCACCACGCCTGGCTAATTTTTGTATTTTTATTAGAGACAGGGTTTCACCATCTTGACCAGGCTGGTCTTGAATTCCTGACCTCAAGATCTACCGCCTCAGCCTCCCAAAGTGCTGGGATTACAGGTGTGAGCCACCATGCCAGCCCTATTTATTTATTTTTTGAGGCAAAATCTCACTCTCTCACCCCAGGCTAGATGGAGTGCAGTGGTGCAATCTCGACTCACTGCAATCTCCGCCTCCCGAGTTTAAGAGATTCTCATGCCTCAGCCTCTTAAACAGCTGGGATTACAGGTGTGCACCGCACCACACCAGGCTAATTTTTGTATTTTTAGTAGAGATAGGGTTTTGCCATGTTGGCCAGGCTGGTCTCGAACTCTCTGACTTCGTGTGATGCACCCACCTCAGCCTCCCAAAGTGCTGAGATTACCACACCTGGCCATGTTTGGATCCTTTTCTAAAAGCAGTTGATAACATCTACATTCAAAAGTTGTTTCTTGGCTGGGTGTAGTGACTCACGCCTGTAATCCCAGGACTCTGGGAGGCCAAGGGGGGGCGGGTCACCTGAGGTCAGGAGTTCAAGACCATTCTGGCCAACACAGAGAAACCCCATCTCTACCAAAAATACAGAAACTAGTAGCCAAGTGTGGTGGCGAGTGCCTGTAATCCCAGCTACTCAGGAGTCTGGGACAGGAGAATTGTTGGAACCCAGGAGGCGGAGGTTGCAGTGAGCCAAAATTGCGTGTGATTAGAACCACAATGAGTCCGGGCATGGTGGCTCACGCCTGTAATCACAGCACTTTGGGAGGCTGAGGTGGGCAGATCATGAGGCGAGGAGTTCGAGACCAGCCTGACCAACATGGTGAAACCCCGTCTCTACTAAAAATACAAAAATTAGCTGGTCATGGTGGCACATGCCTGTAATCCCAGCTACTCAGGAGGCTGAGGCAGGAGAATCACTTGAACCCTGGAGGCGGAGGTTGCGGTAAGCTGAGATCGTGCCATTGCACTCCAGCCTGGGCAACAAGAGCAAAATTCCGTCTCAAAAAAAGAAGAACCCACAATGAGATGAACAACAAAAGAAATCTCTCCTCAAAGAGCCTCACGCTGTGACCTCAAGTCCCTGAATGAGACAACTACCACCCACCCATGATGGTGACAGAGTGGCGCTCATGCCTATGTTTTGGCCAGTCTCTCATCACGGATAGGCTGACTGGAAGGACAACGTTGTTTGTAAAAATTCTCTTTGGGAAGCCATTGGGCTGGGGTGGCTCTGGTCCTTCAATTTCTCCATGAAGAAACCTTGCCCTACGGGAACCTCACAGTTAATCTAGAAATGGCGCCAGCCTGAAACTCCCAGCCCTAATGAGAGACTTTCCACTCTAACTGTCGAGTTGTTTTCCTGGGTTTGCTTCTGCAAATGCTTGATAACTGTCCCCCTGGCTCTCCCTGGGAGTACTAGTCACCCACAGTCTTGTGATAGGAAGGTTCACTGAGGAATAAGTGCTCAAATAAACTTTTTTTCTTTCTTTAAAATTTTTAATAAATAGAGTTGAGGTCTCACTACGTTGCCCAGGCTGATCCCAAACTCTGAAGCTCAAGTGATCCTTCCACCTCAGCCTTCCAAAGTGCTAGGATTACAGGTCCGAGCCACTACACCTGGCCTCAAATAAACTTTTTTATTTTTTTAATTTTTTCTTTTTTCTTTTTTTTTTTTTTTTTGAGACGGAGTCTTGCTCTGTCGCCCAGGCTGGAGTACAGTGGCCGGATCTCAGCTCACTGCAAGCTCCGCCTCCCGGGTTTACGCCATTCTCCTGCCTCAGCCTCCCGAGTAGCGGGGACCACAGGCGCCCGCCACCTCGCCCGGCTAGTTTTTTGTGTTTTTAGTAGAGACGGGGTTTCACCGTGTTAGCCAGGATGGTCTCGATCTCCTGACCTCGTGATCCGCCCGTCTCGGCCTCCCAAAGTGCTGGGATTACAGGCTTGAGCCACCGCGCCCGGCATTAATTTTTTCAAATAAACTTTTTTTTTTTGAGACGGAGTCTTGCTCTGTTGCCCAGGCTGGAGTGCAGCGGTGTGATCTTGGCTCACTGCAAGCTCCGCCTCCCAGGACCAAGTGATCCTCCTGCCTCATCCTCCTGAGTAGCTGGGTCTACAGGCATGCACCACCATGCCTAGCTAATTTTTTGTATTTTTGGTAGACATGGGGTTTCACTATGTTGGCCAGGCTGGTCTCAAACTCCTGAGCTCAGATGATACACCTGCTTCAGCCTCCCAAAATGCTGAGACTACAGATATGAGCCACTGCACCTGGCCCGCTTGCCTTTAAAAGCTGCTTGTAGCCAGGCATGGTGGCTCACGCCTGTAATCCTAGCACCTTGGGAGGCTGAGGCGGGCAGATTACTTGAAGTCAGGAATTCCAGACCAGCCTGGCCAACATGGTGAAACCCTGTCTCTACTAAAAATACAAAAAAATTAGCCAGGCATGGTGGTGGGAGCCTGTAATCCCAGCTACTCAGGAGGCTGAGACAGGAGAATCGCTTGAACCTGGGAGGTGGAGGTTGCAGTGAGCCCAGATCCCACCATTGTACTCCAGCCTGGGAGACAGAGGGAGACTCCGTCTCAAAGAAAAGCCAGTTACAAAGGCTGAACGGAGCTCATATTCCAATTCTGAGTCTCCCCAGTGGTTGTCTTCACCTTGGCCCAGGTGAGCTCTACTTACAGGGATTTTTGCCTTGCTTTCTTCTTCGGGGACCACTCTCTAACTCATGATGTTCCCTTCTCTTGGAGCAACAGGAACTAGGCCCTGGCTGCTTCAGGCTGTTCTCCCCGTCTCAGGATGTTGCATTTCCAGCATGTTCCACAGTTATTCTTGGGAAACACAAGCAAGAAAGGGATTGACCTGGGTGGAACTGCAGTGGTTGGAAAACTGTGTGTCGGCCCCTGCAGGGAGACCCAGGCTTCTCCAGCTTCCAAGAGCCCATGGTGGGCGTCCACTATTCTCAGCAAGGTTGGGGGATGCTCAGTGCCTGGGAGCCATCAGTCTGGAAGGCTTCCTGGAGGAGGTGACTTAGGCCAGTGAGGGCAGTGACTGGGGGTGCATTCTGGGAGGGCCCAACAAGAAAGGGACAGGGCCCTGGAGAACAGGATGAGGCAGAAGCAAGGGTACAGCCTCCCAGAGGCCCAGGGCAGGGTCCCACTGACCTTTTCAGGCCAAGGGTAGCAGGAGGTGGAAACCTCAGGGGCCCCCATAGTGTACAGGCCGGTGGCTGGTTTCCAGGTTGAGGGGCTCAGGGTGTGAGGTCTGACGGCCTGCAGGTCTCGGGAGGAAGTCCAAGTGGTCTGAGATGGCCCAAGCTGGGCAGCCCTGGTGAGGGGTACATGATGGGGGTGGAGGGTGCTTGGGTGAGGTGGGGTCGGAGCTGGGCCTCCAAGGACCCAGAACCCTGAGGTTTGAAGCCTGGTTCTGGCAAAGCGTCAGGTATACCACAGACACTCAGTCATTGTGTGCTCAGCGAATTTTTGTTTTTTTTTTTACCCTGAAGTTTACTTTGTTCATACTCAAAATTTAAAATGTGCTGAGCCTGCTGCCCCAGGATGTTCCTGTGCAGGGTGAGCCTCCCATTCTGTGGGGTGTGAGAGCCGGTCCTGCCAGGCCATCTCACAGCTCCCTCCCATGGATGGCTTCAGGAGAAAAAAAGCAGCATCAGCAGAGGCCTTGCCCGAAGGAGGGCGACAAAAGGCAAGGAAAGGAGGGAGGGGGGCTCAGGGTCTTAAGAGAGCCGAGCTCCAGCCCCAGCTTTGACCCCAGCCTCCCACACCCATCCTGGGCCTCCCTCTGACTCTCCCGCCCTGCACCGCCCTAGGGACCCCCAGACAGACCCTCCCCCGGGGCTCCCCCGGGGAGGCAGTGCTGCCTTCTGACCTGCAGCTGGCTTCTTCCTGATGCCCCACCTATTCCTCTCAAAGCAACCTTGGAGGCAGTAATGCCTGTCACCCAGCTCTTCACAGCCATGTCAGCGTCAGGAGTGACCTCAAAGGCTCTGGAGACAGAATCTGGATGGGGGAAGAATGAGCCAAGTGACCTTGGTGACCCCACGCCCACCCCACAAATTGGGCACGTGAGGGACTGTGGGGATCCAGGTCCCACCTGAGAAAAACACCCAGACCCTCAAGATGGCCCCATCCCACCAAACTCAGTAGGGGAGAACAGGCCCTGAGCCAGTCTCCAAACCCAGCAGGGGGATGGAGGATAAGGGGTCTGTCGGGTAAATGGGGGAGGAATGAGCCAAGGGATGTCAGCGACCCATGACCTCTGTCCCCCACAGACTGGGAATGTGAGGGGCTGTGTCCCATTAGACTCTGGGGCAGCGACCAGAAAAAAACACTGGGACCCTCGAGATGGCCCTGTCCCACCGAGCTCAAGGGGAACAGACCCTGAGGCAGGCTCCAACTCACTCTGCCCTCTGCAGGGATCTCCTGGTGACCTCAGGGTGGTGACTTTGCCCCTCTGGGCCCTCCCTCCCACGGGCCATGGGGACCCCACCCTCCACCCCCAGGTTGGCAGGGGAGCCGGGGGACACGAGGAGGCTCTCAGAGCAGGACTGGCTGGTGCAGGCCTCACGGTGAGCGCCAGGCATGCCGTAGAGGGGTCACCAGGCTCTGGGGTCAGGTTCCCTCTGAGTGCCCAGGCATTGCCCCCACTAAACCTGAGAACCCAGCACGGGGATGGAGGCTGGGGGGCCTGTTGGGTCCCGTAACAGCTCCAGGCCTGTAACTGGGGACCCAGCCTGGTACTCTTCCACCCAGCCCTACCCGTGTCCCACTCCCAGCCCAGGCCTTCCCCAGGAGCCTCCTGCTGACCAGAAGCCTCTTTCTGATCTTCTTCAGTGGGATGCTGGCTCTTTGGCTGAGCAATATCCCTGGAACAAGAGCGACAGCAAAACACATTATTGACTCCGATGACACACAAATTAGATATGCTCATGGGACAGCCTGGATAGGGGAAGAATGAGCCAGGTGATGTCGGTGACCCCACGACCTCTGCCTCCCCCAAGACTGGGGACATGAGAGTATGGAAATCAAGGTCCCACCACATGCTGGGGCAGAGACCAGAGAAAAACAGTGGGACCCTTCAGGTGGCCTCATCCCACTGAGCTCAGCAGGGAGAACAGGCCCTGAGCCAGGTCCCAACCCCCTCTGCTGGGACCTCCTGGTGACCTCAGGGTGGTGACTTTGCCTCTCTGAGCCCTACTTCCTACAGGCCATGGGGACCGCACCCTCCAACCCTAGGCTGGCCTGAGGAGCCAGGGGTACACGTGGAGGCTCCCAGAGCAGGACTAGCTAGCTGGTGGGGGCCTCACAATGAAAGCCAGGCACAAAGGGACCTCCAGGGTCTGGGGAACAGTGTTTCTCTGAGTTCCCTGAAATTGCTCCCACCAGGCCTCTGTTCTCCCCAGCAGGGGAACAGAGGCTGAGGGGCCCTCCAGGTTCCCTGAGAGCTCTAAGCATGTGGCCAGGGTCCCCCCATCTCAGGTGTCCTGGAATCTCAGCCCAGGGGGAAGCATTTTCATCCCCACGCCTTCTCACAGGGCATGTTGTTCTTATGTAACCTGGAGCCCCCTGCCCACTGGGGAAATAACCACTGTCCTGCTCCTGTCCCAGGGGCCTGGTGGCTGGAAGTAGTCAGGGCCCAGCTGGTTGTACGGTGAGATCTTGACCTTCACCCTAAGGCCCCTGAGGACAGGTCCTCTGAGTGTCTGCATGTCCTTACAGGGACAGCTCAGCCACACTGGGAAGAAAGCCCAAGGCATTTTCCTTTCCTCACATCTGCAATCTTGGCAGGTCCCGATCTTGCAAGGAACACAGCTGGAGGGGTCACCTGGGACCTGAGCCTCCAGGAAGGGTAGCCCAAAGCCTTCTGGCTGCCCCCAGCCCCTTCTCCTTGTGTCTGGGGAGCCTCCCCTTGGCCTCAGCTCCTCAAGCATCAGAAGTTGCCTCTGCAGGCCTCGGGGAAGCTGCTCCAAGGCCCCTCAGGACCAAGTGCTGGGGGCCATCATCTCCCAGCTTCCAGCCCTTCCCAGTCCACCTTCCCATCCCCAAGGCCCCTCACCCCAGGCTGCAGCACATCAGGGGCCATCACAGAGGCTGTCCTTCACCTGCCCCTCCCACATCTTGCTCTCTGATGGCTCCAATGCGGGAGGCAGCCACAGAAGGCTGGGGCTGAGACCAGGGAAGGCAGCCAGTCCCACCTGGCCCGACGTGGCCAGTGGCTGCAGTCCTTGAGTGCCAGCTTGTCTTACTCCTTCCAGCGTCAGTCCTGCCTGGACTCCTCCCAGGGCCCCTCTGGACCTGGGGGATGGCAACCCCTCTCTCTGGAGTCAGGCCCTGAGCCTTCTCAGCCCTCCTGACTCCCTGTCACCTGACCTACCTTGCAAACAGTCTGTCCTCTGTGAGTGCCTGCTGCAACTACCAGACCCTAGGCCCTCTTCACTGCCCCCGCTGTCCCCCTTAGCCCCTGCAGCTGCCCCCATACTGAGCCCCAAGTCTTGGCCCCGTACCCCTCTCCTCCACTCCCCGGGCCCTCAGAAAACAGCTGTCAGTCTCCCAACCCCCATTCTTGTCCCCAGCCCATTTCCTCTGTGGCCCAGGGTCCTGACCTCACCACTCCCTGCTTCTACAGAGCCCAAGGCAGGACCTGTGGGTGCTGAGGACCTGTTGTGGGACAAGCCAGGACAAGCCTGAGGCGCCTGCCCTCCTGCAGGGGACAGCGGAGCAGGGCCAGGGCCACCCCGGGGGGAGCTGGGTGCAGGGAGAGGCGGACTGGCCCTCACCCTGCTCTTGGCCACTGCCTCCCCAGGATCCCTTCCCGGGTCCCCTCCAGCCTCACCTTCCTTACCCACCCTTTCCAGGGGCTGTTCCTGCCCTCTCCCTTTGGTCCCTGTGGCCCTTTCTAGAAGGAAAGCTTGATTTCCTCCCTCCAAACAATTCCCTGCTGCACTTAGGCCTGCCCTTAACTGGGAACCCCATGCCTCAGTCTCCATCCCCAGAGACTCCTCATCCTCGCCGACTAACCCAGCTGCTCAGCCCCGACCACGCACCACCTGTGCTGTCCCTGCTGGAGCAGCTCACCCGCCTGGGGCCCCTGGTGGTTTCCCCACGCTTGCCCTGGGCAGGAGGCTCCTTCTGTTCCATCACTGGCCCCCATACACTCTGGCTTGAGTCAGCCTGGAGGGGCTGGATAGCAGCTGTTTCCTGGCCCCACCCTTCTCTATGCCAGGAATGGCTTCATAGCAAAGGTGTGGCTTCTCTGGAAACACGTGATATGGGCCTACGCCGAACTTTCTTCTCAGGTGATCATGATATTTTATTTTATTTTGTGTATTTTTTACCTGTTGTGACATCGAAGCAGTGAGAATGCTCCTGGTTCTGAGGCTAAGGGACAGAGTGCTGGCCGCTGGGCAGGCTTTCCTTGTGGCTGGTGGGGAAGGAACTTGGTGGAGTCCCAGGTGGCAGGGGCAGTACCAGGGACAGAGAGGAGGGGGCATCCAAGACCCCACAATGTCACCAACCAGGAATGTTAAGAGGAATCTGAGCTTGTTGTGTGAACCCAGTTTCAGGTCCAGCCCCTGCACCAACCTCCGCCTCAGGGTCTGCAGTCCTCTCCAAACTCATCATTATCGCTGCAGGCGTGACTTTTGGTGGAAGAGCCTTCCCTTGGGAGTTTTGTGTCTGGGGCCAGCAGTTCTGGGAGGCTTTCTGGAGGAGATGAGACTTGGACCTGGGAGGGTAGTGACCACAGGGCAGCCTAGGAAGGGCACCTGGAGGGAAGCTCTGGGAAGTTTGAGGCCAGGCTTCTCAGAGCTCAGGACGAGGTTCCTCTGCCCCCTTGCAGGCCAGGGACAGCAGGAGGGGGAAACCTCAGGGACCCAGGTGAGTTTATCCCAAGGACTGGGGACCACATCGTGACAGAAAAGCAAAGGAAGCTGCCAGCCAATGCCCTCGAGCTCAGATGAAGCCACCTCCTCCCTAACCTAACCCTGACTCTAGCCCCTAGTAGGGGGGTCCCAGGTGGAGCCTCTTGGTGCGGAGAAGTAAACAGTGACACCACAGCAATGGACCTAGTGGCCACCCCTCACACCACAAGCCAAGCCACGTGCCCGGGGCTGTTCCATCAACAGAGAAGTTTCAGCTGCCTGGGAATGCTGTGTGGCCACGGCCTCCACCGTGCTGGCCCTAGGCACAAAATGAAGCTGCAGAGTTCTTTTTTTTTTTTTTTTTTTGAAGCTGCAGAGTTCTTAGAATCACATGGTGAAACCCTATCTCTACTAAAAACACAAAAATTAGGGCTGGGCGCAGTGGCTCACACCTGTAATCCCAGCACTTTGGGAGGCTGAGGTGGGCGGATCATGAGGTCAGGACATTGAGACCATCCTGGCCAACATGGTGAAACCCCATCTCTACTAAAAATACAAAAATTAGCTGGGTGTGGTGGTATGTGCCTATAGTCCCAGCTACTCAGGAGGCTAAGGTTGCAGTGAGCTGAGATCGCACCATTGCACTCCAGCCTAGCGACAGACCCAGACTCTGTCTTTAAAAAAAAAAAAATTAACTGGGTTGGTGGTACACCTGTATTTCCAGCTACTCAGGAGGCTGAGGCAGGAGAATTGCTTGAACCCAGGAGGTGGAGGTTGCAGTGAGCTGAGATCACACCACTGCACTCCTGCCTGGGCGACACAGTGAGACTCTGTCTCAAGAAAAAAAAAAAAAAAAGATTCCTCAGACCCAAAAGGCAGACACTGGCAGCAGGGAGTCCATCCCATGGAGCTCATGGAGCTGCTGGCCTGGGCTTAGCAGGTGCCATGTCCAAACCAACCAAGGGCTGGATCATGGGCCTTGACAGAGGGCTGGGACACCTGGCGTGGGGGGAGGGCACCATAATCTAATCCTCACAAAGATGCCACTGGAGTGGCGGCCAGGAGACCCAGGGCCTGGATAGACTAGAGCAGTGAGTAGAGGTCTCGGACAGGCTGGCCTGGACCCTCACGATGGCCCTGTCCCACTGAGTACAGGCTCCATACCAGATTCTGCCCTCTCTGCCCTTTGCAGGGACCTGCTGGTGGCCTCCGGGCAGGGACTTTGCCCCTCTGAGTTCTGTCTCCCAGAGGCCTTGGGACCCCAGCCTCTACCCCTGGGTTGGTGGGAGGAGCCAGGGGAGACACGAAGGCTCTCAGAGCAGAAGTGGCCAGTGTAGGCCTCACAGTGAGGGCCAGGCATGCTGCACGCGGGTCTAGGCTCTGGGATACAAGGTCCCAGAGAGTCCCCCAGCGCTGCTCCTGCTGGGCTTGGGATACCAGCCCAGGTATCGTGGAAGGGAGGCTTTGCATTTTCTGTGCTGGAGATTATCCTTCATTCTAGAGCTGTGCAGCAGCCAATACTAGGGTATGGGGTGGCTGTGTTAGGAGGGAGGAGATGATTTCACTGTAAGTATGCAGCTTATTTAGGAAAAGTGTAAAGCGTCCTTGAAACCCTGCCGACCAGCTGGACTCTGTGGGAGGCTCTGCTTCTCCAGGCAAGGCTGTGGCAATGCCTGACAGGACCGCAGGCCTTCTCCTGAGGTGCGTGGTTCTGCCACCAGCACGTCCACAGGCCTTCGCAGAATGGAGGCCCAGGGTGCACGGAGCAGGGAAAGTACTGCTGGCCACAACCCCTTGTCCGGGATACCCCCACCCCAGCACTCTGTAGGTGTCTGGACCAGGATCTGCCCCTCAGAGGACCCCCACCGGGCTCCCGCCCTGATGCTCTGAAATCTGCTCCCTCCTGTACGACCCTGTGACCCTGTCACAGGACTTCATCCCAAGTCACCTCACCCTGGCTCCTCCACCATTAAGGTCCATGGTGCCCCCATGGGCTGCCAGAAGTCATTCAGGGGGTGGGGAATCTAGGGAGTGTGGGAAAGCCGGGCCCCAGTCCTCATACCTCACTAGGTGCCAGCAATGGATAAAGATGGAAACATCCAGAGTGGCCATCCAGACAGTGGAAGAAAATCTGGATGGATTCCTTTCTAGTTTGGGAGTGGGGAAGGCTTTTTTTTTTTTTTTTTTTTTTGAGACGGAGTCTCGCTCTGTCGCCCAGGATGGAGTGCAGTGGCCAGATCTCGGCTCACTGCAAGCTCCACCTCCCGGGTTCACGCCATTCTCCTGCCTCAGCCTCCTGAGTAGCTGGGACTACAGGCGCCCGCCACCTCGCCCGGCTAGTTTTTTGTATTTTTTAGTAGAGATGGGGTTTCACCGTGTTAGCCAGGATGGTCTCGATCTCCTGACCTCGTGATCCACCCGTCTCGGCCTCCCAAAGTGCTGGGATTACAGGCTTGAGCCACCGCGCCCGGCCGGGGAAGGCTTCTTAAGCATGATGCAAAGCCAAGATGATTGCTTTCACTACTTACGAACTGAAATTTTCTGCAACAAAAATAACAAACACCATTGGTAAAGTGTAAAGGGATGCTGTCAACTGGAAATAAACATCTGGCAGGTCACATGACAAACAGACCAAGTTTCCTGGATATTTGCAGGCCTTTTGGAAAAAGAGAAGAGGAAGGCCAAAGACCCCAAATAAACAGAATGAAGGGACCTGCGGCAGGGAGATTCCCTTGTGAATGCCACTACCCCCTGGTGAAGGGGAATCGAGGTAGAATGGAGGATGCTACTGCTGGTTTTCAGATGGGGAGAGTGTCCTGAGGATCTGGGGCCCCAGTGTCATCAGAAGGGCCTCGAAACGTGCAAGGTCAGGCAGGAGCCTCAGAGCATGGAGAGGCAATGGGGGAAAGCCATGTCCGCCACTACTGGCTTTGGGGATGAAGGCAGCTGTGAGATAAGGGTCTTAGGCAGCATTTGAAGCTGAAGGCAAGGAGATGGCTTCTCACTGAGAGTCTCCAGGAAGCAACGCAGTCCTGGGGCACATGTGTTCCAGCTGGTGAGACCCCTGTTGGACTTCTAGCCCCAGAACTGTCAGGTCCGATGTTGGAGTTGTTTATAGCCACTTGGTTTGTGGGAATTGGCTGCAGCAACCACAGGAATCTCATGTGGGGGCTGCACACACAGTTCATAGGAAAGGAAAGTAAAACGACCTCTCTTGTACAGAGGATCCTCAGCCTCACTTATAACAGGGAAACATAAACTTCTTGGGGAGAGGGGCAAAAAGCAACACGCCCTGAACTAGTCATGGTGACTCATGCTTGTAATCCCAGCACTTTGGGAGACCGAGGTGGGTGGATCACTTGAGGTCAGGAGTTTGAGACCAGCCTGGCCAATATGGTGAAACCCTGTTTCTATTAAAAATACAAAAATTAGCCAGGTGTGGTAGCATGTGCCTGTAATCCCAGCTACTTAGGAGGCTGAGGCATGAGAATTGCTTGAACCCGGGAGGCAGAGGTTGCAGTGAACCAAGATCGCACCACTCCACTCCAGCCTGGGCGACAGAGTGAGACTTAATCTCAAAAAAAAAAAGCAACACGGTCTGGCAGCAAAGTTTTGTTGAACAGGCATCTGGGCACCACAGGCAGGGAACAATTAGTACCTGTCTGTGGAGGGCAGAGTGACCCCATTAACCAGATCACAGATGTAATTATGCTGTGACAGAGATGTCCCTCCCAGCCAGGGCAGTGCAGCATGCTCCCGACACAGCTTGGCCTGTGCCATAAGGCAGGCAGACAGCCACAGCGGGGTTTGTCCAAAGATACACAAGGCATGGGAGAAACCAACCCCAGGCTGACCTCCTGGGGTGAGATGGATAAGGGGGAAGGGCAGCAAGCCAGACTCTTCCCAACACGCTTTGTATTTTGAACTATTTAGAGTCACTCCCTATTAGAACATTTTCTGCTCAAAACACAGTGACTGGTCTGTCATCAAGTAATGGTACTGGAGCCAGCCTTCTCTGGGGGCAGCAGATTGGGCCACTAAGGAGTTCACAAGCCCTCCTCAGCCCCGTAGGCACCTGCCTTGAGGGGTCTCTGCACAGGGCATTCCTGGGTGGGCAAAATCAGCCACACTGGCCTGGAGGGAAGCTGGGGCTAGAGGAGGCAGGAATTGCGGCTTTGTATCACTGAGGAGGACATGAGCACTGACCACTGGAGCTGACCTGCAAGGTGCATGGGGCTCTGGGGTAGACCCAGCCCTGGCACACAGGGCTTCAGGCACTGGAGACCTCACCTAGCAAATCCCGCACAGCACAGATGGAGAGGGAGTCTTTAGTGTACAAGGGTCGATGAGACTCCTGCAGGAGAGGGACTGCATCTTGGCCTCCCTTGTGTCTCAGCCCCCTACTTCCCACCCCTGCCTGGCTGTGCAAGCTCTCCTCTCCCCACATCTGCCTCCCACTGCTCCTACACCCCAGGTATGGAAAGGTCCCCTTTCCAGGGCTCCCGAGGACTACAATCCACATTTGCACCTACAGCCTTGAGTGGTGCTGGGCATGCAGCCCACTAGACGATCTTCCTCCCAGGTTTAGGCACCTCGGGCACCCAATCCTGCAGACAGCAGCATGCTGAGCGGGGGGAGTGAGGACTCCCGAGGCTGTGGGTGCTTGTTACTTGCAGAAGGGCACTTGGAGGGATGGGCAAGGGCCCTGTGCCTCCTTAAGAGGCCCATAGGTGCGGATTTGTGTATTGAGACCATAAGCTCTGACTGCAGACAAACAGAATTTTTAAAACCCCGCTCACAGAGAGATAAGCTGACAGCTTCCTAGCTCCTAGAAAGAAAAGCTGAACTGTGTGAAGGCTGCAGGCACTGTGCTGAGCGCTGTCCCTGCTGAGGGGAAGTGCATCGTATCCTGGCCCATGAGCCAAACCTGAGTCACAAACGTTTCCACAGGCTCCTGGTGCAGCATCGAGGTGGGGGGTGTCCGGCTATGGTCATCAAGATGGAGCAGGGAAGCCGTCAGGGCTCCTGGGCGCTGCCTGGATGTGTCTGCCATCCACCTGCCCCCGGATCTCTGCACCCACCTACCAGCCTGATGACTATGCAGCCTGACATGGTGCCTTGAGCACCAGAGAATGCAGAGCTCCTTTTTTTTTTTTTTTTTTTTGAGACACAGTCTCGCTCTGTAACCCAGGCTGGAGTGCAGTGGCATGATCTCAGCTCATTGCAATCTCCACCTCCCAGGTTCAATAGATTCTCCAGCCTCAGCCTCCCAAGCAGCTGGGATCACAGGTGTGCCATTGTGCTAGGCTTTGAAATTTTGTAAATTTCACTCTGGGAGGCCGAGGCGGGCGGATCATGAGGTGAGGAGATGGAGCCCATCCTGGCTAACATGGTGAAACCCCGTCTGTACTAAAATAAATACAAAAAATTAGCCGAGCGTTGTGGCAGGCACCTGTAGTCCCAGCTACTTGGGAGGCTGAGGCAGGAGAATGGCGTGAACCGGAAGGGCGGGGCTTGCAGTGAGCCGAGATAGTCCCACTGCACTCCAGCCCAGGAGACGGAGCAAGACTCCGTCTCAAAAAACAAAAACAAAAACAAAGAAATTTTGTAAATTTATGACTGTAACCTCTTTGAAGAGAATAGGAATCTTAAAATAAAATAAGTGCTTTTCTCTGTTTTTTTAGAGTTGGAGGGGTGGGGAGAGTCTCACTATGTTGCTCGGGCCTCAAGCATCCCAAAGTGCTGGGATTACAGGCATGAGCCACCACACCTGGCCCCAATTAGTGCTTTGAACGCTGTCTAAATCCTTACATCACAGACAACATCCCTCCTCCCCCCGCAGGAAAGAAAGGAGTGGCTAGACGGTATCGACCTCACCAGATGTGCTACACCAAGGCCAGAAAGAGCCGCTGAAGGAGGTGGTGCCCACAGGGCTTGGACACGGGCCATGCCAGCTGCACATGGAAGGCCATTTCTCACAGCACTCTGCTTGTCCTGGGCACAGGAACCAGATGTTTCAGGGGCTCAGAGCCAAGTACTTTTGGGGTCTACATACTGCAGAGAGGACCCAGGCACTTGTTCTGCTTGCCGTGTACCCCACCATGCCTGCGCTGAGGACCAGCCTCAGTCCATCCTGCCCAGAGGGCTGGGAGCACACATTGGGCCTGGAAGCCAGAAGTCCTCTCAGAGACACTGCTTGCAGCCCTGTGGGAGGGGTTGGATGGGTGCTAGGGTCTCCAGATAAAACGGTAATTCGAGAAACCCTCCCAGGCAGCTGGGAGGTGGGAGGCTATGGCATTAACCCCAGTGAACTATTCTTCCTGAAGGTCTGGACTCCCTCTGGAGGGCAGGATGGTTTTGCAGACATGATCCTCACCCCTCTACTCTGTTCCCACCCTCCCTGGCACCTGTTCTGGCTGGTAATTGTCTAGTTATTTGTAATGTAAGCTCCCGGAAGTCAGTGTGCAAATGCGAGGGGCTCCACTCACCAAAGACTCCCAGTCCTGGACCCCAGGCCAGGCGGGTCTGGAGAAAGGCTTGCATCACAGGGTCCCTCACCAGGCCATGGAACTGGAAGCTGAAGGCCCACACAAGGCCACTGCCTGGGAGAAAAAGCATAGGCAAGTGTGCCCGTCATGGATTGTCACAGAGCGTTGGGAAAAGAATCCACGGAAAGGTGGATTCTACACTGGAAGACCCGACGAAGGAGTTGTGATGTCAACCTGAAGGTGTCTGGAAGAGTTTTAAGCAGTTCAGAAGTTTGCATTTCAGGAACATTACTCCAAGGTGACAGCCACTAGGATGTCAACGATGGCTGTCTCTGGGGGTGGTGCCCCTGTGCGCTTTTTTTCTTTTTGCTGATCTGTGTGTTTTCTGCAGTGAACGTAGTTTACCTGTGCATGTCACTTTCCTAGGGCTGCCATAACAAGTCACCACGAACTTGGTGGCTTCAAACCAGAAAAGTGTGTTCCCCCACAGCTATGGGGGCCAGAAGGCGGAGACCAAGGTGTGGACAGGGCTGTGTCCCCTCCGAAGGCTCTGGGAGAGGATCTGCAGGGCCTCTTCCAGCTTCTGGCTCCTCCTGGAGATCCCTGGCATGGGTACCACTCCAATCTCTGCCTGGGTCTCCTACGGCCTCTTTCCCCGGGTGCCTGTGTTCTCTTGTCTTCTTGTAAGAATGTCACTCATTGGATTTAGGACCTACCCTAAATTCATGATGATTTCATCTTCAGATCTTTAACTCAACTACATTTGCAAAATCCCTTATTCCAAATAAGGTCACCTTCTGAGTATCTAGGTGGTTGTGAAGTTTTGGGGCACCACCATCCACTGCACTACAATGAATAATACAAATAAAATTTAAAGGGAAATTGAAAAATCATTCTAGGGCTGGGTGCCATGGCTCACACCTGTAATCCCAGCACTTTGGGAGGGTAAGGCAGGAGGATAGTTTGAGACTAGGAGTTCGAGACCAGCCTGAGCAACACAGGGAGACACAATCTCTACAAAAAACTACACCCACCTCTATCAAAAATACAAAAATTAGCTGAGTGGTGGTGTGCACCTGTAATCCCAGCTACTCGGGAGTCTGAGGCACAAGAATTGTAGTGCGTGGAGATCGTGCCACTGCACTCCAGCCCGGGTTAGGAGTGAGACTCTGTCCCCAAAAAAGAAAAAAAAAAAATAGACAAAAGACACGAAGAGAAATTTCTCCAAAGAAGATGCACAAATGGCCAACGAGCACATGAAAAGATTCTCACATCATTAGCCATTAGGATACTGCAAACCATGTTTTGTCACTATTCACGGGCATTAAATGTGCTGATGCACGCACGAAACAGTTCATAAAGATATCAGTGGGGGTACAGGAAAGGGTCTCATTGAAGGTGCTGGGGTCTTTAACCAGAAAGGCAAAGCCTTTGCCACTTTGCTATGGCACTCCCAAGGTGCGCCCGGCTTACAGAAGCACCGTCCACAGATGCAGAGTTCAGGCACTCAAACCAGCGATCAGAGCTCCTGCAGGAGCTGGGTGTGGAGGGGGTAGGGTCTCTGGGCTCTAGCATCTGAGATGAGTACATCCTCCCACGGGCAAGTGAAAAACAAAACTTAAAGTCGGATGTGGGCCAGGCGTGGTGGCTCACGCCTGTAATATCAGCACTTTGGGAGGCTGAGGAGAGCAGATCACCTGAGGTCAGGAAACTGAGACAAGCCTGGCCAATATAGTGAAACCCCGTCTTTACTAAAATTTACAAAAATTAGCCGGGCGTGGTGTCACACGCCTGAATTCCCAGCTACTCGGGAGACTGAGGCAGGAGAATCACTTGAACCGGGGAGACAGAGGTTGCATTTAGCCAAGATCACGCCGTTGCACTCCTGCCTGGGTGACAAGAGTGAAACCACGTCAAAAAAAAAAAAAAGAAACAAAAAAACAATTGCCAGATAGGGTGTTGTGCACGGGTAGTCCCAGCTACTTGGGAGGCTAAGGTCGGAGGATCGCTTGAGCTCCAAATTCGAGAACAGCCTGGGCAAGACCCTGCCTCTTAAAATGACGCCCAAATCGTAATATCAAACATAAAGCCTTGCACTCAAACGGACAGTTCATTACGTGGCACCGCGTCCTGTTGCGGATCAAGGCCACCTGAGTTGGTTAGGACAGTTAAGCCCACGTCTTGGGCTGCTCGCCAGCGGTGGGGCTAGTTATGACCTTGTGCCCGAGCAGCCCAGCCTCTTACAACTCTGCTGTGAGGGACGGGGGCTGATTATCAGGTCCAGAATCACGGGTTTAGAAACATTAACAGGAAGTACGGTACCGAAAAGTGGAAAACTTTAAGGTGCTTATTATTTTTCTCCTGACTTGTTCCTGCATGTGCCGCTCCACGGGTATCACGTCCCGGGTCCCGTGGGACCCTGGCCTGGCTGCCCTACCGAAGCGAAGAGAACTCCACCCCCAGGGGCAGCCGTCGGGCCTCAGCCCAGTCTACATCGGGAGACCGTGGCCCATGCCACAGGCAGCTGGTTGGGCCCCTGGTGCAAGTCTAGGGCCTGCAGCCAGGCTCGGGGGCTCCGGAGGTGCCCGCTGGCTGGGGTCTGAGGCGGCTTCTCTCCGGTACGAGAAGGCGGACTGCTGCGCAGCCACGGGCTCGCTCGGGAAACCCACACTTACACAAAAGCGGCAGCACCACTGTGCCTAGGCTATCGACTCCCAACATGGGGAGACAAAATGGCCGCCGCGCCCAGAGCCGAAATTACATCCGGGCTCGGCGACACGTACGAACCACAACTCCCAGAATGCTCTGCCTCGACGGCGAGAGGCGAGACGCGCTCGGGCGCCGCTTGGGTGGCGCTAGGCCCTGTGGCTCCTCCCTGCAGCGGAAGGCCTCCGAATACGCGGCGTCTTAGGTCGCTTCCTCCATTCTTCGTTGCACTGGCCAACGGGACGCTTAGTCTTTTGGCAACAGGGTGAAACCTGCCTTGTGCCTGAAGAAACGATACTTCCCGTTGTGGTTTCGGCGCCTGCGCAAAAGGCTGCGGGACGCACTCCAGTTCCCAACAGGACCCGCGACGCGCGTTTGCGTGCTGACGCACGGAGTTAGTCGTGCTGACGTGCAACGCGGCCCAGGCGGGGTGCGAGTGGCGCAGTCGGAGCCCGCTGCGGCCCTTGAGGAAGCCAGGAGGCGTCGGCGTCGGTTGAGGCGGGCGGACCGGCGAGGCGAGGCGGCGGCCTCAGGCCCCGAGGGACTCGGGAGCTCGCGCAGCGGCGGCGGCAAGACCTCTCCCCCTCAGAGGCGGCGGGCGGAGGCGGCGGGTGAGAGGGTGAGGGAGCCAGCGAGCCGGGTGGGGGAGGGGCGGCGGCCTCGGCGCGAGGCCAAAGCGCGCGGAGAACGGCCTAGGCCGCCGAGCTCTTCTGCGCGCACGCGCGCTCGCCGCCCTTCGCTGGCGCGGACACCTTCGCCTCCCTTCCCCCTTCCCGCCGTTCCTGTCGCGCGCGGCCTTCGACCCGCCCGTCCCTCCCCCATGACAACGGCGCTCGCAGTCGCCTATACTGGGGTTCGCGAGCGCCCTTGGCGAGGGGGGAGCGCGCCGCCTCGGCTTCACTCCTCCCCACCACACGTGCGGCCGAGGTGGCCTTCCCGCAGCTGCCGCTTTCGGCCCTTAAGTGGCGGGGAAGGGGCGGCGGCGGGGGAAGTGCTCCCGGACCCTTGCCCCAGGCTCCCGATCTCTTGTTCTCGGGCTTCTCTTCAGCGTTGGGCTGCCCGTGCCAGGGGCCTCCCAGACTGCGGGACGCCGCGGAGCCCCCTCCCCCATTCCGCAAGGCCGAAAATAGGCCCCCGGCGCTGCGGGGAGGGCCTTGAACTCCGTGGGCCCGGTTTAAATGGTTTGAACTGTGCTATCAAGCCATTGAGTTGTTAGTGGCGGGGAGAAACCCCAGATCTTAAAAATTGTGAAGAAAGTGAAGGCATTCAGTTTACATTTGTAAGGTAGACTGTTCCTTTTTTCTTACACTTTTTTAACGTTTCCCGAGAATTCGTGTTAAAACTAAGGAGGCTTTTGGAGACCTTCGTTGGGAAGAAAACGCCAGACTCGTATATAAGTTTTCTGGTTGGTTTCAGGCGTTATTTGGCACACAGCTCTTCTGAAGCTTGGTTTCCACTCGGCTTCAGTTAGGACGAATCTGGATCAAAATTTCAGAATGTTTTGTTGCCTTTCATCCTAAGTGCGTGGGCTTAGGGCTCTTCTAAAGCTACTATTTTAGCTTTCTGGGTTCTTTGTGTCCACTCAGCCGCGCTGGAGCGCCCCGGTGCTGAGCTGGCTGTGCTTCCTGAGGTCCATTTTCTTGGACAACCCTTGTCTCTTTTGGTACCGTTTCCTTTTTTTGCATATTTTAATGTTGAATTTAAGGATATCTTTCTACTTCTTTGTTAGCTTGGCACTCTGATAGTTTCCCAACAGAAAAGGGTCTTTTTGTCTTCCTTTGTACTTTTTATTTTCTGCTTTTACCTTGGGTAACTTTTGCATATCCGCTGTCTGTGGCCCCCGTTTTAAGAGTTTTATAAAATCGTTTGATTTGGTGATTTGTGTGTGGTGTCGATGTTCCTACTTTCCGTGTCTTAGCACCCCCTTAGATACTGTGGGGTCGTCGTCTTTTTTTGTGAGGTAGGGGTGGCTCATTCCCTAAAAGTTCTCTGAAACATTGTGACCTAATATCCTTTGCTTAGCACCTACTGGTTTTCCTCCTCCTCCTTTTTTTTTTTTTTCTGAGTCGGAGTCTAGCTCTGTTGCCAGTCTGGAGTGCAGTGGCGCGATCTCAGCTCACTGCAACCTTCCGCCTCCTGGGTTCAAGCGATTCTTCTGCCTCAGCCTACGGAGTGGCTGGGATTACAGGCACGCGCCGCCCCCCAGCTAATTTTTGTATTTTTAATAGAGACTGAGTTTCACCATGTTGGCCAGGCTGGTGTCAATCTCCTGACCTGGTAATCTGCCCACCTCGGCCTCCCAAAGTGCTGGCATTACAGGCGTGAACCACCTTACCCGACCTGGGTTTCCCTTCGGTTTTCCCTTTTTAGGGAGTGGGAGGATTTTTGTGTGAGGTGGTATGGAAGTGTGAGTGAATGGTTGAGCTGAGGAATTAATCACAGGTCAAAGACATGCTGCAAGGGAAGCAGAAATTTGGTGGGGTAGGGAGAGGCAAAGAAGGACCTAGTTTTAAACTGTGGGGAGGATTGGAACTAGAAGATGAAAATGAGGATTGGGGTGTAGAGAAATTGATTTTTTGAGTCATAATGTTTTTCATTTTTTCCTGGATTTCTACTTGCCTTTTCCAGGTTTAGCTTCTTCTGTCACCTTCTACTTTCGATATTGGGTCTGCTACTGGGATTGGGTAGGGACCCATCCTTAGTCTAGGGTGAGGAGGTACGGGATAGCACCCTTCTATATACTCTGTGTGCGTGCATGCACTAGTATATTTTTCCAAACATTTGTATGATGCTTTTTCATTCTGGAATTTTCTAAATGCATCCTTCCCTTTTATCCAGTTCTTTTACGTCTTTCATTACTCTCTCCACTTTGCCTATTCCGTAGGGTTTTTTCTGAGTAGTTTTTCCTCATACGTGTATGTTCTAGGAAACTATCTTGGAGAGGATGAAGATGAGAAAGAGAATATGTGTAGCCAAGGAATCTCACTAGAAAAGCTGGGACTTGAGAATTTTTCAGAATCACATCGGGGTTGGGACTAGTTGAAAGGCTAGAACCTGGGACGAGGCATGGGGTTAACACAGGAAAGAAGGAAGCGGCAGGGCTGGGAGAAAAAAAACTAGGAAGTGCTATCCAGGGGATTGGTGGGGAAGGCCAACAGTTGGACGTTAATGAAAGTGGGGTGTAGAGAGGGTTTATAGATAGATTTAGAGCAAGGAATATGGAGAAGGTATGGGAACGGTTGGAACAGAGACTGATTTGATGTGTTTAAATAGAGCAGAGTTGAAAGCAGATAATATTTGACAGCTGGCAAGACTTGGAGGAACTGCAAATTGTGGTAAATCCTATTGAGAGGAAAGAAATTGGAGGAATAAAATATCAGGATGGTTGATAGGATCTTTAAATATTTGGAATCAAGGAAATGGCCCTTACCTGGGAGGTGAAGTATATGAAGATTATCCAAGGTTCATGTGTGTTTCTGATGTACGTGCTGACCTTTAGTTGGGGTGTGAGGCTGCACATTCTGAACCAACTAGTCTGCTGTTCAGATACCTAGGGGCTGTGTAGTTTATTTCGTATTCATATAGGGTGGTCTGAAATCCTTAGGTCAGTTTTTGGGAGAGTCTTTGGACATGGACTAGAGGCCCTTGGGTGCCACAGATCTGTGTCTGGTATTTGTTGTGCCCAGGAGGCCTTGGTTGGTTAGTAGAGGTTAGAAAGTAGAGTAGTTGGTAAGATGCCACTTGTGCATTTTGGGGCCAAAGGAGAATGAAAAGGGACAGTGTGGAGAGATTTTAGAGGAATAAGATCCTTGTTTGCCTAGGGTGGAAAAAGAAGAGAATCTAGGTGCAGGGAGGGATTATTTAGAATTCTGTGCAAGAGCATTGAGAGAAAGGTTGTAAGAACTGGGCTGTGATTTGGTAGAAAGGAAATTTGGAAGGACAAAGAAGTGGTTTCTTTGGGAGACCAGGAGGATGGTGGAGCATTATATAGTGAAGACTTAGTGTGAAGATAAATGTTGAAATAGGGATGAAGGAGAGCAGGGACTTGGGTGTGGGGTGGTAAGTGGTTAGTTTGGGGCCAGGGGCCTGACCCGTGTCTCCCCGCTCCCCCTCAGGAGCGGTGGTGCCCCCCCCGGGCACGGGGCCATGTACAACGGGATCGGGCTGCCGACGCCCCGGGGCAGCGGCACCAACGGCTACGTCCAGCGCAACCTGTCCCTGGTGCGGGGCCGCCGGGGTGAGCGGCCTGACTACAAGGGAGAGGAGGAACTGCGGCGCCTGGAGGCTGCCCTGGTGAAGCGGCCTAATCCTGACATCCTGGACCACGAGCGCAAGCGGCGCGTCGAGCTGCGATGCCTCGAGCTGGAGGAGATGATGGAAGAGCAGGGGTGAGGGAGAGCTGGGGGAGAGTCAAGCACTGAATGAGTGCAGAGCTGGGGGTGTTAGGTGGGATGTAGGGAGCTTAGGGTGGTTGAAAGAGGCCTGACAAGGAGTTGTGGTAGGGGAGGAGGCAAATGAGCTCTAGAGAATTGAAAACAGTTAAGGGACAGTGCAGAGTGGGAAATGAGAAGGCTGTGTGTCTGAGGCATAGATGGGAGCCTGAGGGATTAAATGGAGGCACATGGGAGAAGGGAGGGGCCGTTGAGGAACAAAAATGTGTTTCAAGGGAGAGATGGGAAAGCAGAGACCAGATAGAGGAGCTAGGTAAGCTGATAGGTGTTGTCATTGGTAGAAAAGAAGAAGAATGGATATAAGGATTGAGACCTTGGAAAGTAGCATGGGCAGGAAAAGAGGAATTAGAAGAACATTTGAAGAAGAGGGAATCATGGGCTGGGAAGGGAAATTTTGGAAAAGGAGCACATTAAGGCAGAAAACTCTTTTAGAGCAGTGGTTTTAAACTTCAGCAATGGTGACCCTTTTATACAGTATCCCTCACTTTGGAATCCCAGGAAATAAAAGGCACGTTCTTGTTGAAGTTGGGGAGGAGCACTTGAAACCCTGCTTGCTTAATTTTTTTCTTTTGGCCCCTGAAGTGTAGCATATTTAAAATCCACTGTTCTAGCGGGAGTAGTAAGTAGAAGGAAGAAAGATAATGGGAAAAGATTAGACTGAAGAGAAGGAACTTTTGGGTGACAGCGAGTGAAAACTTCTGTGTGTGCATGGAGAGGGAAGGGCCCCTTTTGGGAATGAGGGAAATGGAAACCTGGAACTGGGGAAAGTGTCCTGTCAAGCTTAACCCTGAAGGGATTTGTTCTTCAGGTACGAGGAACAGCAAATTCAGGAGAAAGTGGCGACCTTTCGACTCATGTTGCTGGAGAAGGATGTGAACCCTGGGGGCAAGGAGGAGACCCCGGGGCAGAGGCCAGCGTGAGTGTTGCACTCTCCCTCGATGACTCTGGACTCTACTCTGGCTGCTGGCTGCCGCTCCCGTCCTTTTCCTTACGTGGGACTTCCTGCTTTCGTCTGCCTTTCCCATGTCTTATTTGGCTCCTGCTTATACTTGTGTTCTGAATATGGCTCTGTCCTTTATATTTCCTTCAGACTTTTGCCCTTCTTTTCTCTAGGGTCACGGAGACTCACCAGTTGGCAGAATTGAATGAGAAGAAGAATGAAAGACTCCGTGCTGCCTTTGGCATCAGTGATTCTTACGTAGATGGAAGCTCTTTTGATCCTCAGCGTCGTGCCCGAGAAGCTAAACAACCAGCTCCTGAGCCTCCCAAACCTTACAGGTATACAAGGCTAGGAAACCACTGTCAGCTTCTTTTCTTGATTGTAAGATCCTTGCTCTGTTTTTTTCCTTTTGTGGACTGATTTCTTCCCAAACTCTTCAGATTTTGTTTTTCTGAAGTTGAAGTGTCCAAGAAAATTTGTCCAAGGGCTACCCACAGTGGGTTACGCCTGTAATTCCAGCATTTTGGGAAGCTCAGGCAGGAGATGACTTGAAGCCAGGAGTTTGAGACCAGCCTGGGCGATATAGTGAGACCCCATTTCTACAAAAAGAAAAAAAGCTGGGTGGTGGCACGTGTCTGTAGTCCAAACTACTTAGAGAGGTGGAGGCAGGAGGGTCTCTTGAGCCCATGAGTTGGAGGTTACAGTGTGAGCTATGATGCTGCCACTGCACCCCAGCTGAGGCAACAGGGCGAGACTATTTTTAAAATTTTTTAAAATATTTTTTTGAGACTGTCTTTTAAAGGAAAGAAAGGAACGTTTGTCCTAGTGCCCACCTCTACTGCTTTTCATCGTTCCCCAGCCTTGTTCGGGAGTCTAGCAGTTCTCGCTCACCAACCCCAAAGCAGAAGAAGAAGAAAAAGAAGAAAGATAGAGGACGGTAAGTTAGTTGGAAAGTTACTTTGCTAGCCAGAGGACCAGTCCTGTGGTGTACTCTCTCTCTGGAAGTGGACAGTTCTGGCTTCCACAAAGCAGGAGATACTTGTCAGGGAGGAGGGAGTTACCATTGAGGCCTCACCTTGAAGAAATATCTGAGTTTTGCAGTGGGGATGTGTTGAGTTTGCAGTGCTGCCAATTAAGATCAGCAGCAGCATTTTGGATTCTGGAATTTCATTTTTCATTTTGAGGTTTGTTGACTTAAGGAGTTACTTGTTGGAGAAGGAAGAAAGATGTCCTGGGCTTAGGTCTGGGGCATTAGTGCTATTAGGATGTTCAAGTGTTTTAGAAACCTTTTTAGGGGAGAGATTGTAAGTGGGAGGGCCAGGAAAGAAGCCAAGCAGAATGATCTTGCTTCTGAATCCATCTTTAGCAGGTCAGAGAGCAGCTCTCCTCGACGGGAGAGAAAGAAAAGCTCAAAGAAGAAGAAGCACAGGTACGAGGTGTGGGTACTTGAGTGATTGGAGAAGGCTTGCTGAATTCAGGCGGAGGTGTTTTTTATGTTTTTTCTTCTCTTTTTTCCGACAGGTCAGAATCTGAGTCCAAGAAGCGTAAGCATAGGTAAGAGCTCTTTAAGTCATTGGGGGCACAGTGGCATGTAGAGTGGTGATTTCTTTTTCTTGGAGTGAAGCTCAATACCTTGATCTTTCTCCTGTTAACATTACCTAACTCTTTCCATTTCACTTTTGGTTTTATTTCCTTTTTTTAAAAAGTTACTTTTAACAACCTTTCCTTATTTCTCAGGTCTCCCACTCCAAAGAGCAAACGTAAATCTAAGGACAAAAAGCGAAAGCGGTGAGTGAATTTGTGGGGAATTTGCTTAGAAAGTAAGTGAACGCCACCTTAGTGGGAAGGGGTTGAGTCAGTTATGTCCCTAACTGGTAAAAGGTTGAGGGGTAGGTGAGGAAAATCCAGGGCAGGTACAGCAGTACCCTGAGCTGTGGCGGTGGTCTTCCTTCAGGTCTCGAAGTACAACACCAGCCCCCAAGAGCCGCCGGGCCCACCGTTCAACTTCTGCTGACTCTGCTTCCTCCTCTGATACTTCCCGCAGTCGGTAAGGGGTAGTCCAGGAGGAAGGGAGGGAGAGGGAATGATGGGTTAATTAATTTAATATTTATTGAGCGCCCACGGTGTGCTAGGCGCTGCACAGACCATTCGGAAGACACGGTCCCTGCCCTCTAGGAGCTGACAGGCTAAAGCAACAGGATGGACAGACATATACATTTCCCCTTCTCTTTTTTTTTTTGTTTTTGTTTATTTGTTATTTTTTGTTTCGTTCTGATGTATATGGACTGCCAGAATAGGGGGGGTGGTGGTTTGTTCGTGGTGTCTGGGGGAGGAAGGAATCCTTACCCTGGCTTCCTTAATCGGGGAAGGCTTCCTGAAGGAGGTGGGCTCAGAGGTGAGTTGTGAATGAAGTGGGTAGGGAGTGGGCTGGGTGGATGGTTTGGGGATGTTTGGGGGAGGTGAGTGAAGGGGTAGAGGGAGAACACTCTTTGGGATTGTGTTGGGAAGAGAAGAACCAAAGTGGACTGTACTTGCATTTCAGTGAATGATTTGAGTTATGAGACTTAAGCAGGCTTTTTGGAAGAGGGTTGTGCAGTTAGAAAAGGTGGATGGGAGTTGGGGAGGGGGTTTCCTGTTCTCCCTTTGAGCTGATTTCCTTCCTCTCCCCCATCCTCAATTAACTCCTGCAGGTCTCGAAGTGCTGCAGCTAAAACTCATACAACTGCCTTGACTGGGCGAAGTCCTTCCCCTGCTTCAGGGCGACGAGGGGAGGGAGATGCACCTTTCAGTGAACCAGGTACTACCAACACACAACGGCCTAGTAGCCCGGAGCCTACTACAAAACAGCCTAGCAGCCCTTATGAAGACAAAGATAAAGACAAGAAGGAGGTATGTTCCTGAGTTGGTGATGTTCGTTGGATTGCAAGTGTGTAGATTTAGGATAAACTTGTGACATGAAAGGGAGAGGTGGTAACTTACTAAAATAAATTCAGTTATTTTTTTCTGCATTGATCTCCTAGTTTTCTTACTGTATCTGCAGAACTTTTAGTATTGTTACTAGACTGAATTGTGAACCCTTTTAGAATCAAATCTCACTGGATATTAATAGGTTTTATACTGTATCTTGTTTATACACAGAACTGGAACAAAAGTTGTATTTTATCTGTGTACGCCGTGTAATGCCTCTAGTTTCCTTTTTTTTTTTTTTTTTTCCATTAAATGTTGGTCGTGTCTCACTAAAACTGTTTAATCCATTGGGTTGCTACCAGTAGTTTGAATGAAACACTGGAATGGTCTTCAGTAGTTTTCTTTTCTAATTTTAAGCGTTAATCATTTCCTCTTGCTTTAGTGATTACAGTGTAAATTCTTGGCCTCTGTCATCAATTTTCCATGTCATCCAGGGTTACCTTTCCAAATTACCAGTTGGTTGACCTCAGAAACTTAACTGCTTCCTTATTGCTTTTGAATTACATTTAAGACTTTTAATAATTTGGTCTTTTTCTCATTTCCTATACTCTTCCCATCCTGGTCTGCTTTTTTACTCTTCAAACAAATCATGTTCTCACATCTTTATTCATGTTGTTTCTTTTCCTTTAATAGAGTTATTCTTCAAAGGTGAAGTTGCCATTCGCTTTAGGAAACTGCTTATTTTTCCATTTAAAGATAGTTTTTTCCGCTTTGATAACGTTTTGTAGTGGTATTTGTTGTTAAATGTAGTAGTGCGTTAGTTATTTGCATTTTGTGTTTCTTTCACTTTTAAGATTCTCAGACTATCCATATCTTCATATGTTTTCCCCACTGTTCTTTATATGATTCCTTGTTATTAAATGAAAGTGATTGCTTGTGGTCAGGGGATGTGTAAAAGAAAAGTTATTGGAAAGGGTGTTGGGATCTTACGAGTGATGTGAAGTCTTGGCGTTTATGAATCCCTATCCCTACTCTCTCTTTCACTCTTAGAAATCTGCAGCTCGACCTAGCCCCTCTCCGGAAAGGAGCAGCACAGGCCCAGAACCACCTGCTCCCACTCCGCTCCTTGCTGAGCGACATGGCGGCTCCCCACAACCCCTTGCAACAACCCCCTTAAGCCAGGAGCCAGTGAACCCCCCATCTGAGGCCTCTCCCACTCGGGGCCGTTCACCACCTAAGTCTCCTGAGAAACTTCCCCAGTCTTCTTCCTCAGAGAGCAGCCCACCATCCCCTCAACCTACCAAAGTTTCTCGGCATGCCAGCTCTTCCCCAGAAAGTCCTAAACCTGCTCCAGCTCCGGGGTCCCACCGAGAGATTTCTTCTTCTCCCACATCCAAGAATCGCTCACATGGCCGAGCAAAACGGGATAAATCACATTCTCATACCCCTTCCCGTAGGACGGGGAGGTCCCGTAGCCCTGCCACTGCTAAGAGAGGGCGATCTCGGTCTCGAACCCCTACAAAGAGAGGTCATTCTCGATCCCGATCTCCCCAGTGGCGTAGGTCCAGGTCTGCACAGAGGTGGGGAAGATCTAGAAGCCCCCAGCGACGTGGCCGCTCTAGGTCTCCTCAGCGACCAGGCTGGTCTAGGAGCAGAAATACCCAGAGAAGAGGCAGGTCTAGGTCAGCAAGGCGAGGGAGGTCCCACTCTAGATCCCCAGCCACTCGGGGCAGATCTCGTTCTAGAACACCAGCCCGGCGGGGCAGGTCACGCTCTAGAACACCTGCCAGGCGGAGATCACGATCCAGAACACCCACCAGACGTAGGTCTCGGTCTAGAACACCAGCCCGGAGGGGCAGGTCTCGGTCTAGAACACCTGCTAGGCGCAGATCTAGGACCCGATCGCCAGTACGACGGAGGTCTCGTAGTAGATCACCAGCCAGGAGAAGTGGCAGGTCACGCTCTAGAACCCCAGCTAGACGTGGCCGCTCACGCTCCAGAACCCCAGCCAGACGTGGCCGCTCACGCTCTAGAACCCCAGCTAGACGCAGTGGTCGCTCACGCTCCAGAACACCAGCCAGGAGAGGGAGGTCTCGATCTAGGACACCAAGACGAGGAAGATCCCGCAGTAGAAGCTTAGTTAGACGTGGAAGATCTCACTCTAGATCACCTCAAAGAAGAGGCAGGTCTGGCTCATCTTCAGACCGGAAGAACAAATCCAGAACATCTCAGAGAAGAAGCAGGTCCAATTCAAGCCCAGAAATGAAGAAATCACGCATTTCTTCAAGGCGAAGCAGATCTCTGTCTTCACCACGGTCCAAAGCAAAATCTCACTTGTCTTTGAGGCGCAGTCTTTCAGGGTCTTCCCCATGCCCTAAACAAAAGTCACAGACACCACCCAGGCGCAGTCGCTCTGGATCCTCCCAACCTAAAGCTAAATCTAGAACACCACCTAGACGCAGTCGCTCCAGTTCTTCTCCGCCACCTAAACAGAAATCTAAAACACCATCAAGACAAAGTCATTCCAGTTCGTCTCCTCATTCTAAAGTGAAATCTGGAACACCACCAAGGCAAGGGTCCATAACAAGTCCCCAGGCCAATGAGCAATCTGTAACGCCACAAAGACGGAGCTGTTTTGAATCATCACCTGACCCTGAGTTGAAATCTAGGACCCCTTCGAGACATAGTTGCTCAGGGTCCTCTCCTCCTAGAGTGAAATCTAGCACACCTCCCAGACAGAGCCCATCTAGGTCATCATCTCCACAACCCAAAGTGAAGGCGGTAATATCACCAAGGCAAAGAAGCCATTCTGGCTCCTCTTCTCCAAGTCCTAGTAGGGTGACATCAAGAACAACTCCACGGCGAAGCAGATCAGTATCTCCCTGCTCCAATGTGGAATCCAGATTGTTGCCAAGATACAGTCATTCTAGGTCCTCCTCACCAGATACCAAAGTGAAACCTGAAACACCGCCAAGACAAAGTCACTCAGGGTCTATTTCACCACACCCCAAAGTGAAGGCCCAGACTCCACCAGGGCCAAGTCTTTCTGGATCAAAGTCGCCATGTCCCCAAGAGAAGTCTAAAGACTCACTAGTTCAGAGTTGCCCTGGATCCTTCTCTCTGTGTGCAGGAGTAAAATCTAGCACACCACCAGGTGAGAGCTATTTTGGACTCTCATCTCTGCAACTGAAAGGACAATCTCAAACTTCACCAGACCACAGATCTGATACTTCAAGTCCAGAAGTGAGACAGAGTCACTCAGAATCACCATCTCTGCAGAGCAAATCTCAAACATCACCTAAGGGAGGTCAGTCCAGGTCTTCATCTCCAATCACTGAGCTGGCATCCAGATCTCCAATAAGACAAGATAGAGGTGAGTTGTCAGCGAGTCCTACATTGAAATCCGGAATGTCTCCTGAACTGAACAGGTTCCAGTCTGACTCTTCTTCACATCCTACAGTGGACTCGAATTCTCTCTTGGGGCAGAGTAGATTGGAGACTTCTGAATCAAAAGAGAAAATGGCCTTACTCCCTCAGGAGGATGCTACTGCATCACCTCCTAGACAAAGAGACAGATTTAGTCCCTTTCCAGTACAGGATAGACCTGAGTCTTCACTAGTGTTCAAAGACGCACCTAGAACCCCGTCAAGGGACAGAAGTGGTGCTGGGTCATCTCCAGAAACAAAAGAGCAAAATAGTGCATTGCCTACATCAAGCCAAGATGAAGAGTTAATGGAGGTAGTAGAGAAGTCTGAAGAACCCGCAAGCCAAGTCCTGTCTCATTTGTCTTCAGAACTTAAAGAAATGTCTGCAAGTAACTTTGAATCATCTCCTGAAATAGAAGAAAGGCCTGCTGTGTCTTTGACTCTTGATCAGAGCCAGTCACAGGCTTCTTTGGAAGCAGTAGAAATTCCTGCAATGGCCTCATCTTGGGGTGGGCCACATTTTTCTCCAGAACATAAAGAACTGTCTAACTCCCCACTCAGGGAGAACAGCTTTGAATCATCTTTAGAATTTAGAAACTCAGGCCCACTTGGTACAGAAATGAATACTGGATTTTCTTCTGAGGTTAAAGAAGATTTGAATGGACCTTTTCTTAATCAGCTGGAAACAGATCCATCTCTAGACATGAAAGAACAATCGACAAGATCCTCTAGACGCAGCAGTTCTGAGTTATCCCCAGATGCAGTGGAAAAGGCAGGGATGTCTTCAAATCAGAGCGTCTCTTCACCTGTGCTTGATGCTGTACCGAGAACACCCTCGAGAGAAAGAAGTAGTTCTGCATCTTCTCCTGAAATGAAAGATGGTTTACCCAGAACTCCATCAAGGAGAAGCAGGTCTGGGTCTTCTCCAGGACTTAGAGATGGGTCTGGGACTCCCTCGAGGCACAGCCTGTCTGGGTCCTCTCCTGGAATGAAAGATATACCTAGAACACCATCGAGAGGGAGAAGCGAATGTGATTCTTCGCCAGAACCGAAAGCTTTGCCTCAGACTCCTAGGCCAAGGAGTCGTTCTCCATCATCCCCAGAGCTCAACAACAAGTGTCTTACCCCCCAGAGAGAAAGAAGTGGGTCAGAATCATCAGTTGATCAGAAAACTGTGGCTCGGACTCCCTTGGGGCAGAGAAGTCGTTCGGGATCCTCTCAAGAACTTGATGTGAAACCCAGTGCATCCCCTCAGGAAAGAAGTGAGTCAGACTCTTCTCCAGATTCTAAAGCCAAGACTCGAACCCCACTTCGGCAGAGGAGTCGCTCTGGATCATCTCCAGAGGTTGACAGTAAATCTCGACCTTCTCCTCGGCGCAGTAGGTCTGGTTCCTCCCCTGAAGTGAAAGATAAGCCAAGAGCAGCACCGAGGGCACAGAGTGGTTCTGATTCCTCTCCTGAACCTAAAGCTCCAGCCCCTCGGGCCCTTCCCAGACGAAGCAGATCAGGTTCATCAAGCAAAGGTAGAGGCCCTTCTCCTGAAGGAAGCAGCAGTACCGAGTCCTCTCCCGAACATCTGCCCAAATCCAGAACTGCTCGCAGAGGTTCCAGGTCATCACCAGAGCCCAAGACCAAGTCTCGTACACCACCTCGACGTCGCAGCTCTCGATCATCTCCTGAGCTAACGAGGAAGGCCAGACTCTCCCGTAGAAGCCGTTCTGCCTCATCCTCACCAGAAACTCGCTCTAGAACTCCCCCAAGGCGCCGGAGAAGTCCTTCAGTGTCTTCCCCGGAGCCAGTCGAAAAGTCGAGGTCTTCACGCCGACGGCGCTCAGCTTCATCTCCACGCACTAAGACAACCTCAAGGAGAGGCCGCTCTCCTTCACCAAAGCCTCGTGGACTGCAGAGGTCCCGTTCCCGCTCAAGGAGAGAGAAAACCAGAACAACCCGACGTCGAGATAGGTCTGGATCTTCTCAGTCAACCTCTCGGCGAAGACAGCGGAGCCGGTCAAGGTCACGGGTTACTCGGCGACGGAGGGGAGGCTCTGGTTATCACTCAAGGTCCCCTGCCCGGCAGGAAAGTTCCCGGACCTCCTCTCGACGCCGAAGAGGCCGCTCTCGGACACCCCCAACCAGTCGGAAGCGTTCTCGCTCACGGACATCACCAGCCCCGTGGAAACGCTCTAGATCTCGAGCCTCTCCAGCCACTCACCGGCGATCCAGGTCCAGAACCCCCCTGATAAGCCGACGTAGGTCCAGGTCTCGAACTTCACCAGTCAGCCGGAGACGGTCAAGGTCCAGGACTTCAGTGACTCGACGAAGATCCCGGTCAAGAGCATCCCCAGTGAGCAGAAGGCGATCCAGATCCAGAACACCACCAGTAACCCGTCGTCGTTCAAGGTCCAGAACACCAACAGCACGCCGGCGCTCCCGTTCTAGAACTCCACCAGTGACACGCAGAAGGTCCAGATCTAGGACTCCACCAGTAACCAGGAGGCGATCTCGAAGCAGAACTTCACCTATCACTCGCAGAAGATCAAGATCCAGAACATCGCCGGTCACCCGAAGGAGGTCTCGATCTCGCACATCTCCCGTAACTCGAAGAAGGTCCCGCTCTCGAACCTCACCAGTGACACGCCGCCGTTCTAGGTCCCGGACACCTCCAGCTATTCGGCGCCGCTCTAGGTCTCGAACGCCACTGTTGCCACGCAAACGTTCTCGAAGTCGCTCACCACTTGCTATCCGCCGCCGCTCCAGATCCCGTACTCCACGAACAGCTCGGGGTAAACGGTCCTTAACAAGATCTCCTCCAGCCATCCGCAGGCGTTCAGCATCTGGAAGTAGTTCTGATCGTTCACGATCTGCTACTCCTCCAGCAACAAGAAATCATTCTGGTTCGCGGACACCTCCAGTAGCACTCAACAGCTCCAGAATGAGCTGCTTTAGTCGTCCTAGCATGTCCCCAACACCTCTTGACCGCTGCAGATCACCTGGAATGCTTGAACCCCTTGGCAGCTCTAGAACACCCATGTCTGTCCTGCAGCAAGCCGGTGGCTCCATGATGGATGGTCCAGGTCCCCGAATACCTGACCACCAGAGAACATCTGTGCCAGAAAATCATGCTCAGTCCAGGATTGCACTTGCCCTGACCGCTATCAGTCTTGGCACTGCTCGGCCTCCTCCGTCCATGTCTGCTGCTGGCCTTGCTGCAAGAATGTCCCAGGTTCCAGCCCCGGTGCCTCTCATGAGTCTCAGAACCGCCCCAGCAGCCAACCTTGCCAGCAGGATTCCTGCAGCCTCTGCGGCAGCCATGAACCTAGCCAGCGCCAGGACACCTGCCATCCCAACAGCAGTGAACCTGGCTGACACTCGAACGCCAGCTGCAGCAGCGGCCATGAACTTGGCAAGCCCCAGAACAGCGGTGGCACCTTCGGCTGTGAACCTGGCTGACCCTCGCACTCCCACAGCCCCAGCTGTGAACCTAGCAGGGGCCAGAACCCCAGCTGCCTTGGCAGCTCTGAGTCTCACAGGCTCTGGCACCCCACCAACTGCTGCAAACTATCCCTCCAGCTCCAGAACACCACAGGCTCCAGCCTCTGCAAACCTGGTGGGTCCTCGGTCTGCACATGCCACAGCTCCTGTGAATATTGCTGGCTCCAGAACCGCTGCAGCCTTGGCCCCCGCGAGCCTCACCAGTGCTAGGATGGCTCCAACATTGTCTGGTGCAAACCTCACCAGCCCCAGGGTGCCCCTCTCTGCCTACGAGCGTGTCAGTGGCAGAACCTCACCACCGCTCCTTGACCGAGCCAGGTCCAGAACACCACCGTCTGCCCCAAGCCAGTCTAGAATGACCTCTGAACGGGCTCCCTCCCCTTCCTCTAGAATGGGCCAGGCTCCTTCACAGTCTCTTCTCCCTCCAGCACAGGATCAGCCGAGGTCTCCTGTGCCTTCTGCTTTTTCAGACCAGTCCCGTTCTTTGATTGCCCAGACCACCCCCGTAGCAGGGTCTCAGTCCCTTTCCTCTGGGGCAGTGGCAACGACCACGTCCTCTGTTGGTGACCACAATGGCATGCTCTCTGTCCCTGCCCCCGGGGTGCCCCACTCTGATGTGGGGGAGCCACCTGCCTCTACTGGGGCCCAGCAGCCTTCTGCATTAGCCGCCCTGCAGCCAGCAAAGGAGCGGCGGAGTTCCTCCTCCTCCTCCTCGTCCTCTAGCTCTTCTTCCTCCTCGTCATCGTCGTCGTCGTCGTCTTCCTCCTCTGGCTCCAGTTCTAGTGACTCGGAGGGCTCTAGCCTTCCTGTGCAACCTGAGGTGGCACTAAAGAGGTGAGGGAGCTTGACTTTAGCATCCTTCAGTGGGGAGGTATTGGGGATGGGTTGGGAGTGGGGAGGGAGAAACCGTGTCACAGGTGCTTGACTCTTGGAGGAGGTATGGGGACCTTGACCCTCAGGCTGGGGGTAGAAGAGAATGCTGGGGCGGGGGCGGAGGGAGGAGGAGTGGGACAGATAAAAGTCTCCGAAGGTTCATTCTCTAGAGGATAATGATAAGTTTTCCGTCTCTACAGAGGACAGAACTAGAGGAAATGGACTTAATTTTACAGCAGGAGGGATGGCAGTTAGACCTCAAGAGGAACTCCCTGGGCTGGAAGGATCTTCAGAGGTCATCCCATCCCTCTCCCTGCCTCCAGGCAGGACGGCCCCTTCCCCAGCCAACCTGCACTCACAGGGGCCTCCCCAAGCTGCGGCTCTCCGAGGAAGGAGACTACCCAGCTTCAGCTTCCACACCTGAGCCCAGAGGCCTTATTCCTCCATCAGGGACATTCTTGAGGTTTAATCTTGATCCCTTATGCTGCGGGCCCCAGCCTGTTGCTTCTGTTAGCAGAGGTTGGGTCAGCTCGCACCACTGCTCTCCAGAGAATTGCTGGCTTACAGGGCTAGGAGAGCTCCCAGCGCCTTTCTCAGGCACCCCTCCCCCCACTGCCGTTCCTCCAGGCCAAGGAAGGTAGGGTTGGGGCTGGGGCAGCTTGTCTCCTTGTGACACTCCTCTCCTCCCACAGGGTCCCCAGCCCCACCCCAGCCCCAAAGGAGGCTGTTCGAGAGGGACGTCCTCCGGAGCCAACCCCAGCCAAACGGAAGAGGCGCTCTAGCAGTTCCAGTTCCAGCTCCTCCTCTTCATCTTCCTCCTCCTCCTCCTCCTCCTCCTCTTCTTCTTCCTCTTCCTCTTCTTCCTCTTCCTCCTCCTCTTCCTCCTCCTCCTCCTCTTCCTCGCCTTCCCCTGCTAAGCCTGGCCCTCAGGCCTTGCCCAAACCTGCAAGCCCCAAGAAGCCACCCCCTGGCGAGCGGAGGTGAGTGCTGCCTTGCCTGAGATGGAAGGAGGGTGGGGGAGTGACTTATCCAGAGACAGGGCCCTGGGGTGTGAGCTCCCGGCTGGGTGTCTCACGTGACCTTGGGCATCTGGTTGTGGGGGGAGAGGCGCTTGTTCTCTCCCCCGCTCGTTGCACCTTGTTCTGGCGAAGGGCTGCGCCATCCACAGGGGCGCTCAGGCCAGGACTGGGGGGTCCTTGGTTTCTTCCTCTCCCTCCCTCAACACATAGCCTGGTCCCAGGGTTCTAGCTTTGTCTCCCTGTTGCTACTGCCAGGGCTCTGGTCTGGCCACCATCTTCTTCTCCCGACTCTGTCCACAGCCTCCTCCCTGTCTCCCCGCCTCCACGCCATTCTCTTCCACATGTAGCCAGAGGGACCTTTCTAAAACGCACATCTGGCTACTTCCCTCCACTCCACAAATCCTTCGGGACGCCCTGTGGCCTGCAGGACAAAGCCCCACCTCTGCGGGAGTGGCGTGTGAGGCTCTTCACCAACGGGCCTTGCCCGCCCTGTGTTCTCCTCCTGCCCGCCCCCACACATGCCCTGTGCTCCAGCCACACCCAGCGCCTTGCAGTTTAAGGAGAGCCCATGCCTTTGGACATGCTGTTCCTTCTGCCTGGAATTTCCTTGTCCGCCTGGTGAACTCCTCGTTCTGCAAGACTCCGCTCAAACAGCACCTTCGAGAAGACTGCCCTGCCCCTTCCCTGCCCTGCCCCATGTCCCCCTCCTTGGGTCCCCAGAGCCACGCACATCCAGCCCTGCTTCCCACACACGGGGCCGTGCGTGCCTTCCTTCCTTCACCACTGAGCTCCTTCAAGGGCAGGGACTGTCTTTTATCTTTGCATCCCCCGCTGCACCCTGTGCCTGCCCACTGGGCACTCGGTGGATGGTGTGCGGGCGGATGGGTGAGTGAGCGGACAAAGGTGGGTCTGAGGCTGGCCCTGTGTGGTGTGAGGTTTGGTGGTCAGGACCTGGGTGGGTGGTCCTGAGTGCTGGCCGCTGTGCTTGAAAGGGCGTGGTGCTATTGGATCCTACTGTGTTCCCCAGGTCCCGCAGTCCCCGGAAGCCAATAGATTCCCTTAGGGACTCTCGGTCCCTCAGCTACTCGCCTGTGGAGCGTCGCCGTCCCTCGCCCCAGCCCTCGCCACGGGACCAGCAGAGGTAAGGCCAACTGCAGGTGTCAGCACCCAGCCCTGTCTGGCTGCCACTACTTTCTACCAAGAAAACTTTGTGGATCTGTGGTGCCTGAGGTGGTGCCACTCTGTGGCCTGATGTCTGTCCTGTGTTGCAGCAGCAGCAGTGAGCGGGGTTCCCGGAGAGGCCAGCGTGGGGACAGCCGATCCCCCAGCCACAAGCGCAGGAGGGAGACACCTAGCCCTCGGCCCATGAGACACCGCTCCTCCAGGTGCGCATCCTCCTGGAAGGCTGAGGCCGCCTTCTGGGAGCCAGTTGTGGTGGTGGTGGGTGGCAGCCCCATTTTGGGAGTGGCCCAGAAGCTGGCCTTGAGGACTAGGGTCAGAACTCCCTGTTGACCTGTATCTTCTGTTGCAGGTCTCCATAAATTGTGTTTGGGGGATTCCACCACACCCCATGCTCTGGAGCCACAGGGAGTGTCCCTTCTTCCCCAGCAGAGCCGTGGGAGGGTCCTTGTCTGCTCTCCTTTGAACCTTAGCAGCCCTTGGATGAAGGGCTCCCTTTCCCTCCCTTTTTTTTTCTTTGTTCCTGTGAAATGTTAATCTCCGTGAGTTCTTCCTGGTTCACGTGTTCTGGGGGGTTTGGGGTGGGAGGGAATGCAGATGGGAGTTGGGGGAGGGGAGGATACAGTTCAGGACACCCCAGCCTGGAGTCAGGGCCAGGGAGGCATGGCCCCAGTTGTATCCAAAAGTTCCCAGGGGTGACTGTGATGGTGGTTGGGACTGGAGGTTATGTAAGGTGTTCTTGGAAGGAAGGGGCAGGAGTTGGAATTAGTTGGTCCCTACTGCCCCCCATGAGGTTGTGTACCCCTCCCCCCAACTTTTCACGTTTCTTAAAGGCATTTTGGTTTTTTAAAATCTGTACAGCAAGAGCAACTTTTTCTGTCAAATAAAAATGAGAAATGCAGGAACTGGGTCTGTAGACCGTTTATTAAAGGTGTGGTAAGGGGGCAGCCACCTCCCTCCCTGATTGCAGCCCCCAGTGTGGGTGGACCTGTGTGGGTCCGCTTTGGGGTTCCCTCATTGAATGTGCTGTCAAACCAGGACACAGGCTCCAGCTTGTATTTCTGCTCTTGCCCATTGTCCCCAGGACAAGAGGCCCCTGGGAGTGGACATGGCAGAGTGTGGAGGTGGGGGGCACTTAGAAGGAAAAAGGCCTAAAACTAGAATCTGTTGTCCCTGAGGCTTCCTGTGGTCTTTGTGTCCCTCCCAGTCCTCCCCTTCCCCTGGAGTGGTTGGTGTAGCTGGCTAACTGCTAACAATGGCTTGGGTCTCAAGGCAACCCAGGTACCCATGGTGTCTTTAAGCAGCAGGCTGGGCCAAGTTCTCAGCCAGGGTCTGGGAGACAGGACAGCACAGGAACTGCCAAGAACAAGCCCCAAAAGGAGCCCACAGGGAGTGGGACCCATCCCAGGGAGGGTCGGGAAAAAGAGGCAGCAACCAGGAAGACTCCCAAATCTCTTTTATTGGGGGGAATGGGCCTCTTGGGGGTCCTCACTGCACGGCTTGTTCATTGGCACTGCTTCCCGAGTCCTGGGGCTTCATCACATCGGGCAGCTCAGGTGGGCTGGAGAACGGCTCAATGCACAGGGCCTCAAAGGTGTCATCTGTGGAGGAAGGAGCAGAGCTGGAAGGGGATATCCCAATTCTTGCCCCAGCTGGGTCCTTGGTGTTCATGGGTGATCATCTGCAGCTTTGGGGATCTCCATGCGAACACTGGTCCACACAGCTGGTCTCCACAGAGCTGACCTCCCTATTCCAGCTGCCCCATGGCCCCACGGCAATGTCTCCTACCCCTGTGGGCCCAACCTGAAGGTCCCCAGCCCTTCCCACTGACCATGCTAGGGCCCCTTTCCTCATCTTCCATGTGCACTAGTGAGTCTGAGGGCTGACCACCTGCAGCCAGCGTCACCCTTCACCCAGAATGTATATCCTTGTTTCCTTCACACACTTTGGGAGGCTGAGGTGGGCAGATTGCAAGGTCAGGAGCTTGAGGCCATCCTGGCTAACACTAAACCCCGTCTCTACTAAAAATACGAAAAAATTAGCCGGGCGTGGTGGCAGGCACCTGTAATCCCAGCACTTTGGGAGGCCGAGGCGGGCGGATCACAAGGTCAGAAGATAGAGACCATCCTGGCTAACACGGTGAAACCCCGTCTCTACTAAAAATACAAAAAAAGTAGCCGGGTGTGGTGGCAGGTGCCTACAGTCCCAGCTACTCAGGAGGCTGAGGCAGGAGAATGTGAACCCGGGAAGCGGAGCTCGCAGTGAGCCAAGATCGGCCACTGCATTCCAACCTGGGCAACACAGCAAGACTCTTGTTTCAAAAAAAAAAAAAATCAACTAGACTATTCCTCCCCTGCTTAAAACCTTCCAGTGGCTTCCCATCATTCCCTGAATACCATCAAGTCCTTGCTGTCTGTCTGTCTCTCTGCCTCCCATCATGCTCTCAGGTTCTGGCTCTCTCTTGTTTCCTAACTCAGACCTTCGCACTTGCTGGTCCAGCACTCGGAATGGCTGGTTGCTTCTGGACTTTCAGGGTCCAACTCAGGTCCCCTCCTCAGATGAACCTCCAATCCACCCACTCCCAAAAGTCAAGACATCCTGACATCCTGGGCGTGGGGGCACTTACCACTGGACAAATTGCCCTTTTGATTGGCTCCAGGAAGGCAAAGGCCTTCCCTGTCTTGTCCCTACTGTCACCCCAACACACAGCAAACAAACCCACAGCTTTTCTCCTGGGCTTTCTTCCAGCTAGGAGACCCATCTCTGCTTGGCTCAGGGTTCTCAACTGATCAGGCATCCCAGGGAAAGCTGGCACGCCTGATGACAGTTCTGGCTGTCACAACTGGGGAGGTGGGGTGTTCCAATGCTATCTAGTGGGTAGAGGCCTGGGATACGGCTCCACATGCTATGGTGCACAAGGCAACCCACACAGTAATCCAGCCCAATGTGCCCACTGTGCCAAGGTTCAAAAACTGACACAGCTTAATCTAATGCATCTTCCAAGCCACAAACCTGTGACCATTCGTGCCTTCACTACCTCCCTCATTCTTTCGTGATGAGCCTGGACAATGGTCTTTAACATTTGATTTGAAACACTGTCTTACCTTCTTGAGTGGTAAGCTTGGGGGAGGGGAGAGGCGGAGGGTGGGGCACCCATTCAAGGCTTGGGAACAACATGATGATGGGTTGAGTTGCACCCAGGAAGTGTGTTTCTGCAAGCAGTCCATGGGGAAGCAAAGAGCTCACAGCCCATGCTGTGCCCCTATCAAGATAGCCATCACCTGCAAGAGGGCTGATGTGACCTGGGCTCCAGAGTCACCACCACATTCCATGCCATACTAGGGAGTATGTGGGAGAAAAACAAGTCACCTTCCTTAGCCTTGATTTTCTCACCTGCAAAATGGATCTATCAGTATCTTCCAAGTCACAGCAAACCTCTAGCGTACCACTGTTCAAATTAGAGAAAGTGACACTTCTGGGGGAAGCAGACCAGATATGCTCTTGGCACTCACTTGCTCTCTTCAGAAAGGCACCCCTGGGCCACGAGCCAAGGCTCAAGCCTGTAATCCCAGGAGTTTGAGACCAGGCTGACTTAACAAGGTGAAACCCCATTTCTACTAAAAATACAAAGATTAGCTGGGCGTGGTGGTGCATGCCTGTAATTCCAGCTACTCAGGCCACTGAGGCAGGAGAATCTCTTGAACCCGGGAGGTGGAGGCTGCAGTGGGCTGGGATGGCACCACTGCACTCTGGCCTAGCCAACAGAGTGAGACTCTGTCTCAGAAACAACAACAACAAAATGCACCCATGTACAGGGCACGACCTGTATGTCTGTGCCAGCCCTGCATCTAACTCTTAACATCACCATCTGGGCAGAAAGAGCCCACAGAAAGGCTCTGAAGCTTCCTATCTGTTGGGCACTGGCAGCAGGCCAGACCTGGGGTGCATGAGGACTCACACCACCTTGCTGTGAAGCCAGTCTCATCACACCCTTTTAAGGAGAAGGGAAAACCGGGGCCAGGAGGGCAAGGTAGCTGGCTAGAGGATATAGATGCTGAGACTGAGGCCTAGCCTGAACTTACGGAACGGAAAGATGGCGCTAGGACTGTACTCTTCCTCTTCAGCCTCTGCTATGTTTCCTTACAGGCAGAAAAATATTAATAATTCTTTATAACTTGAATAAAGTTTTCTCAGCCATCCACACAGCTGCTGGGTCCACGGCTGTGAAAACACAGCTCTATAACCTCTGTTCAAGTTCCCAGAGACAAAACATTTAAAATCTCCCCTCCCTTTCTCTTGGATGGAAGAAGATACCCTGGCGAGTAGTAAACCACTCCCTAATCCCCAGGTTTCTAAAGCTTGGGCAGGGGTGGGGTATGGCTGATGGAAGCACAGGCTCTGGATCTCAATCCTAGATGTGGCAGTCCCAGCAGGTGACCTAACCTCCCAGGGCTCACTTCACTGAATCTGAAAACAGGCAAAATCCAAATCTCAACCACACAGAGATGCAGAGGGATTCAGTGATACACAGCATAGAGCTTGGCATGATGTTTGACTCCAGCAAGGGCCCGGCAGCCAGCATCCTAACCATGGCTCCCTGTGTGACTGCTGGTAAGCCTGTGTCCTCATCTGCAGAACAGGGATGATGGTATGTGGACCTCCCGGGGCTACTGAGAGGATGAGACAGGGCAGTGGAAGCCACACACAGAGTAACACACAGAGCACAGAGCCAGGCACTCAGCGCCTGTAAATGTGAGCTAGCTTCGGGAAATAAGCTTCAGTTTCTGTAAGCATCTCATTTGGTTGTTTCTTTAAAAAAAAAAAAAAAAAAAAAAAGTGAGGAAACAAACACATTGTGAAAGGATATTGCCAGCTCTTTAGGCACGAGGAAGACACTGCCCTAAAGGTTTCAACTCCAGGTTCCCTGATGACCCTCTTTGAAACGGTGTCCCCAACCTGCTTGGCTGCCACCCAGCCCAGTCCCCCTCTCACCTGCCCGGAAGGCCAGCCCCACTGTGGCTGGGGCCTGTGGCCGTGCTGTTTGACTGGTGAAACCACACTCGCCCAGGGTCTTGCCATCATCCAAGAGTTGGTCATCCTGAGGAGAGAAGCAGGATCTTGGGAGAGGCCCCATGTGGGGCAAGTCCCAAAGACCTCTGACCAGCAACTACACAGGAAGTCAGAGGAGGAAGAGAGTTCCCTCAGTGTGGCCCAGGACTACCGCTCTGCTTGTCAAATACACAGATTCCAGGGTTATATCCAAGAACTTCTAAGTCAGAACCTCCCAGGGTAGGGTTTAGAATCTGGTTTTATCCAAATTCTCCAGGCAAATCTAATTTGAGGAGCCAAGCTAATCTGGAGATAGGCAGACCTGGGTTTCAATCCCAGCTCTGCCACCTTGGACAAGTCATTCGAACATTTTTTTATTTTAGAGACAGGGTCTCGCTATGTTGCCCAGGTGTGTAGTGGCACAGACCCTACATAAGCGCTATCATAGCACCCTCCAGCTTGGAACTCCTGGGCTCAAGCAATTCTGCCTCAGCCTTCAGAGTAGCTGGGACTACAGGACCATGCCACCGCTGCTGGCTAGTAGTTGAGCCTTTTGATGCAAAGTTTCCTCATCTGTAAACTAGGAATTATCAGAATATCAATTCATAGGGCCACCAGAGGGTTTCAATGAGCTAGAAAGGAACATAAAGCACTAAGTAGATATGTGGCACATGGGACATGCACAGGCACGGCCATTTAATATTCGCTAAGTGCCAGCAGTTATCAGTGAGGAAAGCCCTTTAGAGAGCATGAGAGCTGAGGCTTTGAGCCTGGAGCTAAAAGTCAGTTTCCCAGTTTCCAGCTCTAGAATCTGATCAATGCACTTAGGCGACAACTTCACAATGTTGGGACACGTAAATCGCAGGCTGATGCATCTGATTCCCCAATGCAGACCCCAAACCCCAAGCCATTCTAACTGAATAATCTCAGTTCGTTTGCAAGGGGAAAGGGCATCTTCTAGAACATCAGCAGGAGGTAGGGAGGTAATAACGGTTGCTTGGTGAAGAACGAGTGGGACCAGACTTTCTTTACATTAACTGAGTTCGCCACCCTCCACCCCAAGGAGTGTCCCGGGGGACAGCGGGATTCCGATGGGCCTGCGAAGAAAGCTGGGAATTAAGGAGTCGTGGTTCGAACCCTGGCGCTGCCAATGACCTTCGGCTGGTTAAGAGACCAAGCCGAACCTCAATTTCGTCAACTGCACGGCGCGGGCGATACCGTTGCAGGGGTTGGATGCCACGGTGCCCTCGGCGCCCGGGGCCCAGCACGAGGTCTAAACATCGCCCCTGGACCGGAGATCCCCGCGGCGAGCGCAGCTCGCGCTTCACCCGCACAACGGATGTCCCAGCCCGCAGCTCGGGCGCCCGCAGGCGTCGCCGGCCGCCACTGTTTACATCGCAGACAGCGTCGGCGTCAGCCCCGTGCCCGTCGCCGGGTACCCGCTCCCCTCGGCCCGCCCGCGGGACCCACCTTGTACAGCCGCTGCTCGTCAGGAGGCCGCTTGAGGATGCCCTCGACGATGCGCTTCAGCTCGAACACCGTGCTGGACTCCTTGGCGTCCGTGAAGATGGTGGTCTTGTGGCGCCGGATCATGAGGAACACGTCCTGGGGGCGGCGGGCCGGCGTGAGCAAGAGGCCCGGGCCCCCCGCGCGGCCCAGCCGCCCCCCGCCGCCCCCGGCCCGGCCCGGCCGCCCCTCCCCCACGCCCGCTCACCATCGCGGCGGCTGCCTCTCCCCTCGACGCGCCGGCGCGGCCGCGCTCCGCCCCGTTCCCGGCAGCCCGCGCGTGGCCCGGCATGCCCCGCGCCGCCCCGCCTTCCCCGGCGCTGCCCCGCCCCGTGCCATCCCGCAGCCGCCGCCATTTTAAGTGATCTGGAAGCGGGAGGTGTCGACGGGTGTGCGGCCGCCATCTCCACCCCGGGGATGGTCGTCGGAAGCGGTGGCGCCCTCTCGGGAGTGGCAGAGGCGAGGTCTCCGTGTTGGTGCGAGCCCGGGGCCGCCTTGTCGCGGGATAGTCGTGGCCGCCATCTTGGGCAGGCTCCGCATTTTGGGCTTTCTGGCCGCCGTGTTGGGGACAGTCGCCCCCGCTCCCTGCCCCGACCTGGATGCGAGGACTGTCGCGGCTCAGAGGGGCTTATGACCTGTGAGGAGCCCTGGGGGCTGCTGTTGGGCTTAGGGGTGGCCCGGGCGAACTCCTTGGGCTAGGAGGCACGGGAGCGGTTGGCTACTGCTTTCCCCAGGAGGAGGGCAGGGGCAGCTCCTTGCCCCAGGGGTCCTGGGCGCCTGTCCGCCTTCCCGCTTGGCTGTATTTTGGCTCTGAAAAGGCCTAGAGACTTGATTTTCCTGGCTGGCCGCGCTTTTCACCAAGGCCCCCTTTCCTGAATGCTGGACACTATCCTGCATCGCCCCAAGTTGCATTTACATGAGAGCGAGGGTCCCCCACTTGACCTCTCCCTTGCAGAGAGACACCCCAGGCTGGGTCGTGCTGGGCGGGTGTCGGAGGCGGCGTTCGAGAGATGAGCCAGAGAGTGACCCTGGACGCCAAACCGCCCTGCAGTCCGAGCTGCGCTTTGATGGCTGTTGAGAGTGGGCGGAACGTGGGGGGTTGCCGCTGCTGCGTCGGCATCTAGAGTGGCTAAGGAGCATCCCTGGGCTCCGCTGCTGACTGCGGCCATAGGCCGTTAAACTCATCAAAGCCCAGTTTCCTCGTCTTCCGGATGGGAGAGGAACAGTTTATGAACTGCGTAGAATCTCGGCAAGTCTTAGAGCTGCATTTATGTTTTCTAAGCTGTAATTCTAGTTATTGTTACTTTTGACTTGTGTCCCTTCCCTCCTGTGACTTACTTCACTGCAGCCCCTACCCCTGCTCCCAGGGTCCTCAGCATCCCAGTCCCTGCAGAACCTGTCTTGCTCCATGACTTGTGTCGTGAGGCACTGGACAGGTAATTGTTGGGAAGAGCTCTTGGTCAGGCTAAAAAGATTTATTTTGGTCGGGCGCAGTGGCTCATGCCTGTAATCCAGCTCTTTGGGAGGCCGAGGTGGGTGGATCACGAGGTCAGGAGATCGAGACCGTCCTGGCTAACACGGTGAAACCCCGTCTCTACTAAAAATACAAAAAATTAGCCGGGCGTGGTGGCGGGCGCCTGTAGTCCCAGCTACTCGGGAGGCTGAGGCAGGAGAATGGCGTGAACTCGGGAGGCGGAGCTTGCAGTGAGCTGAGATTGCGCCACTGCGCTCCAGCCTAGGCGATGGAGCGAGACTCCGTCTCAAAAAAAAAAAAAAAAAAAAGATATATTTCTTAGTCCCAGTGTCTGGCTGGGCGTGGTGGCTCACGCCTGTAATCCCAACACTTTGGGAAGCTGAAGGAGGTGGATCACTTGAGCCCGGAAGTTCAAGACCAGCTTGGCCAACAAGGTGAAACCCCGTCTGCACTAAAAATACAAACAAAATTAGGTGGATATGGTGGCGCACGCCTGTGGTCCCAGCTACTCGGGAGGCTGAGGCAGGAGGGTTGCTTGAACCCGGAGGCGCAGGTTGCAGTGAGCTGAGATCGCGCCACTGCACACCAGCCTGGCCACAGAGTGAGATGCTGTCTCCAATTAATCCCAGTGTCTTTATGTAGATAGAACTGGCAACTTTAAATCCTGTACCTCTGTGGAGGGAGAGTGAAGGAAGAGTGTGGACAGTGGGGGCCAGGAAGTTCTCAGCGCAGCAGCCCACCCGGAAGTCAAAGGGTGTAGGTACAGGAGGGGCCATCTCCACGGAGAGATGCCTGGATCCCTACTCCACGAGTTGAGCTATGGAGAAACGCTCCAAACTCTGTCCTGTAGGGTTTTGTCATCATTCCTTTCCCAGGGAATAGGGCGGGGCCCTCTCTGGGGAGAGTCTTAAGACTCCCAATCAGAAAGACCCAGGGAAAATTCGAGTCCTGCTTTGGGGCACGTGAAAGAAGACAGATTGTTTCCCTGGTCTAACACACCTGAAAGACACAAGGGTCTTCCCCATCATAACACAACACCCTGTCTGGGGTGGGGAGTGAAGGAGACAGAAGGCAGACGGACGCTGGGCATGGTGGCTCACGCCTGTAATCCCAGCATTTTGGGAGGCTGAGGCAGGAGGATCACAAGCTCAGGGGTTTGAGACTCGTCAACATGGTGAAACCCCGTCCCTTACAGGACAGAGTAAGATGCGGGGGTCAGGAGACAGGGACTGGCCTTCTCTCAAGGCCCGTGGAGGACCAGGGCATGGATGGTCCAGGGCCCTGTAGTTCTCTCTTGGGCTTACACACAGTGCTCGCTGCCCAGAAGTCTCTCAGATCCCTCTCTGCATAGTCAACTCCTCTTGTCCCTCAGCCTTCTGCTCTGCCACCTCCTCCTGCCTCCTTTGCAGCCCTGCCATAGTTGTACTTTTTTATTTTTCTTTCTTTTTTTTTTAAAGAGACAGGGTCTTGGCCAAGCATGGTGGCTCACGCCTGTAATCCCCTCATTTTGGGAGGCTGAGATGGGTGAATCATTCGAGGTCAGGAGTTTGAGACCAGCCTGGCAACATGGTGAAACCCCGTCTCTACTAAAAATACAAAAATTAGCTGGGCGTGATGGCAGTGCCTGTAATCTCAGCTACTCGGAAGGCTGAGGCACAAGAATTGCTTGAACCCAGAAGGTGGAAGTTGCAGTGAGCCGAGATCATGCCACTGCACTCCAGGCGACATAGTGAGACTCTGTCTCAAAAAAAAAGAGACACGCTTTTGCTGTGTCACCCAGGCTGGAGTGCAGTGGTACGATCTCAACTCACTGCAACCTCCGCCTCCTGGGTTCAAGCAGTTCTCTGCCTCAGCCTCCTGAGTAGCTGGGATTACAGGCACACGCAACCACGCCCAGCTAATTTTTGTATTTTCAGTAGAGACGGGGTTTCACCATCTTGGCCAGGCTGGTCTCGGACTCCTGACTTCGTGATCCACCTGCCTCGACCTCCCAAAGTGCTGGGATTACAGTCATAAGCCACTGTGCCCGGCTAGGACTATTTTCTTAATTTCATTTTTGGATTGTTCATTGTTGGCATATAGAAACACAGCTGATTTCTGAGTGTTAATTTTGTATCCTGCAACTGCTGAATTTATTAGTTCTAATAGTTTTTTTGTGTGAAATCTTTAGAGACTGCTACAAACAAGATGTCATCTGCAAATGGAAATATTTTACTTCTTCCTTTCTGATTTGCACGTCTTTTTTTTTTTTGTAAATCGAATGATTCTGGCTAGAAGTTTCAGTACAGTGTTGCATGGCAGAGGTAAAACTGCACATCCTTGCGTTGTTCCTGATCTTAGAGGAAAAGCTTTCAGCTTTTCATCATTGAGTATGATTTTAGCTGTGGGCTTTACTGTTAAGGTCCTTCCTTCCTTCCTTCCTTTCTTTTTTTGACAAGGTCTTGATTTGTTGCCCAGACTAGAGTGCAATGGCATTATCACAGCTCACTGCAGCCTCTATCTCCCAGGCTCCAGTGAGTCTCCTGCCTCAGCCTCTCAAGTAGCTAGGACTACAGGCATGTGCCACCATGGCCAGCTAATTTTTGTATTTTTTGTAGAGACAGGGTTTTGCCATGTTCCCCAGGCTGGTTTGGAACTATTGGGCTCAAGTGATTGGCCTGCCTGCACCTCTCAAAGTGCTGGGATTATAGGTGTGAACCACCATGCCTGGCTTAGTTTCCTAGGGTGTTGAATCTTGTCAGATGTTTTTTCTGCATCAGTTGAGATGATCATGTGATTTATGTCCTTTGTTCTGTTAATAATGGAATATTTCATTAACATTTCTTGATTTTCATATGTTCACTCATTCTTGTATCCTAAGGATAAATCCCACTTGGATATGGTATAAAATATTTTTAATGTGCCATTGAATTTGGTTTGCTAGTATTTTGTTGAGGATTTTTGCATCAATATTTTAACTTTTTTTTTTTTTTAAGAGACAGGGTCTCTCTCTGTCACCCAGGCAGGAATGCAGTGGCGTGATCTCTGTAGCCTGGAACTACTGGGCTCAAGCAATCCTTCTTCCTTACCCTCCTGAGCAGTTGGGATCACAGGCACATGCCACTGTATCTGGCTATTTTTAAAATTTTTTGTAGAGAAGGAGTCTTACTGTATTGCCCTGGCTCATTTCAAACTCCTCAAGGGCTCAACTCATCTTCCCACCTCAGCCTCCCAAACAGGTAGAATTACAGGCATGAGTCACTTCGCCCAGCTTACATCAATATTCATCAGGGACGTATTGATCTGTAGCCTGTGGCTTTTTTTTTTTTTCTTTGAGATGGAGTCTCGCTCTGTCACCCAGGCTGGAGCGCAGTGGTGCGATCTTGGCTCACTGCAAGCTCCGCCTCCTGGATTCACGCCATTCTCCTGCCGATCTTGGCTCACTGCAAGCTCCGCCTCCTGGATTCACGCCATTCTCCTGCCTCAGCCTCCTGAGTAGCTGGGACTACAGGCGCCTGCCACCATGGCCAGTTAATTTTGGTTTTGTAGTTTTTTAGTTAGAGACAGGGTTTCACCATGTTAGCCAGGACAGTCTCAATCTCCTGACCTCATGATCCACCCACCTCGGTCTCCCAAAGTGCTGGGATTATAGGTGTGAGTCACCACGCCTGGCCAAGGTTTCTTTAAATGTTTGGTAGAATTTACCAGTGAAGTCATCTGGTCCTGGTATTTTTGTTGTTATTGGGACTTTAAAAAAATTACTGATTCAGTATCCTTACTAGTTACAGATTTTCTTTTTTCTATTTTTGAGACGGAGTCTCGCTCTGTCACCCAGGCTGGAGAGCAGTGGCAAGATCTCAGCTCACCGAAACCCCCGGGTTCAAGCGATTCTCCTGCCTCTGCCTCTCAAGTAGCTGAGACTATAGGTGTGCGCCACCACGCCTGGCTAATTTTTGTATTTTTAGTAGAGACGGGGTTTCACCACGTTGGCCAGGCTGGTCTTGAACTCCTAACCTCAGGTGATCCACCTGCCTTGGCCTCCCAAAATGCTGGGATTACAAGTGTGAGCCACCGTGCCTGGCTGAGTTACAGATTTTCTATTTCTTCATGATTCAGTCCTGGTAGGTGTTTTGTGGTGAGCAGGTTTATGCAAAGTTACCCCAAAGTTCAAGGTAGTTGAGAAGCTGAAGAAAGAGGCTAACATATCCAGTTTCTTAGAAAGTAACATTTGTTTTTTAAAACATTTTGTTATTTTTATTTTTGGAGATGGAGTCTCATTCTGCTGCCCAGGCTGGAGTGCAGTGGCGTGATCTCGGCTCATTGCAACCTCTGCCTCCCGGGTTCAAATGATTCTTCTGCCTCAGCCTCCCAGGTAGCTGAGATTACAGGTACGTGCCACCACGCCTGGCTAATTTTTGCATTTTTAGTAGAAATGGGGTTTCACCATGTTGGCCAGGCTGGTCTCGAACTCGTGACCTCAAGTGATCTGCCCAACTTGGACTCCCAAAGTGCTGGGATTATAGGCATGAGCCACCTTGCCCAGCCTGGGTGTGAGTTTTAAAGAACAGCTCATGGATAATGGTGATTATGCTAATGACAACTGCTGTGACGTCTTCAGATGATGTTATTGTGAAACTCACTGCTCTGATCTAGGAATTCTAGGAATTCTCAAACACCATTTCTGAGACCAAACTCAAAATAAATCTCAAGCCACTGTTATGTGCCATGATCCCTGAAAGGCATCTGTGAGTCACATGAAACTTTGGTTTCTTCTGAAGTCACAAACATTGATGGTGCTGTTAATGGGAATGCTTTACGATCTTACAAGTATTCCAGAGAGTGTGTTGCAATGTATGTATTCCAATAAGTAGAAGCTTAATGAGGTAGTTAATACTTTTTTAGAAATGTCTTTCTATTATTTTTATATTGAGTCAAAAATATATTGGTGAAGCAATTTGCAAGCAGAATGAAAGCAGATGTGGAAATATTAACATCGGATAAAACAAGACCCAAGCTAGCAGTCTTAAGTATGAAATATAGGTGTATTTTACACTGATAAAATTCCACGAGAAGATGTGAGAGGCAGAGGCAGAAGCTGTTGTATCCCCATTAGAGTTCTTAAATATCCATAAACAAAAAATATTCTAAATACTCAAATTAATAATTCACATTTCTCTTAATGAAATCAAGAGATTAATTTGAGCACAAGAATAGGTAAGAAAAATGGAAGTAGCACCAGAATATTCTCCAATTATGACCTCAACTTAAGTCAAACATCTAGGGCTGCTAAGAAAGCCAGAGTGTCCTGCGAGACCTGTCCCCAGGGGTCATGAGCCCATCGGAAGGGGTTGTCCCTAGGTTTTGGGGGCATCTGAAAGGTTGGGGAGTTTGTGAGAAGCGGAAAAATCTGAGGAGTCAGGAAGGGTCACTGCATCCCGTCTCCCTGACGCCCCAGGCTGACAGCTCTTCTTTTTTGCCTGCACAGCCTCTGTAAGGCCCGGATCCAGACAGCAAGGGCCACGGCTGCCCCTTAGCAAGGGGCATCTGACCGTCTGTGTGGTCAGAGAAAGACAGCAGAGGCATCAGTTCTTCCTGCTGAGAATCTGGGGTCTCCCCTAGCTGCTTTACGTCTTTGAATAAAAAGTTTTCCCCTCAAGACTCAGGCACCCTCGGCCCCCCTCCAGCCTGCTGGGCCCCAGGTGGAGAGGTGAGTGGCAAGGGGGCAGGTGGGGTGTGCTTGGCAAAGGAGCCTCCCATCAGGCCCTGGGGTCTGCAGCTCCCCGCCCTACCCATGCAGGTCTTCTTTTCTGTCTCTTGGGAGACACTCCCATCCTGATGCCGTGTGGCCTCATTGTAACTAATTGCATCTGCAAAGCCTATGTTTCAAAATCAGGTCAATTCTGATGTTCCAGGTAGACACGAATTTCAGGGACATGTATTCAAACCACTCCACGCCACTTTTCTTTTCTTTTTTTTTTTTTTTGAGACGGAGTCTCTATCTGTCGCCCAGACTGGAGTGCAGTGGTGTGATCTCAACTCACTGCAACCTCCTCCTCCCAGGTTCACTCCATTCTCCTGCCAAGTAGCTGGGACTGCAGGCGCCTGCCACAATGCCCGGCTAATTTTTTGTGTTTTTGGTAGAGATGGGGTTTCACTCTGTTAGCCAGAATGGTCTTGATCTCCTGACCTCGTGATCTGCCCGCCTCAGCCTCTCAAAGTGCTGGGATTACAGGCGTGAGCCACTGCGCCCGGCCTCCACGCCACTTTTGACCTAAGACTCGGAAAGCCACGAAGAGCAAAGTCATGGATGGAAGTGACGTGGCCACAGTCCATGGCCAGAGCCAGATCTTGGCTCTTACCTGTGCCCCAGGTCCCCTGTGCGTCCATGGCACCCTACTGCCCCCACAATGGGAGGGAGGCTGAGACCCACAGAGCTTCCCATGTCTGTGTGTGTCTCACTGGGGAGGAAGGGAACCAGTCTTCCTAGTGTCAAGTGAAAAAGCATAAGGTTTATGAATTTGGAAAGGAGTTTATTTCTTTTTTTTTTTTTTTTTTGAGACGGAGTCTCGCTCTGTCTCCTGCCTCAGCCTCCTGAGTAGCTGGGATTACAGGCGCTTGCCACCATGCTGGCTAATTTTTTGTATTTTTAGTAGAGACGGGGTTTCACCATGTTAGCCAGGATGGTCTCGATCTCCTGACCTCACTATCTGCCCGCCTTGGCCTCCTAAAGTGCTGGGATTATAGGCGTGAGTCACCGTGCCCAGCCCAAGGAGGCTATTTCTCATAAAGGGTTGCAGGCAGGGTGTGGTGGCTCACGCCTGTAATCCCAGCTACTCAGGAGGCTGAGGCAGGAGACAGAGCGAGAGGTCAGGAGTTCGATACCAGCCTGGTCAACATGGTGAAACCCCATCTCCACAAAAATTAGCTGGGCATGGTGGTGTGCATCTGTAATCCCAGCTACTTGGGAGGCTAAAGCAGGAGAATCGCTTGAACCCGGGAGACAGAGGTTGCAGTGAGCCAAGATGGTGCTATTGCACTCCAGCATGGGTGACACAGCAAGGCTTTTGTCTCAAAATAAAAATAAATAAATAAACAAATGTTTGCAGCCTGCAGGCTGGCTATTCCGCTGGCCATAAGTGCAGCATCCGGCAGAGACTATTAACAGGTACTTCGAGGGAGGAGGGGATAAGACAATTTATTCCGAAGCAGTTGCCACATACACATACTCAACAGGATATAGGAGGAACTATATTTATGAAAGGGAGTTGCACGCAGTTGTGACAAGCAAGCACGCATGTTGCATTAATCCCATTTTCACACTGGGGTGGCAACTTAACATTTAAATGCATTACATTAAGTCCTATATATCAAAAGGTGTTTTCAGGACATCAAAGCACTCAAGCGCACAGCCTCTGGAAACCAGTCAGAACCAACCCTTGATAGGAGGCCTCTTATCAGGAGAAAGTGACTGAAATCAGTTTCTTGTCCAATCAAAGCTGTAGTTGTGGCTTGTGGAACAGGGAAGTCAGTTATCTAGTGTCTGTCAATGGATGAGTTGTAATTGTTTTAATACTGCTTATCTCTAGGCCAGCGCTTGCTTAACTGCCAGAGAAAAAGAAAAACCTTGTTGCAGTGAGAACATAGTTTATATAGTTTATTCTTTATTTATTTTTTTTGAGATGGAGTTTTTGCTCTGTCACCCAGGCTGGAGTGCAGTAGCACCATCTTGGCTCACTGCAACCTCTGCCTCCCGGGTTCAAGCGATTCTCCTTCCTCAGCCTCCCAAGTAGCTGGGATTACAGGCGCCCACCACCACGCCTGGCTAACTGTTGTATTTTTAGTAGAGACAGGATTTCACCATGTTGGCCAGGCTGGTCTTGAACTCCTGAGCTCAGTGATCCGCCCACCTCAGCCTCCCAAAGTGCTGAGATTACAGGCGTGAGCCACTGCGCCTAGCCCAGCCATGCTATTATTTGCATTTCTAGTCATGGAAACTCAGAAAAATATGATCCTTTTGCCATAAGAGCCACGGGGTAGCCTTACAGCAGACGGTTAACTCAATAGACTTGGGGTGTTCACATCCAAACCTCTAAGATCTTGAATGTCTTGCCTGATAAGAATGCCTCTGCATACCTGGATCCCTGGGCCCCGCCAGACAGCTGATGCTCACAACATGACTGATGGCAGGGCCTTGAGCCAGGTGGTATCAGGGGACCTCTGGAGGGGCTGGAGGCTGACTAACTAGCGTCAGTCATGCAGCTGCTCCAGGCACCGCCAACCTCCAGTAAAACCCTGCTGCCAAGGCTCAGGCCAGCGTCCCTGGTTGTCACACTTCCATGCTGGGAGAATGACGGGCATGCATAGGCCTCCCCTGGAGTGCTCACTGCAGCCTTCCTCCTGGTCTCTCCTGCACTCTGCCCTGTGTGTCTTTTACTTTGCTGATGTTAACGTAAGTCCTTTCACTCTGTGAACTCTAAACCCTAACCATGAGTGTGATGGTTTTTCTGAGTAGCGGGAGCCCTGCAGGAGGTCTTATGCACCTGGACTCAGTGGCCCATTCACATCTAGTACTGTAGGGCCTGCTTGGTTACCTTGGTTCCCTGAAACATCTCCCACAAGGCGGGAGACCCCCGCGGTGGGCTCCAGGTAGCTGTGTGGGCCCTGCAGGGCAGCGGGCAGGGAGTGGGGCTGAGAGCCCCTGGGCGGTGCACAGTCTGCGGGTCTGTACAGGAGGAGCACTGCCAGCAGCAGGTTCCACGCTGTCAGGCCCCCACCCCGCCCTCAGGAAGGCCTTACCTGCCTGCTTTAAGGGGACTCCCGGCTCAGGGCCAGACCGTTGGTGCTGGAGGAAGTCATGGGTGGAGGACAGGGGGCACCAAGCGGGCAGCCAGGACCCCCGGGCTGCAGACAAGAAAGGAACTGGGGGGTCCACCAGGTCTGGGCCACATCAAGGAATGTGGTTGAAGACCCGCCAGTAGGAGCTGAAAACCAGGGCGCTGCCAGGCCTGAGAGTCCCCAAACAGCCCTTGGGCCCGGTTTGGGAGGATGAAGCTGGAGCTCCCACCCCGCCCTGCCTCCAGGGGGCGGCCCGGGCCCGGAGCGAGAGGAGGCAGAGGGGGCGCCAGGCCGCGGGAGAGGAGGCCATGGGCGCGCACGGGGCGCTGCTGCTGGCGCTGCTCCTGGCGCGGGCTGGACTCGGGAAACCGGGTGAGCTCAGGGCGCTGCTGGCGGGACGGGGGGCAGCGAGGAGGACGGGAAGTGGAGGCTGCGGGGGGCTCACTTCTTGTCTCCTGCAGAGTCGGATGAGGCGGAGCTGTTGTCAGGTAGGGCGCCCGGGACGCGCTATGCCTGCCAGGGTGGCTGGGCCCGGGTGCACCGGGGCCCATCTACTGCTCTCTGTTCCGGGTCCCAAGAACGTGATGCTCTCAAGTAACTAATGGCCCCTGGGGGTGGGACCGTCCCCAGCGTCACCTTCTTGGCGCGCGGTTCCCCGGGGAACCCCTCGCTGCGCGCACCCTGGGGCAAGGCCTGGCGGGGCGGGCCTGCCCCACCCCCATCCCTCGCAGCTCAGCCGCGTGCGTCTGTCCATCCCAGAGGCCTGTGGCCGCCGGGAAATTCACTCGCTGGTGGCGGGCGGAGTGGAGTCCGCGCGCGGGCGCTGGCCATGGCAGGCCAGCCTGCGCCTGAGGAGACGCCACCGATGTGGAGGGAGCCTGCTTAGCCGCCGCTGGGTGCTCACGGCTGCGCACTGCTTCCGAAAGTGAGTCTAGGGGCCGTCGGGGCCGCAGACTTGATAATGGCCTCCAGGATGAGCAAACAGTAGCCACTCCGCAGCTTGGCCTCAGGGACTGGGCCTCCAGCGTGCTCAGGCGGCCAGCGCCCAATTCCAGGGCTCCCTGCCCTCTCCTTTTCTGCCAGGCACTACTATCCTTCCGAGTGGACGGTCCAGTTGGGCGAGCTGACTTCCAGGCCAACTCCTTGGAACCTGCGAGCCTACAGCAATCGTTACAAAGTGCAGGACATCATTGTGAACCCTGACACCCTTGGGGTTCTACACAATGACATTGCCCTGCTGAAACTGGCCTCCTCTGTCGCCTACAATGTGTACATCCAGCCTATTTGCGTTGAGTCCTCCACCTTCACCTTCGTGCACCGGCCGGACTGCTGGGTGACCGGCTGGGGGTTAATCAGCCCCAGTGGCAGTGAGGCTGGGGATAGTCCGGGTGGGGCGATGGGGATCTGGGGTGGACATTACCCTCTATCCCTCTTCCCGCTACACAAGCACAGCAGCCCCTCCTTGGTCTGGGGGTGCAACTGCTCCCCTCCTGCTCTCATTCTCTCCTCACCTGCTTTTCTGCTCTCAGTGCCACCTGCCAGAGCAGGGACCAAACTCCCAGTTCACCCCGCTTCCAGGGACTGGGGGGGCCAGCAGGACAGTGTGAGAGGGAGGCCAGCTTGCCCCGGGTCTGAAGGAGTGAGGGGGAGTTCGGGAGGACCTGGTGACAGAAACCTCAGGCAACGATTTTTAAAAATTGAGACAACTCACAAACCATAAAATGCTCAAGTGTTCAGTGTTGAAGTACACAATTCAGTGATTTTTAGCCTACAGTCCTGTGTCACTTAATGACCGGGGTATGTTCTGAGATATGTATCATGAGACAGTTTCACTATTGTGTCAACATCATAGAGTGTAGTTACACAAACCCGGATGGCAGAGCCAGTAATACTACATACCCAGACTGTATGGTCTAGCCCATTGCTCCCGGGCTACAAACCTGTGCAGCTTGTTACTGCGCTGAATACCAGAGCAGTCATAACACACTGGTAAGTACTTAGGTACTTAAGGGTATCTAAACAGAGAAGAGGCACAGTAAAAATATGGCATAAAAGATAAAAACCAGGCTGGGCAGATGAGCCTGTAATCCCAGCACTTTGGGAGGCCGAGGCAGATGAATCACCTGAGGTCAGGAGTTCGAGACCAGCCTGACCAATATAGTGAAACCCTGTCTCTACTAAAAATACAAAAATTAGCCGGGTGTGGTGGCGGGTGCCTGTAATCTCAGTTCCTCGGGAGGCTGAGGCAGGAGAATCGCTTGAACCCGTGAGGGGCAGAGGTTTCAGTGAGCCAAGATAGCACCACTGCATTCCAGCCTGGGTGACAGAGGGAGACTCCATCTCAAAAAAAAAAAGATAAAAAACAGTATACCTGTGCGCTAGGCACTTACCATTAGTGGAGCTTGCCAGACTGGAAGTGGCTGTTGGTAAGTGGATGAATGGTGAGTGAATGTGACATGACTTCACACTACTATAGACTTTATAAACACTGTACACTAAGGCTACACTAAATTTACCCCAAAACCTGTTTGTTCTTTAATAGCAAGTGGAACTTAGCTTACTGTAAACTTTTAACTTTTTAAAAATTATTGCTATTTTAACTTTTTTACTGTTTTGTAATAGCAGCTACCTTATTTCAAGACACAAACAAGTTGTATAGCTATATGAAAATATTTTCTTTCTTTATATCCTTTTTCCATGAGCTTTTTTTCTGTTCCATACACACGGAACATACAACATATGATTTTTTAGGGGTCTAGATTCTTTCATATAACATAGTGTCTCCAAGATTCATTTTGTGGGATGTATCAATATAGGGTTTCACTATGTTGGCCAGGCTGGTCACGAACTCCTGACCTCTGGTGATCTACCCACCTTGGCCTCCCAAAGTGCTGGGATTACAGATGTGAGCCACCATACCCAGGTTCCAGCTAACTTATTTTTTTGGGGGGGGCGTTGAGTAGAGATGGGGGGTCTCACTTTGTTGCTCAGAGTGGTCAATTTTTTTTTTTTTTTCTGAAACAGAGTGTCACTCTTGTCACCCAGGCTAGAGTGCAATGGCACGATCTCAGGTCACTGCAGCCTCTGCCTCCTGTGTTCAACGATTCACCTACCTCAGTCTCCCAAGTAGCTGGGACTACAGGCGTGCACCACCATGTCTGGCTAATTTTTATATTTTTAGTAGTGACAGGGTTTCACCATGTTGGCCAGGCTGGTCTGGAACACCTGACCTCAGGTGATCTACCTGCCTCTGCCTCCCACAGTGCTGGGATTACAGGCGTGAGCCACTGTGCTCAGCCTGAGTTTTTTTGTTACTTTTTTTTTTTGGTCGTCTTGATTTTTAGATGTTAATTTTGCATATCACAACTGCTGGGTTTCTTTATTGGTTCTAACAATTTTGTGGAATCTTTAGTGATTTCTACAAAAAGAATCATGTCGTCTGTGCACAATGGTAATTTTACTTCTTTTTAAATTCAGAAGACTTTTATTTTTTACCTTGCCTAATTGCTCTGGGTGACACTTCCAGTGCTATGTTGAATAGCAGTGGTAAAAGTGGGTGTCCTTGACTTGTTTCTGATCTTGAAGGAAAAGCTTTCAGTTTTTCACCATTGAGTATGATTTTTGCCATGGGCTTTTCTTTTCTTTTGAGAAGGAGTCTTGCTGTGTTGCCCAGGCTGGAGTGCAGTGGCACGATCTCGGCTCACTGCAAGCTCTGTCTCCCAGGTTCATGCCATTCTCCTGCCTCAGCCTCCCGAGTAGCTGGGACTACAGGCGATCGCCACCATGCCCGGCTAATTTTTTGTATTTTTAGTAGAGACAGTTTCACCGTGTTAGCCAGGATGGTCCCAATCTCCTGACCTCATTATCCGCTCACCTTGGCATCCCAAAGTGCTGGGATTACAGGCGTGAGCCACCACACCTGGCCCGATGTGGGCTTTTTTTATATGGTCTTTATTACATTGAGTTAGTTTCCTTCTATTCCTAGTTTGCCAAACGTTTTCATCATCAAAGCGTGTTGAGTATTGTGACATGCTTTTTCTGTGTCAATGGAGATGATTGTGTGGCTTTTCCTTCATTCTATTAATGTAGTATTCCTTATCAACTGATTTTAAAATGTTGGACTACTGTGCCCTTGTGGGATGAGTGTTACTTGGTCATGGTATACAGTTCCCTTAATATGCTGCTGGATTTGGTTTGCCCTATTTTGTTGAGGATTTTTACATGCATATTCATAAGAGATACTGGTTTTTAGTTTTCCTATTGTGTGTGTGTGGTATCATTGTCTGGCTTTGGTGTGCAGGATGATGCTGGCCTCATGGAATGAATTCTGAAGTGTTTCCTTCTATTTTTGGGACGTGCTCAGGAAGGATTGGTGTTACTTCTTCCTATGTTGGTAGAATTCAGCAGTGAAGCTACCTGATACTAAGATTTTCTTTGCTGGGAGATTGTAAATTTCCGATTCAATCTTTTCACTTATCATAAGTCTGTGCAGATTTTCTGTTTCTTTTCTAGTTGGTTTTGGTAGTTTGTGTATCTCCAGGTAGGAATTTTTTCATTTCCTCTGGGTTACCTGATTTGTTGTTGTACAATTGCTCACAGTATTCCTTTATAGTCTTTTTTTTTTTTTTTTTTTTTTTTTTTTTGAGACGGAGTCTGGCTCTGTCGCCCGGGCTGGAGTGCAGTGGCCAGATCTCAGCTCACTGCAAGCTCCGCCTCCCGGATTTATGCCTTTCTCCTGCCTCAGCCTCCCGAGTAGCTGGGACTATAGGCGCCCGCCACCTCGCCCGGCTAGTTTTTTGTATTTTTTAGTAGAGACGGGGTTTCGCCGTGTTAGCCAGGATGGTCTTGATCTCCTGACCTCGTGATCCGCCCGTCTCGGCCTCCCAAAGTGCTGGGATTACAGACTTGAGCCACCGCGCCTGGCCTATAGTCATTTTTATTTTTGTAAGGTCAGTAGTAATGTCCCCACTTACATGGTCAATTTTGTTGATCTCTCAAAGAACCAACTTTTGGTTTCATTGATTTCCTCTATTGTTTTTCTACCCTCTAGTTTGTCTTCCTCCATTTTACTCTTTATTCCTTTCTTCCTTTTTTTTTTTTTAGATGGAGTTTTGCTCTTATCGCCCAGGGTAGAGTGCAATGGTGCCATCTCAGCTCACTGCAGCCTCTACCTCCTGGGTTCAAGCCATTCTCCTGCCTCGGCCTCCTTAGAACCTGGGATTATAGGCATGTGCCACCACACCCAGCTAATTTATATATTTTTAGTAGAGACAGAGTTTTGCCATGTTGGCCAGGCTGGTCTCGAACTCTTGACCTCAGGTGATCTGCCTGCCTCAGCCTCCTAAAGTGCTGGGATTACAGGCATTAGCCACCACACCCGGACTATTCCCTTCTTTCTGCTAGCTTTGTATTTAGTTTCTTCTTTTTCTGGTTCCTTAAAATGTAAAGTTACTGATTTGAGATTTTCCTTCTTTATTAATGTGGGTTTTTGTAGCTCATATTTCCTCCTGAGAACTGCTTTTGCTGCAACTCGTAAGTTTTTATCTTTTGTGTTTTTATTTGCATTCATCTCAAAGTATTTTCTAAGTTTCCCTGTGATTTCTTATTTGGCCTATTGGTCATTCAAAAGTATGTTGCTTAATTTCTATATATTTGTGAATTTTTCCTTGTTCATTCTGTTATTGACTTATAGTTTCATTTCCTTGTGATCAGTGAAGATGTTTTGTATGATTTCAGCCTTGTCTAATTCTCTGCAACTTATTTTGTGACTTGACATATTGTCTATCCTGGAGAATATTCTGCTTACACTTTGGAAGACTATATTCTACTATTGTTTGGGTGGCCTATTCTGTCTGTTAGGAATGATTGATTTATGGAGTTGTTCTAGAGCTCTATTATTATTGATCTTCTCTCTGCTTGTTTTATCTATTTATTTTTATTTTTTTTTATTTATTTTTTTTTTTTGAGACAGAGTCTCGCTCTGTCGCCGGGGCTGGAGTGCAGTGGCCGGATCTCAGCTCACTGCAAGCTCCGCCTCCCGGGTTTACAGCATTCTCCTGCCTCAGCCTCCTGAGTAGCTGGGACTACAGGCGCCCGCCCCCTCGCCCGGCTAGTTTTTTTGTAGTTTTAGTAGAGATGGGGTTTCACCGTGTTAGCCAGGATGGTCTCGATCTCCTGACCTCGTGATCCGCCCGTCTCGGCCTCCCAAAGTGCTGGGATTACAGGCTTGAGCCACCGCGCCCGGCCTATGTATTTATTATTATTATTATTATTATTTGAGACGGAGTCTGATTCTGTTGCCCAGGCTGGAGTGCAGTGGCTTGATCTCGGCTCACTGCAACCTCGGCCTCGCAGGCTCAAGCGATTCTCCTGCCTCAGCCTCCTAAGTAGCTGGGATTACAGGCACCTGCCACTATGCCCAGCTAAGTTTTTGTATTTTTAGTAGAGACAGGGTTTCACCATCTTGGGCAGGCTGGTCTCAAACTCTTGTCCTTGTGATTTGCCTGCCTCGCCCTGGGAAGGCAAGTGTGAGGGGATTACAGGTGTGAGCCACTGTGCCCGGCTGTTTTATTAATTATTAATAGCGAGCTATTAACATCTCCAACTATTATTGTAGAACTGTCTATTTCTCCTGCCAATTCTGTCAATTTTGCTTTATATGTTTTGGAGATTTGTTAGGTATGAAGATGCTTATGATTGGTGTATTTTCTTGATGATTTGATTGTTTTATCAATATATAATGTTGTTCTTGGACTCTCATAACAAGTTTGTATTAAACTGGCATAGTATAGCAACCTCAGCTCTCTTTTGGTTACTATTTTTATGGAACTTTTTCCCAACCTTTCACTTTCAGCCTGTGTGTTTCACTGGATCTAAAGTGCATCTCTTATAAGGAGCACCGATCTGGATCCAGTGATTTTTTTTAAAAGCCGTTATATCAGTTTTTGCTTTTTATTTGGAGCATTCAAGTCCTTTACATTAAAAGTAATTAGTTACTGATCTGCAAAGAATTACTTCTGCCATTTTGTTATTTGGTTTTTAGATCTCATCATATCTTTTTTCTATACCTATGTTTTATGTTTCTTTTGTTTCTTATCTCCTCGTTTTTGTTTAACCGACTGTTTAGAGTACCATATTGATTCCCTTCTCATTTCCTTCTCTGTGTTTATTTTGCTTTGTTAGTGGTTGCTCTAGGGATTACAATTAACATCTAAACCTTATAACAACCTACTTTGAATTTATACCAACTTAGCTTCAATAGTATTCACAAAATCTCCGTTCCTGTACGGCTCCATTCTTCCACTTTGTGTTGTTATTGCCACAATTTACATCTTTATTCATTGTGTAACCGTTAACCTATATTTATAATTATTGTTTTATGGGCCGGGCGCAGTGGCTCACGCCTGTAATCCCAGCACTTTGGGAGGCCGAGGCGGGCGGATCACAAGCAGGAGATCGAGACCATGGTGAAACCCCATCTCTACTAAAAAATAGAAAAAAATTAGCCGGGCGAAGTGGCGGGCGCCTGTAGTCCCAGCTACTCGGGAGGCTGAGGTAGGAGAATGGCGTGAACCCGGGAGGCGGAGCTTGCAGTGAGCCGAGATTGCGCCACTGCACTCCAGCCTGGGCGACAGAGCGAGACTCCGTCTCAAAAAAATAAAAAATAAAAAAAAATTATTGTTTTATGTATTTGTCTTTTAAATTATGTAAGAAAAAGAGGAGTTACACAGCAAAACTACAATAATACTAACTTTTGTATTTGCCTGTGTAGTTATCTTAACCAGGGCTCTTTATTTGTTTGTCCGACTTTGAGTTACTTTCTAGTGTTCTTTCATTTTACCTGGAAGGATTCCTTTATCCACTTCTTGTAGGATAGGTCGACTAATGACAAATCTTCTCAGCTTTTGGTTATCTGAGAATGTCTTAATTTCTTCTTCCTTTTTTTCCTGATATAAAATTCTTGGTGACTATTTCTGTTCATCTTGCTGAGGATCCCTTGTCCTTGATGAATCACTTCTCTCTTCCTGTTCATAAGATTCTCCCTTTATCTTTTTTGTTTTATTACAACGTGTCTCAGTGTAAATGTCTTTGAGTTTAACCTATGTGGAATTTGCTCAGCTTCTTGAATCTGTGGGTTCACGTCTTTCATGAAATATGGCAAGTTTTGACCTGGATCCCACAGCTGTAGTGTGTTAATCATAAACATTCTCATCTACTGTAGCCCTTCTTCCTGCTATGCTTTACTGAGAAATCTCTCCTGCTGACTCAGGCAGGGGCTATCATCTCCATTCTACAGATAGAGAAACCAAGTTTCAGGAGCCCTGCAACAGCCTGGCCCACCCACTGGGTTATTCTGTGATATTGTTGATTGCTGTTGATGCACTGGGTGCTGGGGAGTCAAGAGCAATGCTGGGTACTGTGGGTGTGTCAGAGATCTCCCACCACCACTATAATACATGCCCTTTCTCCTCTCCCTGCTCCAGATGGCAGAGGAGAGGTGAAGGGTGCTGCCTTTCTCTGTCCTATCTCCAGCACCTCTACCACCTCCTTACAACCTCCGGGAAGTGCAGGTCACCATCTTAAACAACACCAGGTGTAATTACCTGTTTGAACAACCCTCTAGCCATAGGATGATCCAGGATTCCATGTTTTGTGCTGGTGCTGAGGATGGCAGTGTAGACACCTGCAAAGTGAGTGCCTCTACCCCACCAGAGAATCCCACCCTCTCCAGCTCCAAACCTGAGAGCAACTACCATTTCCTCCCCAACCACTCCCAACCCATTGCTTGGATTTCTTATGAGAAAACCAGTGCAGTCTTAGTTATTGAGCCTACAAAATGTGCTTCTCATTTTTCATAAATTCTGCCTGCATTGACTAACCCATCAACCCCTGGAGGCTGTTGCCCCGCTTTGAAAGTGTAGAAACTGTGACTTGATTGATTCTATGGGAAGGAGTAAGGTTTGCATTCAGTCTGCCTAGCCCCACAGCCCCTCCTGCTCTCATGGCCTGTCTGCTACCCCACCCACTCTGCCCCAGGCTGGGCTCACCCATGCTGCTGCTCCCCAGGGTGACTCAGGTGGACCCTTGGTCTGTGACAAGGATGGACTGTGGTATCAGGTTGGAATCGTGAGCTGGGGAATAGACTGCGGTCAACCCAATCGGCCTGGTGTCTACACGAACATCAGTGTGTACTTCCACTGGATCCGGAGGGTGATGTCCCACAGTACACCCAGGCCAAACCCCTCCCAGCTGTTGCTGCTCCTTGCTCTGCTATGGGCTCCCTCACTCCTGCAGCCATTCTGAGTGCACCAGAAACTGTGAGGCTGCAGTGGGGACCATAGGATTGGCTCACCTCCCCTGGGCAGTGGGCACTTCAGGGATGGGGTTGGGACTGCCTGCTGGATCAGATTCCAGCCGCTTTTGTCCCATTTGCTAATAAATATGTATGCATGTTCAAGCTGATGCCTTGCAGAGCTTTCTGTGGACCTGAGGGGCTTCATGGACAACTCCCTCCTCTTCACTCATGTCCAGTCCAGGCCAAGACCCCACCTGAACTCCTAAATTGTTATCCAGGTTTTTGTTGCAAACAGCAGGACCCTCTGGTTATTTCAATCGGGAAGATAATTGATGGAAGAACAGTAGTACTTCAGTGTGTCAGAGGGGTGGGAAGACATGGATTGGGGTACCATGGAGAAAATGCTCCCAGTGCTCCCATCCCAGGGTTCCCAATCACGCAAATGTCAGATGTTCCTGATCTTATTTTGGTCACTCCAATAGTTGACCTAAAACTAGGACATGGGTGCAGATAGTTTATCTGGAAGGTGATCCCAGGAAGCAAAGACGAGAAAGTGGAGAAACCAAGGTAGGAAAGGCACAAATGCCAATGAATTTTCTCAAACTGGGAGAAATTGAGCCACAATCCTGTGGGGGCTTCAGCATTGGCCCACTGAGGACAAGGACACCAGGGGTGTGTGTTTCTCTCTTGCCCCCTGACCCCACATGTTGAGGGAGGTCCTGGGGGCATAGTATGATGCCCCAGAGCTGTAGCAGCCCCTAGGTGAGGCTGTGGGCACCCAGGCAGCTGCTGTAGCAGCACCATAAGCCACCTTATGGTGGCTGACATGGGGGAGGGGGGTATGTCTTCCCCCTGCCTTGAGGTTCCTGACCCCAGCATCAGCTTGGCCAAGGAACCAGTCCAACAAGGTAGATGCTGCAGGCTCCCTGAAATGGGAAAGCGATCTGCATTTTGCCAAGATCCAAAAATGCTGTGAGCACAAGAAGGTGCGAGAAGCTCTGGCCTAGACAGCCCCTGATCTCATCCCCACCCCACAGCCTCTGTGCCTTTGAAAATGCATCCACTCGAAGCAAACTTTCCCTGCTCACTGTTAGCCTCGGGAGGAAGGCTGTAGAGGGGTCCTGGTTCCTCACACCATGGAGGGTGGTCAGTCACAGGTGGTTCGTGCCTACAACATCCTCCCACCCTTCAGGACCACATCACTCACCAGTGGGTGGCTGACCTATTAGCAAGTGGAATTGCCAGTCCTGCCAAATTGTAGAGGGAGTGTCATGATCCAGTGGACGTGCTATCCCCCTATCCCATGCATGTGTTGGGGTCAGGTGAGGCTCTTCATGCTGAGGAGACCTGGCCTGTCCACATAGAAGAAGATCGAGACTGGAAAAGGGTGGGCAGATTCCAAGATAGGACTGGAGTGGATATAGCTGGTTCTGAGGGACAGGAATTGAGTCCAGCGACGCCCTTTCTAAGTTTGAGGGTGTTCTGCAAGTGAGCAGGTCCATGCAAACCTATTCTCAAAGGCCAAGGGAGCCAACAGGCCAAACAAAGAGGCTGACAAATCCAGTGTCTAAGAAACAAACATTTAATAAGACATTACAAACTGAAGTGATGTCTTGGTTGTCCATGAGATGGTGGATCTCCATACCTGCCCTGCAGAAAATATTCTTTATATCACAAGAATTTTTTTTTTTTTTTTTTTTTTGTAAAACAAGTGCAATTGGTTATGCCTCAGACATTCTAGCAAAATCTTGACCACCGGGGTGGTGAGAGAGGCATCTTTCTGAGGAGTTTTCTGTGTGACAGGGACCACTTGGTATGCCTGAGTGAAACATGGTCATCATGGGGTTTTCACTTCAAGACGGTGTCACTCTTGCCATACAAAAGGCTGTTTTCCTATAGGTCTGGGGACATTCCAGTAAAGTTGAACAAGTGAAGTAGAGATGGACTTTTTTTTTTTGAGACAGAGTCTCGCACTGTTGCCTGGGCTGGAGTGCAATGGCGCTATCTTGGCTCACTGCAACCTCCACCTCCCGGTTCACGTGATTCTCCTGCCTCAGCCAAGTAGCTGGGATTACAGGTGCACACCACCACACCCAGCTAATTTTTTTGTATTTTTTTTTTTTTTTTTTGGTAGAGACAGGGTTTCCCTATGTTGGCCAGACTGGTCTGGAACTGCTGACCTCGTGATCCTCTCACCTTAGCCTCCCAAAGTGCTGGGATTACAGGCGTGAGCCACTGTGCCTGGCCTAGAGATGGAGTTTGGCCAGAGGGAATGACTTCAGAGATAAAAGGCGATGTCCACATCCCAGAGTGGCCCATTGTGGGTGACAGCAGGGCCCCAGGGTTCCATTGCCATATGCTGGCGAGGCAAGAGGAAAGGTAGAGACTGAGAGTGGAACTGGGATTGGAGGAGCCAACTGGAAGGAGAGTCAGCTGGAGCACCTTGGGGTGGGGTGGCTGCCTGTGAAAGAAGCAGAGGTCTGGGGGAATGTGGGGAATGGGCAGGCAGGTTTGGACTTTGGGTAGGAAATCCACATGGGTTGGGGGACAGTCAGAGTCCAGAGGACTCAGAGCTCTTGCTACCATGGCCAAGCCCTGTTGAGATGCTGGCATCTGCCCTGCCCAGAACCGCACTCCCCACAGGCCATGGGAGACAGAGGCTACACCTCCAGGCATCAAATGAATAGACACCATTTGATAGGTGTGATGGGCAGGGGGCGATCTGGAGAATTCGGGGGTGTCTTAGTGAATTCTTACATTGCTTTAAAGGAATACCTGAGGCTGGGTAATTTATACAGTAAAGGGGCTTATTTGGCTCATGATTTGATTCTCCTGCCTCAGCCTCCACAGTGACTGGGATTACAGGCACGTGCCACCATGCCTGGATAATTTTTTGTATTTAGTAGAGACGGGGTTTCACCATGTTGATCAGGCTGGTCTTGAACTGCCGACCTCAGGTGATCCACCCCCCTTGGCCTCCCAAAGTACAGCTGTGAGCCACTGCACCCAGCCTTATTTAGTTTTCTTAAGATCATTATTTTGAATTTATTTCTGACAGTTCACTGATTTCCTTTTCCATTAGGGTCTGTTACTAGACAGTTATGTTCCTTTGGTGCCAAATTTTCTTGCTCCTTCATGTTTCCTGTGTCCTTGCACTGATGTCTGTACATCTGGTGGAACAATCGCCTCTTCCAAAGTTTCTAGAGTGGCTTTCGTAGAGATAGACTTTTACCTGCAGTTGGGTCATAGTGTGCTGGTTGGAAATGGTGTGGCGACCGTGTTTCCAGATAGGTGCAGTGATATGGTCTCCGTGCAGCTCTTCAGCTGTGTTGAGCATCAGCAATAACTGTGGGTGCCTCGAGGCCCAGGCTGTAGAGATTTGTGGCAGTGGTTGTTAATGTCCTTGATGTCAAAGGGTTTTGGGATCCTCCTATTCTTATTTTCCCCACAATGGGGATATGCAGCCAAATGGCACTTTTTGGTGTCAAGTTTGATATGGCCTACAAGAAGATGCAGTGGCACTGGCTTTCATTTGCAGGTGCTTGGAGTAGATGTGGAGCTGGGGTCCTAGGCTCAGGGCCTGGCGTACAAATTGGGGCAAGGCCTGGGTCATTGGGTGCAGGTTTACTCTCTGTGGCAGGGTTGAATGTGCATTGCCCACAGAGCCAGGATCTGTACCTCTGATGCACTCCCTAGCAGGTCATGCCCAGGGGGCTGGGTTGTAGCTGTGATTCTACCCTGTGGGACAGGGCAGAGCAGTGGCCCAACTCCGGGGAAGATGTGGTGTTCTTCAGGTTTAAACCTGGGGATCAGGGTATGGCTGCCACTCTGGGACCTGAGCCAGTAGGGCTCAGCGTAACTCAGAGTTCAGGGGCTCAGCATAACTCAGGGTTCAGGGGCTCAACATAACTCAGGGTTCAGGGGCTCAGCATAACTCAGGGTTTAGGGGCTCAGCGCTACTCAGGGTTCAGGGGCTGAGGCTCCATGCAGTAGCGACTCTAAGCCCCTAGATGGTGGGGCTTGGCAGTATCCCAGACTTCATGAGGCTAGATACAGTGGCAGAATAGCAGAGCACAGCTGTCATTTCCGCCCTGTTGGGGAGGGAGGTGGCAGGAAACAGCACATCGCAGGGGAAGGCAGGGAGCAGCCCAGGGAGACTCCACTTTCCAGGGAGAGGGCTATCTCCGCAGCTCCATCTCTAGGAGGCTAATCCGACTCCAGGGAGGCAAGGTGCTGGAGCTGGCCCATAGGGCAGTGTCTCAGCTCAGCCACTGCTCTGTTTCCCTGGGATGCGAGCTACTACATCAGGTCATCCCCGGGATTCACAGCTGCTCAGCTCAGCCAGGGCAGTGATCTCCTAGGGGAAGTGGACTGCTTTAGCTTAGGCCTGGGGAATGTGACTATTCTGCGTAGCCCCAGCACCGTTTCCTGGAATGCAGCACGCTTCTCTAACTTCTGCTCTGAGCAGCCGAGGTGCTGTTTTCCTGGGAGGCAGATTGTGGCTTCACCTCTGGCCTGAGCGGAGAAGCGGGAAGGTTAGGTGGAGCACCTCTACCTCTGCTTGGCCCCAGGAGCAAGGGCGTGACCGCTGCTCACGGCTCAGTTGTGGGGTATAAAGCCACCAGGCTGAGGTGGTTCAGTGGTGGCTTAGTCTCAGGGATGAAGGGCAACTGTGGCTACTCAATCCCAGGGCAAGATATGCTCTGGCCGTAGTTCCAGTTCAACAATGGCACAGTGCGGTAGCCACATGACACAGGAAATGGGCTCACTGTGGACTCCTCTGCAGGGAGCTCAGCTGTGTGGCCTCAGGCAGCCCCCTTGCCTGGGCTTAGTGCCTGTGAAGACAGGGGACGCCAGTGGTGACGGCTGTAGGTGTCCAAGGTGCTTGTGGGGCTCCTGGGATCCCCTTGCTGACCTCCTTGCCTCATTCCCAGCTGATCCTGGTTGGGGATTGGGGTGCAGGCCCAGTTCTTCATGCGGCCATCCTGAGTTTCTCTGCTCGCCAGGTTTCTGTTACTCCTCTAAAGCACTCTGGTGCTCTTCCTCAGTTATTTTCATTAAAAGTTAATTGTTGGCCGGGCGTGGTGGCTCACGCCTATAATCCCAGCACTTTGGGAGGCCGAGGCAGGCAGATCACGAGGTCAAGAGATCGAGATCATCCTGGCCAACCTGGTGAAACCCCATCTCTACTAAAAAATACAAAAAAAAAAAATTAGCCAGATGCGGTGGTGGGCGCCTGTAGTCCCAGCTACACGGGAGGCTGAGGCAGGAGAATGGTGTGAACCCGGGAGGCAGAGCTTGCAGTGAGTGGAGATTACGCCACTGCACCCCAGCCTGGGCGACAGAGTGAGACTCCGTCTCAAAAAAAAAAAAAAAAGAAGAAAAGAAAAAAAATTAGCCAGGCATGTTGGCAGGCGCCTGTAATCCCAGATACTTGGGAGGGTAAGGCAGGAGAATCGCTTGAACTCGGGAGGCGGAGGTTGCAGTGAGCTGAGATCGCGCCATTCCACTCCATCCTGGGCAAAAAGAGCGAAACTCTGTCTCAAAAAAGAAAAGAAAAGTAAAGAAAAACGAAAGTTAATTGTGTATTCATTGTTTTGGCTGTCTTAGTGAGGGGGAGGAGGACAAGAGAACTAGGGGGGCCGCACGGGTGGCCCGCACCTATAATTCCAACACTTTGGGAGACCAGGGCAGGAAGATCACTGGAGGCCAGGAGTTCAAGACCAGCCTGGACAACATTTTGCTCTACAAAAAATTTAAAATAAAAATGGTCCGGGCACGGTGGCTCATGCCTGTAATCTCAGCACTTTGGGAGGCCGAGGTGGGAAGATCATGAGGTCAGGAGTTTGAGACCAGCCTGGCCAACATAGTGAAACTCCGTCTCTACTAAAAATACAAAAATTAGCTGGGCATGGTGGCGCACGCCTATAATCCCAGCTACTTGGGAGGCTGAGGCAGGAGAATCACTTGAACCCGAGAGGCAGAGGCTGCAGCGAGACGAGATCGCCCCACTGCACTCCAGCCCAGGCAACAGTGTGAAACTTCGTCTCAAAAAGAAAATAAAAATAATAAAAATAAAATAACAAAACAATAAAAATGTAGCTGGGTGTGGTGGCTCACACCTGTGGTCACAGCTACTTGGGAGGATGAGGTAAGACGATTACATTGAGCCTGGGAGACTGAGGCTGCAGAGAGCCAAGATCTCACCACTGTACTGTGTCAAAAAAAAATATTAAAGAAAGAAAGACGAAAGAAAGAAAGAAAGAAAGAAAAAGAAAGAAAGAAAGAAAGAAAGAAAGAAAGAAAGAAAGAAAGAAAGAAAGAAAGAAAGAGAAAGAAAGAAAGAAAGAGAGAGAAAGGGAAAGAAAGAAAGAGAGGGAGGAAGGAAATTGTGACACATACTACAATCTGGATGAGCCATGAAGACGCTGTGCGCAGGTGAAATAAGCCAGTTACAAAAGAAGAACACTGTATGATTTCACAAATATGAAGTACTTAGAGGAGCCAAAAGCATAGAGACAGAAAGTAAAACAGAAGTTGCCAGAGACTGATGGGGCAGGAGCAGAGTCTCACTTTAGTCTTGGCACCTGGCTCTGGTTGTGACACCTGCACCGTCTCCCTGGAGGGGCTGGTCAGAGCTGGGCTTCCACTGACTGATGTGCCAAGGTGAGGACCCCACAGTACCTCTGCTCCCACCCCTCTGCTCCCACCCCTCTGCTCCCACCCCTCTGCTCCCACCCCTCTGCACCACCCCTCTGCTCCCACCCCTCTGCTCCCACCCCCTGCACCACCCCTCTGCACCACCTGTCCAGCACTCCTCTGACTTTCAGGGGCAGCAAGGGCCAGGCACGGGCAGTGGGCAGCTGAGCCCGTCTCAGGGGGAGCCTCCTTCAGGGAGGTGGAGGTGGAAGAGGCCAAGCCGTTGGCCAGCACAGCTCTCAGAGGGAGGAGCTTGGAGGTGGCACAAAGCGGGCTGTGTTCTCACCCTAGCCCAGCCTGAGGGTGCCTTTTCATGGTTTGTTTTGTTTTGTTTGAGACAGACTCTCGCCCTGTGGCCCAGGCTGGAGTGCAAGGGTGTGATCTCGGCTCATCGCAACCTCTGCCTCCCGGGTTCAAATGATTCTCCTGCCTCAGCCTCCAGAGTAGCTGGAATTACAGGCACCCACCACCATGCCCAGCTATTTTTTTGTATTTTTAGTAGAGACAGGGTTTCACCATGTTGGCAAGGCTGGTCTCGAACTCCTGAACTTATGATCCACCCACCTTGGCCTCCCAAAGTGCTGGGATTATAGGCATGACCCACCATGCCCGACCTGCCTTTCCATGTTTTGCTGGCAGTTCAGAGGCCTTCTTTCTAACTCCAGGCTGACAGGGTTTGGCGCCCAGAAGGAGAGTCGTCTGGGCCAGGACTCCAGAAGCACCAGCTGGGATTGTGGGGACTTGGAGGAAGAGACAGTGCACACTGGAGGGGATGTTCAGATGGCGCGAACACAGGCATCACACATGCTTGTTCACACATGTGCACCCAGACACACAGGCCCACCCAGACTCTCCTGCACGCGGGGGGCATGCACACACGACACCCCTCTTCACCTGCATGCCTGACCTGGGGAAGAAGCCCACCTGGTGGGAGGCACCCCTCTCCCACTCTCCATCTGCCCTGGCCCAAGTGCTGGCCCTGAGCCCGCGTACAGGGAGACTCAACACAGGCCCTTTGTCCCTTGGGATCAGGGCTCCCAAGAGAGGGATTTACTGAGCATTTATTCCTGCCCCGGGCACACCCAGTCCTCATTCTGCCAGGAGAGGGGAACAATGAGGCCTTCTCCTGCCTGCAGAGGTGGCCCCAGGCCGGCTGGCCCTTGTGTGTCAGGAGTTGGGTTAGGGCCACAAGTCCCTGGCCTCCCTGCCCTTCAGGTGTGGGACTTGGGAAGACCCCTCTGTGGCTCTGCAGCCTGAGGCACAGCAGACAAGAGGGTCTCCATCTGTAGCTCATGCAGCAGCCAGGACCTCCCTGCAGCCCCTGGGCCAGGCTCATCCTCTGCGGGAAGCCCCCAGCCTCACCGGAGGCAAGAACCTGAGTCCCTGGCTCAGATCTCTGGGTAGGACTGATCTGACTGAGACCCTGGGCAAAACCAGGAGCTGACATCTCCTAGGGCCTCAGCGGATCCCTGGGGCTCAGGAACCAGAGGGAAGGTCCTGCTGGCTGGGGGAGGGGCCGCATCAGAAGCCCAGGGGTCTTTGTCCCAACCCCAGCAGGGCGACACCGGGCTGTGCCTGTGACTTGTCCTTGAGCGGCTGCTGCTGGAGAAGGAGGCCCTGAGGGAAGGCACTGCAGCCTTGTGCTCCTGAAACCCGAAGCTCCCGCACGCCTGCCTGCGCCCTCACTGAGTTCCTGTTGGTACCACACTCTGTGCTAAGCGTTTTATCTGCACTTTCCCCAGAGAAACTCAATATTTTCATTGGAAAACCAGGACACATAAAGACACATTTTGCCTAATCTTTCATATAATTCACCTTCCACTAGTGTTGAAAATAGAATGCACTATTCCCAAGTTTCAAGTTGATGGAGGCGGGATTCCCGGGTTCTGGTTTCTGCAGCCTGCCCTGGTGCATGTGTTGCTCCTTGGCGTCTGGGTCAGCTCATGCTGCTGTAACACAAATCCCACGCCATAGGGGGCTGGTAGACGATAGACGTTTGTTTCTCACAGTTCTGGAGGCTGGAAGTCCAGGATCAAAGTGCTGAGCGATGCGGCTGCTGGTGAGGGTTCCTTTCTGGCGTGCAGACCTCCATCTTCTCACCGTGTCCTCTTATTTGGGGAGGGGTGAAGAAGAGAGTCCTGGTCTCCTTTTCTTATAAGGGCCCTAACCCATCGCTGGGGGTCCTGTGCTCATGGCCTCATCTCAACCTCATCACCTTCAAAGGTCCTACCTCTGACACATATGCTTAGAGCTTAGAGCTTCCACATATGAACTTTTGGGGACAAAGACAGCCCATAGCACCTGGTTAGCATCCCTCTGAATCTCTCCTGAGGCAGGCACGTGCTTAGAAACTGGGGCTTGCCCCACTCCCCTGACCTCCCCTCCTGGGGGCCAGGAAGTGCCTCACAGGGGCCCACCCTGTCCACCTCCGTGGCTGTGCTCCAGCTGACTTGCTCGGGCCCTGTCCTGTGAATGGAGGAAGGATGTCGGGCTCAGCCTTCGCACCTGCCCCGGTAGATTCCGTGATAAGTGACCTGAGCAGCCTGGCCCGGCGCTACACTCCCGCCCTGTTCCTGACTGCACCTCACGCAGCCACTCTCAGCCTCGGTTTCTCTGTCAATAAACAGGCCCCAGCACACCCCAGCGCCTGAGGCTGTTGGGAGGGAGGAGCGAGACAATGTTTGTGGCCGCCAGCCGTCTGCTGGGGAAACTAGTCCGTGTTATTGAGGTGATATGGTTTGGCTGTGTCCTCGCCCAAATCTCATCTTGAATTGTAGTTCCCATCATTCCCACATGTTGTGGGAGGGACCTGGTGAGAGGTAATTCAATCGTGAGCAGTGAGTTACCGCCATGCTGCTGTTCTCGTGATAGAGAGTGAATTCTCACAACATCTGCTGGTTTTATACAGAGATGTTCCCCGTTTTGCCTGGCACTTCTCCTTACTGCCACCATGTGAAGAAGGACGTGTTTGCTTCCCTTTCTGCCGTGATAGTAAGTTTCCTGAGGCCTCCCCAGCCATGCTGAACTGTGAGTCAATTAAACCTCTTTCCTTTATAAAATACCTACCCTCAGTTATGTCTTTATTAGCAGCGTGAGAATGGACTGATACATGAGGACCAGCCCGGACGAGGCCCTCGATGGTGTCAGGCACTAGAACAGCCTCAAACTGGTTTGAGTCAGTTGCTCATCTCCTTTGCAGGAGTGGTTGAGCCCTCCCTGGGAGGATGCAGAGGGAGTAGCCCTGTGGGTGCGTCACTGGTCCGGGAGGCCAGTTCCTGACTGCGGCCCCCACCGTGAGCCATGTGGAGGGCCTGGAATTTTTGAGACTCGAGGATGGACGGTCCAGACAGACCAAGATGGCGGAAGCTGAGGATGGGCCCTGAGGAGCTGTCCTCCAAGGACAAAGCCAACAGACATTTCCCCTACATTTACCACCCAAATTCAGACATATTGGAGAGTAAAAGGTGACAGCGACACCCATGCACTCCCTGCCTCTCCAGTCCTCAGCATTCTCCTGTGTGGGTGTCACTACATTTGCCCATGTCCCGGACCCTCCGTCCACCCATCGCTTCATCTTCTTTCCTCAGACATATCAGGTGCTGACCTCAGTTCACTTCCCCTCAGACACGTCTGCATGCGTGTCATTAACCAGACTGTCGTAGGGTTGGGCTTCTCTCATTTTGAAGCGTAATTTGCATACAATGAAATCACAAATTTGGAAGTGTATATTCACAGGTTTTATTATTTATTTATTTATTTATTTTGAGATGAACTCTTTGTCGCCCAGGCTGGAGTGCAGTGGTGTAATCTCGGCTCTCTGCAAGCTCCGCCTCCTGGTTCAAGCGATTCTCCTGCCTCAGCCTCCTGAGTAGCTGGAATTACAGGCACCAGTCACCATACCCAACTAATTTGTGTGTTTTTAGTAGAGACGGCGTTTCACCATGTTGGGCAGGCTGGTCTCAAACTCCTGACCTCAAGGGGCCCACCCGCCTCGGCCTCCCAAACTGGTGAGAATTGTAGGTGTGAGCCACCATGCCCGGCCTATTCACAGGTTTTAAAACATTATTTTTTATTGTGATAAAATACACATAACATGAAACCACTTTAACCATTTTATTTTTTAATTTTTTGAGACAGAGTCTCGCTCTGTCGCCCAGGCTGGAGTGCAGTGATGCTATCTCGGCTCACTGCAACCTCCACCTCCCAGGTTCAAGAGATTCTCCTGCCTCAGCCTCCCGAGTAGCTGGGATTACAGCACCCACCAGCACCACCAGCTAATTTTTGTATTTTTAGTAGAGATGGGGTTTCACCATATTGGCCAGGCTGGTCTCGAACTCCTGAGCTTGTGATCTGCCCGTCTCAGCCTCCCAAAGTGCTGGGATTACAGGTGAGAGCCACAGCGCCCGGCCCACTTTAACCATTTTAAATGTCTAGTTCAGCAGAAAGTCATCCATTACTTAACAAGAAGTATACCTTCTGACAAAAGCGTGGCTAGGTGATGTCAACATTGCAGGAACATCACAGAGTGCACTTCCACATACCTATGTGGCATAGCCTGCTACACCCAGGGTAGGCGGTCTAGCCTATTACTCTTAGACTACAAAGCTACAGAGCTTGTTACCATACTAAACACTGTAGGCAACTCTAACACAATAATACGTATTTGTGTATCTAAACATAGAAAAGTACAATCGAAATATGGTATTATAATCTTATGGAACCACTGTTGTGTACCTGTGTGGTCAATCACTGAGCAAAACCTCATTATGTGGCATGTAATTGTACATTCCCATTTTCACTGATCCGTTCATTGATCAATGGATTCTTGGGTTGCTTTCATGTCAGCTACTGTGAATAATCCTGCTATGAATGTGGGTATACAAATATCTCTTGAAGGCCGGGCATGGTGGCTCACACCTTCACCCTGGCACTTTGGGAGGCCGCGGAGGGCAGATCACCTGAGGTCAGAAGTTCAAGACCAGCCTGGCCAACACGGCGAAACCTCATCTCTACTAAACATACAAAAATTAGCCGAGCATGGTGGTGGGTGCCTCTAATCCCAGCTACTCTGGAGGCCGAGACAGGAGAATCACTTGGACCCAGGAGGCAGAAGTTGCAGTGAGCCAAGATCGCGCCACTGCACTCCAGCCCGAGCGACAGAGCAAGACACCATCTCAAAAACAAACAAACCCCCAAAACTAAACCCTCCCAAAAAAACAAAAACCAATATATCTTGAAGACCTTCCTTTCAGTTCTTTTGGCTGTATACTCAGAAGTGGAATTGCAGCCGGGTACGGTGGCTCATACCTGTAATCCCAGCACTTTGAGAGGCGGAGGGGGTGGATCACCTGAGATCAGGAGTTGGAAACCAGCCTGGTTAACATGGCGAAACCCCGTCTCTACTAAAAATACAAAAATGAGCCAGGTGTACTGGTATGTGTCTGTAACCCCAGCTACTTAGGAGGCTGAGGCAGGAGAATCGCTTGAACCTGGGAGGTGGAGGTTGCAGTGAGCTGGGATCACACCAGTGCACTCCAGACTGGGCGACAACAGCGAAATTCCATCTCAAAAAAAAAAAAAAGAAAAAAAATTGTTTCAGAGGAGTGAAGAAAGCCCAGTGGGAGCCCACAGTGGGGATGGCCTGGGTAGAGACTTGGCAGGATCCCCATTCTGGGTGGAACCGGCCCAGGAGCACTGTTTTCCCAAGAAAGTCTCATGGGCCGGGCGCAGTGGCTCAAGCCTGTAATCCTAGCACTTTGGGAGGCTGACATGGGTGGATCACGAGGTCAGAAGATCGAGACCATCCTGTCTAACACAGTGAAACCCCGTCTCTACTAAAAATACAAAAAAACTACTTGGGCATGGTGGCGGGCGCCTGTAGTCCCAGCTACTTGGGAGGCTGAGGCAGGAGAATGGCGTGAACCCGGGAGGCGGAGCTTGCAGTGAGCTGAGATCCAGCCACTGCACTCCAGTCTGGGCGACAGAGCGAGACTCCCTCTCAAAAGAAAAAAAAAGAAAGTCTCATGAAGGACCAGCCATGCTGCCAGGCCCCACCCGGCCCTCAGGGGCCCCCGGCTTTAAGGGGACTCCTGGCTCAGGGCCAGGCCCTTGGTGCTGGAGGAGGTGGTAGGTGGAGGACACCGGGCACCAAGTGGGCAGCCAGGACCTCTGGGCTGCAGACAAGAAAGGGACTGTGGGGTCCACCGGGTCTGGGCCACATCAAGGAGTGTGGTTGAAGATTCACCCTAGGAGCTGAAAGCCAGGGCGCTACCAGGTCTGAGAGTCCCCAAACAGCTCTTGGGCCCAGGAGTGTGAAGCTGGGAGTAGAGGGCAGAGCTCCCACCCCGCCCCGCCCCCAGGGGGCGCCCCGGGCCCGGCGCGAGAGGAGGCAGAGGAGGCACCAGGCCACTGGAGAGGAGGCCATGGGCGCGCGCGGGGCGCTGCTGCTGGCGCTGCTGCTGGCGCTGGCGGGACTCGGGAAGCCGGGTGAGCTCGGGGCGCTGCTGGCGGGACGGGGACAGGGGGCGATGGGGAGGACGGGAGGTGGAGGCCGCGGGGAGCTCACTTCTTGTCTCCTGCAGAGTCAGACGAGGCGGATCTGTCGTCAGGTAGGGCGCCCAGGATGCGCGATGTCCGCCAGGGCCGTTGGGCCGAGGTGCACGGGGGCGGGGGGAGGGGAGGGGGGCCTCTACTGCTCTCTCGGCCCCGCCCCCGGGATCGAGAACTCTGTTGGTGTGGAAGGTAACTAAAGGGCGCTGGAGGGGGATGGGCAGGCCCTGCAGAGCACGTGGGAGGGTCTCCAGTGTCACCTACTTCCTGCTGTACACACGCGAGGGGACACTGGGTGGGCAAAAACGTGGTTTCCTGGCTGGGTTGAAGGGGAGAAAGGGAGAGGTCGGGCTTGGAGGGCTGCCTCCCGCGGCTCAGCAGTTCCTCTGACCATCCGAGGACCATGCGGCCAACGGGTCATCATGAGGCGCATCGTGGGTGGACAGGACGCTGAACTCGGGCGTTGGCCATGGCAGGGGAGCCTGCGCCTGTGGGATTCCCACGTGTGCGGAGCGAGTCTGCTGAGCCATCGCTGGGCGCTCACGGCAGCGCACTGCTTTGAAGAGTGAGTGGGGTGCGAACTGAGGGGTGTGGGGACGGGCAGGAGCAGGGCTGGAGGGAGTGCCACCTAACTTTACCTATGGTCTGATGCCACACTTGGGCGTGAATGTGGTGCGTGGATGCCGCCTGGTGTTCTACTGAGCCCCCGGCTCTGCTGCAGCCGGTTACACCCACTCCAGTTCTTACACCCACTCCAGTTCCTTTTGGGTCTCCTGGAGGGAACCCTGTTCAGGTTCTTCCAGAATGTTCTTCCAGAACATTTCCACACACTTTTGGGTATTCTCTCCCTTTTTCTTTTAACCCAAAGTTCACCACCATCCATCCCACCCTCATCTCCCCTCCTGGTGGACGTGCAGTACAGTGTGAAGCGCTGAACCAAGGCAAGCACGCCCGGGACACTGTGTGGACTCCATCCTGCCAAGCCCACATTGCCGTGGTGCATCTGCCCATTCCTCCTTGGGCTGCATGGGGGTGCCCCTGGAGGCCTTGGCTTAATGCAAGGGTCCTTGGGACAGCTCTGGGAGATGACAAGACCCCACCCTCCTGCTCCAGGAGCAGGTCCTAGGACTTTGGTTGTGATATCTCTGGGCTCTTTCATTTCTACAGGGGACCCTGGGTGTTAGCAAGTAGTAGCAACGCCACAGTCTCCCCTCCTGGACTGGGCCCCAGTTGTGCTCAGGCAGCCAGCCCTCCGTCCAGGGCCCCTGATTGCTCTCTTCTCTTCTACCAGAGAGAGTGACCTTAGTGATCCCTCTGGGTGGACGATCCAGTTTGGCCAGCTGACTTCCATGCCATCCTTCTGGAGCCTGCAGGCCTACTACACCCGTTACTTCGTGTCTAATATCTATCTGAGCCCTCGCTACCTGGGGAATTCACCCTATGACATTGCCTTGGTGAAGCTGTCTGCACCTGTCACCTACACTAACCACATCCAGCCCATCTGTCTCCAGGCTTCCACATTTGAGTTTCAGAACCGGACAGACTGCTGGGTGACCGGCTGGGGGAACATCAAAGAGGATGAGGGTGAGGCTGGGGACAGGCGGGTCAGGGAGGAACTGTCTTTGTTCACCTGTTCCCCTACACAGGCACAATAGCCCCTTGCTTGGTCTGGGAGTGCAGACTACGCCCCTCTTGTGCGCAGTCTCTCCTCACCTGCCAGGGCAGGGACCAAACACCCAGTCTCTCTCTTCCAGGGGCTGTGGGGGCCAGAAGGAGAGTGTGAGAGGGAGGCCAGCTTGGTGCAGGCCTGTGGGTGGTGGGGTGGTGGAGGGGTTCTGGAGGGCTTGGCGACATAAACGTCAGACTTGAATTTATTGCTGCATCTTTCCACCTCCCCCGGTGCTCACCAATGCCCCAGGCATCAGGCTCCCGGGCTGCCTCTCCAAGCCTCTTGCACCCACCCTAGCTCTGGCCGATTCTCCTGCAGCACTGAGCCCATTCCTCTCCCCATAAATTTTCAAGCCATGCTCAACCGCAGCTCCCACGGAAACCCCTCTGGGGATTCTCTGGTGGGCCTGCCCTGGCACTTGCATGTCCCCCAACACACATGCCCTGAAAGAAGTGGGCCCAGCATCTGCAGGAGCCCTGGGGCCGGCAGCCCCCGACTGGGTGTGTTCTCTGTATCAGGAATCCCCTTCCCTCTGCTCCCCTGTCTGGCCTGTCCCTGCATCATCCCACAACAGTAGTAACAATAACAAACGTGGTTCCTTGAGCACACGCAGTGTGCCTGGCACTGTTCTAGGCATGGGGACTCAGCAGTGAGGCAGGTGCGGCCTCTCCTCCTCCTGGAGCTCACCTAGGAATGAAGTTGGTAACGTTTTTATACCCATTTTACAGATGAGAAAACTGAGAGGGTTATGGAAATTGCCAAGAACTGATAAATGGAGAAGTCAGGGCCCCTTGCCTTAGAGAGGGTAAGGGATGTCCCCAGGTCACACCCCGGCAGTTGGAAGCGGGAATGGGAAACTCAGCACTGGAGCCGCCTCCCTCTAGAGGAGGGATCCTTTCCCTTCCCTGAGAAGGGCCCCTGCTGCAAAGATGAGTGGGTGTGAGCCGGGGGCACGGCCAGGCTGCCTCTGCCACCCTCTCTCCCCAGCCCAGAGTGGACAGGTCACACCAACCCCAGGCTGCACCTCAACTCACAGTGTAGGGGTGGCGGGGGCAGGCACTTCTGGAGCCCCCTGCCTGGTATGCACCTTTGCTCTGCCCTGCACTGACTGGGAGGCCTTGGGCAAATCTGTTCATCTCACGGTGCCTCAGTTTCCTCCCCTGTGAAACAGGGTAATGATGGTTCCACATCACAGGCTAGTTCCCAGGTTGTTAGTCCCAAGGGCTTAGGAGAGGCCCTGCTGATGGGAAGCGCTGCCTGCAGGTTGGGCCTTGTTGTCTTTTGTCATCCTCTGCAGCACAAGGTGCTGGCTGGGACTCTGAGGCAGGAATTGGACAGGTGTGGGTTCCTGTCAGGCTCTGAGACTTCCCCAGTGCCTTGCCGGGGGTCAGCAGGGTGATATCCCCCTGACTCTCCTTATCTGGGAGTGGGTCCTGATGACTGCTGCCTCCCAGGGGTACTAGGGGGGCCCTAAGAGTGCCGCAACAAGCTTGTGCCCAGGCCCTGAAAGCGCCCAGCTGCTACTGAGGCCAGGGCTGCAGTCTGGCTTTGGGTACTCATCTTAACACCATCTCAGCTGTCTTCGCCCCCGCCCCCCGCCTGCTCCTTTTTGCTAAGGAATCTCTCCGTGGGTGCAGGCAGGGCCATTGTTGCCATTCTACAGATAGGGAAAGTGAGGCTGGGGGAGCTCTGACAGCCTGTCTCTCGCTGGGGCCTTCTTGATGCTGTTGAGGGCCTCTGCTGTGCTGGGGTCTGGGCTGGAGCTGGGGGTAATGGAGATGAACCTGCCAGGCACAGTGGGTGCCCTAGGACCCCCACCCCCATAGCCTATGCCATCCCTCCCTAGAGGGGCCTCAAGTTGGTGTGTCTCTCTTTCCCTCTATCGTCCGCACAGAACTGCCATCTCCCTACACCCTCCAGGAAGTTCAGGTTGCCATCATAAACAACTCTATGTGCAACTACCTCTTCTTCAAGTACAGTTTCCGCACGGACATCTTTGGAGACATGGTTTGTGCTGGCGATGCCCAAGGCGAGAAGGATTCCTGCTTCGTGAGTGTCCCTGCCACCACTCCCAGCCCAGGAAAGCAACCTGTGTCCCTGTGCCTTATTTGACCCTCATGCCAACCGCGGGAGGTGGAGACTGTTGCCCCACTCTGCAGATGCAGAAACGGAGGCTTGGCCGCTGCCAGGGGGAGGAGGAGGATGTGCACCCAGTCTACCCAGCCCCACAGCCCTTCCTGCTCTCGGCTTCTCCCCTGCCCCACTCACTCCACCCCAGGCTGACCTCAGCCCCGCTGCTCCCCAGGGTGACTCAGGTGGACCCTTGGCCTGTAACAAGAATGGACTGTGGTATCAGATCGGAGTCGTGAGCTGGGGAGTGGGCTGTGGTCGGCCCAATCGGCCCGGTGTCTACACCAATGTCAGCTACCACTTCGGGTGGATCCAGAAGCTGATGGCCCAGAGTGGCATGTCCCAGCCAGACCCCTCCTGGCTGCTGCTCTTTCTCCCTCTTCTCTGGGCTCTCCCACTCCTGGGGCCAGCCTGAGCCTACGCAAGCCCGTGCAGGCTGGGGCCACTGCTAAGTCAGGCCCTGGTTCTCTTCTGTCTTGTTTGGTAATAAATACATTCCAGTTGATGGCTTGCAGAGTATTCCTCAAATGCAGTGGCTTCATGGACAGCTCATTCTCTCTTGTGCAGCAGGCCTGTCTGTGCCCCTGGCTCACACCCACATCTGTTCTGTTTTGATCAGAAAGAGAATTGTGTGTTGCCCAGGCTGGTCTTGAACTCCTAGGCTGATCTCGATCCTCCTGCCTCACCCTCCTGAGTAGCTGAAATTAGACGCATATCATGCCCTGCAATGGAACAAGAGTAGTTCCAGGGTGCCAGGAGCTGAGAAGCCTGGAGTGGGGGTGTGTGCATTGGAGGAAATGATCCTGACATCCCTCACCCCCTAAGGATCCAGCACAGAAACGCCAGACATCCTGATCTTACCATGGTTCCCCCAAGGCTGACCTAGGACCAGGACATGGGTGCAGGTAGTTTATCTGGGAGGTGATTGCAGGAAGTGGGGAAACTGAGGCAGGGAAGGAGGGAACGCTGATGAGCTTGCACAAACACGGAGGGTGCCATTCTAGGCAACTGGTTCAATCCTGTGGGGGCCTCAGCATTGGCCCACTGAGGACAAGGACACCAGGGTGGGCTTTTCTCTCTTGACCATGCCCCCCACCATGTTGAGAGTAATCCTGGGGCATAGGATGCCTCAGAGCTGGCGCAGCCCTGAGGTGAGGCTCTGGGCACCCAGGGATTAGGCAATAATGCTTCCCCTTGTGGGACTCCAGCTGGCTCCGTGTTTGAAGATCATGGTCCTCCCTTAGCTATGTTTTTATTTTTTTATTTTTATTTTTTCAGTTTATTGCATAAAGGAATTACACTAGTCCAAGTTAAAAGCAGACCCCAAATGGTTACATTAGACAAACTGTGAGGTTTTTAAACTTGTAACAAGGGAAAGAAGGGAAATTCTACTCATTACGAGGAAATCCTCACTTAAGTTTCAGTGAGCCACAAGTAGTTAAAATCCTTGAACCATCAGCCGATCGTCCTTAGCCAGTCCTACCTCTACAAGGCACTGGTCATCCTGTAGCTGAATGGCTTCTCTGTATTCTGGATGCTCAGTTACCGTCCCATTGCAGGCAAATTTCCTCTTAAATGCCTTCACTAGTTGCTTTTTATTGTAATCGTTAGTGATCCCTTGGACAGGACTAAGGGTTTTCCTGTCGTTTCTCTGCTGAATTCTTGCATGGATCTAATCCTCAGTGCCTGCAGGGAGCAGGTCATTACTCTTACTTACATCAGCAAAGGGGTGGAAAGAGTGGAGATTCTGGATAGTGGACGTACAAGATGATTCCTTTTCCTCGGTGGAAATGGCCTGTGGAAGGCAGTGGCATGGCAGGAGAAAGCAGTGTGAGGGGGACAGAGTGTGGGGGAGTGAGAGGATTCGAAGAGGGGGCTGCTAAGTCCTTGGCTGTGGCTCAGTGACTGAGGCTGGAGGTGCTTTCAAATCAAGGGACAGAGTACACCTGAGCTACTTCGGATCTTTTATGGCCCTCCTGGTGATATAGGAGTTAAGAAGAGATTATTTAGGCAGATAGCGAGGGGAAAGAAGTTCTTGGTATGGTTTTCTTCTTTCTTTCTTTTTCTTTTTTTTTTTTTTTTTGAAATGGAATTTTGCTCTTGTCCAGGCTGGAGTGCAGTCGTGAGATCTCGATTCACCGCAACCTCCACCTCCCAAGTTCAAGCAATTCTTCTGCCTCAGGCTCCTGAGTAGCTGGGATTACAGGCATGTGCCACCACGCCCGGCTAATTTTGTATTTTTAGTAGAGACGGGGTTTCTCCATGTTGTTCAGGCTGGTCTCGAACTCCCAACCTCAGGTGATCTGACCCCCTTGGCCTCCCAAAGTGCTGAGATTATAGACGTGAGCCACCGTGCCTGGGCAGGTTTTCTTTCTAATGAAAAGCAGCCCCCAAGTTATTTTCTTTTCTAACAAAGAGCAGCTTGTAAAATCGAGCTGCAGATATAGACAAGCAAGCTAGAAGCTTGCATGGGTGAATGCTAGCAGCTGTGTCGTAGGAAAAGGCTAACTGGGGACTAGGCACGTCCAGCATGGTGGCTCCATCTTCCTCTTTCCTTGTCAATTACATGCACAGTAAGGAGCAGGCAACGTGGCGCTGGCCAAGTAGAGACCTTATTTGCATAATAAGAGATTAGGGTGGGGTGACCAGCTTCCCCACACGCTATGTAAACGTCACACCTTGTCCAGCCAATCTTTGGGCCCTATGTAAATCAGGCACCGCGTCCTCAAGCCTGTCTATAAAACCCTGTGCACTCTGCTGCGGGCAAGAAGTCCCACTCAGGAACCCCTCTCCTTCACTGGAGACAGAACTGTTCTCCTTTCTCTTTCTTTCTTCTACTAAACCTCCATTGTTAATCTCACTCCACATGTGTCTGTGTCCTTGATTTCCTTGGCATGAGGCAACAAACCTCGGGTATTTACCCCAGACAATGACACTCGCTTCACTGGGGGTCTTTTGAGTTCCCCCAAAATTGTCTTTTAGGGCTAAATTATGAGACCGTGAGCCTAAAATTAAGCAATCTGAATGAGTGGCATACTTCATGTGTTTCTTGAAGTTCTAAGCGCATTCTGATTCAAAATTGCCTCTCCACAAGACACTGGCTCAAAGCGAGCTGAGATTCTTTCCTATCTGCAGCCTTCCTGTCCCATTTCTACACCTCTTCTTTATCCCTCTCTAAACTAAATTCTCTTTTCTCCAAACTCCTCAGTATTCTGGCATATTGACTATTTAAGTAAAGACACTTGAAAACGGCAGTTTTCAAAAAAATCATTTTGACCTTTGTGCTGTTTCTTTAAAGCAAAGGATGAAAAGTCCATGTAAAAGACTCTCCCTACACCAGAAGGAAAGGTAACACTCTACCTTCAAGGGTGAGAAATTGAGACCAAGAGAATCCTGCACAGACATTTAAAGAATAGCTCTTACATTCTAAGCCTCACATAATTTTGTCACATCTTCACAGTTAACAACTATTCTTTGTCCAACCAGTATAGTAGTAACTGACTCTAACTGCTTTACCCAAAATTTGGTTCTATCACTCAGTAAAGCTCCTCTTTGCCTTGCTCACCCTCCACTTGTCTGCGTACCTCGTTCTTCCTGGTCACAGGACAAGAACTCGGGACCCATGAAATGGCGAAGATAAAGGAGCTGTAACACAAACACGGCTGAACATGGCCCTTGCTCTCCACATTTCCGGTGAAGAGAAGGAGAGAAAAGCTGCAGTGTTTCAGGGGAGCCCAGACCTGGGAGCTCCCTGAGCCGGGTCTGTGTTTCCCTCTTTGGGGCTCTGTGGTTCCTTAGCTGGGTGTGGTAGTGTGGGCCTGTAGACCCAGCTACACTCAGAAGACTGAGGTGGAAGGAACCCAGGACTTCAAAGTTGCAGTGAGCTAGAATCATACCACTACACTGGCTCCCGTCTGGGTGCCAAAGCGAGACCCTATCTCTTTAAAAAAAAAAAAAAAAGAAAAAAACTATGCCAGGCACCGTGGTTCACGCCTGTAATCCCAGCACTTTGGGAGGCCGAGGCAGGCAGATCACAAGGTCAGGAGTTCGAGACCAGCCTGGCCAATATGATGAAACCGCATCTCTACTAAAAATAAAAAAATTAGCCAGGCGTGGTGGTGGGTGCCTGTAATCCCAGCTACTTGGAGGCAGAGGCAGAGGCAGGGGAATCACTTGAACGCGGGAGGTGGAGGTTACAGTGAGCCGAGATCGAGTCACTGCACTCCAGCCTGGGCAACAGAGACAGAGTTTGCCTCTAAAAAAAAAAAAAAAAAAAATGCTTAGTGCAGGTGTGGCACCAACGGGAACTCAGTGAGTGTGCTGCAGGCATGCGGGAGCTGTGGTTTCAGGAGCACAAGGCTGTAGTGCCTTCCCCCAGGGCCTCCTTCCCTCAGGGCCTCCTTCCCCCAGGGCCTCCTTCCCCAGCAGCAGCCGCTCAAGGGCAAGCCCACAGGCACAGCCCGTGTTGACCTGCTGGGGTTGGGGTAAAGGCCCCTGGGCTTCTGATCCTGCCCCTCCCCCAGGCAGCAGGACCTTCCCTCTGGTTCCTGAGTCCCAGGGAGCCGCCAAGGCCCTGGGAGGAGACAGCTCCTGACTTTGCTCAGAGTCTCAGTCAGGCCAGTCCTATCCGGAGATCCTAGCCAGGGACTCATGTTCCTGCCTCCAGTGAGGCTGGGGGCTTCCTGCAGAGGCTCAGCCTGGCCCCCAGGCCACAGGGAGGCCCCACCCACTGAGTGGGTGCAGATGGAGACCCTCTTGTCTGCTGTGCCTCAGGTTGCAGAGCCACAGAGGGGTCTTCCCAAGTCCCACACCTGGAGGGCAGGGAGGCCAGGGGCTTGTGGCCCTAACCCGACTCCTGACACACAAGGACCAGCCGGCCCGGGGCCACCTCTGCAGGCAGGAGAAGGCCTCATTGTTCCCCTCTCCTGGCAGAATGAGGACTGGGTGTGCCCGGGGCAGGAATAAATGCTCAGTAAATCCCTCTCTTGGGAGCCCTGATTCCAAGGGACAAAGGGCCTGTGTTGAGTCTCCCTGAGCGCAGGCTTAGGGCCAGCACTTGGGCCAGGGCAGATGGAGAGTGGGAAAGGGGTGCCTCCCACCAGGTGGGCTTCTTCCCCAGGTCAGGCATGCAGGTGAGGAGGAGTGTCGTGTGTGCATGCCCCCCGCGTGCAGGAGAGGCTGGGCGGTGTGTGTCTGGCTGCATGTGTATGCATGCATCTTCAAGTGCACGTGTGTGAAAGAGCATGTGTGATCCTCGTGTTCGCACCATCTTAACATCCCCTCCAGTGTGCACTGTCTCTTCCTCCAAGTCCCCACAATCCCAGCTGGTGCTTCTGGAGTCCTGGCCCAGATGACTCTCCTTCTGGGCGCCAAACCCTGTCAGCCTGGAGTTAGAAAGAAGGCCTCTGAACTGCCAGCAAAACATGGAAAGGCGCCCTCAGGCTGGGCTGGGGCAAGAACACAGCCCCTTTGTGCCACCTCTGAGCTCCTGCCTCCAAGAGCTGTGCTGGCCAAGGGCTTGGCCTCTTCCACCTCCACCTCCCTGAAGCAGGTTCCTCCTGAGAGGGGCTCCTCTTACCCTCCCCCAGCCTGGGCTCTGCTTCCCTCGAAATCAGAGGAGCGCTTGAGGGGGTGCAGAGGGGTGCAACTGGGGCCTCACCTTGAAACACTAGTCAGTAGAAACCCAGCCTCTCCAGGGAGATGGTGCAGGCGCCAGAGCAAGGGCCAGGTGCCAAGGCTAATGTGCTGCTCTGCTCCTGCCCCATCAGGGCTGGGGGGTCACGGGGAGCCCCCTTCCTGACTGTGCCATCCAGCACCATGTACAGGGCTATGGTGGTTCTTTGGGAATAGGTATTGACCAGGGGTGGGCGGACGTTTTGTGTGAAGGGCCAGATAGTAGAATTTTAGGTTCAGGGGCTGCAGGTCTCTGTCACAGCCATGTGAGCTTCTGTGCAAGCATGAAGGCAGCCACAGGCCACATGCCGATGAGCGCACGGTGGCTGTGGGCCAATGATGCTTGACTTATGAACTGGGGCATGGGAATTTCAAATAATTTTCATGGACCACAAGACATCGTTCTTTAGAATGTTTCCTAAGAATGTTAACATGTAGGAGACATTCTTTGCTCATTGGCTGGGCAGAGGTGCCCAGGTGGTGGTTGGCTGGGCCATATATCGCCACCCCTGGCGCAGGCCCTGGTTCAAGCCATTAAAGTCCCGCCCCTCTCGCAGCCCCTGCCCACCCTCATCCCGTTGAGACCAGCGTCCCCGTTCCTGGCGAGCCAGCACTTCCAGTCATTCTGTGCATGCGCAAAGCCCTTCTCCACACCCCTCTGCCTGGGAAGCATGTGGGGTCCAGACACATTGGTCTTCCACCCTGTTTCCCTGGGCGATGGGTGTGCAGTGGGAGCGTCCCCCACCCTCTCCACCCAAGTTTTCCAAAGCCAGGGATCCACCACCGGGGCTCTCGGCATCTCCAGGTGGACGCGTCTGTGATTTCTCAGCTTTTGCTCTTTCCAAAAATTAACGTTGTACAGTCTCCCCCAAGGCATAAAGTCTAAGGGTCAGGGAAACTGGCCCCGGGGGGAGGATCTCAGCTCCTCACAGCACCCTCAGGGGGAGGTTCTGCTGTTATCCACACAGAACAGAGGCCCAGAGAGGTGAAGCAAGTGCCTGCAGATCCCAGCCCCGCTACATAAGGAAGCCGGGCTGGACCCTCCTCTGGCTCCAGGGTCCTGTGTTGGTGATCACGGCTCTGTGGCTGTTCTGAGTGGTCACGGGCCCTGCGGAGCTTCAGTCCCTGGAACACACACAAAAGGTGTCCTGAGGACACGCATGGAACTGCGTTTGAGCTGCAATCTGTCCCTTGATTGCAGGGCATCTGACAGCCTTTATCTCTTCTCCCCTGATCCTTATCCGACACCCCACCTCTTCTGTAGACTCCAGCTCACTCCCAATGCCCTGGGTCCTTCAGGGTCCTTGGGATGAGACATCTCCAAACACCAGCCTGGGGGGTCGCCCTCCCCAGGCCCTCTGCCTCCCATCGTGGCAAGGACTGCTCCTTTGGTGTCCTTCCCTCCCATGATCTCTGAGCCCCTGAACACTGGCTCATACCCGCTCCACCCAGATGCAGCACAGAGGAGAAACCCAGGCAGCCTCCAAGGGCAGTGCCTTGAGGGCCAGTGCCTGGGGCACCTGTTGCACAGGGCACAGGACACAAAGGGCTGGGTGGTCCATTCAAGCTCTCTTGGGGCCCGCATCGAGCTCAGCCTGGGTCCTATGAAGTCTGCCAGGCACCAGCTGCTGCCTGAGTCTGAAGGAGGCCCTGACTCCAGGTCGCCCACAGTGGCAGTGGGTCCCACGGAGCTTTTGTGGACCCTTGACCTGTTACCCTCGGGTGGAAGCCAAGAAGCCAGCCTCTCCCCAACTCTGCCATCCAGGTCGGCACCAGTGTTGACTGAGAGAGCCCAGAGATGATTGTGAAGTGCCTGTCACTGTCCCCAGCTCTGTTTATGTAGGCTGCAGAGCCAAGACAGCAAATGCCACACGTCCGGGAGCCTCCCCAAGGCCGGCCCTGGGCCTTCCCCCAGGAAGAGCCCCACGGCCAGCTCCTTCCTGTCCCCTGGTGGCCCCTTGCTCCTTCCTTCTGGATGGGGGCCCAGAGGGCCCAGGAGAGTATAAAGGCGATGTGAAGGGTGCCCGACACAATCAGACACCCAGTCACAGGCGAGGTAAGGTGCTTGGCTCCACGGGTGGGGCCCAGCGAGGCCACACTGCCCTTGCTTTGGAGTCAGGAGGCCTCTCTTCTTCCCACAGAGCCCTGGGATGCGCCGGCCAGAGGCCATGCTGCTGCTGCTCACGCTTGCCCTCCTGGGGGGCCCCACCTGGGCAGGGAGTAAGTCGGTGGAGTCTGCCCTCAACTTCCCCTGCCTCCCTCCAGGAGAGCCAGGGCCTCACTTGGCCCTTGTCCCAGACTAACTCTGGTCACAGAACCATCCTGTCTGCCTGGAGGGACGGGGTCCCCTGTTCTGGCAGAGGTTGCCCCCATATCACTGCGTGGGGATTTTCTTCCCTTTTGTTCTCTTTTCTGCAGAGATGTACGGCCCTGGAGGAGGCAAGTATTTCACCACCACTGAAGATTACGACCATGAAATCACAGGGCTGCGGGTGTCTGTGGGTCTTCTCCTGGTGAAAAGGTGAGTGAGGCCATGTCCCCACCCATCCCACAGTTTCAGGAACTCAGGGCAGGCGGTAGGCACCTGTAGCCACTTTTCCCACGCATGCCTGGCTCCCAGTGATGCTTCATGGCTTGAGCAGAGGTCAGACCGTCCTCCCTACCTTCTCCCTTCAACCCAAGCTCAACTCAACCAAAAATGACCTCTCCGTCCCCATGCCTGATAGGAAATTCAGGGAAAAGTCTGTCCGATTACTGTCAAAGAAGACAGGAGGTAAGGGTCAGAGTGGACCACTGACTGAACATGAGTCAGCAGAAGTGTTAGAGGCAGAAATCCAGGACCATTTCCTTCATATCGAGGTGTCTCTGCTGGAGGTCTGGGATGGATTTTTGCCCTGCACTTAAGAGTTCTGGGATCCTGGGAGAGGGCAGAGAAGCCCAGCAGCAGAGGAGACTGTGTGAGCGTGGCGAGCCGGAGGGGTGCGTCCTAGGAGAGCAGCAGGGTGAGGGAGGGATCCAGATAAGCCCCGTCGGGGAAGTGCTTGCGAGTGTGGGAAGTCACCTGCCCCTCGGCCTGTGAGCTGCTCTGCTCAGAGTCACTAAGGCTGGGGAGGTCCAGGCTCATCCTGAGGCAGCTCATATGTGGGCCACAGTGACGGCAGCTGGTGCCTTCTGCAGTCATGTGGACCAGGCACTGCTCGGAGCTCTCCTCACCTGGACCTCAGTGACTCCTCCCAAAAATCACATCCACTTTGCAGATGGGGAAACTAAGTCCAAAGAGGCTGAGTAATGAGCTCAAGATCACAGGGCCTGAAAGTGGTAGAACCAGGGTTGGTGACCAGTGAGTTTGTGTCAGGGACCCGAATTCTGATGGCGCTGGACTCTCTGCATCCTGGGAAGGAGGGTGGGGGCGCTGAGGACCCGGGATGTGCTGGGCCATCCCAGATCTGGGCGTCCAAAGCTTTGCCTCTCCCTCAGTGTCCAGGTGAAACTTGGAGACACCTGGGACGTGAAACAGGGCGCCTCAGGTGGGAATATCCAGGAAGTCACCCTGCAGCCAGGCGAATACATCACAAAAGTCTTTGTCGCCTTCCAAGCTTTCCTCCGGGGTATGGTCCTGTACACCAGCAAGGACCGCACTTTCTATTTTGGGAAGCTCGATGGCCAGATCTTCTCTGCCTACCCCAGCCAAGAGGGGCAGGTGCTGGTGGGCATCTATGGCCAGTATGGACTCCTTGGCATCAAGAGCATTGGCTTTGAATGGAATTATCCACTAGAGGAGCCGACCACTGAACCGCCAGTTACTCTCACAAGCCCATGAAAGGCACCTGCGGGTCGCTAGGGTGGGGTACGGGGCCATCTGAGCTGGGGCCATCTGGGTGGTGGTGGCTGATGGTACTGGAGTAACTGAGTCGGGACGCTGAAACTGAATCCACCAATAAATAAAGCTTCTGCAGAATCAGTGCATCCAGGATTGGTCCTTGCATCTGGGGTACAACCAAACCCTCCCCTGCTCCTTGGAGACAAAGGCTGCAGTGCTGGAGCCCAGTGAACTGAGATGAGGGATAGGGCAAAGGTGACTCTGCCGAGGACAGAAAGAGAGCAGCCCCACCCCCTCAGGGGTGCTGTGGGTCTCTGTGCCAGTCCCACAACCTTTGAAGAGTCAGGCTTCAAGGCCACCACTCCCCACTGTCCCTCACCCCAGGCCCATCCAGCGGGCCTCTTCTGGCCACTCAGTCCCAGGCTTCTCTGAGTGTTCAAGGGGCCTCAGGGAAGCCACTCACTCATCCATTCACTCAGTAAATGTTTGCCAAGGCCTTGTCCTCACCAGGCTCTCCTGGCACTGGAGGGTATAAAGAAGAGGCCAGGTTTCAGCTGAGTGTGTATACACCGTGGTGGGGGCTGGTGCAGAGGCAGATAGTGGCAGTTCACTTTGCCATCTGCATGGTTGGGGACACATGTAGGTCATTGTGTGTGGGCACCTGCCCAGAGGTGAGGTGAGGGGGATGTGCTTCAGGGAAGTCTTCCTAGAGGAGGCAATGTCTGAGGTAAATCTTAAAGGATGAGGGACAGTTGGCCAAGTGGAGACAAGGGGAGGAGGGCATTACAGTTTGAGGGCTCTACATGAGCAAAGGCAGGAGATGCAGATGGCTGGAGATAGTAGGCCTCACACTGTGGTAATTTGTCACAGTAGCAACAGGAAATCAGTATAAGCCCTAGACCTGGCCCATTCTTCATGTCCCCTTCCCAAGCCTCCAAGTCCACATGGGCACTTGCCAAGATCAGAGCTCCAGGGGCCTCCAGGGACAGGGTTTTCAGCCCTTTGGGACCATGATCCACAGAGAGAAATTGATCCTACTTGAGACACAGGAAGCAACACGTGTAATGCAACAGCCAAACACCCAGTGATCCTCTAATGCAACAAACAGTCAGTGATCAGGGGAAGGGCCAGGTCCTGTTTCAGGGGCTCCACCCAAAGTCCCCACCCACAACAACTGAAGGACAGGACTTCAATTATCTCTGCAAAATGAGGAAACTGAGGCACTGAGGGCAAAGTCACTTGTCCTATACAGCAGTTAGAGGTAGAGGTGGAAGTTCACCTCGAGGTGGCCAAGCTGCAAAATCTGGCCCCTGAGCACCAGACCTAGGCAAAGATTTCACAACCCAGCTTCATCTTTCTGCATGAAATACACACTAGCGTTTTTTTCTCTTCTCTACTTCTATTTTTATTTTTGTTTATTTTTAAATGCTGGTTGAGAGCCATTTCTTAACCTGGAAATCAGAAATCAAAATTCAGAGAATCTGTGAACTGAGATGGGGCGAAAATTACCTTTTTTTTTTTTTTTTTATTGCTCTTGACTGAAAATTTCATGTTTCCTTCAGGTATGAATGTGACCTCACATGCAACACCCATAAAATGACCACATCAAATACTGTTGTCACAGACACCTTGAAATTTACAGCCGTCACCACTTCAAAATTATGGTGATCAGATGTGCCATTCAACATGTTGATAATCAAAGCCCAGGCACAGAACACATTTAAGAAAACATTTTAGCCGGGAGGATCACGAGGTCAGGAGATCGAGACCATCCTGGTTAACACGGTGAAACCCCGTCTCTACTAAAAAATACAAAAAATTAGCCGGGCGAGGTGGCGGGCACCTGTAGTCCCAGCTACATGGGAGGCTGAGGCAGGAGAATGGCGTAAACCCAGGAGGCGGAGCTTGCAGTGAGCTGAGATCCGGCCACTGCACTCCAGCCTGGGCGACAGAGTGAGACTCCGTCTCAAAAAAAAGAAAAAAAGAAAAGAAAACATTTTGGGCCAGGCACGGTGGCTCACACCCGTAATCCCAGGACTTTGGGAGGCCAAGGGGGGTGGATCACGAGGTCAGGAGTTCCAGAGCAGCCTGGCCAACATGGTGAAACCCAGTCTCTACTAAAAATACAAAAATTAGCTGAATATGGTGGTAAGGAAGGAGACCACTACTACTCCTGCTGCCCTCCTCCCCGCACCTTGCCTAGTTCACAAGAGCAGAAAAAAAGCAAAAAGTTGGAAAAAAACAAAAGTAAGATAAATAGCCAGACAACCTTGGCACCACCATTCGGCCCTAGGAGTTAAAAACAGTAATAATAATAATATCAACCCCTGACCTAAACTACTTGTGTTATCTGTACATTCCAAACACTGTATGAAAAAAGCATTGTAAAACTTTTTGTTCTGTTAGCTGATGCATGTAACCCCCAGTCACGTTTCCCACGCTTGCTCGATTTATCACGACCCTTTCATGTGGACCCCTTAAAGTTGTTTCTTTTTCGGGGAGCTCAGCTCTTAAGACGTGAATCTGCCGACATTCCCGGCCAAATAAACCACTTCCTTCTTTACCCCGGTGTCTGAGGAGTTTTGTCTGCAGCTCGTCCTGCTACAGTGATACATGCCTGTGGTCCCAGCTACTCGGGAGACTGAGGCAGGAGAATCACTTGAACCCAGGAGGGGTTGCAGTGAGCCAGGATCATGCCACTGCACTCCAGCCTGGGCGACAGAGCGAGACTCCATCTCAAAAAAAAAAGAAAAGAAAAGCAAACATTTTGATAAGTGAATCTGCAGCTGCTTTGCAGGAGAAGCCCCATTCCTTTCTGCAAGAGGAATGAGAAGTCCCTGGGGCCAGCTGGGGACCTTCCCTCTGTCCAGCCCAACAGCTCCATCAACTACTTTTTACTTCTCAGGGTTCTATTTAATTCTTTTAAAATTTGTGTTTTAGTAAGTTTCTTTCGTTTGTGTTTCTTTTTCTTTTTTTTTTTTTTTTTTTTTTGAGACGGAGTCTCGCTCTGTCGCCCAGGCTGGAGTGCAGTGGCCCGCTCTCTGCTCACTGCAAGCTCCGCCTCCCGGGTTCGCGCCATTCTCCTGCCTCAGCCTCCCGAGCAGCTGGGACTACAGGCGCCCGCCACCTCGCCCGGCTTATTTTTTGTATTTTTAGTAGAGACGGGGTTTCACCATGTTAGCCAGGATGGTCTCGATCTCCTGACCTCGTGATCCGCCCGTCTCGGCCTCCCAAAGTGCTGGGATTACAGGCTTGAGCCACCGCGCCCGGCCTGTGTTTATTTTTCTTTTATTTATTTATTTTTTCTCCCAAGCTGGAATGCAATGGTGCGATCATGGCTCACTGCAACCTTGACCTTCTGGGCTCAGGTGATCCTCTCACCTCAGCCTCCTGAGTAGCTGGGACCACAAACACATGCCACCATGCCTGGGTTTTGTTGTTGTTGTTGTTGATTGTAGAAACAAGGTCTTGCTATGTTGTCCAGGCTTGCTATGTTTTCATTTACTAAATTTGGTGACCCTAACTCAAGATACTTTAGGCACTTTGGGAGAAGGTAGGTCCCAAGAGGCAGAAACTGGTGGGGGCAGTCAGGATTGGGCCTGTCGGAAAAGCCTGGCGCTTCCTGGACAGAGCAGAGGACCAGTGGGGGAGACGAAATTGCACCCCTCCAGTCAGGGGAAGGCAGGGCAGGTCTTTTCAGCACCTGCTCATGTGAGAGGGTTTCTGTCACTTGCTACCGAGGGTACCCAAGGAAGCCAGGACGACCCTGGAGAGGAGCCTTCCTCCAGAGGTTTCTCTCTGAACCTCACGCACTTGTTCTCCAGCCTTGATAAGGACTTCCACCCCCTCTACCCAAGCCTGTGCCATTTCAGACCCCATGTGGGGGTGTCCAGGTCAGGCCAGAGGAACCAAGATGGGGGGAGTGTTGGGTAAAGACCAGGAGGGGAGGATGGGGCGGTTCCAGGGGCTCCCATGGTCTGAAATCCTCTGTGGAGAAATGGCGAGGAACGAGCTCAGGAATCCCAAGTCCCACTCACCCCTTCATGAGGCTGTGATCCCCATGAGGACGCAGGTCCCCTGACTCTCCCCTGCTCTTTGCCCCATTGTAGAAGGAGGACCCTGCATCTCTGGAGGAGCAAGTCTGTGTTGAGAGAAAGGGGAGCAGGGGAGAGAGCCTGCAGAAGGGCTGTCTGGGCCCCGCATCTTCCACACACAGGCCTATAAGCCAGGGCTGAGTGCCGGCAGGGCCCCGGGGGCTGGGGACTCCCCCGGGCACTGCAGGCCGCACTGGGGAGCTTTGGACCCTGCCTGGAGACAGTTTTGGTTGTGACATGGGGGTGGGGGAAGTATTCCTGACCTCTGGTGGGCGGACACCAGGGATGCTGCCACATGTCCTGCGAGACACAGGACAGCCCCCCACCTTCTTCTCTAAGAAAGAATTATCTGGTCCCAAACCTCAGTAGGTGAAGGTTGAGAGCTCTGGCCTACGGCATGAGGCCTGGCAAGTTGGCAGATACAGCACCTGGGGCAGCGTGGGCCTGGAAGGAACACTGTGGCTATGAGGAGCGTGGGCAGCTTGCTCTGGCCTGCCCTCCCCTCCTGGGAGGCTGCTGCTCTCCCTCACACACCCTGTGCATCTGGTGAAGGTGCCGGAGCAGTTCCAGCTCCCCAAATCTCCAAACCTTTGAGCCGGGGTCTGCGCCTGCCATCCTTTGCGGCATGGGTTTTTCTTTTTTTTTCTTTTTTTTTTTGAGACGGAGTCTCCCTCTGTCGCCCAGGATGGAGTGCAGTGGTGCAATCTCAGCTCACTGCAAGCTCCGCCTCCCGAGTTCACGCCATTCTCCTGCCTCATCCTCTCGAGTAGCTGGGACTATAGATGCCCATGACCACACCTGGCTAATTTTTTGTATTTTTAGTAGAGACGGGATTTCACCGTGTTAGCCAGAATGGTCTCGATCTCCTGACCTTGTGATCCGCCCGCCTCGGCCTCCCAAAGTGCTGGAATTACAGGCGTGAGTCACCGCACCCGGCTATGGCATGGGTTATTTTATTTGAGCTGCTTCCCTCTCTGATCCTGGTCTCCAACCTCTCTAGGGTTATCCAGCCAGGGAGGGGATGCTGTGATATTTTTTATTTCTTTTCTTCCTTCCCTTCCTTCCCTTTTCCTTCCTCTTTCTCTTTTCTTTTCTTTCTTTCTTTTTCTTTCTCTCTTTCTTTCTTTCCTCTTTCTCTCTCTCTCTTTCTCTCCTTCCTTCCCTCCCTCCCTCCCTCCCTCCCTCCCTCCCTCCTTCCTTCCTTCCTTCCTTCCTTCCTTCCTTCCTTCCTTCCTTCCTTCCTTCCTTCCTTCCTTCCTTCCTTCCTTTCCTTTCCTTTCCTTTCCTTTCTTTCTTCATTTTTGAGACAGGGTCTTTATCTGTCACCCAGACTGGAGTGCGGTGGTGGAATCACAGCTCACTGCACCACCCCGCCCACCTCAGCTCCCGAGTAGCTGGGACCACAGGCAAGCACCACCACCCCTGGCTAATTTTTTTTAATGTTATGTGGAGCTGGGATCTCACTGTGTTGCCCAGGCTGGTCTCAAACTCCTGAAATCAAGCTATCCTCCCATCTCAGCCTCCCAAGCAACTAGGCCTACCTGTGCATGCCACCATACCTGGCTAATTTTTTTTTTTAACAGAAATGTCATTTTAAGCATTATGCTTCCAATTACAAAAGCAATGTATGTATACTGCAGACATTTTAGGAAAGACAGCTAAATTTAAAAGGAATTCCCTGCCAGGTGCGTTGGCTCACGCCTGTAATCCCAGCACCTTGCGAGGCCGAGGCGGGTGGATCACCTGAGGTCAGGAGTTCAAGACCAGCCTGGACAACATGGCGAAACCCTGTCCCTACAAAAATAGAAAAATTAGCTGGGCATGATGCTGTGTGCCTGTAATCCCAGCTACTTGGGAGGTTGAGGCGTTTAAAAAAAAAAAAAAAGAATTCTCACTACCCAGAGATACACTGCTAACATTTTGACATATCTGTTCCCAGTATTTTAAAATGAATTTTGGATATACTAAAGATTGACAAATGGGACATTCAGCGATTGAAGTTTGCCTTAGGGAAGAATGAGTCTCTCTGAAGACAAACCAAGGAGTCCAAAAAGAGAAGTGCAGAGCAACCTGAAAGACACAAAAAGAGACAAAACAAACTAGATCTCAGTGCTTCCAGAGGACTGTGTTTGAAGCTGAGGACTGAGAGGGCTGGGAGATGGGTAGAATATAATGAAGTTTACATAGCAATGAGAAATTTTGTGATGAAAGGAACTGGGTCCTGGCCGGGCGCTGGTGGCTCACACCTGTAATCCCAGGACTTTGGGAGGCCAAGGCAGGCGGATCACCTGAGGTCAGGAGTTCAAGACCAGCCTGGCCAACATGGTGAAACCCTGTCTCTACTAAAAATAAAAAAATTAGCTGGGTATGATGGCGTGTGCCTGTAGTCCCAGCTACCCAGGAAGCTGAGGCAGAAGAATCACTTGAACCCGGGAGGTGGAGGTTGCAGTGATCTGAGATTGCACTACTGCACTCCAGCCTGAGTGACAGAGCAAGACTCTGTCTCAAAGAAAGAAGGAAAGGAAAGGAAAGGAAAGGAAAGGAAAGGAAAGGAAAGGAAAAGAAAGGGGAGGGGAGGGGAGGGGAGGGGAGGGGAGGGGAAGGGAGGGGAAGGGAGGGGAAGGGAGGGGAAGGGAGGGGAAGGGAGGGGAAGGGAGGGGAAGGGAGGGGAAGGGAGGGGAAGGGAAGGGAAGGGAAGGGAAGGGAAGGGAAGGGAAGGGAAGGGAAGGGAAGGGAAGAAACTGGGTTCCAAGCGCTGCTTGTGGAAACCAGTTTCTGCTGAAGTGTTTTGTGCATGTGCCAGTATTACCAGAGTGCTAGTAAGTCTCCTGTGATTTGAATCTTTTTTTTTTCTGGGATGAGGGGATGGATGGATGGATGGATGGATGGATAGGTGGGTGGATGGATGGGTGGGTGGATGGATAGGTGGGTAGGTGGGTGGGTGAGTGGGTAGATGAACGGATGGATGGATGAATTTATGAGTCAGTAGATGGGTGGGTGGGTGAGTGGGTGAGTAGATGGATGGATGGATGCATAAGTGGGTGGGTGGGTGAGTGGATAGATGGATAGAAAACACACTAGCAGGACCAGGCACAGGCTTACACCTGTAATCCCAGCACTTTGAGAGGTCTAGACAGATGGATCACTTGAGCCCAGGAGTTCAAGACCAGCCTAAGCAACATGGCAAGACACTGCCTCTACAAAAATACATAACCGGGTGCGGTAGTCCCAGCTACTTGGGAGATTAAAACAGGAGAATTGCTTGAGCCCAGGAGGTATAGATTGCAGTGAGCTGAGATCACGCCATTGCACTCCAGCCTAAGAAACAGAAGTGAAACCTTGTCTCAGAAAAAGAAAAAAGAAAAAGAAAGGAAAAGAAAAAAAAAGAAAAGAAAAAAAGAAAAGGAAAGGAAATAAAAGGCACTAGCATTCATCATGATCCAATTTTGGACCAGGTGCAATGGCAAGTGCTTACACAAGTATTGCTTCATTTAATCATCACAAACATCCTTGGGATGGGTGTTAATCTCACATTTTTACAGACAAGGAAGCCCAGGCTGAGTGAGTGAGTCATGGAATTTAAATCCCAGTCCCACAGTCCTCCTACCACTTCCTGCTCAGGTGTTGGCCCAGTCCCACCATTGTGTGGGGAGGTTCTTTCCTGAGGGTCCCCAAGTGCCCAAATACTTCAGCCGCCACACAACATGTGATTTTCTTGTCCTGGAACTCCGAGGTCCACAAGCCCACAGTGCCGCTGGCAGAGCCTGCTGTGATCCTGAAAATTCCTTTTCATCGACTCACTACAAGTTCAGAGACAAGGTGCGTGCCAGACCTGCACCCTGGGCTCCAGGGTGAGGAAGGAACTGCTCATCCTGTGCTGGGTCCCTGCCTCTGCTCCTGCTTCTCACCCTTGGCCAAACATTCCCCAATCCTGGGCGGCTCTGGCCTTGGGACAGAAGTCAGCCTGTCAGCCTTCCGGAACACCTGAGTCCATGGTGGCCACTTCCTCATCCCCACACCAGCTCAGCCCTGCAGGGGCGTCTGAATTGTTTCCTCCTACACAACACTGAACGGTGCCGCTCCCGCCCTGACCTGTCTCTAAACAGCATCACTAGTCCCAAGGCCTCCTGCAGTCCACTGGGCCCACAGACATGCCGACCAGCAAGCTGGGGGTCCTACTGAGAGACATTTGGTGCTGGCTGCCGTGCAGTCAGAGTGGGCCAGGCAGCTGGGGCCTAAGAGGAGCTGCTGGAAGGGCCGGGCGCGGTGGCTCACGCCTGTAATCCCGGCACTTTAGGAGACTGGCGCGGGCGGATCATGAGGTCAGGAGATGGAGACCACAGTGAAAATCCTGTCTCTACTAAAGATACAAAAAATTAGCCCAGTGCGGTGGCAGGTGCCTGTAATCCCAGCTACTCGGGAAGCTGAGGGCAGGAGAATGGTGTGAACCTGGGAGGCAGAGCTTGCAGTGAACCAAGATCACGCCACTGCACTCTAGCCTGGGCAACAGAGCCAGACTCCGTCTCAAAGAAAAAAACCCAAAAAACAGAGGAGCTGCTGGAGGAAGTGGAGCACCTTGGATGCCACCTGGACTCACATCTGCACCTACCACCCTCTCGGACCTGCACCCAGCCCCTGGCCCAGGCACCAGGAGAACCCTCTGTGTCTTTCCAACAAGCCCCGGGCAGGAGGGGCTTCACAAGCAGAAGCACCAGTCTCCTAAGTCCTCCACAAACAGCACCTGTGTGAGGGGCCAGAGAAAGAGAAGACAAAGAGGGCTGTGTGTGCACCACAGCCCAAGTCAGGTGGGAAAAATCCTCCTGTGGCTTTTGCTGTTGGCTGAGGCCCCTTCATTCTAGCTCACCATTGGCAGGTGTCAGACACCTCGGAGAGAAAAGAGGCTCAGCAGGTTTCCCCTGCCAGTGGGGGTCGAGGAGCATTCGTGCTGTCCACTGCCAGGAAATGTGGGGGATGCTGAGGACGACACAGACACACAAACACACACAAATACACACCCATTCAAACATACACACAAACATACCCAGACACACACGCACACAAATACACACCCAGACACACATACACACAAATACCCACTCATACAGAGACACACAAATACACATACACACAGACAAGCATACAAATACCCACCCACACACAAAAATACCTACCCACACAGACACACAAAAACACACCCACCGACACACACACACACAAATACACACCCATCCACACAGAGACACACACACACAAATATCCATTCACATACACGCAAATACACACTCACCCCACACACAAATACACACCCACCCACACAGAGACACACACACCCACATATACGCACCCATACATACATATACACACACAAATACACACCCACCACACACACACCCCCACACAGAGACACACACACCTATCCATAAACACACACACACACACACGCAAATGCACACCCATACACAGACACAAATACCCACACACACAGACACATACACATACACACACACCTACCCCACAGAGACACATACACATACACAAATATACACACACGTGCACACACACGTACACACACACACATACACATGAACATAAAAACACACAAACAGCCATCCACACATAGGCACACACATAAATACACACCCACACACAGACACATCCACACACAGACAGGCACACAGCCTGGACAGGGGCCTCCTGGATGGGAGTGGATCCTGGCACAGGGCTGAGGGCATAGCAGCCCTGGTCATGGTCATCTGGGGAAGAGACTGGAGGGGTGGGCTGGGCATGGTGGCTCATGCCTGTCATCCCAGCTCTTTGGGAGGCTGGGGTGGGTGGATCACTTGAGGTCAGGAGTTCAAGACCAGCCTGGGCAACATGGTGAAACCCCATCTCTACTAAAAATACAAAAATTAGCCGAGTGTGGTGGTGTGCACGTGTATGCCCAGGCAGGCTGAGGTGGGAGGATCGCTTAAGCCGAGGAGGTCGAGGCTGCAATGAGCTGAGACCGAGCCACTACACTCCAGCCTGGGCAGTAGAGCAAGACCCTGTCACAAAAGAAAAAAGGAGAGAGAAACTGAAGGGGCTGATATGTAAGGAGGGAGGCTTAGCGCTTCCGAGACATCCTTGGTGCTTCGGGCCTGTGTGAGGAGGGACTGCCGACTCTAACATTTAAGCAGAAATCCAGAAGTGAGGACTTTGTTTTAATCTGTCACTTTCCCTCCTCACTAGATTTCTGGAAGGAGTTATTTATGAGTGAAGAGCCGGAGAATCCATTAGCAAACTGACACATGAAAGTGATGAGCAAGAGAAAGTTGTGAGACAAAACAGAGAAGCTGAGAGGCCAGAAACTTCCACCCAGGAGGCTGAGCTCCTGGTGGATCCAATGAGTCCCTCCAGGACGCCATCCGTCCTGGGATGAAGGCAGAGGGGTTGGAAGGAGGCGAGGCCGTCGGGGGAGAACAGGATCTTATGAAGGCGGGCCCACAGCAAAAGGAGAGATGATTCTAGAGCATCCAGTCTTCTAGTGCAGTAAAACAACCTCATTTTTCTTTTTTTTTTTTTTTTTTTTTTTTTTTTTTGAGACGGAGTCTTGCTTTGTCGCCCAGGGTGGAGTGCAGTGGCCGGATCTCAGCTCACTGCAAGCTCTGCCTCCCGGGTTTACGCCATTCTCCTGCCTCAGCCTCCCGAGTAGCTGGGACTACAGGCGCCCGCCACCTCGCCTGGCTAGTTTTTTGTATTTTTTGGTAGAGACGGGGTTTCACCGAGTTAGCCAGGATGGTCTCGATCTCCTGACCTCGTGATCCGCCCGTCTCGGCCTCCCAAAGTGCTGGGATTACAGGCTTGAGCCACCGCGCCCGGCCCTTACAACCTCATTTTTCTAAGAGGTCACCCAGCTGAGGGTGCTCCCTGGGAGGGCTGAGGCGTTGGGGTGCCAGCTCCACTGCCCACTCACCTGCGACCTCAAAGCCCCTCTCCTCCATAGGGTGCTCCCGACAGCCACCTCCAGGGCAGTGGAGTGGCGAAGGGACAAAGGCTGGCCCGACCGTACCCTACCCAAGCAGAGGGTCCTTCCCCCAGACCTGGTGCCAAACTGGAGTGAAAGCCCAGCCACCTTGTCTCACAGTGACGGGAGAGTTTCTTAAACTGACACAGGCTGCGAACTTCCAAATGGACCCCTCCCTGCAAGTGTGGAACTGGCTCTGCCAGGCACTGCTTTGCCCATGCTTCTAAGACACAGGCAGAGGGCGCTGCCCACCACACTGGCAATGGCCTCAAAGCCCCTGTTCACGCCTGAAATAGCCCCCAGGGCCCCCACTGGCTGCAGTCAGCAGAGGGCAGGGTGGTGGGGGAGGGCATGGACACTCCGTGGGCTGGAGCTGGGAGAACAAGGCCTATTATTGGACAGTTGGTGGCCATGGCAACTACACAAGAATGCCTGAGACTGAAAATCCGTGGGCTTCAAGGAGCTCCAGCTCTTGCACTGGCTGAGTCACGGTGACTATATAACTCTTCCTCCCACTTTTGGGACACTTTTGAGAGGGACAGGAATCTTATCTAACAACACAGGATAGGTTAGGCATCGCCCAAGACCGTCCTGAGCAAGTCTGGACACCGTGACCCTAATGATGAAGATGTCCCGCAGACACTGCCCGGGGCAGGCACCATGCTCTCCCAACCTACCACAGCCAGATGTTTTTGTAAAGAATAAAAATGAATTACTAGAAAAGCAAAGACATAAAATACACATTTAAAAAACCTACAGTTTTTATTATTAGATTCCATCAATCCTACCAGAAGGGGGACCCTGGACTCCATGACTCAGGGTTCACAGGGACCCAAGCACGCGTATGGTCAACAGCTCAAGCAGCAGCACTGGGTGGGACCTGGAGGTGCCTGGATGGGACCCAGAGGTGCCTGAGAGGAACCCGGGGGCACCTGGGCGGGCCTCGGACATGCCTGAGCGAGGTTCAGCCAGGGTTCTCTGAATCCAGTCTGTGTAGCTTAGCACCTGGGTGTAGACACCAGGCCGGAAAGGCCGGGCACAGCCGAATCCCCAGCTCACAATGCCAGCCTGGACCCATGTATCATTGATGGGGCAGACCAGCGGCCCCCCGGAGTCACCCTGGGGGAGAGAGAGGGAGGGCCCCATGAGGTCTGCATTGAGGGAGACACCTGGGCCCCAAGTGCCTTCAAGAATCTGCTGCTGAGGCCAAGGAGCCAGGCAAGGACTCTGGTCCCTCTGGAGACCCTGAGGGGGGGAACATGGGGACAGAGCTCAGGACAGGGTAAGCCTAAAGAGCCCACACTTCTGCATGGGGTGACCAGGAGCTGCAGTCACCTGGCAGGAGTCTTTCTTGCCCTGGACAGAGCCAGCGCAGATCATGTCGTCCTGGATGAGGCGCTGGCCAGCCAGACTGGGCTCTCCTAGGTGGTACATCAGCTCACACGCGTTCGAGTCCAGGAGGGGCACAGCCACCTCCTGAAGGACACTCGCCAGGGCTGGATGTGATGTGGGGGCCAGCCTGAGCCCACCTCGAGCCTCGTCCCCATCAGGTGAGCCTCTTCCCTCTCACCTGGGATGGTGGCAGGCTGCACCTCCTACCTCTTCTCTGCCCACCCACCCTGCCCTTCCCAACTCCTAAATCAGGAGACAGTGGGGTCAGGGAGCAGTGCTCAAGCCCAGATCCTCTCCCATGACCCTGGCTAATCTCATGACCTCTTAGCCTTGGCTTATTCATCCCACCATGGGCACAATCCTGGACACTGGCTCAAGATCCCCAAAATCTAATATGGTGGTCACCTTGGCCAAGAGGAGTCCCACAGTCTGGACAGTATGGTTCCTGGCCCCAAGTGTTCCCAACTTCAGGGTGGGGTGGGAGGGGAGAGAAGATAAACATGCGGACCAAGGTCTGTGGAGACCACTCAGGCTGGCTCCGCGTGGTCCCTGGGCTGGTCCTCCCTGGCTAGGAGTGGGAGCTGGTGAATACATATTCCCCTTACCTCTCCCCTGGGTGGACCCCCAGCCTGTTACCCAGCACAGGGACCCAATGGCGAGGGGGGTCTGGGGTCCTGGGAGGCAGACGGGGCTGAACTGGGAGGCCTGCAAGGGGAATTCCAGCTCCATCAGGGCAATGTCCCCGCTGGTGGTGGCCCCACGATATGAGGAGTGGATCAGGAGCCTCTTCACAGTCACCAAGGTCGAGTGGGGCTCTGAAAGGGAGGGTGTCAGCCCTCCGACTTTAACACGGTAGAGCCTGGGATCCTCAGACCTGAGAGGGGAAAGGAAACATGGCCCGCTGCAGGCAGCCGCTGAGGGGAGGGGCGAGGAGCACCCCCACCCAGCGCCACTCACCTCAGGAAGCAGTGGGCGGCCGTGAGCACCCAGCGTGGGTGGATGAGGGAGCCCCCACATATGTGCCCCACTGAGGCCAACCACAGGCCAACCTGCCACGGCCAGCGTTCTTCCTGAGTGTCTTGGCCTCCCACAATCCTCCCGGCCTCCTTGGAGTGGCCGCATTCTGCAGAGGGACGGGCAGGTGGGAGACCTCAGCTTTCTCCTCTCTCAGAAAGCCCCTCCCTACCGGTCTCACTCTTTACCCTAACACCTTCTGACATCCCTCAGCCCTTGATGTTCAGGGATGAGGCTCCCGGGGCCAAGGGCCTCTGCATGTCCCCTGGGGCCAGTCCTCCCTGGCCAGGAGTAGGGGCTGGCTGAGTGCAGGGATGAGATGTCTACGGTACCTGAAGGCAGCACATCCCCATGGGCCCCTGGAAAGCAAGAGAGCAAAGGGGAGCACACAGGCTGGCAGGGGGTGGGAGGGAGGAGAAGACAGAGGCGCACCCCTCACCTGGCAGCAGCCACAGCAGCAGCAGCAGGATGGGGCCTGCCCGAAGCCCCATGGCTCCTCTTCCCTACAGACACTGCACTGGGGTCAGAGTCCTTGGACGGCACCAGAGGTTGGGGGGGCGGGGGTGGCAGGTCATTAACCAGTGGCAATCACGCTGGAGCCCTCTGTGCCTGGCAGAACCTGCCCTCCTCAGATGCCGCTTGGGTTCCTGTCCCACATGTTCCAGGGAGGTGGTTTAGAGGAGGGTGGGGATGCCAGGGCCCACTTCAGGCCAGTTCCTCCAAGGAGCCAGAGGTCAGAGGACCGGTCAGTCCACCCTACTGGGCTGAGATGTGGAAGCCCCACCCATCCTTCCGGCAGGCAGGAGACCCCCACTGCTTCACCTACTGGAAGCTCTGCTCAAGGCAGAGGTGGGGACCAACCCTCTTCACCCTGTCCCCCACCAGGAAGCGTAGTGTATCCACGCATGCCAGTCGGGCTGCCCCAGCCCACCTCCCGCCTCCCTTCCCACCAGAGGGACCTGTAGCTCCTGCAGCGCCCTCCCGGGGCACACCGTATCTAAGGGGCTGGTGCCCAGGGGAGCCCTGTTCGTTGCTATGGGAACAAACCACAGCCCAGCCCTCCAGACAGGAAGGGTCGAATCAGGAGATACGTTTTCCAGGTACTACTTCCTCCTGCTGCTGCCACTGCCCAAAACTTTTGGCCCCCATCCCAGGGCCAGGAGCAGAGGCGAAGCCAGTCCCGAGGCAGCTGAGGACCACGCCATGCGCTTGGTATTGTGCATGGCCTCCAGCCCGCACTGAAGTCGGCCTGACCCGAGAAGCCCAGGATCGCTGAGGAAGCTCCCCACTGTCGTCGCCTCTCAGCCCCACACCCACCCATCCACAGGCAGCCGGTATGCTCGTCGCGGACCTCATTTCGGCCTCGCTACGACTCTGCCAACAGGGGGCGCCACAGGAGGTTACGGGGTCGCAGGGACTCCTTTCTGTCCGTTTCCGGCGGTTTTCCATCAAACTTCCTGCGCTCTTACGGAAGTTGAGGGTGTTTCGCTAAACTTCCGGTGGGCTCCACGAGGGTTTCCAGTGGGCTCCAAGAGGGTTTCCGGTGGACTTCCCGTGCGATCAGGCGGGGTTCCGGTCAGTATGCGAGTCCTGTGAGCATCATCTCAGCCTGGCCTCAGGTCCTGGAGGGTCTGGAAAGTGAGTGGTCCCTCTCGGGAGCCAACCAGATGTTCCCACTGGCCAACGATGGGAGCATCACTGTGGGCAATAACTTGGACTGATTTAAATACATAAAATAAGGCCAGGTGCGGTGGCTCACGCCTGTGATCCCAGCACTGTGGGAGGCCGATGCGGGCAGATCACCTGAGGTCAGGAGTTCGAGACCAGCCTGGCCAACATGGTGAAACCCCATCTCTACTAAAAATACAGAGATTAGCTGGGCGTGGTGTTGGCACCTGTGATCCCAGCTACTCAGGAGGCTGAGGCAGGAGAATCGCTTTAACCCAGAGACAGAGGCTGCAGTGAGCCTACACTCCAGCCTGGGCAGCAGAACGAGACTCCTTCTCAAAAATAAAATAAAATAAAAAATAAAATATATATATATATATCCGTGAGTTCATAATATTATAAAAAATACCTCCTTTATCATTTTTGGAGTATGCTAAGGAAACAGTTCATTATTTTGAGGATAAATAGGTGCCAAAACATAAAAATTTTTAAAAATAGAATGAAAGGGGCAACAAAAATAAATAGATGATGAAAAGTTTCTCTTTATGGAGAAATTCCTACTACTGGACCAGGAATATCACCATGTTGCAATCTAATGGATTAATTGGTCTACGGAATAATCCTCAACAGCTGCTTCCATCACCAGGAGACAGTTAACTGGTGTGTACCTCCTGATAGACTTTTCTGGAAAAATCAGAGGCCTGCAAGGGGAAGTCCAGCTGCATCAGGGCAACATCCCTGCTGGTACTGGTACAAACAAACAAAACAAGAAGCCTGGAAGGAGGCAGGCTGTGTAGAGCTAGGGCAGCATCTTGACCTCACCATCACACCCATAGCTGTTGAATCGTGGTTCACTGTCATTAGCATGTCAGGTTGTAGCCTTATGGTCATAAATGACTGCTGAAATCTGGGCATTGCATGTGCATTCAGTACTAGAAGAAAGAGGAAGGAGAGAAAGGATGACGCCAGCTGAATATGTTCCTTTTATCAGGGAAAAACAATCTTCCTAAGAAGCCACCCATCTCACTGACCAACACTTAGTCCCACAGGCAGATGTGACCATGCAGGAGACAATGAACATTTAGCTCTTCCAGGTGGAAGAAGCAAACAGAAGAGTTGAAATAGGGGTTGGCTTAGCCAACCAAAGGAGCCTGCCACGGAGGGAAGTCATGTATTTAAGCATGTGCTTTTAAATGCTTGCTTCGGATGCAAAGTGGAGAAGTCAGGAGGTCCCAGACATAGGAGAAAGTTCCCTCAAGAGCTCATGATTTGAGGAAGGAGTAGCCAGACTTCACAGCCTGCAGCTAAGGCAGTTCCTGCTGTAATGACATTTGTCGCAGAGGTCAGATGGTCCCCATCGGTGCTCTTAGGGAGGTAGAGAGAGCTCTGCAAAAGGCTGTTCTATCGGAGAGGTGAAAAAGGAGCCAGAGACATCTGCCCAGGAGTCTAGGATGGGCGTATAGCTGGCCACGGGGGCCCAGTACAACTGGAACATGTGGGATTCCCTCTTGAGGAGACAGCCAGGCCTACGGGTCTCTGCAGCCCCTAGAGACAGGTGATGCTGGTGGGGCGGAGGTAGCGAGGTCCTCCCACCCAGCATGGTTCACATGTGGGACTTGTTCCTGGGCCAGGCTCCAACCGGGGAGAAGGGGGCTGTTTTGTGAGCCATAGACTCAGCATGTCCAGCAAAGTTTGGGGACATGGCCTGGCCCGACTCTGAGTAGGGTGCACACACTGTGAGCTGGCAGGACCCCCAAGGGAAGGGTCCCCAAGGAAAGGGAGCTGCACGTGCTGCCTGAGCCCGACAGCGGCTGGAGAGACTCTGTACCCACCTCCTGGAACCCCACCCTGGTTTGGAGAGGACATCGTTGGAAGTCCTGTTGCACTTCAGAGCCAGAGCTGACTTCCCACTCCACCCCCAGCCTGTCCCTCAGGGCCCTGGGATCCCATGGAGCCACTAAGGAAGGCATGAGAGGCTCCCTTAAACTCAAGGCTGCCTGGAGGCGACCTCCCAACTCAGATAAATCTCCACCCTCCCTGGTATGAATCCTGCCGCTTATGGGGCGGCTTCTCTGCCCCCACTCTAGGCGCTACATTCTGTCAGGGGCTTCTGTCAGGACCCTATTAGAGGGAGTAGATGCAGAGTAGATGCACGTGCACCAGGGCCTGTGGAGGGATGGGGTAAAGGGACATGCACCCATGAAACTGAGGGTCAGAGAGCGAGAGCTGACAAGGAGGAGAAACAGGACAGGAGCAGGGAGAGGAGAGGAGAGGAAAAAGAGGAAGACGAGGGGCAGGAGAGGGCTGGTCTGGGGGCACAGAGAAGGGGGGCAGAGCTGGCGGGGTCGAAGGAGACACTGAAGGGAGAGACTCCAGGACAGAAGCAGGGGAAGGAAGTGGAGAAATGAGGAAGGGGGCACTCAGAGACAGAAGGGGGCAGTCCAGGAGCAGGGGCAGAAGTTGAGTGAGGGAGAGAGGCCAGCAAATGAGGACTGGAGACGGGAGGGGCTAAAGCCCACAGAGGAGGTAAGGGAACCCAGAGCATAGGGTGACATCAAGAGGGGACCAGGTCACAAAGGGAGGGGCCGTGGGGGTTGGCTCTGCTACCTGGGACACCTGAGTCACCCCAGCACTCCCTGGGCCGGTCACTCTAACAAACAGCAGGGCAGTTCTGGTTGGTTGGTTGGTTGGTTGGTTGGTTGGTTGTTTTAATAAAAACAACCCCATAGCATTTACTGTGATCTGATAATCATATGAAGGTAATCAGGCTGGGCCAGTGACTCACATCTGTAAGCCTAGCACTTTGGGAGGCCAAGGCGGGTGGTTTGCTTGAGGCCAGGAGCTGGAGACCAGCCTGGGCAACATGGAGAAACCCCGTCTCTATAAAAAATTTAAAAATTAGCCTGGCATGGTGGCTCATGCCTGCAGTCCAGCTACTTGGGAGGCTGAGGTGGGAGGATCACTTGAGCCTGGGAGGTAGAGGCTGCAGTAAGCCAGGGTAACACCACTGCACTCCAGCCTGGGCAACAAAGCAAGCCCTGCCTCGAAAAAAATAAATAAATAAGGCAATCAAGACAGTATGAACAAATATTTTAGAACTGCACTTCCAACAAAGGACTCCAAACAAAACAGAACAAAAAACTAAAACTGTGTTGCCTTCTCCAAACTTGGCCATGTCCTTGATCATTTCTGGACGGAGACATTTCATGGTGGAGTCATAGTGTCTCATTCTTCAGCACAATTGGACCTGGTTGTTTTCCTGATTTCGCTTTGGGTGAATCTCTTCTGTATTGGCTACTAAGAGGATCACATACTCACCAAAGCCAGCAGCACAGCCCTCTAACCACATACCCACTTGTTACAGGAATGCTGGGGAAGGCCTGAACCCAGGCAGGCTGGGATGAGGACCCTGGGTCCAGGAGGCCAGAGCGGGTTGCAGATGAGTGGCTGTGGGGAAACAGAGTATTAATCTGCATCCCTAAGCAGGCAGGAAGCCAGACAGACCCCTCCTCTTGGCCTGGGACCAAACACCCACCTCCCATGGGGACAGGTGGGGTGACTCAACTCCTGATGCCCACAGAGCCAGAGGCCTGCCCTGCCACTGTCTGCTGCTTCTTCCAAAGTGGGGAGTTTAGAGTTTCGCAGTGAGTTGCTCGACGAATCGGCTCCTGGGGATGAGGACCCAGCAGCCTGCCCACGGAGACGGGGCTCTGATGGGGCTCACCTGGGCGCCTCCCTCCACCACCACCCTCAGCTCTGCCATCCTGAGGCCCCTGAGGCCTGTGGTGGGGAAAGCAGAAGGGGGGACTTGGCCGGGGGTGGAGAGGTAGCACCCCACTCCCACGGGGCTGGGTTTCTCCTCACCAGCCTGTTTTGGAATCCAACGCACAGTTTGATTCTCTTCCCCTTCCTGAAGCGGCAGAGCTGGGTCTCCCAGGCCTCTAGACTCTGGCCCCTCTCCATCAGCTGCCCTGCCCTGGTTGGGAGAGGGATAAAAGGGAGGGTGGCCCAGGCTGCAAAGGTCAGGGGTCAGGAGGCCGAACCCTAGGTGGAAGCAGGGGTCAGAGTGAGCCCCAGGTGGACAGGATGGCACAGTCTCTGGCCGGGCCAACATCCAACCCCCTACCTTAACCCCCTCTGGACCCTTGCTTTCCAGTGTCCCCAGGCATAGGAAAAACAGACATTGCAGAATAAATAATTTATTGAAATTGTTGGAATAAATAAGATATGTGGGCAGGGTTACAAATAGCTATAAAAATCATTAACTTTTATAAACACAAAAGCAATGGGGCCCGGGGCGGTACCGGAAGTCGTGGGGCGGGACCTGAGGCCGTCGGGCGGGGCGGGGAGGGGTCTCCTTTCCGCAGCAGCCGTCCGGGCCCCTAGAGGTAGTTGGACCTATTTACAGCGGGGGAATCCGCCCGAGGCCGTCGCAGATCCAGATCCAGATCTGGATTTGGCCGTCTTTCAGATCCGAGCCCCGCGACCCGCTGCGCCCTAGGAGCGCGCCGCCGCCCCAGAGCCCGGGCTCGGTGCCCTGAGGGCCCCACTCCCCTGAGCGCGCCCACGGAGCTGCACCCCTTGCACGATCTTCTCCACCCAGGAGCGGTGCGCAGAGAGGCTGATGTAGACCCCGGGCCTGTTGCGCTCGGCACAGCCCTCGCCCCAGCTGATGATGCCGGCCAGCAGCCAGGCGCCGTCCACCTGGCACATGAGGGGGCCCCCGGAGTCGCCCTGAAAAGAGGAGGCGAGGTTAGGAACCCCCGTGGCACAGGGGGTGGCAGAATCCAGGGCCTGTGCCCTGTCAGGGAGCAGATGAGCCCCGGAGCCCATTTCTCCTTCCTGGGGGAGACAGGACCTGAGCGCCAACCAAGAGAAGTGCCTGGCGACAGAGTAGGAGCTGCAGCCAGGCCTTAAGACGGCCAGGCCTTAAGACGTCCAGGCCCAGGTGCTGCTGCTGCACTATCTGACTGTCTTCCAGACAGTCCCAGAACTAGAGCTGGCTCTGGGTACTGAGGCGTGGGAAACCCCCTGAAGGGAATGCAAGCTCCCGGAGGGCGAGGTGGTGCAGCTGGATGCCCAGTTTAATGTCTGAACAAATAAGTGAGTGGCTGAGCCAGGCTGAGGCTGGTTCTATGGGGACTGCGGGCTGTCAGGCACAGCCAGTTCTGGGGAGGAGGCCAGGGAGAGGTGGTGATGCCCAGTGGGGACAGGACTGATGCTGGCTCCTTCTCGAGGCCCTCCTGGCCAGGGGTGGGGGGCTCGGGGCGGGGGGCTCACCAAACAAGCATCCCGCTCCCCCTCCAAGTAGCCAGCACACAGCATGTCCTCAGTGATGGCTTCGTGTCCTGCTCCCCGCCAGTACAGGCGGCTGCAGACTTCCGAGTCGATGATAGGAACTTTCAGCTTCTGCAGGGTCTGAGGGTGGGGCAAGGGCACTGAGAGGAAGGAGGACAGAATCAGGCTTGGGGGTCTTCCCTCCTCGTTGCCTCCTGAAAGGACTATCCCCCCTGACCACCATTCCTCTCAGCAGTGGTGCTCAAAGGCTAACAGATTAGTTCTACCAGGCTCTCCCAAGATGCCTTCAGAAAATCGAAATTCCAGGTCTCCACCTCTGGCCCTGCTGAATCAGAACATGAATGTGAAACCTAAGACCCTGCCTGCCTCTTTAATAAATTTTCTGATATCCACAGATGGTTAGAGCCTTTCCTGTCTCAGACACTGCATTACTTCATCCAGCACTGGGACTGCTCTAGAGGAAGTGTTCAATAAATGTCTTCTCAATGCTGAAAATTACCAGGACCTGAGGGATCCCCACACCTTGCCTGGAGCTGGTTTACAGACTGTGGTCTGCAGATTATGGACTGAAAGTCCACAATTCTAGCTCTTGAAGAAGCCCCTACAGAGATTATGGGGAGGCTGAAACCTCAGAGTCAGTGGGATCCCCATACACCTGAGCTAGTGTCATTTCTTTTAATTATTCTGGAATCTGGTTAAATTTTCATCTGTCTTACACTTTGTTCTTACTTAGTCTCTATCTCTCTCTCTCAAACTCTCTCTTCCAGGTCTTCATTGTATCCTCATTTCTGCCTGTATGTTTCTTTTTCTTGGCCCAGTCTCTATCATCCACCTGCCTGTCGATCTGTCATCTACCTTTCTCTTGCTGCTTCCCTGCTTCTTGCTTTATGTAATCTAGTTTGAGTTTCGAGATGATGTTTTCCAAACCTCCAGAGGTGGTTTGAAAATTGTATTTTACAATTAAGGAGGCTGCGTTTTCTCCTGAGAATTTTGCCCACAATTATGGCATGCTGCCACTAGGGGGTGCCTGTTCCCACTCTGGAATCAGACCTCTTTTTATATTCACCCTGTATTCAGCTTAGTCCCACACACACCTCCTTTCAGCCATTCCTATATCGATGAATTGAATAGCTTCACGGGTCTGGCTGTTGCCTCAAAACATAGCTAAAGATACTTTTGAAGTAGAAATGAGGCCGGTCACAGTGGCTCACACCTGTAATCCCAGCACTTCAGGAGACTGAGGCTGGTGGACTGCTTGAGCCCAAGAGTTCAAGACCAGACTGTCTAACATGGAAAAACCCTGTCGCTACAAAAAATACAAAAATTAGCCAGGTGTGGTGGCGCACACCTGTAGTCCCAGCTACCTGGGAGACTGAGGTGGGAGGGTCACTTGAGCCTGGGAGGCAAAGGCTGCAGTGAGTTATGATCACACCACTGCACTCCAGTCTGGGTGACAGAGTAAGACCCTATCTCAAAAAAAAAAAAAAAAAAAAGGAAGAAGAAGAATAGAAGGAGACGGAGAGGGAGAGGAAGAGGAAGAAGGAGGAGGAGGGGGAGGAGGGGGAGGAGGAGAAAGACGAGGAGGGGGAGGAGGAGGAAGACAAGAAAGAGGAGGAAGAAGAAGAAGGAGAAAGAAAAGAAAAGAGAAATGGCCTGAAATTGCCCACCGAGGTTTCTTCCGGATTGCAACCCATCTTTTCTTCCATCTGTGTCATGCTGTGCCTCTGGCCTCCACCTTTTGTTGCTCATGGTGTCTGTGTCCCTAAGTATTTGCCATCCTCTGTCCCCATCCACCCCCAGCCACCTTGGAGAGAAAGAAGCCGCACCTCCATCTTGGATGCTCCCCCAGCCTGAGATCCAGCAGTGGGTATTTGGAGGGAGGTGGATAGAGGCATCAGGCAGGCAGATGGGCAGGACCCGCTCCGAGAACTGTATGGAGTGCTCGAGACGCACCAGGGCAATGTCCGCATGGGCACCCTCCTTCCAGGAATACATAGGGTGGGGCTGCACCCAGGCAACACCCACCTTCTGGGACCGAGAGCCAGGATTCCCCAGCTGCCAGGCTCCCAGCAGCACAGAGAACAGGGATGGCTTGTTCAGGTTGCTGGAAGGAAAGGGAAGAGGAGGATCAGCCAGGAGAGTCTGGGAGGAGGTACCTGGGGGAACAGCAGGGGTGTGAAGGTGCCTGAAGGCAGGAGAGGCTTCTAGGTAGAATCAGGGGGCACCAAGATTGAACAGAGGCCCAGAAGCAGAGCCCGTGAAGGGAGCCCAGGACCTGGGGCACAAAGCCCAGGGCCTTGGAGAATCAAGTGTCCCAGGATGGCTATACATACTCCTTGAAACAGTGGGCAGCAGTGATCACCCAGCGGCTGGTGAGCAGGGAGCCGGCGCAGTGGTGGGTCCCATTCTTCTGGATGCTCACGACCCAGGGCCACTCGTTGTCAGTGCTGTCCTCGCCGCCCACAACCCGGTTCAGCTGCTGGGGCTTCCCACAGGCTGGGGGAACTGGAGGGGATGGTCAAGTTTTGTTATCTCCAGCTTCCTACAACCCACCCTCAGAATCCCAATCCCTAGGCCTGCACCCCAAGCTCTGCCCACCGCCCAAGCTCCATTCATGCCCCCAAGCTCCACCCACATCCCAAGTTCTACCTGCACTCCAAGCTCCACCCACACCCCAAGCTCTACCCACACCCTAAGCTCCACCTGTACCCCAACCCAACCCACACCCCAAGCTCCGCCCACCTCCCAGTCCCTTCCCTCCCTCCATCCTCACTCTCTGCTGGTCCACCCCTGGCCCTGGCCCTCCCACTTCTTCCCTGTCAGCTGCACCTGGTCTCTCCCACCGCCTTTCCTTACCCTGCTTTCCACTCTGTTCACCTTCCTGGCTCGCTCTCTCCTCTGGCTCTGGCACCTCTCAAGCCTTTCTCCTTGCGTTGGTGTCTCCTTCCTGCCTCCCCTCCCCTTGGGCTCTCTCCCCCTCTCACTCCAGCCCCTTTCTGACCCGTGCCCAGGGGAGGGACACACAAATACTGCCTGCACTTGGGCCTCCTCCCCTCTCCCTCCCGTCAGAGCTGCCAGCTCCACTCACCAGGTATCCTGGCCGCACTGAGGGTGGCTGAGGACAAGAGAAAGAAACAGTTAGGCCAGTGAGGGGCCCCAGGACCCAGTGGTGAGGGGCCCTCAATGCCCAGTGAGGAAGGGCCCCCAACACCCAGTAAGAAGGGATCCCAGTGCCCAGTAAGGAGGGTCCCCAGCACCCAGTGAGGAGGGTCCCCCCAGGGCCCAGTGAGGAGGGTCCCCAGCGCTGAGTGAGGAAGGGTCCCCCTGAGTACCTGGTGGTGAGGAACCCCTAGCCCTCCAGTGGCCAGGGAACCCCTCAAGTCTCTCATCCCCAGGGCCCCTCCTGGCGGGGCATTTCCTGGGGCCTGGCCAGACCCTGGCTGCACAGTTGTGAGCCTGCCCTCCCTCAGCTTCCCGTCCAGCCTGCCTGCCGAGGACCAGGACCGGCTCCTCCGAGGGAGGCACAGGCCTGAGCCCCTCGGGCCTGGACGCTGCTGCCACTGGTGCCCTCCCCTGACCTCCTGCCGCAGGAACAAAACAAAACGGTGCTGCCCCAGAGGCAAGCCGCGGAGGACGAGGAGATGGGAGAACACGGAGGCGGGAGGGAGGAGGCGATGGCGACGCCGACAGTAACTGGAGACAGAGGCGCGCCGCGTACTTGCTGCGTTTTCTGTTTAATCCTCACAGCCGTAGAAGAAACCGAGGCAGAGAGCAGTTAAGGAGCCAGAGATAAACAGAGAGCAGAAGCAGAAAGGAGATGAGAGAGGCAAGGCGGGGAGGGAGAGAGGGAGGGAGGGAGGGAGGAGGTGGGAGGGAGGAGGGAGGAGCAGCCTCCGGACGTACCTGTCCACGCCAGCAGCAGCAGGGAGGTGAAGGTGCCAAGACAGCCCCCACCCAGGGATGCAGGGCCTCCAGAAACCACCATGGCTGGTGGGGCAGGGGAGCGGGCAGCAGGCTCGAGAGACCCAGGGCGATTAGGGTCAGGGTGTGTAGGTTCCCTGCAGGTCGCCCCAGGTTTTATCCCGGGAGGCGGAATGCCGTCAGACCAGTCCCGAGGTGGCTCCCGCGGCCACTCCGGCTGTGGGTCATGGGCAGGGGGCGGGGCTGCGGGGAGGAAGCCCGCCGCTACAGGGCCCTGGGGGGGCTCTAGTTGAGACCCCAGGCTCCAGCTGTGGGTCTAGGATGTGGCCTCCGGAAGGGCAGGGGAAGGGGCTCGGCCCAGTGGTCCCTGATATTGACTGTCCAGGGGCGGAGAAAGGTCCCAGGGCACTGAAAGGAAGGGGTTCCAGGCTGGGGAGGGCCTGGGTTTGGCGTGGTTGAAGTCTGGGGTACTGAGTGTTGGGGGGTGCTAGGGCCTTAGGGATCTAGGGGGTGTTCGAGGCTCAGTAACATCTCCCACCTGCAGGAGCCCGGGCCGCTGTGACTCAGTCCAGAGACCTGGCGCAACCCGGGGCTCGGGAATCCCGTTAACCCACTTCCCGAAAGCTGTGAATCAGGTGAGTGGCGACCTTGGTGGCCTCCTGGTGGCCGCCCTCCTGTCGTTTCTGCAGGCGGGCCTCGGCCCTGCCATTCAGACACCTGAGGACTCACCTCACCTGGAGTCCTGGGAAGGGGAGGAGCCCATGGGCACCAGGGCGCGGCCAAGCAGCGGGGTTGAGAGAGGAGGAGCCCCGGGAAGGGCTGGGACTTCCAGGATTCAAAGAGCTGCTGGACTGGGTTGTTCGGGGCCGGGTCCTGGGGTGGGAGTGGATTCTCGGTTCTTCCTCCCAGCGGCTGCGGCAATGGCAAGCCGGGGCTGAATCCTGTGAGACCTTCCCTGACTCATGCCCTGCAGCGCCCCACACTTGGGACACTCTGACACTCCCACCCAAGCAGGGCAGGCTTCCTCCTCTACAAAGAGGCAGGAGCCTGCGCCCCTTCACCAGTTCAATCAACAAGCCTCCAGCAGGGCGCTTGCTACCGCTGGGGGGGAATTAAAAACTACCATAGCATCTGGGCGCAGGGGCTCATTCCTGTAATCCCAGCACTTTGGGAGGCCAAGGCGGACAGATCATGAGGTGACGAGTTCAAGACCAGCCTGGCCAACATAGTGAAACCCAGTCTCTACTAAAAATAGAAAAAAAATCAGCCAGGCATGGTGGCAGGCGCCTTTAGTCCCAGCTACTTCGGAGGCTGAGGCAGGAGAATTGCTTCAACCTGGGAGGCAGAGATTGCAGTGAGCTGCAATCACGCCACTGCACTCCAGCCTGGGCGACAGAGCAAGACTGTTTAAAAAAAAAAAAAAAAAATAGCAGTGAATATGTATATAATAAATATATTTATATAAATATAGTATTTATAGAATAGAGCAAACATTTAGGAGTGCCATGCATTGCCTCACCTAATCCTCAAATGTCCTTATTATTCCCACTCTGCAGGTGAGGAAACTGAGGCAGCTTAGGGCGGTTAAGTGACTTGCCTGAGACTGCTGGGTGAGTGATGGAGCCGGACCTGCACACCGACTCTGGGGGTGGCTGCTGGGACAGCCCCCAGGGGGGCTTCGGAAGCCTGGAGGAGGTGCCTCACCCTGTATGGGGTGAGCCCCACCTTGTTCCCTGCCGAGTCAGGGTGGCGTGGGTCAGGGGCCTGGCAGACCACCACGGCTGCTTCAGGGGCTCCGCGGCTCTGAGCAGGATGGGTTTTGCCCTGAGGGTGGACTCTGTGCTGCCCACCTCCTCGATCTGTTAAGGGTTAGGGTGGCGGCAGGACAATTGGCGCTTTCTCATGGCAGAGAGGCCACGCCCCCCCCACCCAGAGACAAGTCAAAAAGCAGGGCCCTTGGGAGCCCCAAGAGGATGCATTATTATCTGTCCCAGGACTCAGAGGGGGTTTGGGGGAACTGCAGGAAAAGGTAACGCAGAGTGGCCAAGGAGGGGCAGTGTCTCTGAGCAGCAGCAGCCCTGGAGCAGAAATGTCTGCTGCCCCCCACCAACCTGACTCACTGTCCCCTGCTCTGCTCTGCACCCAGGGTGGCCAGGGCCCTTCTGCTCCCCACCCCATTGCCTTCTGGAATAAGGTGGGTGGCCTCCCCAGCTCACTCAGCAAACATTTATTGAGTACCTGCTGTACGCCAGGCCCTGCTGGGCACCAGGACACACGTGATGAATAAGAAGCAGGTCCTGTGCTCAGGAAGCACATGACCTCCTGGGGGTGGGAGGCAGGTGACGGATGACAGTGAGGTGTCCAGGAGGTGGGCACAGAACCATGGAACCAGGCAGTGGCTTGGACCCTAGAGGTCCACTGTGAAGCTAGGTGCTGGGGAAACAGTGTGCGCAAGGGGGCTCCCTGTGGCCCCAGGATCGTGTTCAGTGCCTGCTGCCCCCTGGGGCTCAGTGAGTGTTTGTTGAATGTATAAATGAGTGTAGAATCGGCAAGTCTGCAAGTGGCTGGGGACCGACCACTGCAGCCTCCCTCTCTGCCTCCTGCCCAGGTTTTCTCTTCTCCATTCCAGCTTTTCTGCCTTTCTTTTTTTTTTTTTTTTTTTTTTTTTTTTTGAGACGGAGTCTCGCTCTGTCCTCCCGGCTGGAGTGCAGTGGCCGGATCTCGGCTCACTGCAAGCTCCGCCCCCCGGGTTCACACCATTCTCCTGCCTCAGCCTCCTGAGTAGCTGGGACTACAGGCGCCCGCCACCGCGCCCGGCTAATTTTTTGTATTTTTTTTTAGTAGAGACGGGGTTTCACTGTGTTAGCCAGGATGGTCTCGATCTCCTGACCTTGTGATCTGCCCGTCTCGGCCTCCCAAAGTGCTGGGATTACAGGCGTGAGCCACCGCGCCTGGCTTTTCTGCCTTTCTGAAGAGCTGGCTCACAGCCCTGGAGACCCAGGGGTAGCCATGGGCTCTGTCCAAGATGCCACTGTCCCTGAGACAGCGTGGCCAGGAAGAGGGCCTCGAGGAGAAGGGCCCGGTAGGAGCTGGGGGAAGCCCTGAGGAGCTGAGTGAAGACTTCCTGGCACAAGTCCTGGGGAAGGGCCCCAGACAGCAGTTCCCCAATTCCCAGGGTATAGAGGGTGGAGTCTCTGAAAGGCCACGGGGTGGAAACCCTGGCATGATTCAACGTTCACTCAGCAAAATATTTATTGAGTGCCTGCCAATGCTAGACCCACGTGCTGGCCGGCATCCCTGCCTGTACAAGCGCCGGATGAGCTGCACGCCCCTGCCACCCACCCTCCGCTCCCTGCCAGCCTGGCCTCAGGGTCTCTGATCCATGTGCACTGGGGCGGTGACGACTGACAGGGCCACTGGGGCATTTCCGTGCTAACAGCAGCTTCCACTGGCAAAATAAGTGACTCGCCAATGGTGGCATCTCAGATGTGGGCCTAGGAGTCCCGGGAGCTACTTTGAACAGGGCTATCCATTCATTGTCGCACCAAAGGCTATGGAGCCCACCACGTGCTGGAGTTGTCAAGGACAATAAGACACTCTCCTTGTCTTCATTAACTCAATCAACAAGCATATGCTGATCACCGCCTGTCTTAAGTGCTGAAGACACAGCAATGAGCAAACCAAAAGCTATGGACATCAGATGAAACAGAGAATTTTAAACAATAGGTAAATCATTTAGTTCTATGGAAAACAGGATAGAGATTTCTCAAAGAACTAAAACTAGAACTACCATTCGCCCAGCAATCCCACAACTGGACATCCACCCAAAGGAAAATAAGTCATTAAATCAAAGAGACACCTGCACTCGTGTGTTCATCACAGCAACACTGTTCACAACAGCAAAGCCATGAAATCAACCTAAGTGTCCGTCAACAGATGATGGATAAAGAAAATGTGGTGAATATATACACAGTGGAATACTACAAAGCCATAAAAAAGAACACAAAACCATGTCTTTTGCAGCAACGTGGATGGAACTGGAGGCCATTATCTGAAACGGAACAAGTCAAACAAAGAAAGACAAATATTGCATTTATTTATTTATTTATTTATTTATTTATTGAGATGGAGTCTTGCTGCCTGGAGTGTAATGGTGCAATCTCGGCTCACTGCAACCTCTACCTCCCGAGTTCAAGTGATTCTCCTGCCTCAGCCTCCCAAGTAGCTGGGATGTGCCACCACACCCAGCTAATTTCTGTATTTGTAGTCGAGGCAGGGTTTCAGCATGTTTGTCAGGATGGTCTCAATCTCTTGACCTCATGATCCACCAGACTTGGCCTCTCAAAGGACTAGGATTACAGGCATGAGCCACTGCATCCAGCCTTCTTTTTTTTTTTTTTTTTTTTGAGACAGAGTCTTGTTCTGTTGCCCAGGCTGGAGTGCAGTGGCACAATCTGGGCTCACTGCAACTTCTGCCTCCCAGGTTCAAATGATTCTCCTGCCTCAGCCTCCTGAGTAGCTGCGATTACAGGTGCACACCACCACGACCAGCTATTTTTTATATTTTTAGTAGAGATGGGGTTTCACCATATTGGTCAGGCTGGTCTCGAACTCCTGACCTCAGGTGATCTACCGGCCTCAGCGTCTTAAGCATGTTCTCATTTATTTTTTTTTTATTTTTTTTTTTGAGACGGAGTCTCGCTCTGTCGACCAGGCTGGAGTGCAGTGGCGCAATCTCGGCTCACTGCAAGCTCCGCCTCCCGGGTTCACGCCATTCTCCTACCTCAGCCTCCCCAGTAGCTGGGACTACAGGCGCCCGCCACTGCGCCCGGCTAATTTTTTCTATTTTTAGTAGAGACGGGGTTTCACCATGATCTCGATCTCCTGACCTTGTGATCCGCCCGCCTCGGCCTCCCAAAGTGCTGGGATTACAGGCGTGAGCCACCGCGCCCGGCCGCATGTTCTCATTTATAAGTGGGAGCAAAGCGGCCGGGCTCAGTGGCTCAAGCCTGTAATCCCAGCACTTTGGGAGGCCGAGGTGGGCAGATCACGTGGTCAGAAGGAGATCGAGACCATCTTGGCTAACATGGTGAAACCCTGTTTCTACTAAAAATACAAAAAAATTAGCCGGGCGTGGTGGCAGGCGCCTGTAGTCCCAGCTACTTGGGAGGCTGAGGCAAGAGAATGGCGTGAACCTGGGAGGTGGAGCTTGCAGTGAGCCGAGATCGCAGCACTGCACTGCAGCCTGGGCGACAGAGTGATACTGTCACCAAAAAATAAATAAATAAAATAAAATAAAATAAGTGGAAGCAAAGCAATATGCATCCATGGCCACAGAGTGGAATAACAGACATTGGAGACTGGGAGGGTGGGATGGGACAAGGGAGGAGAAATTGGCTATTGGATTCAGTGTTCATGATTTGGGTGATAGACACTAAAAGCCCAGACTTCACCACCACACAATATATCCAGGTAACAAAAATGTGCTTGTACCCTCTAATTTTTTTTTTTTTTTTTTCCTGAGACAGAGTCTCACTCTATCACCCACGCTGGGGTACAGCAGCATGATCTCAGTTCATTGCAACCTCGACCTCCTGGGCTCAAGCAATTCTTGGGCTTTCGCCTCCCAAGTAGTTGAGACTACAGTCGTGTGCCATCACACCTGCCTAATTTTTGTATTTTTAGTGGAGACAGGGTTTCGCCATGTTGGCCAGGCTGGTCTGGAACTCTTGACTTCAGGTGATCCACCTGCCTCAGCCTCCCAAAGTGCTGGTGTGAGCCACTGTGCCCGGTCTAGTATCCTCCAAATCAATAAAGATAAAATTTTTAAAATCATTTAGGTCTGGCAGTGGCTCACCCCTATAATCCCAACACTTTGGGAGGCCAAGGCAGGAGGATCACCTGAGCCCAGGAGTTTAAGACCAGCCTGGACGACATAGTGAGATCCCTTCTCTATAAAATTTTTTTCATTGTAATTATTTAGTCCAATAGTTGATGAAGTCAATGGGGGAAACCAAAGCAGGCAAGAGGCGTGGGGGGTGGCTGGGGGTTGGGGTGGGTGAGGATGAAGGGTCACAGTCTTTTTTTTTTTTTTGAGATGGAGTCTGGCTCTGTCACCCAGGCTGGAGTGCAGTGGCCGGATCTCAGCTCACTGCAAGCTCCGCCTCCCGGGTTTACGCCATTCTCCTGCCTCAGCCTCCCGAGTAGCTGGGACTACAGGCGCCCGCCACCACGCCTGGCTAGTTTTTTGTACTTTTTAGTAGAGATGGGGTTTCAACGTGTTAGCCAGGATGGTCTCGATCTCCTGACCTCGTGATGCGCCCGTCTCGGCCTCCCAAAGTGCTGGGATTACAGTCTTGAGCCACCGCGCCCGGCCGAAAATCCATTTATTAATAAAACCACACAGCTCTTCAACAGGTAGCATCAAAGAAAGCTCCAAGAGTCTTTGAAGTCTTCACTTCTCTGTGACCACCAATACTAAACTACTGTGAGCAACAATCCTAAAACTATTATAACATGATCCTTACCCAACCCTGATTAAGTCCGACATCAAAGGACCTGCCTTAAACCAAACCCCAAAACCTCAATATCTCAACTTTGCCCTCCCACCTCCACTCTACAACGACTCTTTCAAGACGTGCTTCCCCTTAGCATGATAAGCAACAGCCCACTTTTGTCTTATCAGTTGCTTGCTTTAATGCTATTTCCAGGAGCCAGCATTTGATAAGGGGACCAGGACCAACATGGTCGGTTGTGTCCAATCAGGTAGGATGAAGCACTGGAGTAAATTTCCCTGAAGAGGTGGGCAATATCTGCCAACAAGAAAGGGGAATGCAGGGAGTTGAGATCGCCCCACGGCACTCCAACCTTGGCGACAGAGTGAGACTCTCAAAAAATAATAATAATAAATAAACATTTAAAAAACAGGGGATGGGGGGGCGGGGGGGGGGGCCAGAGAGGCAGGCGTCAGTGTTTGCTAAAGAAACCAAGGCCCAGCAGAGAGTTAAATGTTTTGTCCAAGGTCAGGCAAAGAGTTGGCAGGAGGTCTAGAGAATACAGGCTTCTTCATCTAAACTCCAGCTTTTCTGCCCAAGCAGGGCATGCCCTGGGGCCAACCCCTCCAGGAAGCCTGCGTAGTCTCCTTCCCTGCATTTCCCCAGGGGCTGCTGCCTCAAGGTGACTCAGAAGGAAGCTGTTGTCTCTAGTTCCTCCTCACCAATCCAGCTGATCTTAGGATCAGGAAAAATATAAGCTAATTGTCCGGTGGTTAATTAACTCCAGCCAACTAATGATCTCAACTTGCCGCGGATACCCAGCCAGCAGAAATGCAGTTAACTGCCCGAGGGATGCCCGGAAGACCGGCCGAGCCAACTTCCGGCCGCAGAGGCTGCCGGGCAGGGGTTATGGCGGTCGCCAGAGTGAGCCTGCGCGGTGTCCGGGGCCACTTGGAGCACTGCGGATGGACAGCGTTGGTAGTCAACACCAGGGACCTAAGTCCGGGCGGGGCGCGGCCCCTCGGAGCCCCAGACCCCTGCCGCCGCGCCTGTGCCGGGCCACGCCCAAAATATCGGGAAAAGCGTGTCAGTCCTCCTTGTGGGAGGAGAAGAGGCCTAGCGGCCGAGCCCGGGCGCCTCGGGTCCCCAACTGCTCATTAACCTGTGTCTGTCGCCCCCCGGTGGCCGCGTGAGAGACTGGAGCCCGGCTTTCTTCTCCCGTTGGCCTCTTTCCTCTTCCTGGCTTTGCGTGTCCCGACCACTAAAAGACCTAAACATGACGAAGTAAAATGAGCACCGTCAAAAACCGCATCTGAAGACAGTGCTGGATTCGCTAGAGCGCATGGTTAAATTTTCAGACATTTTGCAAGCTGGATGTTAAATATATTTTTTGACGTCTTTGTTAAAAAATGAATTTTATAAGCCTACAATTAAATACATTAAAAAAAAAAAAAAAAAAAAGGTAGATGCCGGCGCGGTGGTTCACGCCTGCAATCCTAGCACTTTGGGAAGCCGAGGCTGGTGGATCAGCTGAGGTCAGGAGTTCAAGACCAACCTGGGCAACATGGTGAAACCCCATCTCCACTAAAAATACAAAAATTAGCTGGGCGTGGTGGTGTGTGCCTGTCCCAACTACTCTGGAGACTGAGGCAGGAGAATGGTGTGAACCCAGGAGGCAGAGCTTGCAGTGAGCTGAGATCGTGCCACTGCACTCCAGCCTGGGCAACAGAGTGAGACTTCTTCTCAAAAAAAAAAAAAAAAAATTGTTATAGAGTTGTTAAATCTCCCACTATGATTATGGGGGTTACTTTGTCAATTTTTATTTGTAAATGTGCCCATTTTTTCTTTATATCTTTGAGGTTATGATGTTAGGTGCATACCAACTCATGATTCTTAGGTCTTCTTGGGGAGTTGTTTTTTAATCATTGCATAGTTTCCCTCATTCTTTTTTTTTTTTTTTTTTAATGGAGTCTCACTCTGTCACCCAGGCTGGAGTGCAATGGCACAATCTCAGCTCACTGCAACCTCCGCCTCCCACGTTCAAGCAATTCTCCTGCCTCAGCCTCCTGAGTAATTGGGATTCCAGGTGCCCACCACCATGCCTGGCTAATTTTTGCATTTTTAGTAGAGACAGAGTTTCACCATGTTGCTCAGGCTGGTCTCGAACTCCTGACCCCAGCCGATCCACTGCCTCAGCCTCCAAAAGTGCTGGGATTACAGGCATGAGTCACGACGCCTGGTGGTTTTTTTTGTTTTTTGTTTTGTTTTGTTTCTTTAAGTTATAGTATGTTCAGTTTTTTGTTTTTTTTTTTTTTTTTTTTTGAGACGGAGTCTCGCTCTGTTGCCCAGGCTGGAGTGCAGTGGCATGATCTCGGCTCATTGCAGGCTCCGCCTCCCAGTTCACGCCATTCTCCTGCCTCAGCCTCCTTTGTAGCTGGGACTATAGGCGCCCTCCACCATGCTCAGCTAATTTTTTGTGTTTTTTTTTTTTTTTTTTTTTTTGAGACGGAGTCTCGCTCTGTCGCCCAGGCTGGAGTGCAGTGGCCGGATCTCAGCTCACTGCAAGCTCCGCCTCCCGGGTTTACGCCATTCTCCTGCCTCAGCCTCCCCAGTAGCTGGGACCACAGGCACCCGCCACCTCGCCTGGCTAGTTTTTTGTATTTTTTTTAGTGGAGACGGGGTTTCACCATGTTCGCCAGGATGATCTCGATCTCCTGACCTTGTGATCCGCCCGTCTCGGCCTCCCAAAGTGCTGGGATTACAGGCTTGAGCCACCGCGCCCGGCCAATTTTTTATATTTTTTAGTAGAGACGCGGTTTCACCATATTAACCAGGATGTTCTTGATCTCCTGACCTCATGATCCACCCGCCTCGGCCTCTCGAAGTGCTGGGATTACAGGCGTGAGCCACCGTGCGTAGCCTGTGTTCAGTATTAACATTGCTTTCCCAGGTTGGTTTTTGTTGTTGTTGTTGTTGCTGCTGCTGCTGTTTGAGATAGAGTCTTGCTCTGTTGCCCAGGCTAGAGTGCAGTGGCATGATCTCAGCTCATTGCAACCTCTGCCTCCCGGGTTCAAGTGATTTTCCCACCTCAGCCTCCTGAATAGCTGGGACTACAAGCGCCTGCCACCACGCCCAGCTAAGTTTTGTATTTTTAGTAGAAACAGGGTTTTGCCATATTGGCCAGGCTGGTCTTGAACTCCTGGCCTGAAGAGATCTGCCTGCCTCGGCCACCCAAAGAGCTGGGATTACAGGTGTGAGCCGCCGTGCCCGGCCTAGCCTCCTTTCTGAGGCTTGTGCTCAGTTGGATGTCAGCCTGGAGTAAAGGCTCTGTGGCAACACAGAACAGCAGACAACGGGGAGGAGCAGAACAGCCTGAGGCCTATCACGGGCAGCGTGGGAAATAGGCAGGACAGTCTTTCAGTCAGCCTGGGTCTCTCCTGGAGAAATAAGTGTCAGGGATTAGACTGGTTAGCTTTAATTTTCCAAGTGGTTTTTAAAAATCGATAAATTGACTGTTTCATCTCTCATTTGAGTCAGAGTCAGGCATAAATTTTTTTTTTTTTTTTTTTTTTTTTTTTTTTTTTTGAGACGGAGTCTTGCTCTGTGCCCCAGGCTGGAGTGCAGTGGCGCGATCTCGGCTCACTGCAAGCTCCGCCTCCCGGGTTTACGCCATTCTCCTGCCTCAGCCTCCCGAGTAGCTGGGACTACAGGCGCCTGCCACCACGCCCGGCTAATTTTTTCTTGTATTTTTAGTAGAGACGGGGTTTCACTGTGTTAGCCAGGATGGTCTCGATCTCCTGACCTCGTGATCCGCCCGTCTCGGCCTCCCAAAGTGCTGGGATTACAGGCTTGAGCCACCGCGCCCGGCCAAATTTTTAAATAAAAATAAGCCGGGTGTGATGGCTCACGCCTGTAATCCCAGCACTTTGGGAGGCCGAGGTGGGCAGATCACAAGGTCAGGAGCTCGAGACCAGACTGGGCAACATGGTGAAACCCCATCTCTACTAAAAATACAAAAATTAGCCAGGCGTGGTGGCGGGCACCTGTAATCCCAGCTACTCGGGAGGCTGAGGCAGGAGAATTGCTTGAAACCGGGAGGCAGAGGTTGCAGTGAGCCGAGATCTTGCCACTGCTCTCTAGCCTGGGTGACAGAGCAAGACTTTCACTCAAAAAATAAATAAACATAAATAAATAAATAAAATAAAGAAAAATAAATTTACTTTTAACAAATTTTTAAAATTAAGCCAGGCACGGTGGCTCATGCCTGTAATCCCCACATTTTGAGAGGCCGAGATGGGTGTATCACTTGAGCTCAGGAGTTTGAGACCAGCCTGGGAAACAGTGAAACCCCATCTCTACAAAAACACAAAAATTAGCTGGGCGTGGTGGTGCGTGCCTGTAGTCCCAGCTACGGGGGAGGCTGGGGTGGGAGGAGCACCTGAGCTTGAGGAGGTTGGGGCTGCAGTGAGCTGAGATCACGCCACTACACTCCAACCTGAGCAGTAGAGTGAGACCCTGTCTCAAAAAATAAATAAAATAAAATAAAATAAAATAAAAATGGTCCCTGAAGTGGGTGTTGAAGTCCTGACTTCCCTTGACACTTTTGCAGGGAATTTGACAATTACAGATGTGGTGAGGTCAGCTGACTCATTGAATGTCTTGGGTGAAATTTTTCCTATCAGTATTTCTGTGGCTGGGCGCAGTGGCTCATGCCTGTAATCCCAGCAGTTTGGGAGGCTGAGGCGGGCAGATCACGAGGTCAGGAGATGGAGACCATCCTGGCTAACACGGTGAAACCCCGTCTCTACTAAAAAAATGCAAAAAAATTAGCTGGGCATGGTGGTGGGCGCCTATAGTCCCAGCTACTCGGAAGGCTGAGGCAGGAGAATGGCGTGAACCCAGGAGGCAGAGCTTGCAGTGAGCTGAGATCCGGCCACTGCACTCCAGCCTGGGGAACAGAGTGAGACTGTGTCTCAAAAAAAAAAGGACTTTAATATTAATAACTAAGGGCCGCTGGCCAGGTGTGGTGGCTCGTGCCTGTAATCTCAGTACTTTGAGAGGCCAATGCAGGCAGATTACATGAAGTTAGGAGTTTGAGACCAGCCTGGGAAATATGATGAAACCCTGGCTCTACTAAAATTACAAAAATTAGCTAGGTGTGGTGGTGGGCACCTGTAATCCCAGGTACTCAGGAGGCTGAGGTAGGAGAATTGTTTGACCCTGGGAGACAGAGGATGGAGTGAGCCAAGATCACACCACTGCACTCCAGCCTGAGAGAGCAAGACTGTGTCTCCAAAAATAATAATAATAATAATTAAGGGTATTTTTAGAAGTTGGATTATCTTCAATATTTAGTCATTAATTTTCTCTTAAAAATTTGGGAAACATTTTGCCTATTCCTCAAAAAATTAAATGAAGAATTACCATTTGATCCAGCAATTCCACTTCTGGGTATATTCACAAAAGAATTGAAAGCAGTGTCTTAAAGAGATATCTGTACACCCAAGTTCAAGCATCATTATTCACAATAGCCAAAAGGTGGAAACAGGCTGGGCACAGTGGCTAACGCCTATAATCCCAGCACTTTGGGAGGCTGAGGCGGGTGGATCACCTGAGGTCGGGAGTTCGAGACCAGCCTGGCCAACATGGCGAAACTCTGTCTCTACTAAAAATACAAAAATTAGCTGGGCGTGGTGGCACGTGCCTGCAATCCCAGCTATTAGGGGGGCTACGACAGGAGGAACGCTTGAACCTGGGAGGCAGAGGTTGCAGTGAGCCGAGATTGTGCCACTGCACTCCAGCCTGGGCAACAGAGTGAGATTCTGTCTCAAAAACAAACAAACAAACAAAACCATAAAAATCTTTCTGGATTTTAACACCCTCTTCATTTGTTTCGTGGTTGCTTGAGGAAGGGGCCCGTTCTCAGCCTTAGGTCCACAGACTCCAGGCACAGGGATATGGAGGCAAGTCTGAGTTCCTGATTCTCTAATCGCCGGCATGGCTGTGCCTTGTTCCTCAGGAGCCCAGCTTTCCCTGTCGTCCTCTTGACTTTTGTCACTTGCTCGAATTTAAGGCGGAGGCACTCTTAGAGGAATGGGCTTAAAAGGAGGGTTAGGGAGCAGACACCAAGGAATACAGAGAAAGGTGCCAAGAGGAAGTGGTCACCTGAGAGGCTCTAAGACTGCCTCTGAGAGCCCACCAGTGACCCGACCATCGGGTGCTGGAGAAATGTGGTCACCCAGACGCTTTGAAACACTTTCTGTGGTTTATAATAACAATAATTATTATTATTATTAATTTTTTTTTTTTTTGAGACGGAGTCTCATTGTCTCCCAGGCTGGAGTACAGTGGTGCAATCTTGTGTCCCTGCCATCTCCGCCTCCCGGGTTCAAGTGATTCTCCTGCCTCAGCCTCCTGAGTAGCTCGGATCACAGGCGCCCACCACCATGCCCGGCTAATTTTGTATTTTAGTAGAGACGGGGTTTCACCATGTTGGCCAGGCTGGTCTCAAACTCCTGACCTCAGGTGATCCGCCTGCCTTGGCCTCCCAAAGTGCTGGGATTACAGGTGTGAGCCACTGCACCGGGCCCGTCGCGGTTTATAATTAGAGATTTATCTGCTAAATGATGTCCTGTCCTCTCCCTCACACTGTGAGGTGACGTCTGTTTGAGTCACCTCTGTATTCCCCAAACCTGGGACAGTATTGGCTCAAATCCGTTCAGAAATGATTGACTGAATGAATGAATAAATGAATGAATACGTTTGGAGTCTCCTCTTCCCATTCCGCCCTCCCTCGTTCCCTCCAGCCCCCCAGAGACTGCCCAGCCCGCCTCCCACCCCCGACCCGGGAACTCCAGGGACTAGAGCGGGAGGGGCAGGGAGGGTGGGAGGGGGCGGTGGAGGCGGAGAGGTGGGAGGGCGGGGCTAGGGAGGGCTGCTCAGGGAGCCGGAGCCGCGACCAGGAGGCTGGGAGAGCCCCGCCCGCGCCCCTGGAAGTCTGCGCCGCGCCCCGCGCCCACCAGAGGGCAGCACCACTACGCGCGCGGACAAGGCTGAGACGGGACCGGCCTCACCCCCAGCCCCGCCCGGAGCCGCCCGGGGAAACTGAGGCCCGGCGTCCCGCCCAAGAGTACACACCCGGCGCCGGCGGGGAAACTGAAGCCCGGTGCCCCCGACCCCGCGGCCCGGCCCCACTCTGGCTCTGACGTCAGCTCCGTGCCCCAAATAACTTCCTCCCCGAGCCTCTTACGCCGCGGCGCCGCGCCCAGAGCCAGGCGGCAACACCGAGACTGTCACCACGGCCCGGCCTTCCCGGAGCCGCTTCCGCCCCGCCTGATGCCGGGAAGCACCCATTCTACCCGAGGGACGGCAGCCGGGGCCAGGGTCGGCCGCCTGGGCCGGGCTGGCGCGCGCCTGGGGGGCTTCTGGGGCCTGGTGTCCCGGGAGGAGGGTCGCTGCGGCCAACCCCGGACCCCGCCCCATGTCCCATCGCCTCCCCTGCCCTTGGCCCCACAAAAACCCCTGGCCCTGACTTTCCCACCAGCGCTGCCCAGCACCACTGTGTTCCGTCGGCGCTCCATAAAATACTGAATGAGGCCGGGCGCGGTGGCTCATCCCTGTAATCCCAGCACTTTGGAAGGCTGAGGACCGATCACGATGTCAGGAGATCGAGACCAGCCTGGCCAACATGGTGAAACCCCGTCTCTACTAAAATACAAAAAATTAGCCGGGGGTGTTGGCTAGTGACTTTAGTCCCAGCTACTCTGGAAGCTGAGGCAGGAGAATGGCTTGAACCCAGGAGGCAGAGCTTGCAGTGAACCGAGATTGCGCTCCAGCCTTGGCGACAGAGCAAGACTCCGCCTCAAAAAATTAAAATAATAATAATAATAATAATAATGAATGAAGCTAGACGGACTTCGCGTGCACCACGGTCAGCTTGGGGTCTGCTGGGTGTTCAGGGTCCAGGAACCAAGGCCAAAGGCACCCCGCGCTGCGCTGACTTGAGGGGTCTGCCCGGGGGTCTCAGGGTTCAGGGCCAGGTCACAGAGGAGTCGGCTCTGGGCGCTTCCTTCCTGAGAAGAGGAGCTGGACGGGCCGGGCCAACGGGTTGGGCGGCATAGCCGGGCCTGTGCTCATCTCCAGCATAAAACTCCACTTCATGGAGCCTGCACCTCGCTCCTGCTCCAACACTTCTGCCACCGCCGACCCCAGCCCTGTGCCCCAGCCAGGCCTGAGGACATGAGGCGTCCCGCTGCGGTGCCGGTCCTGCTGCTGCTGTGTTTCGGTGAGTGAGAAAGGTGCAGGGTCCGGGAGCTGCAGTCACCCAACAGGCCCCGCTGCACTGCCTGAGGTTTCAGCTCAGCCCCCTACTCCCTGGGACAGGCCAGGGCTGTGGGACAGGCCATCCCTCCTGCCCCTGAGCAGGTGGGAAGGCTCTAGATGTGTCAACTGGGGAGCCCAAAGTGGGGAGGCCAGGGTGGGAGGTGTGCGCACAGGCCGCAGAGGACCCCACTGCCATAACTGGGCAAGGCATCCTCCCGTGCCTCTCCGTGGGCTCCGGTGTGCCAGCTCTGGCCAGGCTCCCTGCTTCCTGCCACTTCATTCTCTCCAGCCTCTTCCCCTATTCTCTAGGTGAGGACAGAAGCCTTGTATGTGCAGGATGTGAACTCAGGCTCCAAGTGCCTGGACCATCATCCTTGTGGTGGGAAGGTGGCCGAGCCAGGGCTGCTGCCTGTGCCTGGAAGCCCCAGCAGGCTGTCTGCGGGCTCAATAGAGAGCTGGGGGCAGGGGGTGCAGGTGGCAGAGGGCCCTGTCCCCTGCTGACAGAGGAACTGGCAGTGCGCCACTGTGCTGTCTCCCAGTCCTGGGTCAGGGATAGCAGGTGCCAACCAGGGGGCCCCACCTGCCAGGTCCTCCCTGCAGGTCAGGACACTCTCTGTCAGGGAAACTCTCTCACATTCCTGGGCTAGCCTGGCCAGCCCAGCAGCCACCACACTTCCCTGTCCTCAAGTCACCTCCCAGGGCTGGGTCAGGTCATCCCAGGCTGCAGCTTAGCCAGGACTCCTGGCTTCCTAGTTCTCCTGGGCAGGAGGGCACCAGAGTGGCCCCTCTGGCCCGGCCTCCCCCACCCCATCCCCCCCAGCCTCCCAGCACAAGGATGATGGTGACTTCTGAGCGAGCCATCTGCACAGGAGGTGGAAGGCAGTGACTGCCCCTGAGCGGGGTGAGGAACCAAGGTCATTGCCAAAACTCTTGGGCAATGAGTTTTGCAGTCGGTTCACCAACAGCTATGACCAGAGTCTGGACTCCTGGATGCGTCCTCACCCCCAGCCCCAAGGTGGCACCCCCACCTGGTCTCTGGCTGGCACCCATTAGAGTCCTAGCTTCACCATCCCCACTAGCTACCAGCGAATCACAGGCCCAGGCCCCAAACAATGCTCCCGACATCCCCAGCACCCCTGTCTGTTGCTTCCAGCCCCCACAAGGCGCCCACCCTGGAAGGCTCAGCTCTCCACATCACCCATTTCCGATCAGCCCCCACAGCCACACTTGTGTCTCTCCACACATTCCCTGAGCTCAGGCCCCCCAGACACAGCCTTTGCCTTCTTGGAGCTCCTGTGCTAAGATAAGACTTGATTCTGGCTCCAGGGTGATGTAGACAGAGCTCCCATCAGAAGGACAGAGAGCTTGAGAGAGAGTATGCGGCTTCCAAGATAGACAATGCAAGCAGCAAGGAAGGCTTCCTGGAGGAGGCAGCATTCAGTTGGGCCTTGATCTCTAGATCAAGACTAGGACTTGGCTGGGCGCCATGGCTCACGCCTGTAATCCCAGCCCTTTGGGAGGCCGAGGTCAGGAGATCGAGACCATGGTGAAAGCCCATCTCTACTAAAAAATATAAAAAATTAGCCGGGTGCGGTGGTGGGCACCTGTAGTCCCAGCTACTTGGGAGACTGAGGCAGGAGAATGGCGTGAACCCGGGAGGCGGAGCTTTCAGTGAGCTGAGATTGCGCCACTGTACTCCAGCCTGGGTGACACAGCGAGACTTTGTCTCAAAAAAAAAAAAAAAAAAAAAAAAAAAAAGAAGAAGACTAGGACTTACAGAGACTAGGGGGAAGGGCATCCAGATTGTGGGGTGAGGGGAGCAAGCACTCAGAGGCCAGAAGACTCTGCCTAAATGAGAAGTACAGGGTTACTTCAGGAAGGAAGGATCTGCACGGGTAGGAGGCATCGCTGGAGGGGGCAGTGCTCAGGCAGGGAGCATAGAGACACAGCTTCTGCAGACTCCCAGAGGGTGAGAAGGCCTGACAGTATGCACTCTTCTGCAAGCAGGATCCTCAGGCTTGGAAGGAGCAAGGGGTGGGGGGGGGCAGGGAATAACCCTCCTGGGGGTGTTTGCATTTTAAAAGGGCACCTAATTAACACAAATTAATGAGCAGAACATCCAGGGCAGACTCTCCATTTCCCATTGCTCCTGACCCCGCGTCTGCAGGGCACCTCTTTGCCTGCCCTGCACCTTCTCCACCTCCTCCTCCGGCCCATCCACAGCTGCCCCCTCACCGCCTGCTGCCTTATCGTCCAGCACCCCCCAGGGGTGTCTCTGCCCACCAATGGTGTTGGGGAGGGTGCCCCCCAGACTGTGAGGCAGACAGGAAGGAAGAGGATGCCGTAAAAACCCTCGGGGTGCTTGAGCACTCCATGGCCACTTCCTGTCCCCACAGCCCCTTGACTCCAGGGGACTGGTTATCTTTTCCAAGCAGAGCGAAGACATGGTCCATAGCAGCTGACCTGGGTCCCAGAAGGCACTGGAGGTTAAGGGGAAGCTGAGGGCGAGATGTGGGGAGGTGCCTGTTCTAACCCCCCGCCCAGCTACGGGCAAATCTGCCCCCACAGAAGCAGACGCGCGGAGTGCGGGGGTGGTGAGAGGACTCAAGGCCAGGCAGTTCCAGGCTTTGCTACCCCTGGGGCTGTACACTGTGGTCCTGATTGGGGTCTCCAAGCTGGGGTAGAGGCTCCAGTGTTTGGTTAAAGGCCCAGCAAGAGGTCCTTTGTGTCCTGGGTGTGAGAGGCAATGGATCCCAGAAAATATGTCCCTATCCTTGGTTCCCCTGAACGATCCCATACCTTACTTCTCTTCCCGGCCCCTCACCTTATCCGCCCCAAAGTCCCCCTTGCACAGTCCAGCAGGGTGTCCTGGGTCTCGCCTGCAGAGCCTGCTGCATGCCTGAGAGAGGGGTCAGCTCTTGGGACTCTGGAATCTTGACAAGGCTGATCTCTGGTGGCCAATGCAGACCACTGTACCTTCTCTACCCCCCCAAGGCCAGGGAGAAGCCTGTGGGGCTCAGGCCTCAGCCTCAGGACCAAAGTGAGACTTGGGGAAGGAGACCTGCCCATTCCGGAGCAGACTATGAGAGAGCCTGGGCAGCTCAAATGCAGAGACAGTTCCTGGGCCTCTTCTGCTCCAAGCTGTTCCAGGAGAAAAGGCCAACTCCACAGTGTCAGGGCTGGAGGCTGGACCCTCCCCAGAAACTTCCAGACAAGGATGGGTGGGGAGTGTAGAGAGAGAGAACCCTTGCCAGGATGAGAAGGGGACATCTAGCCTGGGGATCCCTTCACTGGCACCTCCTGACTGGCTCCCCATGTGGCAAGGAGTATCCACCCTTGCAGATAAGCTCTGGCCCATGGGCCTGGGCCTGAGCATATGGCAGAGCCAGCCCTGGGGGGAAACTGCAGGCCTTTGGGCTCTCCTGTGAGGTCCCTCTGTGGACTGTCCTTCTGGAGTCCTCCGGAGCTGGGGAGGGTCAGTGGAGAGGGGCTGCATGGTTGGGGAGGGTAGGCCAGGCTGCAGCTGGCCTGGGTGATCACCCTCTCCTCACTTCCAGGGTCTCAGGTGGCCAAGGCAGCAACAGGTAAGCACCCAAGGCCCTGGGGTGGGAGGGACAGGAGCAGGCTGGACTGAGCCAGGGACACTCACACCCAGAGGGAATTCGGAACGCAAAGGGCACTGGAGAATTCCAGAGGAGGAGAAAGTGGGGGCTGCGTGGAACTGGAGCCCAGAAAGGAGAGGAGGAGGAAGGTCCACATGGTAGCAGGATGGCCAGCACAGAGCATTGAGGCGCAGCGCAGGACAAGGGCAGCAGGGTTTGAGGATCACCCTGAAAAGTGACCGGCCCCCTCTGGGTGGCTCCCTTGCAGAGGGCATGACACCCGTTCCATCCTTCCAGGCACCTGTTTGGGTCAGGCCCTGGGACAAGACCCTTCCCCGGGTTATCTCAGTGTCTCTGTGGCCCCCAAGAGGCAGCTATTAGGTTGCCCTTCCCCGGAAGGAGAGCGAGACTCGGGGGGGCAACTAGGGAGGGTCTGCCTGTATCCCAGGCTGCCCAGAACCTCAGGCCTGGGACTTCCCCAAGGTCTTCGGGCAGGTCAGGGGCAGGAGGGCCGAGGACTGGAGTGTGAGGCTGAGGGCTGGGCCTCGGCCATGGAACCAGCCCCAGTGAGGGCCCCCACCCACTCCCCATGCTCCCCCAGCCTGTGGGCACACCAGGATGCTGAACCGAATGGTGGGCGGGCAGGACGCGCAGGAGGGCGAGTGGCCCTGGCAAGTCAGCATCCAGCGCAACGGAAGCCACTTCTGCGGGGGCAGCCTCATCGCGGAGCGGTGGGTCCTGACGGCCGCGCACTGCTTCCCCGAGTGAGTCCACCCGCCCCTGCCCCCACCCACAGCGCTGACCGCGCCCCGCGCGCGGCCGGTTCAGCACCTCGGACAGCGCCCGCCGCGCCAAGTCCTGCGGGTGACCTCCCTGGGGGCTCCTGGTCCAGTCCCGCCTCCTTTCCAGCCAGATGCTTCCCTTAGGTCCAACCCCAGGGCTAACTGCCAACTGCAACCGCTGCTCCCGCCCGCGGGAGGTGCCTCGCATGGCCTCCAACCCCCTCCATCCTCTCCACCCACTCCCTGTGGGTCCCTGCGGAAGCCGCCAGCAGGTTCTGCACACCGGCCTGTCCTGTCCTTTCCCCATCCCGCACACACCTCAGCTCCACGACACTCCTCCCGGGAGGAACTCTGCTCACAAAGCCCAAGGACCAGACAGAATGGCCCTTCCTCCCCTCACCCACCTGAGCCACCCCAGAAAGCCCTGAGCAGAGGCCAGACCACCCAGCCCTCGGCCGTCTATGAACCACCTGGCCCCACACCTTCCGTGTGTCCCAAGTTCCTCACCTCACACCTCACCACCACAGCTCTAATTATTTTAAACCTCGCATCTTTTTCTTTTTTCTTCTTGATCTTTAAAAGAGTATCATGACAAAAAACCCACATCTTAAATTCAGATACTCATGGCCAGGCACGGTGGCTCATGCCCGTAATCCCAGCACTTTGGGAGGCCAAGGCGGGCAGATTAGTTGAACCCAGGAGTTCAAGACCAGCCTGGGCAACATAGCAAGACCCTGTCTGTACTTAAAAAAAAAAAATACCCAGGTGCAGTGGTGCCTGTGGTCCCAAGTACTCAGGAAGCTGAGGTGGGAGGATGGCTTAAAGCCAGGGGTTGGAGGTTGCAGTGAGCGACAATTGCATCACTGCTCTGCAGCCTGGGTGACAGAATGAGAACTCTGTCTCTAGGGGGAAAAAAAAATCGGAAACTCGGGCTGAGAGAGGGCAGGTCACCTGCCAGAGGCCCACAGGTGGTGTTGGCCCTGCTGCACCTGGAGGGTGGTTCTCTCCCAGCCAGCCTTTCAGGTAGGCACTGTGGCTGTCCCCATAGCACAGATGCGAAAGCTGCGTCACAGAGAACTTGTTAGGTGACTTCCCCAAGGTCACACAGCGGCCAGGGGTGGAGGTGGAAATCTGAGTAGGGCGGTCTGGCTTCAATGTAAACATGCATCACTGCTGCACCTGGCTGTCCTAGAGATGGCTCTCAAAGACAGCATGCAGAGAGAGGTGTGGGGCACGGTGGTGGCCAGAGAAGGAGCCCCAGCCCCTCCCGGGCCTGTCCCCACATGAGGGGCAGCCTCACACGGCCTCTCTGCTTCTCCCGCCAGCACCTCTGAGACGTCCCTGTACCAGGTCCTGCTGGGGGCAAGGCAGCTAGTGCAGCCAGGGCCGCATGCTGTGTATGCCCGGGTGAGGCGGGTGGAGAGCAACCCCCTGTACCAGGGCATGGCCTCCAGTGCCGACGTGGCCCTGGTGGAGCTGGAGGCACCAGTGTCCTTCACCAATTACATCCTCCCCGTGTGCCTGCCCGACCCCTCGGTGATCTTTGAGACGGGCATGAACTGCTGGGTCACTGGTTGGGGCAGCTCCAGTGAGCAAGGTAAGGAAACATGGCTGGGAAATAACGAGGGATGTGCCTCAAGAAGGCCCAGGGTGGCTTGGGGGCCACTCTGAACCCACAGTCTTCCTGTTGCTGTATTAATACACACACACGGTCTCTGTTCACATAGGTGGGGCTGAGGGGAGCAGCAGCAGACCCAGAAGGAAGAGGGGGTGACGGGAGACGGGGACAGAAAGGGCCCAGCCTGCTGCCTGGAAGGAGGGAGGATGTCTGCCCCACAGTGCCCTAGGCCAGAGATAGTCTAAACATGAGGAAAGGGCAGGCAGGATGGAGTGGTGGTTCCCGGGGGCCGTGGGTTCTTGATGAGGAAGTCTGTTGAGCCCCGGGCTGTTCTGACCCTCCCCAGACCGCCTGCCCAACCCGCGGATCCTGCAGAAACTCGCTGTGCCCATCATTGACACGCCCAGGTGCAACCTGCTCTACAGCAAAGACGCTGAATTTGGCTACCAACCTAAAACCATCAAGAATGACATGCTGTGCGCTGGCTTCGAGGAGGGCAAGAAGGACGCCTGCAAGGTGGGAGCAATGTGGTGTCCACGGGGACTCAGTCCCCGCCTCCAGGCCCAGGGCAGGGTGGGATCATGCCCTGCTCCATGGGCTGTGCATTGCACCAGCTGAGCAGCTTGCTTCGAAAAAGCAGATTCCGGGGCTGGGCACGGTAGCTCATGCCTGTAATCCCAGCACTTTGGGAGGCTGAGGCAGGCGGATCACGAGGTCAGGAGATCAAGACCATCCTGGCTAACACGGTGAAACCGTCTCTACTAAAAATACAAAAAATTAGCCAAGCGTGGTGGTGGGTGCCTGTACTCCCAGCTACTTGGGAGGCTGAGGCAGGAGAATGGCATGAACCTGGGAGGCAGAGCTTGAAGTGAGCAGAGATCGTGCCACTGCACTCCAGCCTGGGTGACAGTGAGACTCTGTCTCAAAAAAGAAAAAGCAGATTCCTGGACCCCACCCCAGGAGGGTCAGTCAGTGGTTCTGGGGTGGGGCACAGGAAACTGCATTTTCAACACACACACCCCCTAGTTGATCTGGGGACAGTAAAAAAATAGGCACTGTAGTCAATCGACTGGCAGGAGAGGGGGAGCCAGGCAGGGAGGCTCTGGGATGGAGAGAAGGAGTCCAGTGTGGAGCTACTTGCCTCCTGTGCGGCTGCAACTGAGTCTCTGGGAACTCAAGGTGGGCTGACAGTGCCTCTGCCTCCCCCACAGGGCGACTCAGGCGGCCCCCTGGTGTGCCTCGTGGGTCAGTCATGGCTGCAGGCCGGGGTGATCAGCTGGGGTGAAGGCTGCGCCCGGCAGAACCGCCCAGGTGTCTACATCCGTGTCACTGCCCACCACAACTGGATCCATCAGATCATCCCCACACTGCAGTTCCAGCCAGCAAGGTCAGGCGGCCAGAAGCCAGACCCTCGGGGCCAGAAGCCCCTTGAGCAGAGCTCTGCACCCAGCCTGGCTGCCTACACCATCCTGCTGGTTCTCCCAGCGCTGCTGTTGCACCCCTGAGCCCCACCAGACTCATTTGTAAATAGTGCTCCTTCCTCCCCTCTCAAATACCGTTATTTTATTTATGTTTCCTCCAATAAAAACCCAGCCTGTGTGCCAGCTGCCCACGTGGGGATCCTTGGGCGACCCCAGCTGGTGAGGAGCTGTGAGTTGCAGAACAAGGCCCAGGCGGGAGATGTGGAGGGCTCTGGTCATCTTTGAATCAGCAGAAGGGAGCTGCAGCTGGTGTCTGAGGCGAGCGCAGCACCAGAGCATGGGACCCCTGTCATGTGCCTCGCACAGGAGGCCCCCTGCTGCCACCTGTTCCTCTGTTCCCTCACCTCGAAGGCTGCCCCAGGGTGGACACTGCGGACAGCGACGGACACATGTGGAAAGGCCCTCAGGGCCATGCAGGAGCCGTGCCTGGGGGAGAGGAGGGCATGGAGGGGCTGGCTGGGCAGGGGCCCCTCAGCCTCCCAAGCCTGCACTTCTGGCTGCCCGTGTCTCGGTGCCACCCTTCTCTAAACCACTTCAGCAGGAGTGGTGACAGTTGTCCCCCTCGGGTGGGTGCCCACACCTGTGCTTTCCTGCTCCTGGCACCCTTTGTCTCCCTGTGTCCTGGTGTCTCCCCTTGACCCTTGGCTCCTCTTCCTCCGCCCCATTCTTCAGTCTCCACCCCCATGCCGGAGTCCAGAGCAGCACGTGGTGGCAAGGGGGTTAGGCTGGACATGCACATGAGTACATCACACCCACACACACCTGTGCACATGCACACAGGCACTGTGGCCTGCACGGCGCCAGGAAGAAATCAGGCCCGGGGTATTCACCGAGGAATCAAACCAACACCCACTCAGCAAGCAGCTGCTGGGGACCAGCCCTGGGGACACCGTGGGGAGCAAAACAGAAGGAATTCCCCGCTGGGCCCGACCCACCTCCCCAAGGGCTGCCCAGTGGCCCCCGTGGGCCATTTCTTGCACTCATCCAGCCCATGGGCAGGCGGGCAGGTCTGGGGGGCCTGTGCGCACAGCCCCATGGTGGAGCAGATGCACAAAGCCCAGGCAGAGGGAGAGACAGGCCCAGGGAGCAGCACTGGGTGGTCCTAGCCGAGCAGGGACTGGCCAGGCCTCGCAGCCTTGGAGAGCCCCCAGTGAACCTGCACCCTGCTCTGGGCTGTGCAAGGAGCCCCATGCCCCCGTGGTCAGGGGGAGGCTACAGGTTAGATGGTCTCAGGAGGGCAGCCCCTGCTGTCTTTGTGCTGAGACCCCACCCAGACCCAGGATGTCAACAGGCAGATGCCCATGGGAGAGGAGCAGAAAACACTCTCTGCAGAGACTAGGGGTTGAGAAGAGAAAACAGGTCTATTCCATGCAATTAACAGCTCCCACAAAGCACGCTGAGAGAAGGACGCTAGGAAGGGACCAGTCCAGGTTGCCACAGGTCGCTTTTCCACCCTGGGGCGGGGGTGCAGCTCAGACTTTGCACGCTGCCACCAAGCAGGACTCTGAGCCATCTGCCAGGTGGGTGGCAGCAGGGCCCCTGCCAGCTCCAGGAGGAACTCAAGGGAAGAGCCTGGCACAGGACTGCGCACGTTTTGTGGCTCCCAGGGAAGCAGGCAGAGCAGGCGGCAGCCTTCATCCCCAGGCTCAGCTGGCCCATGTGCGCGCGCGCGCGCACACACACACACCCCCCATACCCATGCCACTCACAGGCACACACCACATGCCACACATCACATACAGCACATGTGCATGCCACACACACCATGTGCACACAGGCACACACCACACCCACACCATGTACAGCCAGTACGTACACACACACACACCACACACAGCGGGAGCCCCGGGAAAGAAGTCTGTGGGCTCCGTTCGGGAGCGGTGAACTGCGGTGAGGGGTCAGCCACAGGCTGGGCATCCCTGTGCCAAGCCCCAGGCCTGGGAACGCTGGGGAGGAAGAGCTGGTCTGAGGGCAAACTGACCCATCTTGGGGGACACGGCTCAGAGTGCAGAGGTGCCAGAAGTCACCACCCCTCACACAGACGCCACATCAGGGCCTTGGTGGCCGTACTGTGGGGTCAGCTCTTTATTACCCCAGCCAGCCACTGCCATGCGCTCTAGGAGGGAGGAGGGTGCCAGAAGTCCCTGCTGAGTGGACACCAATAAATGCAGGGATGTCGAGGATGGTGCCAGCTGCTGGAGGGCTCCAGTCATGGGGTCTGCAGGAAGCCTGTGGGGGATGGGCACCCACGCGAGGCATCTGCACGTGCCCCGCCCCTGCCTCCTTTTCTGCCCTCACACTGGGCTTCCTGGAGTGGGGCGGGGCCCCAGCCCCCACAGTGGGTGGGCTATGCCGGAGCCCTAGGTCTGAGGAGGAACAGGGCTCCCTCCCTGCCCAGCAGACCCAGCGGCCCTGAGCGTCCTCGGCTTCAGGATCCAAACTGCACGGCTTGTCTGCTTTCCAGCCTTTTGCTTGGATGGGAGACCTGCTCCGGGCTTTGGCTAGGGATGCCTGCCATGCTGAGGCCTCTCTCAAGTGCCCACAACTCTACCCGGTCAAGGGGTTGCAAGGCCTAGCCAGGCTCCTGGTGGGAGTCAGGCAGCGGGAAGACCCCTTGGAGCAGAATCTGGGTCTCTCCCCTGCTCCCAACCCCTGTGCCGGCCTCATGCTGGGCACCTGGAAGCCCAGTCAGCCACTACACCCCTCACCAGGGTGCTGGGGTCAGGCTGGGCCAGCCACACACCTGGAAACAGGATGGACAAGGCCACTATAGCCTGAGGCTCTGTGACCTCAGACAGCCAGGCCCTCAGGGACACCATGAATGGGAATCTCCTTGCAGGGGGGCAAGGAGTCCAAGGACCAAGCTTTCGCAGAGCAGCCACCAGGGGAAGTCATAGCAGCTGGGGAGGGGGTACCAGGACCCCAGGACCTTCTCAGGAAGCTCCTGCTGTCACCACCTGGGCTGCAGGCTAAAGTGAGGGAGGAGAGGTGGACATTAACTTGAGGTATCAGGACTTCCAAAAAAAACATCACTTGAGCTGGGCGCAATGGCTCACGCCTGGAATCCCAGCTGCTTGGGAGGCTGAGGCAGGAGGATCACTTGAGCCCAGGAGTTCAAGACCAGCCTGGGCAACGTAGCAAGACCCTTGTCTCTTAAGGGAAAAAAAAAGGCCCTTGTACATGGTCTCTAGTCCCCCAGGCTGGGGGTGTGATGTCTGCTGGAGGCAGGTGAGGTGTCCAGGCGGAGCAGGGTGCAGGGACAGGCTATGCCGCTCTGATCCAGTGGCTCCAGCCAAGCTAGCACCCCGTGGACTGCCCGGCTCTGCCCCGGTCATCGACTGAGAGGCAGAGCCCCGAGTGAGCCGTGGCGGCCAGTGGGGCTGGGCGGCTTGGAGAGGCAGCACCTTGGTCCAAGCGACCTGGGTTGGCATTTCCCTGCATCTTAAGACCATTAACAGCTGCTACGCTCATTCATAAATACACAATTTTATTTGCTATTTTCAGGGGAAACTTAGGCATTAAACTGTAAGCTGATAAAATACAATACCTAAAAAAGTATAAAAGTATAAATATCCCCTCAGAATAAATTTTAGTGAATTAAGTCTTAATATCTTTAAATTAAAAAAAACCACAAGCCTATGTACTATGTCAAGGTCAAAAGTCAAACAACGCTAAGCGGCCAGCAGCTCCCCAGAGAGGATGCCCAGGAGCCCCAGCGGCCGTCGTCCTCCCAGGCTCTGCTGGGGAGGACAGGGTCGACCGTGGCTAAGTCTGCCTTCTAGAAAGGCTTTTATAAATTGTTTAAGCCAAACATGTAACAACATACAAGAGACCTTACAAAAACGAGGAGGTAAGTCCTAATGCTGGAGAACTGGTTAATCAGGTGACTGGCAAAGAAGAGGATGAGGCCTAGGCAGGAAGTCTCCAGAAGCATTGGAAACCAGACAGTGTCAGAGCCTCTGACCTGCAGGCGGGAGGCCGGTGGTCAGTCTGCACAGCGCCCCTTGGGAAGCCTGAGGTCCGGAAGCAAAGCGCTTGGAGCCTGCCCTGCACGCCAGGTCCCCAGACTCTGACAGGTCCCCACAGCCAGCTGAGAAAGGTCTGTTTTCAAAGCATGCGGGCAGCGGTTTCTAAAGGAATCCCAGCAGCTCCCACGGCATGTCGGGCAGAGCCCGTGCAGGTCGAGTGAAGTCCCAAACATCCCAGAAAGAGGGAAGGCTGCATAGTTATACAAAGAAAATGAGAGAGCGGCGAGAGAGAGGCATTTGTGATGCTCTGTAAACATCCCGAATTTTCACCGTGACCCAGACCTTCAGCTCCAGAAGCCAGTGGACAGGCCTCCAGCTCAACCTCTATGCCAGGCGCAACAAGGCACTGACAGGCGCCAGCTCCCCGTGAGCCCGCAGTGGGAGGGATGAGGCGACACTGCTACCTCACGCTCACGGGTGGAACAGATCAGTCTGCACGCAGCAAGCCCTGTGGGCATTTCCAGAGTATAAACACTGGGGAGTCTATCCACATGGAAAAGGGGTACAAAGTTCTCTCGCCTGGAAAATACAAATTGAGAAGCCTGGACTATCCCGGGCTTGGTCAGGCGGGGTTGGGGCCTGTCGGAAGAAGGCCCAGCCTCGGAGTGACACCGGGAAGTCGTGGCGACGTAGAAGCCGCCTGTGTCAGGAGCTCTGCGAGGCTGAGACACCGGCGATCCCGCCTGGGAGGCAGAGCAGACTCCCTGACCGACACTAGGGCCTGGCGGTTGGACCAGAGGCCACGACGCGCTGGACACCGATGCGGCTGCGGCCGCTTCCTGCCAGTGAAGCCCAGGCTGCTTTTCCAGACTGTGTAGCACCAAGAACGCTTCCTTCACACCATCTTCAGTATTGAGCGGGTTGACTGGGAGCGTCTGCCTCAGTCCCATGTGGCACTTGGAAAAAACAGATCGAGGCCCCCCCCGAGAGGCAGTGCCCACCCGGCCGCTGCGCTCCCCCCACCTGGGGACGTCTGGCCTTGGACAGCTGGGCTCGTCTCTCACCACCCACCTCAGAGGCAAAAAAGGATTCACACCCAGATCTCTAGAAAAATGATCAAAAGCAGGTTTCTTCTCACAGCCAAGCTTCCTGGACATGGCAGTTCATTACATCTTGGGAAAACGTAAATCATTTCTTCAGCTGTCAATACTATGTCTCTTACATCCTTGAACCTCGTTCTTGCAAAATCTGAAAAACACCAAATGCATAAAATGAGGACTTGGGCCCTGGGCTAGGGAGGTGGCCCTGACCAGGCGCCTGCTGCAGAGAACAGAGCCCACAGGCCTGGGGTCAGCTCGGGGGGCCCTGAGAACCCATCAGCACCGGCCAGGCTCTTGGGGACTCAGCTGGCAGGCCCAGGACCTTCACCGGGGTGACCGGCATATCTCCAGGCCCCACACAGGAAGTGCTCACTGTGCACGGCAGCCCCTCCCAGGCCCACCCAAAAGTGCTGACTCCTGGCCCTCTCAGCCCACTCGGTCCCGGGTTTCAGACATGAAGTGCAACTCGGCCCGTGGGTCCCTCAGCAGTCCCCGCTCCCCGATTGTCTCCCTCTGTTCCTCTATGCCCACTGCAGCCCCCACCCCCACCCCGACACCCAGACCCTCCTGGAGATGCCCCTCGCCCAAGCCCTCGGCCCTGCACCTCAGCCTGGCCAGTCCACCTCATGTGCCGGCCCCTCCCGGCTGCCCCATGGAACACCGGCCAGCCCTCAGAGGCCTACCCCAAGTGCAGATCACGCTGTGGGGACCCCTCCTCATCTGGACCACGGCAGCCCTGCAGAGTCCACCACCCCTCGGCCCCTGCCCTCCCCACTCTCTGACCTCCTCAAAACTCTTCCTTGGGGTTTTCCTCAAAGCATCTTTCCTCACCAGCATCCAGGAAACCCCCGAGGCCACCCCCAAGTCAGCCTGGGCTCCCCTGAGAACAGGCTCAGGCGCTGGTCAATGCTGCTGAGCTGAACTCCCAAAATGAGCCACGGCAGCCCCAGAGACCAGGTGGAGGGGAAACCAGCCCACGCTCCCGGGCAGGGAGCTTCGGAGCCAGCCAGCCTCACTGTGCGTGGCCCACAACGGCTGTCTCCATGTGTCACGTGAGGGCTGTGAAACACCGGGTGGGGCAGCAATGCCCGGGCCCTCGCCGGGCACAGCCTCCCAAAGGTCACTGCCATGCTGCACTGACCAGAAAGACGGCAGTGGTGAGAGGTGCATGCCGCCCCAGGCTTGTTCCGAAGGCTCCCGGAGGCCATGTCCCCTGAGCTGCTCAGCCTGACTCCAATACTCCACCCCCAACGGTGCACCCGAGGCTCAGTGCCCTGGGCCACTTCTAGCTCGAGGCTCCCACTCACTCCCCAGTGCCTCGGAGGAGCCCATCCCGCAGGCCAGCACATCCCTCCCTGGGCCAGGGTGATACCCAAGTTTACTAGGATGTCTGGAGTTGACTCAGGGAGACAGTGCAGCTCCCAAGCCCCCACCAGCCCTGTGTAAAACTAAGCAGTGCAGTGGACAGGCCGCGAGTACCGTGGCATCGGAGCATCCGGGAGCCCCAACAGCTCCCTCCTGATGAGGGCAGGAGACCCCCTGGAGACCTGCAGCCAAAGCGCTGTCCTTCACCCTCCCAAGACCGGCCGGGGCAGCACTAGCTACTCTGTCTACTCTCACCCCAGGCTGAGACCCACGTCTTTGGGACACACTCTCGCCCTAGGCCATCTTCCACAGGAAGGCCCAACTGCAGACACCAACCAGGGGGCCCTTGAGCCTGTACCCCATGGCCAGGCACCCCCACAGGAAGGCAGGCACGGGTGGCTGAGGAGCTTGCAGGACACGCTGGTCTGGGAAGCTTGAGCGCAGCAGGGATGCCGCGGGCTTTGGCAGCTGAGATCGGGGTCTGCTGTCTGCTGCACTGGTCCTGACCCCTTGGCCCTGAGCCTGTGGCCTGAGCCAGACAAGGTCACCCACTAGGGCTGCCAGCAGGAGTGGCACTCCCTACCCAGCCTCCAGGAAGGGCTCATGTGTTCGCGACTACTGACGTCCACAGCCTGGCCTGACATAAGCACCCTCCAGTCATCTCAACAAACGCCCCAATACTGTCCCTGGGCGTCTGCCCCCACAGCAACAGCCCCACCGCCCCCCAGACAGTGCTACTTCGGATCTACAGCTGGCGTGGAGTGTGGAGGGCTCTTGTCAACTACGGGGCAGAGACAGACACACAGGGAGGGTCTGCAGCAAGGGTCAGCTGGGGCCATGGGGTCAAGGAGGCCACGGAGCTCACCATGACATTCACACTTAATCTGAGCCACTCCCTGGGTGCCCCTCGTCCTCGTCGTCACTCTGGCGGCGTGCAGCGTGCAGCAGGGGAGAAGACAGGCTGTCAGGACAGTGCGGGTGGGCGGCTGCCCCGGGCTCAAACCCCCACACCCGGTGACCCTCCAGTGAGGCCACGCCATGAAGAGACACACAGGCTCAGGGGCTCTGCCACATCTCAGAGGTGAAACTTCCCGGTGTGAGGCAGCTGCATCGCGTGATCTGGGGCTGCTCCTGTCCCACCACATGCTGAGGGGCTGAACCCTGTCCAGAGGCGCCTGGCCTCTGGCCCCACTCCTGGCAGATGGCACTAGCTCGCAGATCTTGGCCTGATAGGAGGGCCTCTGCTGCCTGGGCTCTGTGGACCCCACTGCATTGGCCCCACTGCTGTGGGAGAGAGGGTGGGGCCCTGGGTGACAGGAGGTAAGACTGGGATCAGCCATGGTGGCAGGCGGCGGACCTACCCATCGAGCGTGGCTATGGAATGGAGCCCCAAAAACACCAAAAACCCTCTCCTCAGCCGCCGGGCACTGCTCGACTCCGGGGGAGACCCTGGCCTCTGCCCAGGCGCCCACCCTTGCTGATCTGAACCTGTCTCTCTGTTCCTTGGGAATAAACAGCAGCCCCGAGTTCAAGTGCTCTGTGAGCTCTGCGCGGCCTTCTAACAAGCTCTTGAGGGGCTGGTGTGGGAAGCAGCTGTGCTCATGTGTGACCACCTTCGCCTGCAACAAGTACAACCCCTTGCTCCTGCCACCGCTGACTGGAGTGTGGACAGCTGCCCAGCAGCACCAGGTCACACATGCTGCAGGGACACCAGGGACGGGGCCTGCAGACCATGCGGCCTGTGCAGCCCAGCCACACTCAGGTGCCTCCATCACAGTCCTCCAGCTGTGGCCCCGGCAATTCCCCACGGCCTCCTGAGGCCCTGGCCTGAGCTCTGCCTCCGGGGCACTGCTGACACCACCCCCATCAAGAAGCCACCACAGCTGCCCCACTTCAGAGCAGGTATTTTTGGAAAATGAAATAGGGCCACATTCTCAACCACAAATGGATTTGGGGTCATGCCTGGAGCTTCCTCACAGTACAGAGCGTGTCCTCTCTGCAGCTGCCAAGCCACCTGAGGGATAAGAGCCCAGGGGAGCTTGGTTATAAAAACTCAGCTCAGAAATAAAAAACTTCTAAAAATAAAACCATTTAGAAAAGAGCCCTACGACTGCTCCAAGAGGAAGAGAAGCGCCTCCCTGTGACTGAGCTCCAGGGGTCGCCTCCTAGGCCTGAGATTCAAATGGAAGAGCATCTCCAAGCCTGGCAGTGGAACCCCAGCTTCCACCCTGGCTGTCGCTAGCCAGGGCCTGTCCTAGCCCTATACTGCCCCGGCCTCGAGGAACAGTGGTGGAGCAGGACTGCCCTCTGCTCACAGCAAGAGGGCAACGGGCAGCCAGCAAGGGAGGCTCTGGGCCAGGACAGTCGCCCGTGGTGGAAAGGCTGCAGTGACCGGGCCACAGGCCTCCAGGAGACACGCTTGGTGGCCCCGCCCCTCTGTTCCCAAAGGCATACCTCCAAAGGCCGACTCGGAGAGGCTCACAGGGACAGTCCTGGACTGCTGGTGGCTGGCCAGAGGCCCCCAGCCAAGAGTCTGCGGTTGCCCAGGTGTCCCTGGTTTAATGCCACCAGTTAAAAACCTTCCGGTTCTGGCCTCTCATGGCACCCACTCAACACCCTTTGCCAATGCCCCGAGCCTTCACCCCAGGCTGGCTCCCCACAGAGCCTGCCCCACCACCCAGGCTCTCCCAGACCCATGCGGACCCCAGCCAAGGGCTCTCCAGCCACCACCTGGCTCTGAGGTCCGGGAGTCCTGCCAGGTGGAGCTGGCCCAGGCCAAGGCCGGATTCTGCTCAGATGGTCACATTTGTCCATCTTGGAGACTCAACCTTAAGAATGTGCCCAGAGGAAATGCCACCAGAATGGGTCACCTGTGGGCAGGGCCATGGGGCCAACTGAAAGCAAATGAGGCAGGGGTCCCTGCATTTCACCCCAGCTGCCTGCCCCACAGAAAACAGAAGGGCCTGAGCCCCCACATAGTGCGCCAGTGCTGCCAGGCTGGGTGCCACACAGGGCCCACTCCGTGCAGCCTGAGAATCCCAGGGCCTGCAGGACACCCTCCTCTCAACAAAGATGAGGCCCAGACAGTGGCTGAGCCAGGGTGCCCACCCCTGCACTCAGGGATGGCCCAGACCCCCACCACGACAACTGGACCCACACATCCCTGCACTCAGGGATGGGCCCAGATCCCTATGCCAGCCAGGCCTCAGCGTCCCAAGTCCTCACTCACACAGCAGAGGCTGTGCCCTGGGAACAGAGAACCCTGGGTCCCCTGAGACACAGCCCTCAGTGGCATTCCTAAGAGCACAGCCCCTGCAGTAGGCCCAGGGGCCCCTTCCAGGAGCAGCTCTGCGTGCAGGCTGGGAGGCCGCAGGGGCTTACTGGGAGCCTGTGTTGACAGACCCTGTCCCAAGGGAGACCATGCGTCTGACCAGTCGGCAAGGCCACTGGGGCGGACACTGGGGGCTTGATGAGAATGGCAGGAAAGGAGGAAGCTCTGAGAGGGCAAGAGCCTTCCCACCCAAGCCTGCCCCAGGCTGGGGCCGTCCCAGCTCTCACCTTGGCCTTCTCGCTGGGCTCACTGGCTGTACCGTATGGGGTGTTGTGCAGCTCCTTGGACACCACACAGAGGAACTCCGCCTGGTCTTCGTTCCCATAGTTGTAAGAGGAGCCTATGCTGACCAGCTGCAAGGGAAGACACAGCCTGAGACGCAGCCCATTGAAGCCTGAGAGAGACGCAGCCAGGCTGACAGGCCCAGGCTCAGGACGTGCCTGCCACCGTGAAAGCTGCAGCAAAGACTGCCGACGCCTGAGGAAATGGATGGAAAACAAAGCCCCAGAACACCTGCACGAGCACACGTGCGGCACCCCCACACCATGGCATGGCACGGGGCGAGCTCGTCCTCTGCGAGGACCCTGAGCTTTTCTTGGCGCTTCCAGCTGGGATAAAAGGGGCCGCTGCCCGAGGGGGAGGGGCACAGAAGGGTCCCTGAGCTGGGGTGGAGGGAGAGGGGCAGCGGAAGGAGAGTGGAGGGCGGCTCTGATAGCCTGGAGGGAAGAGCCTGGGGCCCGCTGACTGAACCGAAAGCCGCTGGAGGAGCTGTGCTGCCCAGGAGTTCGGCCAGGGTGGGTCTGCTGCAGCCTGCTGGGCACACCCTTGGGCCACTCCAACCTGCCTCCCTCTGGGTGACCAGGCAGGCCAGGCCATGCAGGTCCAGGGCCAACCTGTCTCTCTGGCCAGGCATCTGGCCCATCATGGCTGGCTAATCTGGGCCCCTAGGAACTTCTGTGCTTTTAAAGGGAAAATTAAAATGCAATATGCAAATCACAAAAAGCATGCCAGCAGCACACCACCAAGCCAAAAAGCAGCTGGGTGGCACTCACAGTTTGGCCTCCCTATGACCTGCACAGTTGGACCAATGGCCGGGAGAGCAACCCGCAGTTAGCTGCTGTTCCTGTGCCGCTGGCGGCTGACCCAGTGGGCAACAGTGGACCCAGCCCAGTGAGGCGGCCACAGGGGTGCTGGCATGGGCCTGAGCAGCTAAGGGTACCCCTGGGAGCACTCATGGCCATGCCCACCGGAGCCCCTGTGTCCTCACAGGCACACCAGCCACTTCCAAGCCTTGTTCGCAATCCCCTGCTGACCACTGGGGACCCTAGGTCCGGTCTGGCCACCTCCCAGCACCCCGCAGGGTCCCACCCCACAGCCAGGGCAGCTGGTCAGCCCAGCAGCTTCCCTACATGAACTGGGAGAAGGGGTCGCCAAGGGATGAAGCGTGCCAAGCAGTTCATAATCAAGGAACGGGGAGGACACCCGTTCTTTGCAATAGGTTTGGAATCCACCCAGAAGCGCTAAGGGCAAAGACCTGAAGCTGCCCCGAGAGGGAGGTGCCCACTACAGGCAAGACACATCGCTCCCTCCCAGCCAGAAAAGTCACAAGACAGCTGCAGAAGAGCACAGGTGCCACATGGGGATAGCCCTGTTCACGGACCCCGAGCTGCTGACACAGTTTCCCAGGGCCCCTTGACAACGGGGAGGTGGGGCTTGCCTAGCAGTGGAGATTTCTGTTCCCATGGGAGCCTCTGGCACGATTCTGGTGAGGTCAGAGCATGAGAAACATGCAGCCGCCAGTGCAGGGCAGGGCCCAGGCTGCTGGTCAGCTGCCCTGTCAGCACAGAGACCCACAGTCACCCCGGTCCCCAGCCCAGAGGTTCAGGGTGGACGGTGGGATGCAAATGTCTTTAGTGACATTTTAAGGGGGGGCTCTGAGTACCCTACAATGTGATTAGTTTGAAAGACTCAAAGGAAAAGGTAGCTTTCATTCAGAGGGACACTGGCTGAGCCTGTCACTCCCACAACCTGTCAGGGCCACTGGGTCGTGGACAGAATCTGCCCCAGACAGAAGCAAGTGACAGAGGAAACTCTTAGGACAGGGAGGGCTGGGCAAGGTCACTGTCCCCACCCTCAGTGTCTGCCTAGCACCAGGAACAGTGGCAGCCAGGCCGTGGGCAAGGGTCCCCCACTCAGAGGCCATGACTCATGCGTCCTGAGGTCCCCGATGACAAGCCACAAGGCCACAGCACAGTGGCCCATGCAGCACTCAGGTGGCTCCCATGGAAGCTGCTGAAGAAGGCATGCCCTGCACAGACCCATCAGACCCCACTCGCCACAGCTTGGTAAAACCTGGCGGAAAGAAGGCACGGGGGCCTGGCAGCACCTTCCAGCACAGGCAGGAAGGGAGGCAGCCTGAGAAGGGCATCAGGGCCTCCATATGCTTCACTGGAGTGAGCTGTGGGGGACGGGGGTGTGCACTGAGTGGTGGGCTTACCAGGAGGCTCTGGGGACACCAATCCCCTGGTCACACAGAGGTGCCAGGTGATGTGAAGAAAGTGCAGCGCTGGGAAGAAGAGGCAGGCCAGGGAGGAGGGAAAGGTATGGGGCAGAGCCTAAGACACCTCTGCCCACCACACTCGAACTCCCACGGCTTCTCCAGTGGAAACAGGGTGCAGGCCACTGTCATGAGCACCCCCAGAACTGCAGGAAGACTCCAGCAGCGAAGTCTGCATTTCCAGGAGCACTGAGCCCTGAGCCATTGTGAGTACAAGTTCAGCTGCAGCATGGCTGCCGCCAGCCTGGCCACAGCCCCTCACCTGCTCAAACTTCCAGCCGTCAGACATGGTGGACACCATCTGCGTGAGCTCCTCCTCCTGGCACTGCAGCACGCGGTACACATGCTTCACAGGCACCTGCAAGAACAATGGGCACAAGTAAGGGTGGGCCACCCATGTCCCGCTGCTGCCTGCGGCCCCAGCCCAGGTGACCCAGGGAGGCTGAGGTTCACTCTCCAGTTCTCAGCGCAGGGCACGAGGCCCAAAGCAACCCTGAGCACATCCACAAAAGCAAAACACGCGGCCCGAACAGCTGCTGTTTTCTGCTTCCTCGTTCGCCTCCAAAAATATTTCTATTTCTAAGTTCCAAAATAAAATGAGTCATGTTCCTGAAATCCCAAGAGCACCTGTGGCTCGACATGACGACACGAGAGCGTCCATTTCTGCTCCGCATGCAGGAACCATGCAGCCCTGAATTCACTGGTCAGGAAAGGCTCTGGCAGGCAGGGCCCTGAGAGCCAGTGGCTGACACAGCTCACTCCCGGCTACCAGAAGAGGCTCCTGAACTTGCGCAGCAGCCTGGACTCAGGCCTCCCCAAGGCTGAGCTGCTTCCCAAAACTCCATCCACCTCCTTATCTCCCACCTGCCTGGCACACTTGCTGTGCCCCTCTAGGCAGCTGTGGTCCTGGAAGTGATGGTGAGCCAGCAGGGCCGCCCGCCTGCATGGAGCTGCTCCCCAGTGGGCAGGGCGGCCCCATGTCTCAGACACAGTCATTACAGAGGACTCCGGCTACAGACAGAGCTGGATGGAAACATAGCAGTGAGAAAGGGTTCAGGGATCCTTGGTCCTTGACCTTAAGATGGTGACTCATGACAGGGATGCATGAGTGACAAAGGCACACAGTGGCCTCGAGGTCACACAACCGAGTGCCTTCTTCTGCAAGACAGTAAGACGCTACTGTGTGTCACAGCAAGACTGGACTGCAAGGACTCTCCCACCTGCACCATTTCTCACCCACCTGCGTCATACGGGCAGGTAGACTGAGGCAGGGAGCACCCACACAGCCCGGTCACACAACAGGGAAAAAGGCAGGCTGGACAAGGTGACCCAGGGCGTGGGACACAGCTCCTGCCCCACAGATAAGGAGCCCCTCCAGATCCCTCAGTGGTGCCAAGGGAACTCCAGCAGGAGGGGGAACTGGGCATGTCGCTAGGCGGCCCGCGGCCCTGAGCGGCCAGGCTAGGAGTCTCTGCAGAGGGCTCAGGGCTCTAAGCGGACCGAGACTTCTGATGGCAGCTGCAGCCACAGTGTGGCCCACACCCACTCCTGGTGCCTTCCCAAGGATGCTAAGCTGGGGCAGGGGCGGGCTCAGCTCTCAGGGACAAGACTGATGCCCAAGGCCCAGCAGTGGCCCCTCCACAGGAGGTATTGGGCACAGCCCACCAACAACCTGGGCTGCCCGGGCTGCAGAAGGCTGCGCTAGGTGTGAGAGGTCTGTCTGTGGCGACCCGCCCCTCTTCCCAATAAAACCAAGGTCCTTCTGACGCCTGTGCAGATCCGCATGACCCCCCTGCCGTCTCCCTCCAGTCAGGCTCGCTGCAGGACCCTGGCACCCTCTGGTCCCTACCAGAGGCCATCCACCTCAGGGTCTCCCCGGCCAGCCCTCATGGGGCCCTCCTTCCCTCCACACGTCTCCCATGCCCAACTCCCTTACAACCATCCTTTGGGGACTCCCAGAGGCTGGGCCGGGCAGGCTGAACGGATCCTTCAAGGGACACTGGGGCGAGGCTGGTAGACGGAGCTGGCGGACACTGGAGTGGTGACAGAGGACAAGGGTCTCAGGGCAGGAGAGCCCCAGACGGCAGGACTCATGTGGGAGGCAGCCGATTGGGGGACTAAGAGGGAGCCGTCCCTTCACACCAGCCATAAAAGCTTCTAGCCTCAGTCATTTCTCTTACCTGTGATGTTTTGCTGTCTCGTTCTCTAATTTTGTCCTTTACAAGTTTTATTAACGAGGTGATATTGTAAAATTCTGCTTCCTCCAATACTCCTGGAATAAAGAAAAATAAATTGTCTTTACTAAACCAAACGAAACCAAAGAATCCCCTGCAATGAGGACCCATGGCTCGGCCCAGCGGGAGCTGCTCAGGCCCCATCCTAACAGGCTTCCTGCAGACACGTTAGCCCTGCGGGGTTCCAGGATTATGGGTGGAGGGCTGTGGCCAGAGGGCCGACGTGTGGACTAAATACCTCCAGCTCAGGTCACCCCAGGCAACCTCGAGCAACCTCCAGTGGCCCACCAGGTACGGAGTCGCTGGTTACATACAGCTCAGTGCATGCCTCAACGGAGGCCGCGGCATGCAAGGGGTGGGATCTGGCATTTCCCTCCCAGCCTGGAGGCGAACTCTTCCTGCTGGGAACCTGCTCACGGCCACGCCACTGGGTAGGGTGCTGTGTGGGGCTCAGGCCTGCAGCCTTGTGCATATGTCTCAGTCACCTGGCACCTCAGTTTACCCCATTCAAAGGGAAGACTCTGGCTGGCTGAGAGGGTCACTTCCAGCTCTTCCCAAAGACTGCCATCCGTAATGTGCCGCATTTAGGGACTGCACACCTCCCTTAAGAGCCTTAAGAGCAGATTCCACAGGTCCAGCCTCAGGGCTTCCTCATGGGTGGTCTCCAGAGGAACCCGCACATGGGACATGGCAGCTCAGGACAACACCCCGCCACCTACATAGCACAGGGCCACGCAGGACAGAGACGAGAGCCTCAGTCACAGGCTTCCCAGCCCTGCACGGGTCCCGCACAGCCCCCTTCTCCAGCACCGAGGGCGAGTGGCCGCGTCGGAGGCGGGTTAGAGGTGGGCCAGCGAGCCCAGGCGGTTTGTGTCTAGCGCCTGTTTCTGAGCCCATCCCACTAGGGGTAGACTGAGATAAAGTGAAGCCTGGACTCAAACGGCTCCACGGCAGAACACAAGGGGCTGCCCAAGCGACCAGAGAAAGCGCATATGAAAGACACTGCCTGCCAAAGAGACAGGAGTGGGCAGCGTGGGTCACAGTCTCAGAGCGGGGGCAGGGCTGGGCCACAGTTCCCGTCACCCCGCGCCCTGCGTGAACTCGGAGGAGGCAGGCAGATGCCGAGGCCCAGAGACCCAGAGCAAAAACGGAGTGAGACGCTGCCCAGTACAGACCGATGCACAGACACAGACGCCGGGGATCAGGGCCACGCCTGCACGCAGGTGCCCAGAAACCCTCAGTCTTCATGGCAAGGCCTCGGGCTGTTCTGAGTCAAGCCAGCACTACAGCACACAGGCAGGCCAGTCTGGGCCCACGCGTGTGGGTGCCGTCCCTGCACCACCACCACTCAGAATGGAACACGGCAGCTGGCAGCAGCAGGCACAGTCCAGGTGATGGCACAGAGATACCACCCTTGGGCTGTCCCTGAGGGAGAGCAGGCCAGGGAACCAGGGCACTGAGGCACACCGTGGGCATCACCGGGCATGTGCCTCACACACCTGCTCAGACCACCTCAGTCACAGCAGGGAGAAGCCCCTCGCCCCCTTGTGTCACCAGCTGGAGCCTGCACAGAGGGAGCCCTCCAAGGAGCTGCAGCCGGGGAGGACCCCACAGCCACAGGGTCCCCAGACCTCCCTGTCCGGCAGCTGCGCTGCTGCCCGTGGCCTCAGCACCAGAACGTAGGCCCCAGCTTCAGAGTACAGGGCCTGCTCCTCCCTGGGGGCCCAGGCTGCAGGCATCTGCGTCTTAAGTGGAGCCCGTGGCACCTTTGTCAGGCCCTTGTCCCCAAAGCTAAGGCACCTATGCTCAAAAGTCGGCTTACCTTCCTCCGCGAGGTCTTTGTTAATCACCAGTTTGCCATGTCTCAGGTAGTTCAGCACGGGCCCAAAATAGGTGGGGTCTCTGTCGATTAAATAGGCACCTGTTTCGTCCTAAAGAGAGCAGAGCACGGTGAGTCCTCCATGAGAAGCCGACAGTTCCTGCAGGTCCACCAAGGCCCGGTCACATCAGGAGGCTTCAGAGGCACCAGGTGACCCAGGCCTCTCCCCAACAGACCTGAGCCTGCGGCATCTCGGGAAACCCCTGACGGTGTGGCCACGTCCTGCCGCCTACAGCCTAACCCTGACCAGCCACCATCCCAGGTCTAAGTGAGTTGAAGTGTCTCCGTATGGAGACAGCCTGGCTGTATGTACTCCAAGGTGAGGCCACTGTGCCCTGGACGTCTGTCCTCACAACTGCAAGACCTCTAGGAAAACACACACGAAAACCTCACCCAGACCCTCTGGAGGCTATCGGCCGCTCTGCACCCCCGCCGCTGCCCCAGTGCCTCCAGGACAGCGGGCTTCCTATGGAGCCCCTGCCACACTACACTCCTCCCACGTGGTTCAATTCTCTGAGCCCCACAACCTCTGGGCCTATGTAAGACACATCCAGACTCCGTGGACTCGGCACACCGGGCCTGCAGCTGACTCCACAGCCCTCTCCCAGAGTGACACTGCAGAGCCCTGCATGGCCTGCCCTGAGACCACAGAGACCCTAGAACCCAGCTGAGCCGCGGGGCACCAGAGGCTGAAGGGTGAGCAGCAGGCTGAACCCTTGGTGGGAAATTCCAAAACTGGCTCCTCTGTGGCTGGCCTTATAGCTCTCTGGCCATTTCTTCCCATGGGTTCCTTCTAACTGGTGTGGTTCCTTGAGAAATAGGCCCCGTCTGGGCAGAGGGGAAGGTCAGGGACATCCGCGCCAGGGCAGGGAGGCAGTGGCGTGTAGAGGTGCTGCCCTCACCACTGCACTCTTTGAGTGCTTTCAATGGGAGATTTCCATATCCACAGGAAGTGCCAGGGTCTTAAACCAGGACCTCCAAATCCCACCAGGGTTCAGGTCTTGCTGTGGCCTGACTCGCTTCCACACATGTAGGCAAGGTCTTGGTGCTCCCAGCTCGAGTGAGTCACGTGCTCCAGATAGGCCTAGCGCGTGCGGGGGCTACTCGTGGCGCCAGCCCAGGCCCCGACAGTGCCCAGCCCATGCGCAAGGGCCTTGGCAGCTCACTGCTGGTGTTAGGAATGTGGCTGGGTAGCCTCCACCCTGATGCAGAAACAACAAAAAATTAAGAAACACGGGAAAATGGGAAACACAAAATCATACAAAATTCAGGATATACTCCTAGGCTCACGGACACAAAGGCAGCAAGGTCACCTTGAGGAGGTTTAGAACAGCGCCTGGGCCAACCTAGGCAGGGCCCCTGTGCTGCCCATAAGGCCGGCAGCAGGGCCTGCCCAAGCCCCCACAACACAAGGAAGGAAAGATGCCCCAGCCTGGTCACGCCTCTAAGACTGGGATGAGAGAGGCCACCAGGAAGCCAGCGAGATGCTGCGGGCCGGGCGTGGGGGTGCTCTTCTTCCTGGCTTTCCAGTGCCTTCCACGGCTTACACAACCAGCACAGGCTGCACTTGATTCTCGGGAAAGTTCATGGTGTTTTTTTTGTAAAAGAGCCATAATTAAGACTGTTTTCTTGACAAGTCATTTCCCTCGTCTTCCCTGCATCTCACTGAATTGGCATCTGACCTACTTGTGGCCAGGCCCAAGATGGCACTGAGTGGGCCCAGCAGGCTGGGCTGAGCCACCCATCTCCAGGGGTCCCAGCTTTCACCCGGAGCCACGGGCCGTAGGCCAGGCAGGGCAGTTTCCAAACCACAAAGGAGAGGGTGACCCTGGACACGGGAGCACATGGGAGGCAGCGCCAAGCCAGGGCACACACAGCCCTGGGAGATGGAGAAAAGCCCCCGGGGACAGAGCTGACTGCTTGCCCACTCCCCAAGTCCACAGGGCAGCTGCAGATGGACATCTGGTCAGGAAAGCAGCGCTCAGAGTAGTCTGGTAACAAGCTTGGCCACTCTGTTCATCTCACCAGACTCCGGCTGCAGCTCTGCCAAGCAAAGCAGCACGGGAAACGTGGGGGTCCCCCAGCCTCTCAGGCACACGTCCCTAATGCAACCAGCAGCCTTGAAAATGGCAGTGAAGGGCTGGGAATGGTGGCTGAAGCCTGTAATCCCAGAACTTTGGGAGGCCAAGGCAGGCGAATTACCTGAGATCAGGAGTTCAACACCAGCCTCACCAACATGGCGAAACCCTGTCTCTACTAAAAATACAAAAATTAGCTGGGCATGGTGGAGGGTGCCTGTAATCCCAGCTACTAGGGAGGCTGAGGCAGGAGAATCGCTTGAACCCAAGAGTCTCGCTGCAGTGAGCCGAGATTGTGCATTGCACTCCAGCCTGGGCGATACAGTGAGGCCAAGCTGAGGTCGCTGAAGGGTCTTGCTCTGCTCGGCAGGAAATGGAGCCCTCTCAGGAGCAGGGGTCTCAGGTTTCTTGCAAGAAAACTCGGGGGCTGCCCAGGAAGCCCTGCCCTTCCCGCAGCACCAGCACCCAGAGGTGGAGACACACCCTGTGGGGGCCTGTCCTGCTAGGGTCAGCCAGAGCTCTGGGTGGCAGCAGGGACACTGCTGGGGAGAGGCATTCCTGGCCACACACACGGCCTTCAGGGGTCTCCGGCGCATCACCCGAGGCTGACAGGGCTGAGTGTGGCCAGAGGTCAACATGAACAGAAATTAGGTGCAGCTGCAAGAGGGGAAAGCGTTCTTGGCATACCCTTTCTTTTTTTTTTTTTTTTTTTTTTTTTGAGACGGAGTCTCGCTCTGTTGCCCAGGCTGGAGTGCAGTGGCCAGATCTCAGCTCACTGCAAGCTCCGCCTCCCGGGTTTACGCCATTCTCCTGCCTCAGCCTCCCGAGTAGCTGGGACTACAGGCGCCCGCCACCTTGCCCGGCTAGTTTTTCGGTATTTTTTAGTAGAGACGGGGTTTCACCGTATTAGCCAGGATAGTCTCGATCTCCTGACCTCGTGATCCGCCCGTCTCAGCCTCCCAAAGTGCTGGGATTACAGGCTTGAGCCACCGTGCCCGGCCGGCATACCCTTTCTAAAAGCAAAGTACACTCCTAATTCCAGCACTTTGTGAGGCCGAAGTGGGCAGATCACCTGCGGTCAGGAGCTCAAGACCAGCATGGCCAACATGAAGAAACACTGACTGTACAGAAAATACAAAAATCAGCCAGACATGGTGGCTGGTGGCTCGTACCTATAATCCCAGCTACTTGGGAGGCTGGGGCAGGAGAACAGCTTGAACCTGGGAGGCAGAGGTTGCCGTGAGCCGAAATCACCCCAGCCTGGGGAACACAGCGAGACTCCATCTCAAATAAATACATAAACAAATATTTAAAAATAAAAACCAAGTATAAGCATGAAATGAAGATTGCCAGGCACAGCCTCTCCTGACTGCACTGGCCTGGCACCAGGTACGGGGCGGGGGCACCACATTAGTCATCTTCAGGAGAGGATGTCACCCTTACTTTACAGAGGAAGAAACTACAGCTCACAGGGACACGAAATCACCCCAAGTCACAAGGCAGGCCCGGGGTGGGCAGAGTCCAACCCAGGCTCCCCAACTCCAAGGAAGATGCTCCGTCACACCAACCCCAGGCCAGAATGTTCTAGGTGCTCTGCAGTCCAGGGAGAGCTGCCCAGTTGACGCCCAGGGAGAACAAGCACATCCTGGGAGAGAGATGGCTTGCTGGCCCCTCCGCTACGAGGACCCCTCCCATGGTGCCACCCAGGCAGGTTCTTCCCCAGGCTTTAAAGACCATGCCTGGGGACTGCTGACCTGGGGTGTGGAGGGGGGATCTGCTAAAAGAACCAAAGTGCCTATGAGAGTCTGAAAAGGAGTCCCTGGGATGCCTGGTGGCTAACAACAGGGCTGAGAGACCAGGCAGCAGGTGCCCCATCACAGCCACTGCTCTCTTCTCTGACTGGGGACCAGCCCTGGCGAGGCTTTAGACCTCACTCTATCTTGACCTTTCAGAGCAGAAACGGCCACACACAATCCGTAAGCCAACGGGCATCTCTGCATTCCTGTAAAACTTTACTTGCAAAAACAGGCGGGTGGGCCAGTTTTCTGACTCCCGCTACACCAAGACTCGTCACTGCTGCCCTGCTGGACGACAGCCACTGAAGGCTGCACCTGCAGGGCCAGAAAGAGGAACTGCCCAGGCAGCGACAGCATTTCCTCCCAGCCACCCGCAGAGGTCTGCAGGCGAGAAGGCCGAAGACCGCGGGCCCGTGTCAGGTGCCCCGAAACAAGCTCTTCTCAGAAAGGCTCAAAAGTGTTTTCTTTCATTCTTCCTAGCTAGGACTGAACCCATCAGAAATGTTCCATTTCATCACCAGAGGCAAAGTCCTTTTCTCAGGAATTTATGGCACTGACTCGTGGCCTAAGGTGTAAAGGGCTTCAGATGAGGCACCTGATAAAGAGGTGAGCACACATTTGCTGAGGACCAGCACCTGTTGCAGTGGGGAAGGAGCCGGGAGCCCCCAGCACCGCGGGGACCATCGCTGACGTCCAGAATAGAAGATGACTTGTGGTCAGAGCAAAGAACATGCTCAGAGCCACATCCTCAACTGAAGTGTGAAACCAAGTCCATCACCGTCGCACACACCCACTCACGGCCTCACACTGAGGCCGCCGCAGCTCTCACCAGTGCTGGCTACACAGAACATCATCTGCCATCCCCACTCGACGTGATCCCCACTTCTCTTGCCAAGCGGCTTCAAAGACGGTACTCCAGCCCACACCCCATCACTGAACCCTGTCTCAACAATTCCTTTCATAACTTTCCACCCCCGAGGTCTTGCCAACACCAAGTACACTGTTAGAGGCACCCTGACTGCCCCATCCCTCAAAGACCCATCTGATGGCACCACATCTGCAACCCTCAAGCCGGGACATGGGCCCTGTTCAAAGGGCAAACGTTCACGTGCAGTTTTCTCCAGGGCCGCCTCAGCTGCAGGAACCGAAGTCTCCCCAAATCCTCCTCTTTCTGAGTGGTTTCCAACCATAAAGCAGTAGTGTTTCCTGTTTCCTTTTAACTCCTGAAGTATCTCCACACTAAGGCAGGGGCTGGTTTAGCTGGAAACAACAAACTCGACTTTGTTTCCAACAATGCCTACGGGCCAGGGATCGTGCAGTACAAGAGACCTAACCCAAATGAATCGAGTCTTTGGGAAGCCACATTCCACCTGGCCTGACCTTAAAGACACCATGGAAGAGAAACGTGACAGAGCAGCAGATGAGCAGATGCTGAAATGCACAACACAGCCACAGTCCTGCTGGGGGGAGTCCCAGGAGGAAGTGAGAATTCACACTGGGCTGTCTAGAAAGAGAACTTGTGGCAGCCGAGGGCCCTTGGGACAGCAGAGTAAGGGCTTGGGAGCATGGAGTATGGTGGGTGGTGGGTCCCAAGCTGGGCTCTGAGGACTTGGTTGGGGGCAGTCACAGCCCAGAAGCTTAGATGTGGGGCCAGAGGGCAAGCAGGTCCGCCTCTTGATGTGCTTGGCTTTCACCACCCTCCCTAACAACCCGTCTGTCAAGAGCTCCCCTCCCTACCAGATAGGCTGCTTTAGCAGGGTGCTCTCCCAACCTCTCAGGCACCCAAAGCTTCTATGGTTTCTTGGGAATCCTCCCCCTTAAATCTCGCCATCCAACTCCTCTCCACACCCCCACATTCTGCAAGCCCAGGTGCTCACTCCACACTAGTCCAATAATCCAGGCAGGGACTCTTCCACCAGATTCATGCTTAAGTCCAACTCTAGGAATATTCTTTCATGAATCTCAACTCTGAGGTCAGAGCTTGGAGATCTTTACAGGTGAAGCAACATCCTGTTTGTCTTCCATCGTGTAATTAATGGCCTCCCACTCCTGACACCCCTTCCCCTCCTCCTCAGATTCCTCACTCAGGATTTAATTAGGAAGAATCTCCTGGGACATTCTTTCATCAGAGCCACAGGAGACAAAAACTAAGATGAAGCATTTTATACATTTCTTCATTTGACGAAAAACACTTCAGTAATGGGACTAATATGAATTAGCACTACACTTCTAGCAAATTATCTGTCACTAAAACTAACCTTCACTACAATTATTGTTTATTTATTATTATTTTTTGAGACAGTCTCACTCTATTGCCCATACTGGAGTGCAGTGGCGTAACCTCAGCTCAATGCAACCTCCACCTCTCAGTTCAAGCGACAGTCCTGCCTCAGATTCCCGAGTAGCTGGGACTACAGGCACGCGCCACCACTCCCAGCTAATTTTTTTGTATTTTTAGTAGAGGCAGGGTTTCGCCATGTTGGCCAGGCTGGTCTGAAACTCCTGATCTCTGGTGATCCACCCGCCTCGGCCTCCCAAAGTGCTGGGATTACAGGTGTGAGCCACCATGCCCGGCCCCTACTCCAACTATTTTATGAGACAGACTGTATTGCTACTTTACTTTCATGCTCTGAGTTTCAGTTTTACCATTTGGAAATCAAACCTGGTTAAATGGAGGATGATGAAAAGAGCAAGTATAACATAGATATATTCGGAAAGATTAATTATCCCTTCCCCAAAGAATTGATTCCTACAGTAAAGCATTTTTTTTTTTTTTTTGAGACAGAGTCTTGCTCTATTGTCCAAGCTGGAGTGCAGTGGTGTGATCTTGACTCACTGCAACCTCTGCCTCCCGGGTTAAAGCGATTCTTCTGCCTCAGCCTCCAGAGTAGCTGGGACTACAGGCACCTGCCACCATGCCCGTATTTTGACTAGAGACCGGGCGTCACCATATTGGCTAGGTTGGTTTCCAAGGAGATCCACCTGCCTCGGCCTCCCAAACTGCTGAGATTACAGGCGTGAGCCACTGAGCCCAGCCCATAATTTTTAACAAAATCTTAAGGAACTGTAAAAGAAAGGGATGAACCACCTTAACTGTGCTAAAGTTAATCAGCTCTGAATCAAGTGCTCCAGTGCTGAATAGACAGACATTGCCTCAAAGAATCCAATGAACAAGAGCAATTTAAAATCTAATTTCACATACAAAACAGGAATGCTTGAGTAGAAAGGCAAGGGAGTGACCACTAAGCCCTGCTATTTAAAAAGAAAAACCAAACAGTAAAACATACACCCACCCTTATAAAAGGAAAATCACAGCTAACAAAAGCCTATACTGTCATTTCCTGGGAGTCAATTCTCTGAGGAGACGGCTTGGTCAAATGAGCAATGGAAACAGTTGGAAGCTGTGGGGAGAGACGGGAGTGTTGGCATCTCAAACCCTCATTTCTACCCACAAGGCGGCCTTAGCAGTAGTTCCAGATTCTCTTTTCCTGATCATGGTCATGCCACGCTGAGAATGGTCTCAGTCAGGCTTCTCAAACTTGAAGAGGGATCCAAGCCTTTCTGGGAAGGCTTATGCATGGCAAATGTTGGCTGCCAGGGCACAAAGCCAAGTGCAATCACGTAAGCTCAACTGACAGACCCGGCAAAGTTAGTGTAAGGCTTGTGAACTGCCTTGAAGAAACAGGCAACAACTTCTTCAAACAGGCTTTTTTTCTAAGTTTCAATCCTGCACAACTCCCAAGACACTCTTCCTCGGCTCCACAACTCTTAATAAAGGTAATAAAAGGTTTCTATTGTCATCTGCCCAACAGCATGAGCATTTCGCTTGATGAAAGACAAGCTGCAAACTAACCTGGAAATTGCTGTCTTTTTGCGAAGACAGTGAGAAAACTAAGCTAATTAGCAAGCAGACTGAAAGATTCCCTACCTGGCTCTTCCTGGACAACCCTAAAGCAACCCTTAACATGAGCAAAATTCCCTTCGAAAAGTCATACTATATACTACAGACGCATCTTCTAAGAGGTGCTGAGTGGGTGATACGTGCTGTGGATGGAGAGGATGGAGCGCCAACTCTCTAAATGCAAGTCACTGGGAAAAAAAGGGCCGCCCATGTCAACCCCCGTGCCAGCGTTAATTCAAACGTCCAGAATGTGAAAGGACAGAGCAACGCAAGGGTTCTGTTTCCAGAGCCAGCAAGTACCCTAGGACAGAGAAGAGAAGGCGTTCACACACCCTGGGCAAAAGAACCTACTGAGAAAAAGAAAGTAGAATCACAGCAAAGTCCAGGGTCTGGGAAGCCTCCTCCACCGAAAAGCAAAGAGGGCGAGGAAGAGACACCCCAGGGTGAAGCCACTCAGGATCCTCCAAGGCAGTGGACTCCAGGGCGCCATCCTCGTCCTCCCCTCCCAGAGTAGGGGGTCGGGGGAAGCTGGGGACGAGCTGGTGACAAGGGATCGCGGGGCTCGAAGCCCGAGGAGAGTCGCCCGCTCCCGCTGAGGTCTCCTCTGCACGAAGCAGAACGTGTGCGGTAGCCGCAGGCCGGGACGGCCAGGACCTTCCGGGCTGGCCTGCGCGGCCCTCACCTTGTCCGAGTCCAGGTCGGGGTCGGCCTGGCACAAGCGGTACAGGAAAGATTTCGGGTCCCGGCACAGCGTCTGCCGAGTGGTGAGGAAGTAGGTGCCGCCGACGTTGAGCCGGACCCACTTGGACACGCTGCCGGGGCGCTGGGCCAGGGCGCCGAGCCCCGCGCTGCAGCGACGGCACAGGCCGCCACCCAGCCCCGCCCCGAGGCCGCCCCGGGCCGGCGGCAGGAGATCCCAGTGATTCTCCGCCATGATCCCAGCAAGCCCCGCCACAGCTCCGTTCTACCGGAAGCGTCCGGCTTTTAATAGCGTCCTCCGCGTTCTGTCCCGCCCACAGGTCCGCCCTGGTAGAGCGCCCGCCCCGGCGTCACGCGGCAAGCGGAAGTTCCGGTCCGGAAAAGCAGGAGGCTAGGGCCGCTTCCGGCGGGAGCGGAACCTGCGTGACCTGGACGCCAATGCTGACGGACTGCGACGAAGACCTGCCTCGCTTTCCCACAAGCGGGGTGCGAGCGCCTGACCCAGACCCTAGCCTCTACCCACACCCTGACCCCAGCTCATGCACCGATCAAAGGAGGAGCCACACCAGCAGACGTCTACACTCTACATGCTTTTTATTACAAGACTACCGAATATACGAGGAAAATTGATCATCTGGTAACTACACCTGAAGCACAAATATTTGGGGGGGAAGAAAGAATAAACAGGTTCATTAAATGATATGATTAAATCATTGACCCAATAGAAAATTTATATAATAAGGGCAGGGCCTGGTAGCTCAAGCTTGTAATCCCAGCACTTTGGGAGGTCCAGGCGAGCAGATCACGAGGTCAGGAGATCAAACCATCCTGCCCAATAGGGTGAAACCCCGTCTCTACTGAAAATACAAAAATTAGCCGGGCTTGGTGGCAGGCGCCTGTAATCCTAGCTACTCGGGATGCTGTGGCAGGAGAATGGCATGAACCCGGGAGGCAGAGGTTGCAATGAGTTGAGATCTCGCCACTGCACTCCAGCCTGGTGACTGAGCGAGACTCCATCTCAAAAAAAAAAGGAAGGAAATTTATGTAATAAAGTCAGAAAAAAGTTTTAAAATATAGTTTATAGTAATTGTTCACATTTAAGGCTGTACATCTATACATACAACAACGTGGCCCCGAACATGTATTCAATCCAAATAATTCGTATATTAGAATTTAGGCCGGGCGTGGTCGGCGCAGTGGCTCACGCCTGTAATCCCAGCACTTTGGGAGGCCAAGGTGGGTGGATCACAAGGTCAAGAGTTTGAGACGAGCCTGGCTTGGTGAAAGCCCCTGTCTACTAAAAGTACAAAAAATTAGCCGGGCATGGTGGCACCTGCCTGTAATCCCAGCTACTCGGGAGGCTGAGGCAGGAGGATCAGTTGAACTCGGGAGGCGGAGGTTGCAGTGAGCTGACTTCGAGACACTGCACTCCAGCCCGTGCAACAGAGCGAGACTCCGTCTCAAAAAAAAAAAAGAATTTGGCCGTGCGCAATGTAATTCCAACACTTTGGGAGGCTGAGGCGGGTGGATCACGAGGTCAGGAGTTCAACATCAGCCTGGCCAAGATGGTGATTCCCCATCTCTACTAAGAATACAAAATACTAGTCGGGCGTGGTTGTGGGCACTTGTAATCCCAGCTACTGGGAGGCTGAGGCAGAGAATTGCTTAAACCCAGGAGGCAGAGGTTGCAGTAAGCCGAGATCAGGCCACTGCACTCCAGCCTGGGCGATAGAGTGAGACTCTATCTCAAGAAAAAAAAAAAAGAATTTTTTTTAGCAGGCTGAATTAGAGGCCACCAATAGCCAGCAAATAACCTTATATAAGAATAAAAATACAGCTGTGTGCGGTGGCTCAAGCCTGTAATCCCAGCACTTTGGGAGGCCGAGACGGGCGGATCACGAGGTCAGGAGATCAGACATCCTGGCTAACACGGTGAAACCCCATCTCTACTAAAAAATACAAAAAACTAGCCGGGCGAGGTGGCGGGCGCCTGTAGTCCCAGCTACTCGGGAGGCTGAGGCAGGAGAATGGTGTTAACCTGGGAGGCGGAGCTTGCAGTGAGCTGAGATCCAGCCACTGCACTCCAGCCTGGGCGACAGAGCGAGACTCTGTCTCAAAAAAAAAAAAAAAAATAAAAATAAAAATACAAAAGTGTGTATCCTAATATCATTGCATTATTTGTTTTCATAAATCTCCTAATTTTTGTTTTGCCTGTACATCACAGTTACAGCTACAGACCAGGTAGAGATTACGCATGTTCTGACTGCCACCCGCCTGAAAGACGTACTCGTCATTTATTTTATGTTGTGAAGGAACAGCTACAGCAGCTCTAAATACTGTAACAATTAAATTTTGCCAACGTCCAACTTACAGTCATAGTAGAGGCTTTTACCAGCACAATGACCCCTATTTGTAGTCATTCTGCCAGATGGTTAGGCTACGTGGGTTACACGGCTAAAAAAAGGTCTGCCTTTTGTAAAAAGTTCCCTGTACATAGTTTGGTGTTTCTTCATATTGAAGAAATGAGTTATGGGGAAAATTCAGGTACACACATAGGCTCGTTCAGTTGTGCTCACCACAGCCATCGCAACAGATCAAAGTGCTCTTTGTTGGAAACAGCTTCCTCCTCACACCAGTTCTCCACAGGCAGCCTCATCTACAACCCTGCAATTTTGGGCCAGAAGTGGTGGCCCCTCAGAGGCTCTGAAGTGCCTCCAGCCCCGATTCAGGCACTTGCCACGTGTGCTGCGTAAGAAGGGACCCCACCCAGTGAGTCAACATAGGTTCATGTCAGGTTTGAGTTTGAAAATAACTGGGGAAAAGTCTATGACAACATCTTCCAGAGCATAGTACCTTCACCGTATTCTCACAGCAGCTGCGCTCTGAAGTCCCAGCAGTGAGCACCCCGGCTCTGTGGACCAGCCAGGCAAGGGGGCTTCAGGCTTCAGAGGAGGGCAAGAAACCATATTCTGTGCTACTTGGCCATACTCTCTGGTGGAGTGAAGCAGCACTGAACGCGGTGCCTAGAAAAACCTCCTGCATGTTCCCCCATACAATCAACGGACCCCAACTAAAGTGGAGAAATAAAAATCCAACCAAATTTGGGTGGTCTGGACTTGCCGCCAGCCAGGCAATCTGCAATACTGTGGGCAGGGAGTGGGGAGGAGACAGCCTGAAATCTACACCAGCTGGGACAACCACGCCCTACAACGAAAAAGCCAGCCTGGCTGCGGGGCTCTTCTGAACCACTAAGGCCTGAAGCAGGGGCGGGAGTGGGGAGACAAATGCACTCGGAAAACCCAATCAGCGACATGGTTTTTTTCAAGTAGAGGCTTTGCTCTGCTACTGATTCCAAATGGCCTAATGTACTTTCTGAATCTATAAACTTAATTACAAATCACTAACTAAGCATGTGGCAAGGTCAGTTCAACACTTGTTATCTCTGCTGACTGTGCAGATGCAAATTCAGTACCATTGTGGACACAAAGTACAAGGTTCTGAAAATACCACCAAGCCCTTGAAAGCCACAGCAGCAGGGATGGCAGAGAGCTGACATGCAGGCGGAGCCAGGTTCTTGCAACCAAAACAAGGAAACTGGCTCTTGGAAAAAATCGGCCACAAATGGATTGCAGCAATGACATCCTCTTAGCATTTAAATAAAGAGGGGTCTTATTCAGACATTCTTTGGAACACACACAGTTTATCAGAAACTGATTTGTTCAGAATCTGTAGGACACAACTAAGGTGGTTCTGCTACTGGAACTCTGAGCATCTAAACATAAGGTTGAGAGAGAGACAGAGAAATATATTTAAAATGAACAAACTCTTTGACCTCAAAATACCACTTTTAGGCATCTAAGGGGGGGAAAAAAGTAAGAAATCAGAAGGTTTTAAGGATATTCATCACAGCATTATTTAAATAGTGGAAAAATCAGAAACCGTCTAAATATTTTACAGTAGGGAAATGGTCAGATAAATTATAGTAAATGGACAACTAAACACTACAATTGTTAAAAACGTGTTTCTGAGAAACTCATGACATGGGAAAATGCTTAAAATATCAAGTGAGAAGACGATGCAAACGGCGTGTGTCGGATGTTCCCAATTTAGTTGAAAAAGTGAACAAATGGCGAGGCAGGTCTGTGGGCAGCGATGTCTGCCTCTCCCCCATGGGAGCTGGAGAGCAGTGGCACCCCATCATAGCTCACTGCAGCCTTGATATCCTGCGCCCAAGTCATTTTCCCACCTCAGCCTCCCGAGTAGCTGGGTCCACAGGCACATACTACCATGCCCGGCTATTTTTGTTTTCTTTTGTTTTAGAGACAGGGTCTTGCTAATGTTGTCCAGGCTGGCTTTGAACTCCTGGATTCAAGCAATCCTCCTGCCTCAGCCTCCCAAAGTGCCAGGATTACAGGTGTGAGCCACCATGCCCAGCCATAATTATCTAGTTGTAAGGCCAGCTGATTAATTCATCTCTCCACATAATAACATATTCACAGGTTGGGAGATTAGAATGAGAACATCTTTGGATAGGCTATTATTCTGCCTATTAGAGAGAAAGGCCTAGGACAGGAATTCCCACTGCTCAGTTTTAAAGGAAATACTATGTTCCTATCATTGGTTTATGAAGGCGCCCCTTTCTCTACATTCCTACCAACATTGGATATTTTCCACTTTTGGGACTTTTAGCAGTTGTTGAGCCAGCCCATTTTACCTCAGGGAAAATTGAGGTTTAAAGAGGGGAAATTACTTGCCTAAAATCTCATGCAACTTTCTGTTTCCTGACTCCCAGTCAAGTCTGATTCTCTCTTGGCATGCCTTATATGGGAGGATATTTACCCGGTGGCTTGGAAACCACTGAATGTACCTTCCATCCACGTATCTGCAGCCCAGCAAATGTATATTGGGAGCCTCAGACATGTGACCAGGGCCTTGTGGGCCAGAGGCAGACAGGAGGCCATGTTGTCTTTTTTTCCCTTTCTTTTTCTTTTTATTCATTTATTTATTTATTTATTTATTTTTGAGACAGAATCTCCCTCTGCTGCCCAGACTGGAGTGCAGTGGCTCAATCTTAGCACACTACAACCTCCGCCTCCCTGAGTTCAAGTGATTCTCATACTTCAGCCTCCTGAGTAGCTGGGATCACAGGTGCGCACCACCATGCCTGGCTAATTTTTGTATTTTTAGTAGAGATGGGGTTTCACCATGTTTGCCATGCTGGTATCCAACTCCTGACCTCAAGTGATCCACCTGCCTCACTCTCCCAAAGTGCTGGGATTACAGGTGTGAGCCACCGCGCCCGGCCAGTGTTGTTGTCTTTTGAGAGCCCCCTTTTCTCTCACCTGATCTCCCTGCCCCCCATTTTCCCCTTTAGTCCCCTTTCCAGGTGCTACTGAGTAGCTGTAGGGTCAGTCTAGAAATGCCAACCAGCTTGGGATTCTTGCTGGGAGAGCCCTTCCTTCCCTGGCTTTGTAACTCAGAGCCTTCTGGTGTGCACACCTGCAGGGTCCAGGCCGGGCCTGTACTTCTTGCTTCTCTCTTTCTCTCCCTGAGATTGGATTCCTGACTCTGTCCTCAACTAGCTTGAAGGGGCCCCCAGGAATGGCCCCTTCTGGATTTCATACCCTTGTACAGTCCTGTTTCACTTTGTAAAACATTTAAAAAGGTTTTTTTTTTGTTGTTAGAGACAGGGTCTCACTTTGTTGCCCAGGCTGGTCTCAAACACCTGGCCTCAAGCAGTGCTCCTGCCTCAGCCTCCCAAAGCACACCCGATCTCTTTCTATCAGGGTTGTTGTGTGTGACCAGCAGATGTGTTGGAAGTGATGGTGTGTCACTTCTGAGGTTAGGTCATAAAGACGCGGCAGCTTCTATGTTGCCTGTGTTGTCTTTCTCTTGGGCCACTTGCTCGGGGGAGTGCCAACTGCCAAGGCTTGAAAGCACACACTCCTGGGAAAAGGCCCCAGTGGTGAGGGACTGAGGCCTCCAGCCCACAGCTATGGGAACATGGGAATGAATCTTTTAGGAAGTGCATCCTTCAGCCCTGCTCTAGCCTTTAGATGACTCAGTATAGGCTGCAATTTTTGTTTTTTGGGGGGTTGGGGGGCCAGAGTCTTGTTCTTGTTGCCCAGGCTGGAGTGCCATGGCGCGATCTTGGCTCACTGCAACTTCTGCCTGCTGGGGTCAAGCGATTCTTGTGCCTCAGTCTCCTGAGTAACTGGGATTACAGGCGCCTGCCACCATGTCCAGCTAATTTTTGTATATTTTTAGTAGAGATGGGGTTTCACTATGTTGGTCAGGCTGGTCTCAAAATCTTGACCTGGCGATCTGCCCGCCTTGGACTCCCAAAGTGCTGGGATTACAGGTATGAGTCACCACACCTGACCAGCCCTGGCTGCATCTTCATGGCAACTTCACGAGAGAGCCTTAGCCAGGCCACCCAGCCCTGCCTCTCCTGAATTCCAGACCCACAGGAACCGTGAGTTAGACCTCTTTGTTGTTTTACACATCTAAATTTTGGGGCAATTTGTTAAACAGCAGTAGATAACTAATATACTAGCTGTAGGGCTTTGGGCACATTCCTTAGCCTCTGTACCCCCGTTTCCTCCCTCGTGCCATGATCGATCGTTGTAGAGGTGAGTGAGGAATGTGTAGTTGCAGCACAGGACCACACACATAAGGCAGCTTGCCAGCCCCTCCTGAGATGTTTCTGGTCATCTTCTTGCCCCTCCCTGGATGGACCGTGACTTCACAACGTCAGGCCAAGTTATTGTATTCTTGGCCTGAGGTCATCCATTGGCCATGGACAGAGGTTCTGGGCAGGAAAGGGTGAGATAAAGAGAGGGGTCAGTCTCCTTCCTCCAGCCCGGGTCCGGAGAATCGTGCTGGGCCGGGTGAGACATCTGCTCCCTGTGTGGTGTCCTGGGATGGGCAGCTGGACCTGACCCATGGGGAGGTTTCTCTGTCTCCAGAGGGTAGAGGGGCTTCTTGGTCTCGCTTCTCTAGCGCTTGGCCAAGCATTCTCGCTGCCATTGAGGCCTCCAGCAAAACTGAGAACTGTCCTTTCTTCCTTGCCCTTCAGCTGCCCCTTTCCTCTGCCCTCTGGTGCTTTGTCAGCTGCTTTCTTCACATAACAGCCTCCTTGTGACCCTTGGCCCCTGCCCCTGAGGCTCCTCCACCCTGGGCTCCGTGTTCTAGAGTTCACCGTGTGCTATTTCCTCAAGTTGTTTCTACTTCACTGCTTCCCTTTTCTCTGTGCATTACTCAAGAACTGCATGGCCATGTGTCAGTATAAAAAAAATAAAGGGCTGGGCGCAGTGGCTCAAGCCTGTAATCCCAGCACTTTGGGAGGCCGAGACGGGCGGATCACGAGGTCAGGAGATCGAGACCATTCTGGCTAACACGGTGAAACCCCGTCTCTACTAAAAAATACAAAAAACTAGCTGGGCAAGGTGGCGGGTGCCTGTAGTCCCAGCTACTCGGGAGGCTGAGGCAGGAGAATGGCGTGAACCCGGGAGGCGGAGCTTGCAGTGAGCCGAGATCGGCCACTGCACTCCAGCCTGGGCAACAGAGCGAGACTCCGTCTCAAAAAAAAAAAAGAAAAATAAAAAAAAAGAAAATAAAGTTGGCCAGGCGTGGTGGCTCACCCCTGTAACCCCAGCACTTTGGGAAGCGGTGGGGCACAGATCATGAGGTCAGGAGTTCGAGACCAGTCTGGCCAATATGGTGAAACCCCGTCTCTACTAAAAATACAAAAATTAGCCGGGAATGGTGGTATGCACCTGTAGTCCCAGCTACTTGGGAGGCTGAGGCAGGAGAATCGCTTGAACCCAGGAGGCGGGGGTTGCACTGAAATTGCCATTGACTCCAGCCTGGGTGACAGAGGGAGACTTCGTCTCAAAAAAAAAAAAAAAAGTTAACCCATTTCAGTCGGGTGCGGTGGCTCACACCTCTAATCCTAGTACTTCGGGAGGCCGAGGCAGGCGGATACATGGTTCAAGACCACCATGGTACAAAAAACACAAACATTTAGTAGTGTGTGGTGGCACATGCCTATAAACCCAGCTACTCAGAAGGCTGAGGCAGGAGAATGGCATGAACCCAGGAGGGGTAGCTTGCAGTGAGCCGAGATCAAGCCACTGCACTGCAGCCTGGGCAACAGAGTGAGACTCCATCTCAAAAACAAAAACAAACAAAAAAAGTAAATAAATAAATAAAAATAAAAAAAAAGAATCGCTTGAACCCGGGAGGGGGAGGTTGCAGTGAACAGAGATCGAGCCACTGCACTTCAGCCTGGGCGACAGAGCAAGACTCCGTCTCAAACCTCCCCCCCCAAGAAAACAAAAAACAAACACAAACAAAAATCATGATCCACATTAACAACTACAAACAAAACAAAACCAAATCGCCACAAAATCATTTATGGACAAGAACAGAAGCTCTGAGGCTGCCTCCCGGACGATGGACAGTGGTAGCGTTGCTTGTTTTCTGTCTTATGAATGTGACTTATAGTCTAGATTTCCTTTTGTGAACGCTTGTTAGTTGTGAAACTAGCGAAGCTGCGCCTCCGCGTTTACGGCAGTGCCGGCTCCGGAGTCTGAGCCCCGGGTTCGAGCTCAGCCCCGCCGCGACCTCGGGAGTGACCCTGGCCGAAGCCCGGTCCCCTCTGAGCCTCAGTTGCCCGGTCTGGGAGCCGGGAATGACAGCTCGCCCCACCCTCGCCCCGCCCCGCGGGCCCTGGGACTGGTTCGCGCGAGGTCCCCCTCCCCAGGAGGGACCGGGCCTCCCCCCGCCAGCCAGGCCCCAACCCGGAAATGCAGCTGGGGCGGAGGCGGGGCCCACTCAGGCCGAGGCGGAGCGAGGATGGGTGCGGCCAATGGGCGCGGGCGGCGTCTGCGGTGCGACGGAAGTCCTGCTTGGCGTCGCTCGGGGAGGGGGCGTTGCGCAGGCGGGGGGCCGTCGCGCGGGGGCGGGGCGTCACGGCCATTGCTGGGGCTCCGCTTCGGGGAGGAGGACGCTGAGGAGGCGCCAAGACGCGCAGCGCTGTGGGAGAGGCGCCCGCGCCGACCCGCGGGGCCCATGGTCAGGACCACCAGTCAGTTGTGAGCGCGCTGCGGCGGACTGGGCGCGCCGGCTTGTAACCCCGCCGGGTGCGGCGGCCGCCCGGTCCGGCGAGGCGGGGCGGCCCGGGGTCCCCAGGGCCGGGTGCCGCCTCACCTGTAGCCGGGCGGCCGGGCGGCCGGGCGGGGGATGGCGGGCGCCGGCCGAGGGCGCTGCTAGACTGCGGCGGGGAGTCCGGGCCTGGGTTGCGGCGGGCGCCGCCTGGCCGGGGGCGCTGACAGAGGCGCGGAGGGCGGGGGAGGCCGGGAGGTGTCACCCGGTCCAGCGGGTGAAAGTACCTGGAAAGTTTGTTTTCGGCTCGGCGCAGCCTGGAGTCGAGCTTGCAGGGTTACCTTTTGGTTCTGTCTGTAGAGGAACCGCCCTGGGCTTCCACCTGGAACGGGGTCCCTGGCGTCTTCGCCGGCGAGAGAAGCAGAAGGTGCAAGTTCTTGCTCGAAACACCTGACGCGCCTGGGCCCCCGTTTCCAGATTCTCGATGACAGTGGTCGGGTAAATTCTCCTTTCACGGCCTGGCCAAGGGGCATTTGGGTGCTTTTCCTGCCCGTGGCTGTGCTCAGCGTTGTGGGAAGCCCCTGGGAGGCCGAATGTGCAGGATCACCGAGGGGAAAGTGAGCTTGACAGGTAGGAGGGATTTTACGGGAAGGACCGAAACAAACCACTTGTTGGGTGAAATGTTTTGCTAAAAAGTATCCCTGGTGTTTATTTTCTCTTTGTTGCTAAAAGTATCCCTGGTGTTTTTATATTTTCTATACGGTAAGTTCTACAGTCTGGGGAAGACGGTATGCGATGTGCAGTGGGTGACGGAAGAACATCTACATAGCTTGCAAAATTTGATTTAAAAGGCAAATATTTTAAATGAAGGAAAACCAAAGAAATTTACATGATCCCTTATCTTTCAGGATGCGGCTTTTATTTTATTTCATTTATTTATTTATTTATTTATTTATTTATTTATTTGATGGAGTCTGGCTCCCGTCGTGCAGGCTGGAGTGCAGTGACGCGATCTCGGTCACTGCAACCTCCACCTCCCGGGTTCAAGTGATTCTCCTTCCTCAGCCGTCCGAGTAGCTGGGATTAAAGGCGTGTGCCACCATGCCTGGCTAATTTTTGTATTTTTAGTAGAGGCAGGGGAAGGTATGGGCCTTCTGAGAAAATGCAGAGTGACACTGAATTTTGTAACGATGTCAGGAGGCTCTTGAACCTTCTGCAGCTCACTCATGGACTTTGTAGAGATGCGTGATAATCCAAAGTGTTAAGGAAGAGGGTTCAGTTGAGAAAAATGTTGGAGGGTGAAAGGGATGCCTTTCGCTATTTCGCATATGTGGCTGTACTCCAAAGTGCCCTGACTAACATGCAAAAACATCAATTAGGCGGCTTGCTGAGGCTCAGCGGAGGCTGGGGCCGAGAGTCATGTGGAAGTCTGTGAGGTTAACCTGCACCCAGTGACAGTCATGGCGAAGTTTGTGAGGTTAACTCGCACCCAGTAACGCTGTTGCAATGCAAGGTGTATATTTGGTGTCATCCACGAGAAGAGGAAAGAGCAAATTTTCTCACGGCCTTGGCAGTTCCACATGATGGACGTTTAGTATCTGTAGTTTTCTTCGCATAAGGCAGCTATTTTGCACAAAAAGACTGGAATCCAGTGAGCAAGAATGATAGAATACAGGATAGATTTCCACATGAGGAAGTGTCAGGAACGAGGCTTTTGCATCTCTGTCAGCTGGATTTCCACATGTGTACATATGTGAGAATATGCCGTGTTTCCTGTCCATAATGATGGAGGCGGCCCTAATATTGTATTTTCATCTGAGGACAGATAGACCTTCAGGGTTCGGGTGGGTTTGCATCTGGACTTTAGGGTGGCCCTGTAGGCCCTGTGTGAGAAGCCCCTGCCCGGTGAACTTTCCCACGTGTGTACGCGTGGACAGCCAACAGAGGGAGCAGTGTGAGCGTGAAGGCAGACAGTGGCCTGGCCCAGTCTGATGCTAAGTGGGCCAGAGGCAGTGAGTACCATTTCTTGAGCTGACTACTTAAAACAGGTGCTTCCCTAGGTACTTTCACACCTCATTGCAAGGTAGGCGTTGTTCCCATTTTACAGGTGCAGAAGCTGAGCTGCAGAGACATTAAGTACCTGCCTCATAAGTGGTAGAAACTCCAGTGTCACCCTGCCCCTCATGTTCAGAGCCCCCGAGGGAGGGTCTGCCGGGCAGCTCAGCCCAGCACTCTGTGTAAGGAAGTCTTCAGTGCCGCTGTCCAGGATGTCTTCCCGGGGGTTGGGCCTGAACGTCTTGACCATGCCGTGCTGGAGGCAGGAGGGGTGTCTTCATGTGGATGAACTGTACATATTTCTTTGGCAGATGGCTGAGCTCTGTGACCCCGGGGCCTGTTTCAGCCTCCTGCTGTCAGAAAGCAGCTGTTTGGAAAGAGGCTGTGATTCAGCCTTGTTTGAGGGCCGATACTCTGAATGGGTGAGGCTTGGAATCCTCCCTTTGGAACAAAGAAACATGTAATGATTTTGCTCAAGGTAGAATTGGGGGACTAGGCAGAGTGGGCTCCTGCCCTCCCTAGCGTGGTTCTGTCTTTTGCAAAGGTGGCTGCGTCCTTAGGGGAAGGTAAGGGGAGAAGCAGAGAGCATGGAGAGCAGTGGCTTTTGATTTCTGTCTCTCCCAGTTGGGCCGGACTCTGGACGTGAGGCTGAGGGAGTGCATGGCTCCTTCAGAGCGTGGGCTCAGATGCTCGGAGTGCTTCCGACTGCTTTTCCGTTGGTAACTCACGTGTTCTTCATGCAGGCTGGCATTTTTCTTTCATGGGTTTTTTTTCACTAGTCAGAATTATAGTCTTCTGATTGTATGTACATAGCTGGTTATTATCAGATACATAAGTTTTTTTTTTTTTTTTGAGACGGAGTCTTGCTCTGTCGCCCAGGCTGGAGTGCAGTGGCCGGATCTCAGCTCACTGCAAGCTCCTCCTTCCAGGTTCACGCCATTCTCCTGCCTCAGCCTCCCATATAACTGGGACTACAGGCGCCCGCCACCTCGCCCGGCTAGTTTTTTGTATTTTTAGTAGAGACAGGGTTTCACCGGGTTAGCCAGGATGGTCTCGATCTCCTGACCTCGTGATCCGCCCGTCTCGGCCTCCCAAAGTGCTGGGATTACAGGCTTGAGCCACCGCGCCCGGCCAGATACATAATTTTAAAATGTGCATCTAAATATAGATTTTATTGGTGAATGCATTGTGTTCTCATTCCATAAAAAGTCTTTTTTTTTTTTGAGACGGAGTCTTGCTCTGCCCAGGCTGGAGTGCTGTGGCACGATCTCAGCTCACAGCAAGCTCCACCTCCTGGGTTCACGCCATTCTCCTGCCTCAGCCTCCCAAATAGCTGGGACTACAGGCGCCCGCCGCCACGCCCAGCTAATTTTTTGCATTTTTAGTAGAGACGGGGTTTCACCTTGTTAGCCAGGATGGTCTCGATCTCCTGACCTCATGATGCACCCGCCTCGGCCTCCCAAAGTGCTGGGATTTCAGGTGTGAGCCACTGCGCCTGACCCTCCATAAAAAGTCTTAAGCACCAAATTATGCTTAGAAAAAAAATCCTTGTCTCTATAAAAAATACAAAAATTAACCGTGCGGTAATGGCACGTGCCTGTAATCACAGTTACTCAGGAGGCTGAGGTACGAGAATTGCTTGAACCTGGGAGACGGAAGTTGCGGTGAGCGGCGATGGCACCACTGCACTCTAGCCTGGCCAACAGAGTGAGAGTCCGTCTAAAAAAAAAAAAAAAAAAAAAAAAAAAAGAAAATCTTAGCAGGCTTTCCTGTGCAGATGTTGCTGGTGCTGAGCTTTGTGTCTGGGGCAAAAAAGGTGAGGGCGGGCCCCGGTTGGTTTAGGAGAAGTGGTTATGAACAGAATGGGCCCCATGCTCCCGGCCTGAGGAAATTCTTTCGTGAAAAAGATTGCTTCTGCAGCTTGGAGGAGGATGGTCCACCTGATGCTCCTGTCCCTCTCTCAGCCCCAGGGGCAGAAGGGAAACAGTCAGCAGCAGCACGGCCATTGCAGATGGTGCCCAAGGCTGGAGAGTAGTTAGTGTCTGAGCAGGAGGGGGTGGCCGGCCTTTGTGGGGCTGCTTCAGAGAGCTGGGCAGAGTCTGGGCCCCAACGTGGACTAGCAGGGGAGGAGCTCTCCTGGCTGGGGTGGCCACTCAGGGAGGTCTGGGTTGCCTGAGCAGGGAATCGGCCTCCTGTGGAGGAGGTTTCCGAGCAGGAGGTGCTCTTCGTGTGGGCCTGGAGGACCTCCAGGCGGCCTGCACTCACCTGATACAGCTGGCTTCTGCTGGGAGGCTGGGTTTGCAGCCAAACTCTGAGACCTTTTGGACAAAACATGCCAAAGAAGTTGGTAGTGATAAGAAATTCATACTAAACTTGTTCTACTAGGGCTTTTTTCGTTTCAAGTATATGATTTCTCTTCGGTAGCTCTCTATTTTTCAAATTAATGTTGAGCATCGAGTCAGAGTCAGGTTTTGAATGACACAGGATGTTTTCAGATCCTGTAAGTTTACTTGAAGCTATGAAAATAGCCTCCTAACAAAATTATTTAAAGCGTAAACTATTTTGGAATACTTTTAGATATGTAGAAAAATTACAGACAACACAGAATTTCCATAATATACCCCAGCCAGCTTCCCCTAATTCTATCACATTACCATGATTCCTCTGTCAAAACTGAGGTGTTCACACTGGCACCACACTACTCACTGAGCGACGAACTTGTTTTGGATTTTGTCAGTTTTCCCCCATGTCCTTCCTGTCTCAGGACCACTATTTTTTGTTTTAGAGATGAGGTCTCGCTCTGTCATCGAGACTGGAGTGCAGTGGTGGGATCATAGCTCACTGTGGTCTCCAACTCCTGGGCTCAAGCGACCCTCCCGCCACCGCAGCCTCCTGAGCAGCTGGGACTACAGGTACATGCCACTGTGTCTGAGGAAGCACGTAGGCCTGCTTTGCTCTTTGCTACTTGCAGTTTTTGTGTTATAGACTGTAGGACACTCGTGGTGATTTAATTTCGGAAGGGACCTTCTTGCTCACCTAGTTGGATCCTTCCAGTTTCTAGATGAAGACACTTGGGACCTGGAGGCCCTCTGACTTTTGGGTCAGAGCTGGCATGGAGTCCAGGCACCTGCTCCTCTGACCACTTTCTGCAGGCATGGATGCTCCTGGGACACTGCAGGGACAGAGCTGTCCCCAGCAATGCAGATTGACAGGGCTGGTTTCCAGTTGGGTGGGGCCGCATCCCTCCCGGGGATGTGAGGCAGGTTTGAGATGAGTCTGCTCCCCTTCTGTCTGCTGCCTCTTTCTTTTTCTTTCTTTTTCTTTCTTTTTTTATTTTTTTTTGAGACGGAGTCTCGCTCTGTAGCCCAGGTTGGAGTGCAGTGGCGCGATCTCGGCTCACTGCAACCTCTGCCTCCTGGGTTCAAGCGGTTCACCTGCATCAGCCTCCGGAGTAACTGGGATTGTGGGGAAAAGAAAGAGAGATCAGGCTGTTACTGTGTCTATATAGAAAGAAGTAGACATAAGAGACTCCATTTTGTTCTGTATTTGAGATGCTGTTCATCTGTGACCCTACCCCCAACCTTGTCCTTGCAAGAGACATGTGCTGCGGTGACTCAAGGTTGAATGGATTTTGGGCTGTGCAGGATGTGTCTTTGTTAAACAAGTGCCTGAAGGCAGCTTGCTGGTTAAAAGTCATCACCATTCTCTTAATTTCAACTACCCAGGGACACGTACATGGCCAAAGGACCTCTGCCTAGGAAAGCTAGGTATTGTCCAAGGTTTCTCCCCATGTGACAGACTGAAACAATAATGCTAAAAGGTTTATGGAGATGTTTGCAAATGCATCTCAAGGCACAGCATTTTCCTTTAAACTTATTCATGTCACAGAGATTTTTGTTCATATGTCCATTTCCTCCCTACAGTGATCCTATTGTCCTGCCACTCCCTTATCTTTAAGATGGTAAAGATAATTATCAATAAATACTAAGGGAACTCAGAGACCGGTGCCACGTGGGTCCTCTGTAAGCTGAGCGCCGGTCCCCTGGGCCCACTTTCTCTTTCTCTATACTTTGTCTCTGTGTCTTATTTCTTTTCTCAAGTCTCTCGTTCCACCTAACGAGAAACACCCACAGGTGTGGAGGGGCAGGCCACCCCTTCATCTGGTGCCCAACGTGGGGCTTTTCTCTAAGGTGAAGGTACGCTGGAGCGTGGTCATTGAGGACAAGTCGACGAGAGACTCCCGAGTACGTCTACAGTCAGCCTTGCGGTAAGCTTGTGCGCTCGGAAGAACCTAGGGTAAGAATGGGGCAAACTAAGAGTAAATATGCCTCTTATCGCAGCTTTATTAAAATTCTCTTAAAAAGAGGGGGAGTTAAAGTCTCTACCAAAAATCTAATTACGCTATTTCAAACAATAGAGCAGTTTTGTCCATGGTTTCCAAAACAGGGAACTTTAGATCTAAAAGATTGGGAAAAAATTGGCAAAGAATTAAAACAAGCAAGTAGGGAAGGTAAAAAACATTCCGCTCACAGTATGGAATGATTGGGTCATTATTAAAGTAGCTTTAGAACCATTTCAAACAGAAGAAGGTAGCGTTCCAATTTCTGATGTCCCTAAAAGCTGTGCAGTAGATTGTGAAAAAGAGGCAGGGATAGAATCCCGGAAAGAAAAAGAAAGTTCACATTGTAAATGTGTATCAGAGCCGGTAATGGCTCAGTCAACGCAAAATGTTGACAATAATCAATTACAGGAGGTAGTATATCTTGAAACGTTAAAATTAGAAGAAAAAGATCCAGAATTAGCAGAGCCATCAGAGTCTAAACCACGATGGCCAACTCCTCTTCCAGCAGCTCAGATGCCTGTAACTTTACAACCTCAAATGCAGGTTAAACAAGTACTAACTCCAAAAGAAGATCAAATAGGAAAAGATAGAGTCTCTGTCATGGCAATGCCAATCCACATACAGTGTCCACAATATCAGCCGGTAGAAAATAAGACCCAGCTGCCAGTAGCCTATCAATACTGGCCGCCAGCTGAACTGCAGTATCGGCAGCCCCCAGAAAATCCGTATGGATAGCCAGGAACATTTCCAGCGCCACAGGGCAGGGTGCCGTATCAGCCGCCCACCATGAGACTTAATCCTACAGCACCGCCTAGTACACAGGGTAGTGCGTTACATAAAATTATTGATGAGGCAAGAAAACAAGGAGATACGGAGGCGTGGCAATTCCCAGTAATATTAGAAGCAAGACCACCTGGAGAAGGGGCCCAAGAGGGAGAGCTTCCCGTAGCTGAAGCCAGATATAAGTCCTTTTCTATAAAAATGCTGAAAGAAATGAAAGAAGGAGTAAAACAGTATGGACCCAACTCTCCTTACATGAGAACATTATTAGATTCCATTGCTCATGGACATAGACTCATTCCTTATGATTGGGAGATTCTGGCAAAATCCTCACTCTTACCCTCTCAATTTTTATAATTTAAGACTTGGTGGATTGATGGGGCACAAGTACAGGTCTGAAAAAATAGGACTGCCAATTCTCCAATTAACATAGGTGCAGATCAACTATTAGGAATAGGTCAAAATTGGAGCACTGTTGACCAACAAGTAATAATGCCAAATGAGGCCATTGAGCAAATCAGGGCTATCTGCCTTAGGGCCTGGGAGAAAATCCAAGACCCAGGAACCGCCTGCCCTTCCTTTAATACAATAAGACAAGGCTCTAAAGAGCCCTACCCTGATTTTGTAGCAAGACTTCAAGATGCTGCTCAAAAGTCAGTTACCGATGAAAATGCCCGTAAGGTCATAGTGGAGTTGATGGCATATGAAAACGCCAATCCTGATTGTCAATCAGCCATTAAGCCATTAAAAGGAAGGGTTCCCGCAGGATCAGATGTAATCTCAGAGTACGTTAAAGCCTGCGATGGAATTGGAGGAGCTATGCATAAAGCTATGCTTATGGCTCAAGCAATCACAGGAGTTGCTTTAGGAGGACAAGTTAGAACATTTGGGGGAAGATGTTATAATTGTGGTCAAATTGGTCATTTAAAAAAGAATTGGCTAGTCTCAAACGAAATGTAACTACTCAAGCTACTACAACAACAGATAAAGAGCCACCTGGCCTATGTCCAAGATGTAAAAAGGGAAAACATTGGGGTGATCAGTGTCATTCTAAATTTGATAAAAATGGGCAACCACTGTTGGGAAACGAGAGGAGGGGCCAGCCTCAGGCCCCGCAACAAACTGGGGCATTCCAAATTCAGCCCTTTGTTCCTCAGGGTTTTCAGGAACAACAACCCCCACTGCCACAAGTGTCTCAGGGAATAAGCCAGTTATCACAATACAGCAATTATCCCCCGCCACAAACGGCAGCGCAGCAGTAGATTTATGCACCATACAAGCAGTCTCTCTGCTTCCAGGAGAGCCTCCACGAAAAATTCCCACAGGGGTATACGGTCCATTGCCTGAGGGGACTGTAGGACTAATCTTAGGAAGATCAAGTTTAAATCTAAAAGGAGTTCAAATTCATACTGGTGTGGTTGATTCAGACTATAAAGGCGAAATTCAGTTGGTTATTAGCTCCTCAATTCCTTGGAGTGCCAGTCCAGGAGACAGGATTGCTCAATTATTACTCCTACCTTATATTAAAGTTGGAAACAGTGAGATAAAAAGAACAGGAAGGTTCGGAAGCACTGATCCGACAGGAAAGGTTGCATATTGGGCAAGTCTGGTCTCTGAGAGCAGACCTGTGTGTAAGGCCATTATTCAAGGAAAACAGTTTGAAAGGTTGGTAGACACTGGAGCAGATATCTCTGTCATTGCTTTAAATCAGTGGCCAAAAATTTGGCCTAAACAAAAGGCTGTTACAAGACTTGTCGGCGTAGGCACAGCTTCAGAAGTGTATGAAAGTACAATGATTTTACATTGTTTAGGACCAGATAATCAAGAAAGTACTGTTCAGCCAATGATTACTTCAATTCCTGTTAATCTATGGGGTCGAGATTTATTACAGCAATGGGGTGCGGAAATCATTATGCCTGCTCCATTATACAACCCCACGAGTCAAAAAATCATGACTAAGATGGGATATATACCAGGAAAGGGATTAGGAAAAAACAAAAATGGCATTAAAGTCCCAATTGAGACTAAGAAAAATCAAGAAAGAAAAGGAATAGGGTATCCTTTTTAGGGGCGGCCGCTGTAGAGCCTCCTAAACCCATTCCATTAACTTAGAAAACAGAAAAACCGGTATGGGTAAATCAGTGGCCGCTACCGAAGCAAAAACTGGAGGTTTTACATTTATTAGCAAAGGAACAATTAGAAAAGGGACACATTGAGCCTTCATTCTCACCCTGGAATTCTCCTGTATTTGTAATCCAAAAAAAATCAGGCAAATGGCATATGTTAATGGACTTAAGAGCCGTAAATGCTGTAATTCGACCCATGGGGCCTCTTCAACCCGGATTTCCCTCTCCGGCCATGATCCCAAAAGACTGGCCTTTAATTATAATTGATCTTAAAGACTGCTTTTTAACCATTCCTCTGGCAGAGCAAGATTGTGAAAAATTTGCTTTTACTATACCAGCCATAAATAATAAAGAACCAGCCACCAGGTTTCAGTGGAAAGTACTACTCAGGGAATGCTTAATAGTCCAACTATTTGTCTAACTTTCGTAGGTCAAGTCCTTCAACCAGTTAGAGACAAATTTTCAGATTGTTGTATCATTCACTATATTGATGATATTTTATGTGCTGCAGAAACAAGAGAAAAATTAATTGACTGTTACACATTTCTGCAAGCAGAGGTTGCCAACGCAGGACTAACAGTAGCATCTGATAAGATCCAAACCTCTGTTCCTTTTCATTATTTAGGGATGCAGATAGAAAATAGAAAAATTAAGCCACAAAAAATAGAAATAAGAAAAGATACATTAAAAACATTAAATAACTTTCAAGAATTGTTAGGCGATATTAATTGGATTCGGCCAACTCTAGGCATTCCTACTTATGCCATGTCAAATTTGTTCTCTATCCTAAGAGGAGATCCAGACTTAAATAGTAAAAGAATATTAACCCCAGAGGCAACAAAAGAAATTAAGTTAGTGGAAGAAAAAATTCAGTCAGCGCAAACAAGTAGAATAGATCCCTTATCCCCACTCCAACTTTTAATTTTTGCTACTGCACATTCTCCAACAGGCATCATTATTCAAAATACTGATCTTGTGGAGTGGTCATTTCTTCCTCACAGTACAATTAAGACTTTTACATTGGGCCGGGCGCGGTGGCTCAAGCCTGTAATCCCAGCACTTTGGGAGGCCGAGACGGGCGGATCACGAGGTCAGGAGATCGAGACCATCCTGGCTAACACGGTGAAACCCCGTCTCTATTAAGAAATACCAAAAAAACTAGCCGGGCGAGGTGGTGGGCGCCTGTAGTCCCAGCTACTCGAGAGGCTGAGGCCCGAGAATGGCGTGAACCCGGGAGGCGGAGCTTGCAGTGAGCTGAGATCCGGCCACTGCACTCTAGCCTGGGCGACAGAGCAAGACTCCGTCTCAAAAAAAAAAAAAAAAAAAAAAAAAAAAGACTTTTACATTGTACTTGGATCAAATAGCTACACTAATTGGTCAGGCAAGATTACGAATAATAAAATTGTGTGGTAATGACCCTGACAAAATAGTTGTTCCTTTAACCAAGGAACAAGTTAGGTAAGCCTTTATCAATTCTGGTGCATGGCAGATTGGCCTTGCTGATTTTGTGGGAGTTATTGATAATCACTACCCAAAAACAAAAATCTTCCTGTTTTTAAAATTGACTACTTGGATTTTACCTAAAATTACCAGACATGAACCTTTAGAAAATGCTCTGACAGTATTTACTGATGGTTCCAGCAATGGAAAAGCGGCTTACACAGGACCAAAAGAGCGAGTAATCAAAACTCAGTATCAATCAGCTCAAAGAGCAGAGTTGGTTGCAGTCATTACAGTGTTACAAGATTTTAATCAACCTGTTAATATTATATCAGATTCTGCATATGTAGTACAGGCTACAAGGGATGTTGAGACAGCTCTAATTAAATATAGCATAAATGATCAGTTAAATCAGCTGTTCAATTTGTTACAACAAACTAAGAAAAAGAAATTTCCCATTTTATATTACTCATATTAGAGCACACACTAATTTACCAGGACCTTTATAGCAAATGAACAAGCTGACTTACTGGTATCCTCTGCATTCTCAAAAGCACAAGAACTTCATGCTTTGACTCATGTAAAAATGCAGCAGGGTTAAAAAACAAATTTGATGTCACATGGAAACAGGCAAAAGATATTGTACAACACTGCACCCAGTGTCAAGTACCACACCTGCCCACTCAAGAGGCAGGAGTTAATCCCAGAGGTCTGTGTCCTAATGCATTATGGCAAATGGATGTTACCCATGTACCTTCATTTGGAAAATTATCATATGTTCATGTAACAGTTGATACTTATTCACATTTCATATGGGCAACCTGCCAGACAGGAGAAAGTACTTCCCATGTTAAAAAACATTTATTATCTTGTTTTGCTGTAATGGGAGTTCCAGAAGAAATTAAAACTGACAATGGACCAGGTTATTATAGTAAAGCTTTCTAAAAATTCTTAAATCAGTGGAATATTACACATACAACAGGAATTCCTTATAATTCCCAAGGACAGGCCATAGTTGAAAGAACTAATAGAACACTCAAAACTCAGTTAGTTAAACAAAAAAAAGGGGGAGACAGTAAGGAGTGTACCACTCCTCAGATGCAGCTTAATCTAGCACTCTATACTTTAAATTTTTTAAACATTTATAGAAATCAGACTACTACTTCTGCAGAACAACATCTTACTGGTAAAAAGAACAGTCCGCATGAAGGAAAACTGATTTGGTGGAAAGACAACAAAAATAAGACATGGGAAATAGAGAAGGTGATAACCTGGGGAAGAGGTTTTGCTTGTGTTTCACCAGGAGAAAATCAGCTTCCTGTTTGGATACCCACTAAACATTTTGAAGTTCTACAATGAACCCATCGGAGATGCAAAGAAAAGCGCCTCCACGGAGACGGAAACACCGCAATCGAGCACCATTGACTCGCATGATGAACCAAGTGATGATATCAGAAGAACAGATGAAGTCACCACGCACCAAGAAGGCGGAGCTGCCGACCTGGGCACAGTTAAAGAAGCTGACACCGTTAGCTGGAAAAAGCCTAGCTAGCACAAAGGTGACACAAACCCCAGAAAAAATCCTGCTTACAGCTTTAATGATTGTATCAACAGTGGTAAGTCTCCCCATGCCTGCAGGAGCAGCTGCAGCTAATTATACCTACTGGGCCTATGTGCCTTTCCCGCCCTTAATTCAGGCAGTTACATGGATGGATAATCCTATTGAAGTATATGTTAATAATAGTGTGTGGGTACCTGGTCCCACAGATGATCGTTGCCCTGCCAAACCGGAGGAAGAAGGAATGATGATAAATATTTCCACTGGGTATCGTTATCCTCCTATTTGCCTAGGGAGAGCACCAGGATGTTTAATGCCTGCTATTCAAAATTGGTTAGTAGAAGTACCTACTGCCAGTCCCACCAGTAGATTTACTTATCACATGGTAAGTGGAATGTCACTCAAACCACAGGTAAACTATGTACAAGACTTTTCTTATCAAAGATCATTAAAATTGAGGCCAAAAGGGAAACCTTGCCCCAAGGAGATTTCCAAAGAATCAAAAGATTTAGTTTGGGAAGAATGTGTGGCCGATAGTGCAGTGATATTACAAAACAATACATTTGGAACTGTTATAGATTAGGCACCTCGAGGTCAATTCTACCATAATTGCACAGGACAAACTCAATTCTGTCCCAGTGCACTAGTGAGTCCAACTGTTGATAGTGACTTAACGAAAAATTTAGACAAACAGAAGCACAAAAAATTACAGTCTTTCTACCCTTGGATATGGGGAGAAAAGGGAATCTCTACTCCAAGACCAAAAATGATAAGTCCTGTTTTTGGTCCTGAACATCCAGAATTATGGAGACTTACTGTGGCTTCATACCGCCTTAGAATTTGGTCTGGAAATCAAACTATAGAAACAAGAGATTATAAGCCATTTTACTCTATCTACCTAAATTCCAGTCTAACAGTTCCTTTACAAAGTTGTGTAAAGCCCCCTTATATGTTAGTCATAGGAAATATAGTTATTAAACCAGACTCCCAAACTATAACTTGTGAAAATTGCAGATTGTTTACTTGCATTGATTCGACTTTTGATTGGCAGCACCGTATTCTGCTAGTGAGAGCAAGAGAAGGCGTGTGGATCCCTGTGTCCATGGACCGACCATGGGAGGCCTCACCATCCATCCATATTTTGACTGAAGTATTAAAAGGTGTTTTAAATAGATCCAAAAGATTCATTTTTACTTTAATTGCAGTGATTATGGGATTAATTGCAGTCACAGCTACAGCCACTGTGGCAGTAGTTGCATTGCACTCTTCTGTTCAGACAGTAAGCTTTGTTGACAATTGGCAAAAGAATTCCACAAGGTTGTGGAATTCACAATCTGGTGTCGATCAAAAATTGGCAAATCAAATTAATGATCTTAGACAAACTGTCATTTGGATGGGAGATAGACTCATGAGCTTGGAACATCATTTCCAGTTACAGTGTGACTGGAATACGTCGGATTTTTGTATTATACCCCAAGTTTACAATGAGTCTAAACATCACTGGGACATGGTTAGACACCATCTACAGGGAAGAGAAGATAATCTCACTTTAGACATTTCTAAATTAAAAGAACAAATTTTTGAAGCCTCTCAAAGTCACTTAAATATTGTGCCTGGAGCTGAGGCGTTAGATCAAGTGGCAAAAAATCTTTATGGATTAAACTCCACGACTTGGATTAAGTCTGTTGGGAACTCTACTGCAGTAAATTTTAGAATTATGTGTCTCTGTTTAATCGGCTTGTTTTTAGTGTGCCGGACCAGTCGAAGAATCCTGCGTCAGAATCGAGAGAACGAACAAGCCTTCATCGCCATGGCACATTTATATAGAGGAAAAGGAGGGAGAACGTTGCGGGAAGTCAGGGACCTTGAACGCAGGGACTGGCTGAAGCCACGGCAGAAAAACATAAAATGTGAAGATTTCACGGACATTTATTAGTTCTCCAAAGTTAATACTTTTATAATTTCTTATGTCTGTCTTTACTTTAATCTCTTAAATTCCATCATCTTCTTTGTAAACTGAGGAGGGTGTATGTCACTTCAGGACCCTGTGATGATTGCCTTAAACTGCACAAATTGTTTGTGGAGCATGTGTGTTTGAACAATATGAAATCTGGGCATCTCAAAGAAAGAATAAGATAACAGCAATGTTCAGGGAACAAGAGAGGCAACCTTGAACTGGCTGCCGGTGAGCCAGACGGAACAGAGCCATATTTCTTCTCTTATGCAAATAGGAGAAATATCGCTGAATTCTTTTTCTCAGCAAGGAACATCCCTGAGAAAGAGAATGCACTCTGAGGGTAGGCCTATAAACGACCCCCTTGGAGGAGTGCCGCCTTTTACGGTTGAAGCCGAAGGGATGAAATAAGCCCCGGCCTCCTGTAGCGCTCCCAGGCTTATTAGGACGAGGAAATTCCTACCTAATAAATTTTGGTCAGGCAGGTTGTCTGCTCTCAAACCCTGTTTTCTGATAAGATGTTATCAATGACTATGCATGCCCAAAATTTCATTTTTAATTTTAATTTTAACGCCATCCTGTGATCTCATCCTGCCTCCACTTGCCTTGTGATATTCTATTACTTTGTGAAGTATGTAATCTCGGTGTCATGATGGCAATGGTGGTTTTGTTGGAAAGAAAAGGGGGAAATGTGGGGAAAAGAAAGAAAGATCAGGCTGTTACTGTGTCTATATAGAAAGAAGTAGACATAAGAGACTCCATTTTGTTCTGTATTTGAGATGCTGTTCATCTGTGACCCTACCCCCAACCTTGTCCTTGCAAGAGACATGTGCTGCGGTGACTCAAGGTTGAATGGATTTTGGGCTGTGCAGGATGTGTCTTTGTTAAACAAGTGCCTGAAGGCAGCTTGCTGGTTAAAAGTCATCACCATTCTCTTAATTTCAACTACCCAGGGACACGTACACGGCCAAAGGTGCAGGGACCTCTGCCTAGGAAAGCTAGGTATTGTCCAAGGTTTCTCCCCATGTGACAGACTGAAACAATAATGCTAAAAGGTTTATGGAGATGTTTGCAAATGCATCTCAAGGCACAGCATTTTCCTTTAAACTTATTCATGTCACAGAGATTTTTGTTCATATGTCTTACTGCCCATTTCCTCCCTACAGTGATCCTATTGTCCTGCCACTCCCTTATCTTTAAGATGGTAAAGATAATTATCAATAAATACTAAGGGAGCTCAGAGACCGGTGCCAGCGTGGGTCCTCTGTGGGTCCTCTGTAAGCTGAGCGCCGGTCCCCTGGGCCCACTTTCTCTTTCTCTATACTTTGTCTCTGTGTCTTACTTCTTTTCTCAAGTCTCTCGTTCCACCTAATGAGAAACACCCACAGGTGTGGAGGGGCAGGCCACCCCTTCAGGGATTAAAGGCATGTGCCACCACCCAGGCTAATTTTGTATTTTTAGTAGAGACAGGGTTTCTCCATGTTCGTCAGGCTGGTCTCCAACTCCCGACCTCAGGTCATCCACCCGCCTCAGCCTCCCAAAGTGCTGGGATTATAGGCGTGAGCCACTGTGTCCGGCCTACGAGTAACTTCTTTTTTATTTTTATTTTTTGAGATAGAGTCTCGCTCTGTCACCCAGGCTGGAGTGCCGTGGCTTGATCTAGGCTTACTGCAAGCTCTGCCTCCCGGGTTCACGTGATTCTCCTGCCTCAGCCTCCCTAGTAGCTGGGACTACAGGCGCCCGCCACCAGGCCCAGCTAATTTTTTTGTATTTTTAGTAGAGACGGGGTTTCACAGTGTTAGCCAGAATGGTCTCGGCCTCCCAAAGTGCTGGGATTACAAGCGTGAGCCACTGCACCTGGCTGGGGTAACTTCTTGCTGAATATTTTAGTAATAAATCTTAGTCTGAATTTGTGTGTTGCCTAGATTCCATGTAGGGGAATGGGCAGGTCAGAAGGGCGTGGCCTGCGGTGTGGCGAGGCGCTAAGGATTAGGTGCTGCAGTTTTCCCCCAGTCCCTCCTGGTTCCCTGGTGAACACACATCAGCCTCAGATGGGCAGACCCCTACTCATGGTGGGGCTGGGAGTGTGGGCTCTGCAGTTGGATTCTGCTTGAGAATTGTGCATGACCTCACTGTGGAGTGTTTGACTGGACAAAAACTTGCTGTGTACTCAGTGTCCCCATCTGTAGAAAGGATGCTGATGGTACCCACCCCCAAGTTGCTTTCAGGACTAACCACGATAATACATGTAAAATGCTCAGAAGACTGTGTGGCAAACAGCAAGCACTTAATAAAAACAATTTTTTTTAGCAGAGAAAAATGGCATTTTATTTATTTTAAACAATAGCATTTAAAGTTATACCTATAAGTGGCACACAGAAGATATATGCAGAGTTTAAAGAATGAAAATTAAACTCACATGTGCCCACTACCCTACTTGAAAAACAGGATTTACCAGAAGGCTTGAGTGGCCCTTCAGATTGCAGTTTCTGGCCCCTCCCGTTCAGAGGTAACTCGCATCCTGGGGTTCATGTTGATCAGTGGTGTTTAAAGTATACCTGTAGGAAGTTCCAGAGTGCAGAAAGTGAACAAAACTTCCTTGCAGAGAAATCTTGTACTTCCCTGTTTCATCATATGTTTGTGTGACAAATATACAAAGACAATGCTGAAGATGTGGGTTAGTGAAATTGAGACCTGGCGCCTCCTGAGACTGGCAGCCCAGTTGAGCCTGAGGACTAGACTTCAGTCAGTTAGCAGTTCCCGCCTCGTTGCCCTCTGTGTGCCCTGGGTAGGTGAGAGGCTCCTTGGGAGGTCAGTGGAGATGGCTGTGGGAGGAGAGATTGAGCAGCTGCCGTTGAAGCTCACCCACCCACTGCTCCTCCCTCCCCTCGTGAAGAAATAGAAACAGCTTTCCTCCGGCCCTCACCTGTTGCCGGGGCTTCCGTGCTGGTTGGGGTGAGCTGCGTTTTGCTGAGTTGCACCGCGAGAGAGCATTGGCGACCACTTGCCTGCTGTGGGCCAGCTCCCCGTCTGCCTGTGGTCACGGACCAGTGTGGGCAGAGCCTTCGGACGTGGGTTGCTGGTAGGAGCACAGCAAGAATCCGGTGTCATTCCCTCATCCCATGTCATTAGCCTCATTTTATAAAAGAGTCTTGATGGGTCGGAGAGGGGTGGCTTATCCACAGGTAAGCTGTAAGCCTGGAACCCGACGGGGCCATTGGTTCTGCTGCTTCACCACAGTTGTCCTTGGTAGTGGCAGCCTGGGGGGTGGAGGAAGGTAGTGGCGTTCCCTCCCTAACACCCCCTGCCTCCGCCTGGTTTTCTGTACTGGGCCTAGCTTTGTGGAGTTTCCTGGGGTGAGAGGAGGTTTTTACCAGAATGTTCTTTGCCAGTGAGCACAGCTGACCTGAGGGCAGTATCCCTTTGGAGATGAGCTGGTTGGATTGTAGCAGCCTCCCACAACTTTGGTCGGGGCCCTGGAGAGAGCAGTTCCTGCTTGCCGTGCGTGAGAGCGTGCGGGTGCTGGCTGTGCCTGTCCACTGCATTCCCAGGCTCCAGAGCACACCCTGCCATTCAAAGGTAGCTTAGCTTTTTGTTCGGGATCCTTTCTCTTGCTGGCTGCACTGTTCATCTGCGGGACAGCCTCTTGACCATAGGAGGCACCCTCATTTCCCTTTTGTTTTTGAGTCGGAGTTTCGCTTTTGTCGCCCAGGCTGGCGCGATCTCTGCCCACTGCAACTTCCACCTCCTGGGTTCAAACGATTCTTCTGTCTCAGCCTCCCGAGTAGCTGAGATTACGAGTGGCCGCCACCACACCCAGCTAATTTTTTTGTATTTTTATTAGAGATGAGGTTTCACTATGTTGGCCAGGCTGGCCTCAAGTGATCCTCCCACCTTGTCCTGCCAAAGTGCTGGGATTACAGGTGTTAGCCATTGTGCCCGGCCTGATTTATCTCCTGTGTGTGAGGGATCTCAGCCTTTCTATAGAGTTTTGTCCTGAAAGTTATAGTTGGGCCTTCTAATCCAGTAGATATTTAAGGCATTTGGAAAAGGGGACACACTTCATTTGGCTTTGAAAGGCTTATTTTATGATCCAATGACCATTGGTTGAGAAACTTTATGTGTGTGTCTTCGGTGTTACTTCATTGTGAAAGTGCTTCCAGCCGGCTTCAAGGCCTGCGCAGGTGAATCTTGTAGGTAGGTGAACTCAATAAATCCTCATAGCAAGCTTGGGAGGTCAGCCCTCCGGCTCCCTGACTTTCAGATGAGGAATCTGAGTCACAGAGAGCTGAGGTAATGCGCCCAGGGACGGACTGTGAGCGAGTGGCAGAGCGGGCGTTCTGATTTTGCACTTAGAACAGCTCTGTCTCTTTGAGGCCCAGGACTAGTTCAAGTGCAAAAGGCTTAGACAGAGACTATTTAGTAACTAATGACTGACTAATCTTTTGGATCTATCTACTCAGGTGATATATTTTGGATTTTAGTCTTCTGCAGCAGGTTTGTAGGGGGAAAAAGGAACCACCTTAGGAGCCAAGACGTGTTTAAGTAATCTAGTTGCAATTATTCAAATATCAGATGTATAGAGAACAGTGGCATCCCCCTGAGGCTGAAAGACTGTTTCTCATTGCACTAACCCCGAGTCTTTGGAAGCTTCCAGCTTCCCAAGCTCATTTCTTCTGTAAAATCCTTGCTTGACCAGGTGCGGTGTCTCACACCTGTAATCCTAGCACTTTGGGAGGCTGAGGCGGCAGATCACGAGGTCAAGTGGTCGAGACCATCCTGGCTAACACGGTGAAACCCTGTCTCTACTAAAAATACAAAAAATTAGCAGGGTGTGGTGGTGGGTGCCTGTAGTCCCAGCTACTCGGGGAGGCTGAGGCAGGAGAATGGCATGAACCCGGAAGGCAAAGCTTGCAGTGAGCCGAGATCACACTACTGCAGCACTCCAACCTGGGTGACAGAGCGAGAATATGTCTCAGGAAAAAAAAAAAAATTGACTCTGCATTTAAAAAAATCAGTTTTTGTCTACCTGGCAGTTAGTCTCGCGAGTGAAGCTGTTGTGTGCAGCTCTGGAAGACTTGAGGTGACTCCTGAAGAGAGACTTCATGGGAGGAGAAACCCACAGGCCATCTGTTTTCCTTTGCTACCAGATTCATTTGCATTTTAATCTATTTGCTAATTAAATGATTGCTACATTTAGCACTTTTGAGTGTGGGATGCTGGATATTTTGATGTTGACATTTTTCTAAACACTCGTTAAGTGACTGAACAATGTGCTGCATCCTTCAGTTGAGCCTGGATTTGTTTTTGGTGGATATGAAAGTGTAATTAGATCTCAAATTAATCTTCCCTTGAGAGTTTCTACTTTTTTTTTTTTTTTTTTTTTTTTTTGAGATGGAGTCTTGCTCTGTCTCCCGGGCTGGAGTGCAGTGGCATGATATCTGCTCACTGCAACCTCTGCATCTTGGGTTCAAGTGATTCTCCTACCTCAGCCTCCCTAGTAGCTGGAATTACAGGTGCGTGCCACTACACCCAGCTTATGTTCGTATTTTTTTTTTTTTTTTGATACGGAGTCTTGCTCTGTCGCCCAGAGTGGAGTGCAGTGGCCGGATCTCAGCTCACTGCAAGCTCCGCCTCCCAGGTTTATGCCATTCTCCTGCCTCAGCCTCCCGAGTAGCTGGGACTACAGGCCCCCACCACTACGCCCGGCTAGTTTTTTGTATTTTTTTAGTAGAGACAGGGTTTCACCGTGTTAGCCAGGATGGTCTCGATCTCCTGACCTCGTGATCCGCCCGTCTCGGCCTCCCAAAGTGCTGGGATTACAGGCTTGAGCCAGTGCACCCGGCCTAATGTTCGTATTTTTAGTAGAGATAGGGTTTCACCATGTTGATGAGGCTGGTCTCGAGCTCCTCACCTCAGGTAATCTGCCTGCCTCGGCCTCCAAAAGTGCTAGGATTACAGGTATGAGCCACTGTGCCCAGCCAAGAGAGTTTCTACTTTTTGTTTTTTTTTTCTTTAAAGAGATGGGTTTCTCACTATATTGCCCAGACTGGTCTTGAACTCCTGGACTCAAGCCATTCTCCTACTTGGCCTCCGGAAATGCTGGGATTACAGGCATGAGTCACTGTGCCCTGCCTGGTTTCTACTTCTTTCTTTCTTTTTTTTTTTTTTTTTTTTTGAGACGGAGTCTTGCTCTGTCGCCCAGGCTGTAGTGCAGTGGCGAGATCTCGGCTCACTGTGATCTCTGCCTCCTGGGTTCAAGCGATTCTCCTACCTCAGCTTCCTGAGTAGCTGGACCTACAGGCTCCCGCCACCATGCTCGGCTAGTTTTTTGTATTTTTAGTAGAGATGGAGTTTCACCGTGTTAGCCAGAATGGTCTCGATCTCCTGACTTCATGATCTGCCTGCCTCGGCCTCCCAAAGTGCTGGGATTGCAGGCGTGAGCCATCGTGCCTGGCCGATTTCTACTTCTAAGAGATGGAGACTGCTGACCTTCATACGCAGAAAAGTTAAAGAAATTGAAACTCTTAAGTTCTTATATACACATTTTATGAAACAAATTAAAATGCTCAGAAAACGCCCAGTTTACCCATGGGCTACATTTTTAAAAGTTTCAATTTGTTTAAAACTCAGGGTTTGTTTTCCTATCAGAGGTGTGGCTTGGGACTCGGGGCTCTGGCTTCCTAAAACCTGAGTGCCTGCTCTGGAAAAGAGCAACAGGACCAGCACCTGGTGGTCCCATCTGCCTGCGGAAATAAGTAGGGGGCAGTGACTCATCATTGAGTGGTGTGGGGGGATGTGAGAGCTCCTCTTCCACAGACTTGGGGGATGGCACCTGGTAGCTTTAAGGACCTAACCTGTTGATGGTGCTTGTTCTCCCAGCCACATTCTGTTTAGAACATTGGCCTTTCCCTGTTCTCAGTAGACCTGTGCCATGACACGTGTCTCACATTTCTCAGCACTGATGAAGTAACAGAAGCTTGTCTCGTCAGTGGAGTAGAAGGTAGAAGAGGACAGAGGGGGTCCTGTCCTGAGTGGGGAGATTGATTGGTTGCCAGGACTGAGAACGGGGTGTGGAAAGACATGGTTGGCGGGAGGCTCCTGGTGGGAAAGAAGCCGCACTGACCTGGGCAGGCCTTGGCCATGAGGAGCCCCAGGGCGCCAGTGTGCAAGGCTGCTGGTGAGGCAGGCCACAGCTCCCCGCCTTCCCTTGGGTGTGGGTGCGTGCACCTGTGTGTGTGTAGGAAAGCCCAGCGATCAGATCGTAACCTGGGAGTGGGAGGCTTGCATGGTGACACCACACCTGTGAGGTGGGCACCGGTGTTTTTGGTGGACTTCTCTTGTGAGGAGCTCCTTTTTAAAAAAATAAAAAGAGAGAGATTGAGAGAGTGAGCAAACCCTGCTCTGTTGCCCAGACTGGAGTACAGGGTCTCGATGATAGCTCATTGCAACCTTGAACTCCTGGCCCAAATGATCCTCCCACCTCAGTAGTAGGTGGGACCACAGGTGCACACCACTGTGCCTGGCTCATTATTTTTTAATTTCTTTTCTAAAAAGACAAGGTTTTGTTCTGTCACCCTTGCTGGAGCGCAGTGGTTTGACCACGGCTCACTGCAGCCTCAGCCTCCTGGGCTCGAGTAATTATCCCACTTCAGCCTCCCTAGTAGCTGGGATTACAGGTGTGCGCCACCACAGCCAGCAGATTTTTATTTTTATTTTTTTTATTAGAGGTGGGGTCTCGCCATGTTACCCAGGCTGGTCTCCCAACACCTGGGCTCAAGCAGTACTCCTGCCTTGGCCTCCCAAAATGGGGGACTACAGATACGAGCCACCACGCCTAGCCTATTTTATTAGGGAGGACAAGGATAGTAGACAGGTCCACCTAGGGTCTTATTGGTTTAAACTGTTCCAGAGATTTAAATTTTAGAAGCTACTGAGTAACCAAAATTGTTTGCTTACTACAATTGTAGGTCACCAAATGGGTGGCAGATTGATTGGGCTGTGCAGGGACTGAAGGACTCACCCCCAGGCCCAGAGTTGCTGGCATCCCTGAGGCTGTGCTGCCTCTGTGGGACTGAGTGCTGGGAAAGGGGGTATTTCGGGAGCCTGGCAGGACCCTACCCTGCACGTGGGCCCTGGCACTGCGTTTCCTCCAGATCGTGGCAGGCGGTCTCGGGATACTGTTTATGCAGTTTAATCACTACCTGAAAATGCTGCAAAACCTTCCCTTTACAACAATAGTAGTACAAATAAACATTTAGACACTTCACACTCCAAGAGGGCTTTTTCTCAGGCTTTTTATTTCACAATTGATGCTAAAAGGTGCTTTAAAAGGTAATATTCAACCATCTTTTTTTTGCTGCAGAAATAAAGTTATTTATTAAAACACACCCATGGTAGCAAGTTCTGATGGCCCTGAAGAGGAGGCAGAGGCACTGTGTTGAGCTTCTAAACATCATCCTGCCAGGGAGGGACCCTGACAGGTGCTTGGCTGACGTGCTGTGGCCGAGTCAGGAAGGAAGTTACAGAATTCCACGAAGGCAGAAGACTACCAGTAGACAGGTCCCATGTCATCACACCCGTGAGAGTGGCAGTGGTCTGGTGGCCACAGAGATACCTGACAGCATGGGTCTGGAGCCGGTGATTGGCTGGCTTCGAGGCTCCTTCGGGAGGTGCCTGGACCCTGATGGACAGCCCCAGGCCTCACACTTTCCCCTTGAGGTTTGCAGAGGGCGCCAGAAGTGACCCCAGAAAGGGTACTCTGAGGTGCTGGGGTCCCTACCCAGCAGCCAGGGGCTCTGTCTGCAAGTGGCCGTGTCGTGGCCATGCTGAACAGCTGTAATTCCAGAGTTGCACGTGCCTCCTTTGCTCTGCTGGGAAGGCTCCGGTGCTCTCCCCACCTTCTCGAATCTTTGCTCAGATATCAAGATACAACCTTCCCAGCGAAGGCTGATTATTTGAATTTGCACCGCCTCCATCCAAATAGTCCTATTCTCTTTGCCTGCTTTATTTTTCTCACAGTAATCATCACCATCTGACACGCTGTGCATTTCCCTGCTCTGTATTTTGAAGTCTGTCTGTCCTGCTGGAATGCAGGCTTCTCGAGGGCATGGTCTTGGTTTCGTTCTTTGCTGTACTTCCAGTGTCCAGGACAGTGCCCAGCATGGAGCAGCTGCTCAGCCAATGCTGTGGTCTTGATGGGACTGTGTTCGCTTTACGTCATTGAAGCTGCTGGCATGGAAGCGGTGCCGTGGCATGTAAAGCATGCAGTGGGAAAGCAGTGGGGTGGGGGTGTCTTTGTCTGTATTACATCATCTGTTGTTGCCGTTTCAAAAATCCAGAGGCCTTTCTACACTTACTTGGATGTTGATTTCAAAATGACCGATGCTTCTTTCTGACTCATGAAGGCTGCTGTCTTTGGAATCTGATATTAGGGGGAGGCGAAACTTTAAAATGTGTGGGGCAGCCTGGTGTGGTGGCTCAGGTCTGTAATCCCAGCACTTTGGGAGGCCAAGGAGGGTGGATCACTTGAGCGCTGGAGTTTGAGACCAGCCTGGGCAACATGGTAAGACCCCAACTCTACAAAAATTAGCTGGGCACAGTGGTGCACACCTGTGGTCCTGCTACTCGGAAGGCTGAGGGGGGAGGATCACTTGAGCCCAGGAGGTTGAGACTGCAGTGAGCTGTGATTGTGCCACTGAACTCCAGCCTGGGAGACACAGTGAGACCCCTTCTCAAAAAAGAAAAAAAGTGGCCAGGCATGGTGGCTCAAGCCTATAATTGCATCACTTTGGGAGGCTGAGGCAGGCAGATCACTTGGGCTCAGGAGTTTGAAACCAGCCGGGACAACATAGCAAAACCCCATCTCTATTTTTTAAACATTTTATATATATAACATTTTTGAATGAAAACTGTGTGGTACATGTTTAGCTGTTACGACGTTTCACTTTCTGGATGTGAGTGTGACCCTCCCTGCTCTTGCAGTGCCATGTAAGCCATCATCGCTTTTCCTGGGCCAGTGATGCAGCTCCCCAGCTGGTTGGCCCAAGCCCCTGGCCAGCCAAGGGGCTGCCCTAGACTCTCCCAGCACCCGCCCATCTCTGCATAGCCACCCCCGCCACTTTATCTGGATGGTTCTGTAGTGAGGTCAGTCTGGACATTAGGTTTCTGTGGGTGGGGACCGTGTCCTCTTATGGGCTGTGTAATTGGGTGAATAGTGTAGTTAAGTCACCTCCTTTGAGAGACTTTGATAAGCAAAATAGTGAATTTTTCTTTTTATTTATTTACTTACTCTTTTTTATTTTTGAGGCAGGGTCTCCCTCTGTCATCCAGGCTGGAGTGCAGTGAAGTGATCTTGGCTCACTGCAGCCTTGACCTCCCCGGGCTCAGGTAATCCTCCCACCTCAGCCTCCCGATTAGCTGGGACCACAGGCACATGCCACCGTGCCTGGCTAATTTTTGTATTTTTAGTGGAGACGGGGTTTTGCTGTGTTTGCCCAGGCTGGTCTCAAACTCCTGGGCTCAAGTGATCCACCCAACCTGGCTTGCCTTTTTTTTTTTTTTTGACATGAAGTTTCATTCTTGTTGCCCAGGCTGGAGAGCAATGGCGCGATCTCGGCTCACTGCAACCTCTGCCTTGCAGGTTGAAGTAATTATCCTGCCTCAGCCTCCTGACTAGCTGGGATTACAGGCATGCGCCAACATGCCTGGCTAGTTTTTTTGTATTTTTAGTAGAGATGGGGTTTCTCCATGTGGTTAGGCTGGTCTCAAACTCCTGACCTCAGGTGATCCACCCGCCTCTGCCTCCCAAAGTGGTGGGATTACAGGCGTGAGCCACCGCACCAGGCCTTTTTTTTTTTTTTTTTTTGAAGACAGTTTTGCTCTGAGGTCTAGACTGGAGGGCATGATCTTGGCTCACTGCAACCTCTACTTCCCAGGTTCAAGCGATTCTCCTGCCTCAGCCTCCCCAGTAGCTGGGACTACAGGCATGTGCCACCACCCCTGGCTAATTTTTTTTCTGTATTTTTAGTAGCGATGGAGTTTCACCATATTGGCCAGGCTGGTCTCAAACTCCTAATCTCAGGTGGTCTGCGCGTCTCAGCCTCCCCAAGTGCTGGGATTACAGGTGTGAGCCACCACACCCACCCTGTTTTTAACTTTTATTTTTTGAGATTATGTCTCACTCTGTCACCCAGGCTGGGGTGCAGTGGTGCAATCTCAGCTCACTGCAACCTTGATCTCCTGCATTCAAGCAGTCTCCATATCTCAGCCTCCCAAGTCGCTGGGACTACAGGTGCACACACCACACCTGGCTAATTTTTGTAGAGATGGGTCTCACTGTGTTGCCCAGTTTGGTCTTGAACTCCTGGGCTCAAGTGATCTCCCCGCCTTGGCCTCCCAAAGTGCTGGGATTACAGGTGTGATCTACTGCGCCTGGCTAGACTGAGTATGTCCTTATGGCTTTGGAGAGAGTGGTGTGCTGCAGATGTCACTCCACGTCCTGCGCTGTGTGCAACTGAGCAGGATGGAGGCCTCACGTCTCCCCATAGTGCTTCCGGGACTGTGGACTTGGGGTTGCCAGATATGCTGTGAGCTGTGTGAACAACACAGATGTGCCTGCCTGGTCGGGGCGGATGCAGGGGCTGGAGAGAGTCCCGAAGTGAAGGCAGTGGCGTCCTGGGAATTCAGGTGGAGGTGCTGCCCATCTGGTGGTTGTAAACTTCTCATTTTCTCCCTCCCCCTTCAGCTTGGCCCGGTACCCCGCATTTCCCCCATCCCTACATCTCAGGAGTACACACCCTCCGTCCTCTGACTCTGGCTGAGCCTCCTACCTCACATCCACCAAATCGAAAGCAGGACAGGGCTCAGCTCCGGCTCCAGGTCATTGTGCACCAGCATACTGTGTGCTGATGGTTTCAGATAGGTGTGCACAGCAAAGTAAGATGAGGAAGTGTTTGTGTTTATGTGTCCTCAGGTGGCGGGTACTCCTGGAGGGGAGAAGCTTATTCACACCTTTGAGTCTTTTGCCCTGGGTGAAATTGCGAGGCTTTTTTGTTTATTTGTTTGAGACAGAGTTTCACTCTGTTCGTGAGCCCGGAGTACAGTGGTGCAGTATCTTGGCTCACTGTAACCTCCGACTCCCTGGTTAAAGCGATTCTCCTGCCTCAGTCTCCCTAGTAGCTGGGATGACAGACACATGCCACTATGCCTGGCTAATTTTTGTGTTTTTAGTAGAGATGGGGTTTCACCATGTTGACCAGGCTGGTCTCGAACTCCTGACCGCAGGTGATCCGCCTGCCTTAGCCTCCCAAAGTACTGGGATTACTGGTGTGAGCCACCGTGCTCAACCTAAAAAAAATTCTTAAATCAGAGAAATGGCTGGGTACTGAGACTAACACTTGTGATCCCAGCACTTTGGGAGGCTGAGGCAGGTGGATCACCTGTGGTCAGGAGTTCGAGACCAGCCTGGGCAACATGGTGAAACCGTCTGTCTACTAAATACAGAAAATTATTTCTGTATTTCGTAGTTCATGCCTGTAATCCCAGCTATTCGGGAGGTGGGATAATCTCTTGAACCCGGGAGGCTGAGGTTGCAGTGATCTGAGATCACGCCGCTGTACTCCAGCCTGGCTGACAAGAGCAAAACTCCGTCTCAACAACAACAACAAAACAGAGAAATTGGGTATAATGCCACAGCAAGTGAAATGTCAAAGGCTGACATTTGGAAACAGCATTGTCAAGCGGAGTTTTAGCCAAAACCTGTGCTGTGACAGCTGAGCCCGGAGTCCAAAATAAACTACCAGAGGAGGCGGCGCTTGCTGCTGGAGTGCCCGCCGCTGTCTGCGAGGAGGATGGATCGCGGGCGCCTCTCACCCGGAAGATGCGCTTCTGCCCAGATGTCGGGATTAGTGGCATCGTCTCGCAGTAGGGGTCTCACCCTCTGCTGCTGAGGAAGTGGCACTGTCACCCCGTAGGGGTGTGTCCCCAGCCTCTCTCAGTTTCCATGCGCTGACCAGTCTGCGCTGCTTTCCTCCCCAAACGCCCTCCGTTCCCTTCGGCCCCTTAGCTCCTGTCTGCCGTGGACTCATTGTTCCATGGGGCTCTTGGTCCCGCTCCAGTACAGTTGTCTCCATTTAAAGTCACGTCCCCTTGTGGGGAATCTCACTGCCGTTTCACACTGTGTATTGTGGAAATAAGATTCTTCCTGTTGCCCAAACATAGCATGAGGATTTTAAACTACCTTCTTCAGCCTGGGCCCTCCCTGCTGTCTTCCAGGCTCCCTGTGCCCGTGCCTGTGTTTCTTTCTTTCTTTTTTTTTTTTTTCTGAGATGGAGTCTCGCTGTGTTGCCCAGGCTGGAGTGCAGTGGCCAGATCTCAGCTCACTGCAAGCTCCGCCTCCCGGGTTCATGCCGTTCTCTTGCCTCAGCCTCCCGAGTAGCTGGGACCTCCCGCCACCTCGCCTGGCTAGTTTTTTGTATTTTTTGGTAGAGACGGGGTTTCACCGTGTTAGCCAGGATGGTCTCGATCTCCTGACGTCGTGATCTGCCCGTCTTAGCCTCCCAAAGTGCTGGGATTACAGGCTGGGATTGAGCCACTGCGCCTGGCCTCCGTGTCTGTGTTTCTGTCTTCCCCCGTCCCAGGTGAGGCTGCAGGGCCGTGTTGCACACATGGCCCACTCTGCTGAGCACTTGGAGGGAGGCCACTAAGACTTGGTGGGTTTCTTTCTGATGTGGGGGTGGAGTCTATGAAGACAGCAGGGTTTCTCAGCCGGGAGTAGTTGACCTGTGGTCCGGGTCTCTCTGTTGTGGAGACCTGTTCCTGGTAGCATGTTTAGCAGCACCCCTGCCTCTACCCGGCAGGTGCCAGTAACACTTTCTCCCCTGACCCGGTTATGACAATCAAAAACAACCAAAACTTAGACATTGCTAAGTCTCCCTGGGGTCACAGTTGCCCTGGTGAGAGCCACTGGGATAGACTGTGTGCCTGGGCCCTGTGTTCCTGAGACTGGGCACCCACGCTGTGGGCCGGGTGTTAGCGCGGCCTCGTGGCCAGCAGCTCCCAGAAGGAACCCATGTAGAGCAGCTCCCAGAGAGAACCCACACGACGGTTCCTGTGACTGGCTCAGCCAGTGGTCTGTTCTCAAACTGCTGTGGACGCAACGCATCGGGGAGGAGCTTTGATACCACATGTGAGCTGACCAGGTGTTTTGGGGACTGGGCTGGGAGTCCTCTTTGTGGAAACTTGTCCACACCAGTGCCACAAGGGATGCTGAAATGCACATCTGCGGTGGATCTTCTGACTCATTAATGTCTCCCTCTGATACCCCATAGCCGACAACACCAGTACCAGCAAAGCACACACTGTCCTTCAAAACTTGGTCCTCAGGGCGCCTCCTGTCTCCTCGCACACCTGCTCAGATGGCCTGGGCGGCCTGAGTAGCCCTTGCAGTCCCCATGTGTGGACGGTGTTGAGGGAGCAAGGAGACTTGCCCACACGATGCTCCACATCCCCCTGAGCTGGGGTAGGGCGGCTCAGTGTCACTGGGTCCAGCAGTCAGGTGAAGTCTTGTTGTGATAGCCTGTCGGCTTCCAGTGTGCCTCATGGTCTGGCTGGCAGCTGCCATGGTGCCCAGGAGCTGCAGGCCATACAGCCTGGCTGGTGTCTGGACCAGGGGCTGGGTCAAGAGCAAACTCTTTACTTTCCAACGGGCAGTGCTCCCCTTTGAGCATCTGCCTGGAGACCATGTAGTAACCATGGAGACCATGTCGATGGAAAAGAAAGGTCTCCAAAACCCACGTTTGAATGAGTGTCGTCAGACTTGATTTTAGTCATCTATCATTTGGAGGTCAGCTCTTCAGGGGCTGAAACTCTTCTCCAGTTAATGATTGGGAGGTTTGAGCTGAAGGTAGCTTTTCTTGGAAAGTGCTCCTGATGGCCCTGGCAGCATGCTTTGCTGTTTTATGTGTTTTATGTCCCTCAGAGGGTGATTGATATCAGGGTCCCCTTTCCCTAGAGCAGCCCATTTGGTGGGGGTGTCAGCTTCCCTTTCGTTCTGTGGTTGTGGACTCCTACTGCTTCCGTGGCCCTCCTCAGCCATCCCGCTGACTAATGGGAAACCAAGCTGTTCTTGAGTGTGGCTTAATGGTGCCTTTCAGGGGAGGTCCTGTTCACCGTGGAGGAACAGTGCTGCCCCACCGCCTGGCCAGGAGCTTCTGTGTGACAGCTGTGTCGATGCCTTTGCCAGACTTGTTGTTGGGTCTGGAGGAAAGTCAGTGTACAGTGACGTTTTTCCAGGCCCATGAATTAGCCTCTCACGTTTTGTCTTTTAAAAAATCATTCACGGGCCAGGCATGGTGGCTCATACCTGCAATCTTAGCAACTCAGGAGACTGAGGTGGGAGGATCACTTCAGCCTAGGACTTCGAGATGAGCCTAGGAAACGTAGTGAGACCCTATCTCTACAAAAAATTTAAAAAGCCGGGCGCGGTGGCTCACGTCTGTAATCCCAGCACTTTGGGAAGCCGAGGTGGGCGGATCACGAGGTCAGGAGATCGAGACCATCCTGGCTAACTGTGAAACCCCGAGAACGTGGAATGTGGAGTTCCACAGTGGATGGAGCAAGACTCCATCTCAAAAAAAAAAAAAATAGCAACTCTCAAGGGAAGATTAATTTGAGATCTAATTACACTTTCATATCCACCAAAAACAAATCCAGGCTCAACTGAAGGATGCAGCACATTGTTCAGTCACTTAACGAGTGTTTAGAAAAATGTCAACATCAAAATATCCAGCATCCCACACTCAAAAGTGCTAAATGTAGCAATCATTTAATTAGCAAATAGATTAAAATGCAAATGAATCTGGTAGCAAAGGAAAACAGATGGCCTGTGGGTTTCTCCTCCCATGAAGTCTCTCTTCAGGAGTCACCTCAAGTCTTCCAGAGCTGCACACAACAGCTTCACTCGTGAGACTAACTGCCAGGTAGACAAAAACTGATTTTTTTAAATGCAGTCATTCCACTGTGGAACTCCACTGTGAATGGTCTCGGCCTCCCAAAGTGTTGGGATTACAGGCGTGAGCTACTGCGCCTGGCTGGAGTAACTTCTTGATGAATATTTTAGTAATAAATCTTAGTCTGAATTTGTGTGTTGCCTAGATTCCATGTAGGGGAATGGGCAGGTCAGAAGGGCGTGGCCTGCGGTGTGGCGAGGCGCTAAGGATTAGGTGCTGCAGTTTTCCCCCAGTCCCTCCTGGTTCCCTGGTGAACACACATCAGCCTCAGATGGGCAGACCCCCTACTCATGGTGGGGCTGGGAGTGTGGGCTCTGCAGTTGGATTCTGCTTGAGAATTGTGCATGACCTCACTGTGGAGTGTTTGACTGGACAAAAACTTGCTGTGTACTCAGTGTCCCCATCTGTAGAAAGGATGCTGATGGTACCCACCCCCAAGTTGCTTTCAGGACTAACCACGATAATACATGTAAAATGCTCAGAAGACTGTGTGGCAAACAGCAAGCACTTAATAAAAACAATTTTTTTTAGCAGAGAAAAATGGCATTTTATTTATTTTAAACAATAGCATTTAAAGTTATACCTATAAGTGGCACACAGAAGATATATGCAGAGTTTAAAGAATGAAAATTAAACTCACATGTGCCCACTACCCTACTTGAAAAACAGGATTTACCAGAAGGCTTGAGTGGCCCTTCAGATTGCAGTTTCTGGCCCCTCCCGTTCAGAGGTAACTCGCATCCTGGGGTTCATGTTGATCAGTGGTGTTTAAAGTATACCTGTAGGAAGTTCCAGAGTGCAGAAAGTGAACAAAACTTCCTTGCAGAGAAATCTTGTACTTCCCTGTTTCATCATATGTTTGTGTGACAAATATACAAAGACAATGCTGAAGATGTGGGTTAGTGAAATTGAGACCTGGCGCCTCCTGAGACTGGCAGCCCAGTTGAGCCTGAGGACTAGACTTCAGTCAGTTAGCAGTTCCCGCCTCGTTGCCCTCTGTGTGCCCTGGGTAGGTGAGAGGCTCCTTGGGAGGTCAGTGGAGATGGCTGTGGGAGGAGAGATTGAGCAGCTGCCGTTGAAGCTCACCCACCCACTGCTCCTCCCTCCCCTCGTGAAGAAATAGAAACAGCTTTCCTCCGGCCCTCACCTGTTGCCGGGGCTTCCGTGCTGGTTGGGGTGAGCTGCGTTTTGCTGAGTTGCACCGCGAGAGAGCATTGGCGACCACTTGCCTGCTGTGGGCCAGCTCCCCGTCTGCCTGTGGTCACGGACCAGTGTGGGCAGAGCCTTCGGACGTGGGTTGCTGGTAGGAGCACAGCAAGAATCCGGTGTCATTCCCTCATCCCATGTCATTAGCCTCATTTTATAAAAGAGTCTTGATGGGTCGGAGAGGGGTGGCTTATCCACAGGTAAGCTGTAAGCCTGGAACCCGACGGGGCCATTGGTTCTGCTGCTTCACCACAGTTGTCCTTGGTAGTGGCAGCCTGGGGGGTGGAGGAAGGTAGTGGCGTTCCCTCCCTAACACCCCCTGCCTCCGCCTGGTTTTCTGTACTGGGCCTAGCTTTGTGGAGTTTCCTGGGGTGAGAGGAGGTTTTTACCAGAATGTTCTTTGCCAGTGAGCACAGCTGACCTGAGGGCAGTATCCCTTTGGAGATGAGCTGGTTGGATTGTAGCAGCCTCCCACAACTTTGGTCTGGGGCCCTGGAGAGAGCAGTTCCTGCTTGCCGTGCGTGAGAGCGTGCGGGCGCTGGCTGTGCCTGTCCACTGCATTCCCAGGCTCCAGAGCACACCCTGCCATTCAAAGGTAGCTTAGCTTTTTGTTCGGGATCCTTTCTCTTGCTGGCTGCACTGTTCATCTGCGGGACAGCCTCTTGACCATAGGAGGCACCCTCATTTCCCTTTTGTTTTTGAGTCGGAGTTTCGCTTTTGTCGCCCAGGCTGGCGCGATCTCTGCCCACTGCAACTTCCACCTCCTGGGTTCAAACGATTCTTCTGTCTCAGCCTCCCGAGTAGCTGAGATTACGAGTGGCCGCCACCACACCCAGCTAATTTTTTTGTATTTTTATTAGAGATGAGGTTTCACTATGTTGGCCAGGCTGGCCTCAAGTGATCCTCCCACCTTGTCCTGCCAAAGTGCTGGGATTACAGGTGTTAGCCATTGTGCCCGGCCTGATTTATCTCCTGTGTGTGAGGGATCTCAGCCTTTCTATAGAGTTTTGTCCTGAAAGTTATAGTTGGGCCTTCTAATCCAGTAGATATTTAAGGCATTTGGAAAAGGGGACACACTTCATTTGGCTTTGAAAGGCTTATTTTATGATCCAATGACCATTGGTTGAGAAACTTTATGTGTGTGTCTTCGGTGTTACTTCATTGTGAAAGTGCTTCCAGCCGGCTTCAAGGCCTGCGCAGGTGAATCTTGTAGGTAGGTGAACTCAATAAATCCTCATAGCAAGCTTGGGAGGTCAGCCCTCCGGCTCCCTGACTTTCAGATGAGGAATCTGAGTCACAGAGAGCTGAGGTAATGCGCCCAGGGACGGACTGTGAGCGAGTGGCAGAGCGGGCGTTCTGATTTTGCACTTAGAACAGCTCTGTCTCTTTGAGGCCCAGGACTAGTTCAAGTGCAAAAGGCTTAGACAGAGACTATTTAGTAACTAATGACTGACTAATCTTTTGGATCTATCTACTCAGGTGATATATTTTGGATTTTAGTCTTCTGCAGCAGGTTTGTAGGGGGAAAAAGGAACCACCTTAGGAGCCAAGACGTGTTTAAGTAATCTAGTTGCAATTATTCAAATATCAGATGTATAGAGAACAGTGGCATCCCCCTGAGGCTGAAAGACTGTTTCTCATTGCACTAACCCCGAGTCTTTGGAAGCTTCCAGCTTCCCAAGCTCATTTCTTCTGTAAAATCCTTGCTTGACCAGGTGCGGTGTCTCACACCTGTAATCCTAGCACTTTGGGAGGCTGAGGCGGCAGATCACGAGGTCAAGTGGTCGAGACCATCCTGGCTAACACGGTGAAACCCTGTCTCTACTAAAAATACAAAAAATTAGCAGGGTGTGGTGGTGGGCGCCTGTAGTCCCAGCTACTCGGGGAGGCTGAGGCAGGAGAATGGCGTGAACCAGGAAGGCGGAGCTTGCAGTGAGCCGAGATTGCACCACTGCACTCCAGCCTGGGCGACAGGGTGAGACTCCATCTCAAAAAAAAAAAAAAAAATTTAAAAAGTAGCTGGGTATGGTGGTGTGTACCTGTAATCCAGCTACATGGGAGGCTGAGACAGGAGGATCATGTGAGCCTGGGAGGTCAAGGCTCCAGTGAGCTGTGATTACTTCACTGCACTCAGCCTGGACAACAGAGTGAGACTCTTAGTCATAAATATATGAATACAACTAAAAACAAAATTTGTTCATGTATGAGATTTTACTCAGTGGCTCACTTGTCAGTTTTTCATAAAGCAATATGTTCCCTTGAATCTCTGCTGAATTGGAAGCGCGTCATGTGTGCTTTTCCCTGGTTGGCCTCTAGCTCTGCACCTCCATAGGTGCTGCTCTCCATCTGAGCTGGGAAACCGGGTCTGGGCTGGCCCCTGCCTCTGGTGGAGACGCAGCTGAAGTCCACCTTGCTGGAGGCCAGAGTTTGCCACTGTCCTGTACTCCCCTCCTGCTGTGTCCTTGAGCTGTGCTTGGGGGCTCGGCCCACAGATGAACTTACGCCCGTGTTGATCTGCTGCATGTGGTGGTGGGACAGGGGTGGGGGGGGATGGCGTGGCAGAGACAGGTGGTGCTCTCCCCGCCCCCACCTGTGGAACACTGATGGCGGCTTATGGGAGCGGCCAGGTTAATTTGCAGCCACGCTGTGGTGCCTGGGACGGTGCAGTGTGAAGTGCCGGCTCCTCCTGCCTCCCTTCCCTTGTGTGGGTCGCTACAGCTCAGTGCAGGCCTGCTGTTCTGCAGTCCAGGGCAGCCTTGGAGGCCCTGTGCTGTGTCCAGGTATGCCCATGGCTGGCCGGCCTTGCGAGGACAGCCCAGGCCCATTACGGTTCTTGCTGGCCCCGAGCCTGGTGATTATAACTTTCTTCCCACTGAGTCTTAATTCAAGACTTTAGTTTGTTCTTTGTGAGCCTGTGCGTCCAGAGGGTTCCATGCTCCAGGGAAGCCAAAGTCTGGTGCTTGCTTCGGCTGCTCAGCCAGCTTCTCAGACACATGAGAACGTTTCTCCACCCTCAGGGCTGCAGCCCACCTTCTACAGAGCTGGGAACCTTAGGCTTCACGTTATGTTTAGCTTGGATTTGTGTCATAGCTGGACTCGATGGCTCAAATTTGTAATCTCAGCACATTGGGAAGCTGAGACCAGAGGACTGCTTGAGCCCAGAAGTTTGAGGCTGTATTGAACTATGATCGATTGCGCCACTGCACTCCAGCCTGGACAACAGAGCAAGACCTTGCTTCCCTGCCTCCAACAAAAAAATTATCATAAAAGAAAAATCCATAATCCCAATATTTTAATGACCATGATTCTCATGTTGTGGTTTTCTTGTTAGTCTCTTCTGTAGCCGTGCCTGTAACACTTTTGCAATGTTAGCATCTGTAACAATTTTGTATTCTTTCATATATATATATATTTCACTTTTCAATTAGATGTAATTTCAAGCTTATAGAAAAGTTGCTGGAAGAGTACAGAAAATTTCCACATCCCCTTAACCCAGATACACCACTTGCTTTAATTTTGTAACCATGTTTCCATAGTTTTTATATCTGTTTTTAAGGACTGTATAATATTTCATTGAGTGTCTATGCCCCGGCTGACTTAATCTCTTCTTTGTTGTGCGCATGTAGCTGTTCTAAGCTTTTGCTATGATACCCAAAGCTGCAGTGGAATATTTCATAAATGAGACTTTAAAAGTCATTCTCTTAGGCTGAGCTTCTAGGAGGGATTCAAAGGGTGATTTCTATGTGTCTGAGAGATTTTGTATGTCGGTAATACTTGATAGTATTTGAAGTTTTTTTTTTTTTTGAGGAGTTTTGCTCTTGTCTCCCAGGTTGGAGTGCAGTGGCGCGATCTTGGCTTACAGCAACGTCCGCCTCCCGGGTTCAAGCGACTCTCCTGCCTCAGCCTCCCAAATAGCTAGGATTACAGGTGCCCTCCATGATGCCTGGCTGTTTTTTTTGTATTTTTAGTAGAGACAGGGTTTTGCCATGTTGGGCTGGCTGGTCTCCAGCTTTTGACCTCAGGTGATCTGCCTGCCTCGGCCTCCCAGAATGCTGGGGTTACAGACGTGAGGCACCGCCTGAAGTTTTCTTAATGTTCAGTTTATTAAACTATATCTGCTAAAAATGTTGGCCGGGCGCGGTGGCTCAAGCCTGTAATCCCAGCACTTTGGGAGGCCGAGACGGGTGGATCACGAGGTCAGGAGATCAAGACCATCCTGGTTAACCCGGCGAAACCCCGTCTCTAGTAAAAAATACAAAAAAAAAATAGCCGGGCGAGGTGGCGAGCGTCTGTAGTCCCAGCTACTCGGGAGGCTGAGGCAGGAGAATGGCGAGAACCCGGGAGGCGGAGCTTGCAGTGAGCCAAGATCCGGCCACTGCACTCCAGCCTGGGTGACAGAGCGAGACTCCGTCTCAAAAAAAAAAAAAAAAAAAAAAAAAGTTACTGAGCATTTAAAATGTACTGGAAAATGAAAATGTGTACATTTTATTGATCAAATTCTTTTAGATATTTATTAGGAAGCCCCTTGGTCATATTTCATCAGTACTGTGTGTTTGGTTAACTCTTTCTTGTTTTTATACTTTTTTTTCTTTTGAGATGAGTCTCGCTCTGTCGCCCAGGCTGGAGTGCAGTTGTGCGATCTCAGCTCACTGCAAGCTCTGCTTCCTGGGTTCACGCCATTCTTCTGTCTCAGCGTCCTGTGTTAGCCAGGATCGTCTCCATCTCCTGACCTCGTGATCCACCCGCCTCGGCCTCCCAAAGTGCTGGGATTGCAGGCGTGAGCCACTGCGCCCGGCCCAAACTTGTTTTTATACCTTGTCTGGGGTTATAATGAATTTAGCAGATCTGTAAGAAAGAGAAGCCTTTCTTCTCCTAGCCACGGTGCTGGTCCAGAGCCAGAGTAGGGTGTGTCTTCTGGGTGGCCCTGCCTCTCTCTGCCCCCGGAACTGGTGCTGTGCCGCAGGCGCTGCCCAGCTCCTCCTATACTTGCTGCCTGCAGCCTCCCTTCTCCACCTCTGTGTTCCTCGGTTTGGGGTCACAGAATGCTCTGTCTACATTTGTTTTTGTCTTTCTTATGTGTCTTGCAATCTTTTTTGAAAGAAAAAACCAAAAACATATTTTTTTGACATAGTATCTCACTCTCTCCTAGGCTGGAGTGCAATGCCACAGTCATGGCTCATTGCAGCATTGACCTCCTGGGCTCAGGCAGTTCTCCTGCCTCAGCCTCCCGTGTAGCTAGGACTACAGGCACACATCACCATGCTTGGCTTATTTTATTTTATATTTTTTTGTAGACAAGGTCTTTTTGTCTTGCCCATGCTGGTCTTGAACTCCTGGCCCCAAGGGATTTTCCTGCCTGGGCCTCCCAAAGTGCTGGGATTACAGGTGTGAGCCACCCAGCCCGGCCTAATTTTGTATTTTTAGTAGGGAAAGGGGTTTCTCCACGTTGGTCAGGCTGATCTTGAACTCCCGACCTCAGGGGATCCACCCGCCTCTTCCTCCCGAAGTGCTGGGATTACAGGCCTGAGCCACCACACCTGGGTGTTTTTAGTGTTTCCAAGGATTGCAGCTTGGCTGGCGACAGTCCCTTCAGAAAGGCTTCGCTTCTCCTCTGTCCTGGCACAGACGCAGGAGACCCTGTGTCTTCAGACATAGCACAGACTTCAGGACCCTACTGAGATGGAGTCAAGAGCTCTCTAGGGTTCTTTGAGTGGGAGTTGAATCGGAAACCACCATCACCACGTCTGGGCTCGCCTCGCGTTGTTCTACTGCAGTGTGGGGGGGCCATTGTCACCACTGTGAGGACACGATGGTGTCTGGGGAGGGATTGTTATGGCTGTGGGTGCGCCTTGCATGTCTTGCCGACCTAGCTTTGCACACTGATCTTCCCTCCATGCCCGCTTACATTAACTGGGTTTCTGCCCTCCCTCCTCTCCTTCGTATTTCTGTGTCTCATTGACAACTGTTCTGTAGTCGCTTTGTTGACAGTTGCCAAACTGCTTTCCAAAAACATTTCCACTGCAATCCCGGGTTTTGGTGCCAGCCGCAGTGGTGTGAGTACGCTCACTTTATTATAGTCTTGCCAGCACTGGGCGTCTCTGTGTATCGTAAACACATGTGATCACCTCTCTTATCTCTCCATCCCCTGGTAATTATTATTATTATTATTATTATTTTTTTTTTTTTTTTTTTTTTTTGAGACGGAGTCTAGCTCTGTCGCCCAGGCTGGAGTGCAGTGGCGCAATCTCGGCTCACTGCAAGCTCCGCCTCCCGGGTTCACGCCATTCTCCTGCCTCAGCCTCCCAAGTAGCTGGGACTACAGGCGCCCGCCACCGCGCCCGGCTAATTTTTTCTATTTTTTGTAGATACGGGGTTTCACCATGGTCTCGATCTCCTGACCTTGTGATCCGCCCGCCTCGGCCTCCCAAAGTGCTGGGATTACAGGCGTGAGCCACCGCGCCCGGCCATCCCCTGGTAATTAAAGATGTGCCGTGTGTCGCTGCTCACATTACCTTGGCCTTGGGGGGGAGTTGGCTGGACCAGGCTCATGCAGCTCGAGGGAGAGGAGGAGGGCGAGGTGCTGCCCAGTGGAGTAACGGGCATCCATGGCATGGGCAGGACTCGGGAGAGGAGGCCGGGAGCTCGCAGCAGAGCACGGGGCTCAGCTGGCCTGCCCTGTGCTTGGGGGTTGTTTTTGAGCGTTGAGAAGAGGGCCTTACACCTTAGTCCATGCATTGAGGACAAGGCAACAGCCTTGAGCCTTACCTCCTTTTCCTCTTTGTCCTGTTTGAAATGCTTGTTCCCTGGTGCTGTAAAGAAATAGTATTGAACATTATTTAGTAAGGCCATTTTTACTTCCTGTAGAAAGGGTACACTCACCAGCAGTTTTGCCATGAGAGTGCACCAAACAAAGGAGACAGGGTCATTTATAATCTGACGTGTCCACCCTGCTTCTGTGTCTGGTTTCCATTGGCTGGAACGGGACCTCACGTTCTGTATCTGTCCTGATTGGCTAGCAGCTTAGAACTTTTTTTTTTTTTTTTTTTTTTTTTTTTTTTGAGACGGAGTCTTGCTCTGTCGCCCGGGCTGGAGTGCAGTGGCCGGATGTCAGCTCACTGCAAGCTCCGCCTCCCGGGTTCATGCCATTCTCCTGCCTCAGCCTCCCGAGTAGCTGGGACTACAGGCGCCCGCCACCTCGCCCGGCTAGTTTTTTGTGTTTTTAGTAGAGACGGGGTTTCACCGTGTTAGCCAGGATGGTCTCGATCTCCTGACCTCGTGATCCGCCCGTCTTGGCCTCCCAAAGTGCTGGGATTACAGGCTTGAGCCACCGCGCCCGGCCGCAGCTTAGAACTTTTAAAAGAGGCAAAGGTAGAGGAAAACAAAGGAAGGAGGAAGTAACTTGTGGAATGCTGACAAAGGTAAAAACACTTTCAAATAACGAAGAGGAACAGGCTATGACCTAATGTTTGATTGGACAAGTATAAGCATGCTGGGGCAAATATTTAGGCTAAACTGTGGGAGCTGAGAATACAAAGTACGTTGATCATCACGGCTAGCAGATATTTAAGAACGTTAGCACAGGTCTTTGAATACGTTTTGCTTCTAAGAGAAGTTACTATTTATTCCTAATTAAATGGGGATGAAAGGCTTTGAAGAACCTCTACTTGACTTTTCACAGTCCCCCAGTATGACGCTGTGCCCATCCAGTCCAGCATGGTGTTATGGTCCCGCCTGTCCCCATCAATGGTGAGGACCCAGACTGAGTCCAGCACAGCCCCTGACGTTCCTGATGGCAGCAGGCAGGGTCCTGCCGTGGACAGCACCGCATCTGAGGCGGCCTGAGGACTTCAAGTTTGGGAAAATTCTTGGGGAAAGCTCTTTTTCCACGGTGAGTATTTACTGCTGCTGTGTGTCAAACGGGAGTGATTTCCTTGGGAGGCTCACCTTCCTCGGGGCTTACCGGAGACTCCCACCAAGGCTGGTGTCCTTCAGGGCAGGAGGTTTCAGGCCCCTTGAGGGGTGTCAGCTGTTGTGAAGGCCTCTTGAGTCTTTGGGGGCTGGGTACCCCCAAGCAGATCACGTGATGGGTGTGGCTAAATAACCTGGTTTTGTAGATGAGAATGTTAGACACATCTCTTGATGGTCTGCGGAGGCTTTTTCTAATGCAGTTAATTTCATTTTAACCTGGCATCGGCAAGTTACCTTCTGTGTCCTTGTGTCCCACTGGCAGGGCCCTGGGAAGCCTGTTTTTTCCTTAGGTTGAAAGTTAGTATCTCTCCAGAGGCTTTTGGGGACATTTATTGACCTTTTTTTATTTTTGTTTTTTTTAAATACATAAAACAGTACACTCTGGACATTTGCTGGAGACACAGCCTCCAGATTCTTGTGTTCCGAGTTTCACAAACAGAAGTATTGTCGCAGTACTGTCAAGTCACACTTGTTACCTGTCTCGGGGTGTTTTTTCCTCTGAAAGCAAAGAAATGAAGGTTCAAAGCAGCTGACATGGGACGCTTTGCTGACATGAGACCCATGAAGCCGTGTGTGGCTGTGGATTGAGCGAAGGTTGTAACAGGTTCAGGGGAGGCCTGAGCAACTCGGGGTCACCGTCTCCATCTGGGCCTCTATAAAAGAGACAGAGTCCCACGCCGCCACCGTGGTCGCCAGGGTGGCCGCCGTGTGTGCGCTAGGGCCATTCCAGGGAGCCCTGGGGGATCCTCACTCTGGAGAACCTGGGTGATCTCCTGCATAACGCTTTCTTGCCTGACCTTTGTGAAGAAACCATACGGGAGGCTTATTTTCCTTTTTTACATATATGAAATATTTCACAATGCAAAGAAAAATATGAAACATAGCTTACCCATATTCCCAACATACTGCTTTAATTAATGTTAACTTTTGCTGCCCTTATACTTTAGATTTTTTAAATTGCAGCTTTTATGAAATAATTTTGTTTATAAAAGGATTATGCCACATGAAAAATACCTTCAAGCAGGAGACTAGTCCCCAAAGTTTTGGGACTCAGATCCTTTCAGAAAGAAGAAACTCTTTGGAAAACCTTGGGCATTCTGCATGGCTGCTTACAACCATCCAGTGAAAGAAGAGGCCTCCTCTTTTCTCAGCTTTACTTGTTTCTTTGAGACAGAGTCTTGCTGTGTCGCCCACGCTTGAGTGCAATGACGTGATCATAGCTCACTGCAGCCTCGACTTCCTGGGCTCAAGTGATCCTCTTAACCTCAGCCTCCCAAGTAGCTGGAATTACAGGAATGCACCATCATGCCCAGCTAATTTTAAAATTTTTTGTAGAGACGGAGTCTCACTCTGTTGCCCAGGCTGGTCTTGAACTCCTAGGCTCAAGTGATTCTCTCTCCTCAGCCTTGCAAAGTATTGGGATTACAGGCGTGAGCCACTGTGCTTGGCCTCAGTTTTACTTCCTTATATTTCTCTTTCCAATTTAAATTTAGTTTATTATGTATGTATTTATCCTTTTAGAAACAGGGTCTTGTTCTGTCACCGAGGCTGGAGTGCAGTGGTGTGATCATACTGCAGCCTTCACCATCTGGGCTTAAGCCATCCTTCTGCCTTAGCCTCCTGAGTAGCTAGGACCACAGGCATGCGCCACCATACGCGGCCCTTACGTTTATCTTGACTGAAAAAGGAAGACTTATTTGTGAAATTGCCTGTTTCCCTGGGTTCCCTAGGTGGGTGGAGAGCAGGCACTGTCCCTCCTGGGGCTGCGGTCCCAGGCTTTCTGAACATGCACCAGGAAGGTGCCCGGGAGAGCGCTGTGAGCCGGAGGCTCCTTCCTGGGGCTGTTTGGAATCCACAGTACTGGGTCTCAGATTACATATGTGACCCTCCGTTCTTTCTCAGCTTTCCTGAAATAGAGATCACATAAAAGTTGACTTCCAGGGGAGGAGGAAAGGACAGTGATAGTTACGAGGCTGGGCAAGAGCCAGGTGCAGCACCGGAGAGCCGGGAGGCCCCCTGAGAACGGCCACAACCTCCAGGGAGGAACACGTCACGTGCCATTCTCTGGAAGAGGATCCTTCCTTCCTGTAGGAAACCTGCTTATAAAGTGTTGAGTTTAGACAACAGAAAGATCACGTCAGTATCCCCTTAGAAAGGGTTCCAGTAAATATCCATGCTCATTCACCATTCTTTCTTCTTTTTCTACTTACGAAGCTAGCACGTGCTCTCGTGGAGAAATGTGACCTCGCAGAAACACATAAGCTAGAGAGGGGAGCCCTGCCCGGCCCACGTCCCCTCCCTCCCTGGCAGCTGAGAGCCATCCATGTGTGGCGTGTTCCTCTGGGAAGATCTTGAGTACACAGAGTCCCCAGAATCCAGCTTCGTTCTTGAGCGCCGCAGGGCGTCTCACGTGGTGCTTTCCGGGATCTCTTCTGACTCCTGCCCCGGGTTGCAGCTCAGAGCCTGGGGCCAGGTGAACCTGGCCCTGTGGCCTCCTGAAGGTCTTCCTGCCAGCCCCCAGGAATGTAACGGGACAGGTTTCCTCTGCTCCCTGCTCCTCAGGCCGTCCCCCTGTGGGTGTCTTAGGAGACACTTGTGTACCACTTGGTGGTGGTGGGGCCTCCGTGGCACAGCTGTCTCATGCGCTCTGGCTAAACCGTGGGCCCACCAGGAATTTCCAGTCTAGTGCCTCAGGGTGTGCCCCAGGCTAGTCCGAGTGGGGGGTCTCTCCCCTGTTCAGGGTGCCTTCTTTGCTGGAGTGTTCTGTCTCGGAGGTGGGGTTTGAGTGCAGGGCTCAGGTGTGCTACGCAGAGGACAGGGCAGGAGGCCTGCTGGCATCCCGGGAAGGTGGCTCCCTCTTGTGGGCACGCAGGGCCATGCATTGTTGGTTTAGTTCCTTGTGTCCTTTACAGCCAAGGCTCTCTTCATAGTGTCCGCAAGCGCCAACACACGAAATGTGTGATAACAATTATTTCAAAAAATGACAATTCAGAGCAGCTTTTGCAATGAATGTATACTAGAAGGGCGTATTTTTTTCAAAGAAGCCCCTGTGCCCTACCACCTGTGGTGGTACCACTGTCTTCCTACTCTTCGCGAAGGGCGTGGCAGTCGAAGAGGCTCCTGAATTTATACTTGGGTTGCGCCCTTAGGACTATTAGCAGCTGATCAAGAAGCTTCTGAAAACAATGGAGAGATGGATACGTTTTCCGTTAGCCATTAGAACACATTAACACGAGCATTGGCTTTTAGCTCTATTTGTCAGTACAAGACCCAAAATATTTCACTGTAGGTTCAAACCTTCAGTGGGGACAGGAAGCGTGTGTGTGGCGCAGAGGTAGGGACTTGTCGGACCCAGTGTCCTGGTTATTACATTGTGTTTCTTTTTCTCTTTTTCTCCTTTTCTTTCCAAACCAGGTTGTCCTGGCTCGAGAACTGGCAACCTCCAGAGAATATGCGAGTGAGTATGGGCTGCAGGGAGCTGTGCATCTGGGAGCAGGGCCAGCGACTCTGTGCAAGGCGGCCGGGGTGGCAGGGCCGGGGTGGCAGGGCCAGGGTTTCTGTGCTGATTTCAAGGGTACAGGACACTGTTGGCTTTAGAGACCACCGGGCTTGTATGTACAATGTTTGAAAGACTTTAATTTGACCAGTTACCTTTGTGAGTCACGTCTTTAGTGTTTTTTGTTGTTTCTGATAGTAACTCACTTCTCTCTCACCTGAAGTTAAAATTCTGGAGAAGCGACATATCATAAAAGAGAACAAAGTCCCGTATGTAACCAGAGAGCGGGATGTCATGTCGCGCCTGGATCACCCCTTCTTTGTTAAGCTTTACTTCACGTTTCAGGACGACGAGAAGCTGTGTATCCTTTGCGTGGTTGGTGCCGTCTGAAGCCACAGCAGTCACTCCTCTCTCGGAATCAGACCCTGTGTGTTCCCACAAGCAGCCCCCGCTCCCTGCTGAGTGGGGTCCCTCAGGCCACTGACATTCAGGGAGGCAGCCGAGGCAGCGCCAGGGTGTGGCCGTGAGTCTGCACAGGACGTTACCTCCCAGAGAAGCCGTTGATGCGGCTCCAGCACAGTCCCCTCTGCTGCGGCTTGCTTGGTCGGTGTCCCTTGCTCCCCTAGAGCGCCATCTTTTGTGTTTTTAAACCTTGGCTCAGGAATCTGGGAGGCAAGACCCGGTGGAAGTTGGGGTGGGCCTCACCTCTTCCCCATCCAGCTCACCCGTGGGCCTGCCAGTGGCTGGGCTGGCCACACTGTCCTCGCCCCCAGCAGGTGCAGTCTGCATCTGCTCTTTTCCTCCCCTGCCACCCTCCAAGCTGGCCCAAGGGTCATGGCCCCCCCATCCTGCCTGGAGAGGGGCCTGAGTCCTCCCACCTGTCCTCCCCGTCTCTCCCGAGCACCCGGCTCTTCTGTGTTAGAGCTTTGCTCTGGCCTGCTCCCACTCTTCGCACCATCCTGCAGCTCCTTCGGCTGCCGGCGGAGTGTGTGTGCTCTCTTTGTTCGGAGGCGCTTCCCAAATGCAGGTTGATGGGTGATGGGGATGTGCTGGTATGCCGGGGGACGTCTCTGCCCTCGAGAAGCTTCGATGTTGGTGGAGGAGCTGGATTTGCACAGACTGTCCGTGTCAGAGGCTTCCCGGCAGCAAGATGTGCTGCCAAGAGTCTTAGGGCTAGCGGCAGTGTGGGGCTCTTTAAACTCCTGGGCAGGAGTGGGTGGGGGTGGGGGCCTGAAAGGCTGTGCTGGGCTGGGCCCCTGAGCCGTGGCAGCCTGGCACTGACTCTGGACTTCCTTCTCTTTGTGGCGGGGAATGTGGGGTTTGCTCTGGCTGCTCCTAGGCCAGGCGGGAGAACAGGCAGGAGAGCAGGGGCAGGGGCAGTGGTCGAGGTGTTTTGAACAGACTGGTCAAGAGAATGGAGTCAGGGGCAGCTCCGGGGAGTTGGCCCTCAAGCCTAGCGCACAGCGGTGTCTGCTGCTGAGCTGGGAGAGACCGGGAAGGGTGCTGGGCTGGCATGTCATGCATCCACGGGTGCCACTGTTCAGGTCTGGGTGGACACTTAGGTGCTGCCAGCAGAGCTCCAGGAGGAGTCAGGGCCATGAGGACTTTCACAGCGAGCTGGCAGGCTGCCCAGAGGATGGCTCCTCTGTGGGTGGAGCCTGGGTTCCCCCAGTGCAGGGGGTGAACATGAGGAGGGGCCCACCAAGGAGAGGAGATTGTGACGGGGTGTTGCTCCTTTGATCCTGAGACCCAGAGGCCACGGGATCAAACGGTTTCTGATGGAGGGTACTGGCCGCCCACCCAGGGGCTTTGAAGCGGTCAGGTGCACACAGCCTGACCCGTGCATCTGCCCTGTGCCAGTTGTTGATGGTGGGTAGGCAGTTTCTTGGGGGGACGGTTCAAGGAAGAGTAAGAGGTGAGGAAATGGAGACGATGCAACGTGCTTCCCTGGGATTTTGCCTAGAGAGGAGCAGGGCAGTGGCTGAACAGCTGCCAGGCACGTGGCCCGGGGCGGGCTTTGCTGTTGGTTTGTGGAAGGTTTTAGAGAATGCTGGCCTCCAGACAGGCCTGCTGTCCTCCAATGTCATCCCTGTTCCTGCCTCTGTCCCCCGCCCTCAGTGACTTCTTCACGGTATGTTCTCTCACCTTCACAGCTGCCCCAGCCCCTCTTGGGTGCCCCCGGGCCCTGCATGTCTCTGCCCCCGTTTGAGCCACAGGGGTCCCTCTGGGCTTCCTGCAGAGCCCTCGGAACACGGCTGTTTGTTGGTTGTGAGGCTGCAACAGAATTGCACACGCTTGACCTCTCCCATCCTGTCCGCCCAGAGGCTCAGAGTCCAGAGGAGAGCGAATTTTGCTGACTGATTTCCACTTGGGATTGGCCATAGCAGTGCAGGTAGTGGGAACTCCAGGACTTTGTCCAGTGGTCCATGTTGCCCTTCGCCATTAAGTCAAATTCCAAAGCCCGGGAGGTTGTTAAGGTTCACTCACCGCTGAAAGGAACGAGACCCAGGGAGGTTGTATTTAGAGATGGGCCTGTACAGGGGCCACTTTGGGCAGCCTTGGTTGCAAGTCCCTTCCCTTCTGGGGTTCTCCTCATTGCCCTGAAGCTTCAGGTTCATCCTTGGTGGGAGATGATGGTACCCTGGCAAACAGAAGCCAGAACTGAGCCGGCAGGCCAGCCTGGCTCTGAGCACGAGCCCCACTTCCTGGCCTCGAGAGCCACTGCTCAGGGCAAGCAAGGACTTGGGTCCCCGTGTCCTGGGCTGCGAGTAAGTGTGAAGTATCTGGAGGTTTCCGGTACTGGGGATAGACGTTTGCCGCTCCAGGGGAATCTGTATATGGGGTGCATTTGTTGTCGGCCTTAAGTCCTCTTGGAAAAGGAGGCTACAGATGGGGCCATCACAGAGCAGTGGTTCCCCGAGGAGGGGGCCCTCCCAGACACACTTAATGAGTGTAGAAGTTCACGAAATGGCTTTTGTCTTACAAGGTGTGTCACTTGGCCAGGCGCGGTGGCTCACGCCTGTAATCCCAGCACTTTGGGAGGCCGAGGCGGGCAGATCACAAGGTTAAGAGATGGAGACTATCCTGGCTAACATGGTGAAACCCCGTCTCTACTAAAAATAGAAAAATTAACTGGGCATAGTGGCACGTGCTTGTAGTCCCTGCTACTCGGGAGGCTGAGGCAGAAGAATCGCTTGAATCTGGCAGGCGGAGGTTGCAGTGAGCCGAGGTAGCACCAGTGCACTCCAGCCTGGTGATAGAGTGAGACTGCATCTTAAAAAAAAACAAAACATAATGTGTCACTTTATCCATGGAAGGAGCCTGCAAGGAAGGGGCGGTGCCCAGCATGGATGCCCTGTCTCAGGGCAGGGGCTGCTGCGCTCTCCGCCCCCGGCTCCCCTGGCCCCCAGGCTCTTTGTGCATTGAAGCCTGCACGTGAGTTATATGTGCTTTTTAGTCAGGGTCTGTAGGCCCTGTCTCCAGCGGTCCGCTTTCACTGAAGCCATAGACACCGCCAGGGGCCAGAGGGGCAGTCGGGGCTGAGAGGCTCTGTTCCCGTTTCCTTGAGACCATGTAATGGTGTTCTTGATGAGAAACCCCTCATCAATGCTGGTGCCTCATCTTGGAGCTGGGGCCTGGGGTGCCCGTCAGATCCAGGGACATGACTTTCTTGGGCCACAGGTGCTTTCAGTTTGCATTTAATTAAAACCAATTCTGATCAGTCTTTTAAGGCTAGTTTTCAAGAAATGACTTTTACAAAATAAATACATTAGCCAGGCGTGGTAGCGCCTACCTATGTTCCCAGCCACTTGGGTTGGTTAAGGAGGGAGGATCGCTTGAGCCAGGGAGGTTGAGGCTGCGGTGAGCTATGATTGTGCCCCTGCACTCCAGCCTGGGCAGCAGAGTAAACCTGTTCCAAAACAAAACAAAAGATTTTTACACTTCCTTAACTGCACAATATTCAGATTTCGGCCTTAGTTATGCCAAAAATGGAGAACTACTTAAATATATTCGCAAAATCGGTTCATTCGATGAGACCTGTACTCGATTTTACACGGCTGAGATTGTGTCTGCTTTAGAGTACTTGCACGGCAAGGGCATCATTCACAGGTAACCTCGGGGGTGGCTGGGTGGGGTTTACAGGATGTCAGTTTAATGATTAGGGCCAGTGACCATTTGGCTCACAGGCCACAGCTGATGCCCAGATGGTCCCCGCCCTTGAGGTCAGCCTGGTTGGAGTGCTCCCTGGATGGGTGTGACTGGATGCCTGCCGGTGCCACAGCGGGAGCGCCAAGGCAAGGCCACACGTCCATGGAGCCCTGACATGGAGAAGCCATCCTGCAAATGCCACATCAAATGATTTTGTGTCTTTCCCGGCGAGCTAATGATTCTTTTCACCATCTTGACTGATGCGTTTTATCTTTTTCTGTGGTACCTTCTGTGTGTACTTCTTTCTAGTCTGATTTTCCATGACTTTCTGATAAAGTCATCTCAGAAGTGTGCACAGCTGTCATCTTGTGTGTTAAAAATGATAGATTATACTTCATTAAAAAGCTAATTAGAATGGCATGGAGATGTGAGGCGGTAAATCCCTACTGTGTACAGTCAAAACTTGTTGCTTGTGAGCTTTCGGCCTGTATCCCCTGGTTGTCAGCCTGTAAGGATCATAAGCATTCATTCGTTCATTTTGTTTTCAGCAAAATTTAGAGTACATAATAATGTTGCTGTTTCACGTATTTCTTCTCAAATGTGAAAATCTACTTTTACAGGGACCTTAAACCGGAAAACATTTTGTTAAATGAAGATATGCACATCCAGATCACAGATTTTGGAACAGCAAAGGTCTTATCCCCAGAGAGCAAACAAGGTGTGTGAGTTTTATTTCTAGCAGAGCCTGGCTGTGTGCTTAAGATGGAAAGCGACTTCTGAGAAGTGTGTTGCATTGTGTCATCTTCGTTAACAACAGAGGTGGGGATACCTTGGCTGTCCTCAAACCGATCTTGAACTTTCTCTGGGCAAGACCCTGCCTTGCCAGCAGGTCTTCCTGCGGGGGCCCCAGGCAGTGTGTGCTGGTGTAGAGGGGGAGGGTACTGGCTCTCCTCAGCGTCTGCTCTGGTTCATCCTCCCTACTCGTCTTCTGGACAATGCGGAGAGCCACATTCGTACCCAGTCACCCGTGTGCAGGACTGGGAGCCGTGTGGTCAGCTCCTGGCTCCTCCTGGCTGTATCGCAGGTAGGATCTGGGGGTGCGCATCCCTGTACCTCAGTGCCCTCTCTCCGTTACCTGTCCGTCTGTCTCCCTGCTGGCCACGTGCATGTTTGTCATCACGAAGCCCCGGTCCTGTTCCCAAGGGTAGTTTCTAGCCTTGGACCCTGTTGTGGCGTCCCGTCCCGTCCTGCCGGCAGACGCAGCCCTCGTCGTCGCTGTGCCACACCGGACCCTGAAGGACAGATCTGGCATGGAGAGGGACCTGCGGGGTCAGGGAGGCGAACATCTCTGTGACTTCTGACGCTCATTGGAAAATTGCCCCCAGAAGCGATGCCGTTTTACAGCCCCACCCGGAGCGCTGCATCTGTCCCCTCAGATCCCTGCCAGCGCTATGTATTTTTATTCTTTCTCCCCTTTGCCAATGTGATAGGCTGTCGTGTTCTAATTTGCATTTCTTTGATTCATTGCAGGGCTGAATGGCTTCGTTTGTTTTTGGCTCTTGGTTTGGTTTGCTTTCCTCTAGGCCAGCGGGGGCGGGGGCGTGTTTGCGGATGTCCTTGGTGCTCTTGGCAGGATCACTGAGGGTCCTGGCAGGATGCACATGCAGCCATGAAGTCTTTGTTTTTTGTTTATTTTTTGAGACAGGGTCTGGCTCTATTGCCTAGGCTAGAGTACAGTGGCGCAACTGTGGCTGACCGCACCCTCAGCTTCCTGGGCTCGAGCGATCCTCCTCTCTCAGCCTCCCAAGTAGCTGAGACTAGAGGTGCACCACCATGCCTGGCTAATTCCTGAAATTCTTTCTAGACACGGAGTCTCACTATGTTGTTCAGGCTGGTCTCAAGCTCCTAGCCTAGAGCAGTCCTCCTGCCTCGGCCTCCCAAAGCAGTGGGACTGCAGGCGTGAGGCCCCGCACCTGGGCAGTCATGAAGTCCGCAAAAAAGTCATTCACTGAAGGGAACAGGTCCCTGCAGCAGAGGCTGTGAGGTTCTCTCAGCCTGGCCGGAGGAGGGCAGGTGGAAGGGGCAACTCAGAACCGGCCCAGGCAGGGCCGGTGTGGACAGCAGCTGCGTGGTGGCCCCGGGCCAGCTCGTGCTGTGGCTCTGCTCTGTCACAGCTCCTCTGTAGAGGAAGGCCCTTGGGCTGGAGGCCTGAGTCTTGTTCCCTTTGTAGCGCCTCAGCTCCCAAGCTGTTTGTGATGGAAAGGAGGTTGTTTCTGGCCTGCAACTGTTTATTGTGTACCTGGGCACGTTTGGATACCCCAGGTCCTGCAGTGAGCCAGCCAGGACCGTGTCCTCATGCCCTCCGTTGAGCGGGTGCCACCGGCAGAATGCACTGGACGTTTGTGTGCAGCTCGCTCTCCAGGCGCGTGTCGGGTGGGAGCGCCAGGGTGGAGGGTGCCAGCGTCCAGATGTCAGGCAGGCGTCTTTGAGCAGGTGAGCCGTGAGCCAGCCCCGGTGTGGCCTGGACAAGTCTGGCTCCTGGGGGTGCATGGTCCGCCATGTGTGACACCCACCTCGCAGCCCTTGATTGTCACAGATTGTGAGTCCGAGTGTGACCTTCTCTCTCCTCTGCAGCCAGGGCCAACTCATTCGTGGGAACAGCGCAGTACGTTTCTCCAGAGCTGCTCACGGAGAAGTCCGCCTGTAAGAGGTAAAAACCACTTTCATCTAAGCCGTACTTCCCTTTTCTTTAACATAGAAATTAATATTCGAGAGAGTGAATTTGGTGGCCTTTAAGTAGCTAAGCATACTTTGAAAGAAATCAGCATTTCACATTTCAAGGCGTATTTTTCGTGGCGTACACACACATGATACGTTAATGTTGTATTCTAAGCTTCCTGGGTTTGCTGATGCTTTCTGGTTGCAGATTTAATTGTTTTTTTTTGTTTGTTTGTTTGTTTTTGTTTTTTGTTTTTTGAGACGGAGTCTCGCTCTGTCTCCAGGCTGGAGTGCAGTGGCATCATCTCGGCTCGCTGCAACCTCCGCCTCCCGGGTTCAAGCGATTCTGCTGCCTCAGCCTCCCGAATAGCTACAGGCGCCCGCCACCACATCCAGCTAATTTTTGTAGTTTTGGTAAAGATGGGATTTCACCGTGTGGGCCAGGATGGTCTCAGTCTCTTGACCTCTTGATCTGCCCGCCTCAGCCTCCCAAAGTGCTGGAATTACAGGCGTGAGCCACCATGCCCAGCCTAATTGTTTCTTTAGGAAAAGCTATTCAGTGAGGAAAGCGTGGCTCTCATGTGCACAGAGCCCAGGCTTCCTTGGTGCTGCCCCCTGTCGGGGTGGAGGGCAGGGAGCCTGGCCTTAGGGTTGCTCGGCCACACACCAGCTGCAGTGGGACAGGGTCCCGCAGAGCGCAGGGAGGCCCTGGAGGGTGCCGGTGTGGGAGGGTGAAGGCGTCCAGCAGGCATGAGGGTCTTTGAGAGAGACTGCAGGGCTGGTGCGGGGTCACGGGAGGGGAGAGTGGAGAAGTGCCAGCCAGGGAGCCACCGGCAGTGTTGGGGGAGGATGTCCAGGGAGCTGACGACAAGGGTTGGTGAGAAGTCTGAGGTGCTGTCTAGGGTGGCTGGGAGGTAGATGGCAGGCTGAGAGGCAGCATCAGAGTCTGGAGTTTCAAGTCTAGGGAGCAGTTATGTGGAATCAGGGTGGGGCTGGGGTTCCTCCTGCCTCGGGCCAGTCAAGTGCTGCTGAGGGCTGGAGTCAGCTTCGGCTGCTGGTGCCCTCGTGAGTTGACAGGACCACAGGAGTCCCATGCTGCCACTCTCCTGCTCCGCCAGGTTACAAGGGGCCACCTTCCTGGAGTGAAGTGAGCCACTCTGAGAGAATGAATGATTCTGGTTATGGCAGTTCTGGATGTCTGAGCTTGACAGCTTCAGGAAAAACTGTGGGAGGTGGGGCCATGGCACAAACGTGGTGGGTAGGTGGAAGGGTTCTGAGCACTCACGCAGCGTCTCGGCCGCCTCCAGGCTTTTTCGGTTTTGTTCTTTTAACTTTTTTCAACCAGCAGATACTGAGTTCTCTTTTTATTATTATTCAGTTATTCTTTAAAATAGAGATGGGTTCTTGCTGTGTTGCCCAGTCTCGTCTTGAACTCCTGGGCTCAGGTGATCCTCCCATCTCGGCTTCCTAAAGTGCTGGGATTACAGGCGTGAGACATGGCTGCCGGCCGGATACTGAGTTCTTAGCATGGCCAGAGACTGCTTTAGGTCAGAGCGTCCCAACTGGAGTGATTCTGCTCCCCTGGGAACACTTGGCCCTGTCTGGACAGTTTTAGTTGTCACAGCTGGGGCAGGGGTAGGGCTGGCACCCAGCGGGGGAGGGGAGGATGAGCTGCTCAGCATCCTGCGATGCAGAGGACAGTCCCTCCCCCAGGTGGGGGCGCGACGTACCCGGCTTTCAAAGTGCGTGTGGTCACCACCTAAGAGCTAGCGTTTCCTTGTTTGTAGATTTTACATGAGGACCCATGGCATGGCCCAGCAGGACCTGCTCAAGCCCCATCCTAACAGGCTTCCTGAGGACACATCAGCCCAGCTGGGCACCTGGAATTACGGGCAGAGGGGCCGTGGCGAGGGGGCTGATGTGTGGACTAAACACCTGCACACGTCACCCCAGGCAACCTCGAGTGACTTCCAGTGACTTGCCAGGTACGGAGTGCTGGTTACATGCAGCTCAGCGCACGTCTGTGCCGAGGCCCTGGCATGTTAGGGTTTGGAGCTGGTATTTTCCCTCCAAGCCTGGAGGCGAACTCTTCCTGCTGGGAACCTGCTCACGGCCACGCCACTGGGTAGGGTGCTGTGTGGGGCTCAGGCCTGCAGCCTTGTGCATATGTCTCAGTCACCTGGCACCTCAGTTTACCCCATTCAAAGGGAAGATGGCTGGCTGAGAGGGTCACTTCCAGCTCTTCCCAAAGACTGCCATCCGTAATGTGCCGCATTTAGGGACTGCACACCTCCCTTAAGAGCCTTAAGAGCAGATTCCACAGGTCCAGCCTCAGGGCTTCCTCATGGGTGGTCTCCAGAGGAACCTGCACATGGGACATGGCAGCTCAGGACAACACCCCGCCACCTACATAGCACAGGGCCACGCAGGACAGAGACGAGAGCCTCAGTCACAGGCTTCCCAGCCCTGCACGGGTCCCGCACAGCCCCCTTCTCCAGCACCGAGGGCGAGTGGCCGCGTCGGAGGCGGGTTAGAGGTGGGCCAGCGAGCCCAGGCGGTTTGTGTCTAGCGCCTGTTTCTGAGCCCATCCCACTAGGGGTAGACTGAGATAAAGTGAAGCCTGGACTCAAACGGCTCCACGGCAGAACACAAGGGGCTGCCCAAGCGACTAGAGAAAGCGCATATGAAAGACATTGCCTGCCAAAGAGACAGGAGTGGGCAGCGTGGGTCACAGTCTCAGAGCGGGGGCAGGGCTGGGCCACAGCTCCCGTCACCCCGCGCCCTGCGTGAACTCGGAGGAGGCAGGCAGATGCCGAGGCCCAGAGACCCAGAGCAAAAACGGAGTGAGACGCTGCCCAGTACAGACCGATGCACAGACACGGACGCCGGGGATCAGGGCCACGCCTGCACGCAGGTGCCCAGAAACCCTCAGTCTTCATGGCAAGGCCTCGGGCTGTTCTGAGCCAAGCCAGCACTAGAGCACACAGGCAGGCCAGTCTGGGCCCACGCGTGTGGGTGCCGTCCCTGCACCACCACCACTCAGAATGGAACACGGCAGCTGGCAGCAGCAGGCACAGTCCAGGTGATGGCACAGAGATACCACCCTTGGGCTGTCCCTGAGGGAGAGCAGGCCAGGGAACCAGGGCACTGAGGCACACCGTGGGCATCACCGGGCATGTGCCTCACACACCTGCTCAGACCACCTCAGTCACAGCAGGGAGGAGCCCCTCGCCCCCTTGTGTCACCAGCTGGAGCTTGCACAGAGGGAGCCCTCCAAGGAGCTGCAGCCGGGGAGGACCCCACAGCCACAGGGTCCCCAGACCTCCCTGTCCGGCAGCTGCGCTGCTGCCCGTGGCCTCAGCACCAGAACGTAGGCCCCAGCTTCAGAGTACAGGGCCTGCTCCTCCCTGGGGGCCCAGGCTGCAGGCATCTGCGTCTTAAGTGGAGCCCGTGGCACCTTTGTCAGGCCCTTGTCCCCAAAGCTAAGGCACCTATGCTCAAAAGTCGGCTTACCTTCCTCCGCGAGGTCTTTGTTAATCACCAGTTTGCCATGTCTCAGGTAGTTCAGCACGGGCCCAAAATAGGTGGGGTCTCTGTCGATTAAATAGGCACCTGTTTCGTCCTAAAGAGAGCAGAGCACGGTGAGTCCTCCATGAGAAGCCGACAGTTCCTGCAGGTCCACCAAGGCCTGGTCACATCAGGAGGCTTCAGAGGCACCAGGTGACCCAGGCCTCTCCCCAACAGACCTGAGCCTGCGGCATCTCGGGAAACCCCTGACGGTGTGGCCACGTCCTGCCGCCTACAGCCTAACCCTGACCAGCCACCATCCCAGGTCTAAGTGAGTTGAAGTGTCTCCGTATGGAGACAGCTTGGCTGTATGTACTCCAAGGTGAGGCCACTGTGCCCTGGACATCTGTCCTCACAACTGCAAGACCTCTAGGAAAACACACACGAAAACCTCAACCAGACCCTTTCCCTGGGATGCCCTCGTGGGCAGGGCAGGGGCCTAGGGCTCAGCCTCTGAAGGACACCCCTGATGGCCACCAGCCTGGGCCTGCCCTCTTTGTGCCCAGGTCCTCCCCGGCCGACATCCAGGACTGGGGGTCAGGGGCTCTCTGCCAGGGGTGGAGAGAGCACCTTGCAGCAGGGGCAGCTGCCAACAGGCCCCGAACCAGCAGCGAGGGAGGCTCACAGTGACCTGCACTCAACAGCATCCGGGGCTTTCTCTGAGGTATTCACTCACCACACAGAGCCCTCGCCCCGGCTCAGTGCTCACGGAGGCCAAGATGTTTACAAACAGACCCCTGGGAAGGAGTCCTCACGCACCTGGGTGGGGGGCCCCTGAAGGGCACTGCCCCTGCTGCTACCATGGTCACCTCAATGTGGGCAGACGCCCTTTGAGGCCCGGGGTGCCCCACATATCACACCTGGCAGCCCCTTCCACCAAGCACAAGAGGCCCAGTGGCCCAGCTGTGTGAGTACAAGACGGGCGCCCAAGCGCCCCATGCAGCCCCTGTGGGGGAGACAGAAGAGGCAGTTTGTGTCACCTTATCCAGACCCAGGCCTGCTTGTCGGTTATACATCTGACGGGGGGACTGCGAAGCCAGCATGGCCCATCTTCAACACGGACTCAGACCTTAGGTGTGGCTCTGCTGGGGCAGCACCTGCCTCCCCCCAGTTCTGCTCCCACCTGCGAGCCACTCCCACAAGGGCTGGTGCTTGCGGGCGCCCTGGAGGGTGGGGAGCTGAGACCTCCATTCAGAAACACTGAGCAGCCTCCCGGGCAAGGCCCAGGGCCAAGCACCGGCGAGAAGCAACCCCACACCCCAGTCAGGGCAGGAACAGCCCCCTCCCCCAGTGGGGCTCCAGTGGGGCCTTGGGCAGGTGCTGGTCACGGGAATGCCAAGTTCGGCGATACGGGGAGGCCAAAGGTGTCTCCACCACAAAGCACAGGGCCACGCTAGGACCCTATTTTCATCCATGGACAAATTCTGCCATTTGGGTGCTAAGACCTAGTGGTTTCAAGAGATTTTCCCCAAAGTCCACTTCTGCAAACCTGTAAAAACCTGCTCTTAGATCAGAGGAACAAAACTGAGTTTCGCAGCTGAGATAAAATCAACTAGGGCTCTGGGCATGGGGGTGCTGGACCCGGAGCCTCAGTGGCCCCCCTACTCCTCCTTAAGTTGACCTCAACTCCACACAGACCTGACCCCATCCTCCTCCTCCACCCTCCCCAAGAACACTCCAGCCAGAGCTGCCCACCCCACAGGCCCTGCCTCCTGGGCTTGCCCCTGCCTTTCTCCAACCCTCCAGACTCCACAGCTCTTAAGCCAGGGCCAGGGCCACAGGCCAGCTCCCGGGAAGAGGACACTGGGTGGTCCTGCCCAACTGGTAAAAAATGGCCCCCATTTCCCACAAAGGGGTCAAAGTCTGGCAAGGTGGCCAGTGCTGCCACCCGAGTCTAGGGTTCCTCCCCGCTCCACCCCCATACAGAGAGAATGGTGGCCGCGTGACATCCGCACACCACTCAGCTCGGGAATCATTCATGTCTCAGTGCTCCCTCGACAGACCACTGGTGGGAGGTCGGGAAAGATCAGATAGTGTGCGGAGGCTCGCCTCTGCCCAGGACAACCCCAGAAAGCCCCCCTCTCAGCCATGCAGGCCTCCAGGCCTGGCCTCAGTGCAGGCTTAAGGCCCGGCCACCCCAGGCCTCAGTTTCTTTATGAGCAAAATGTGGAGGAGACCAGCTCATGTAGCTCAGGGCCGCCATGAGCGCCAGGGCACCCAGCCTGTGGCAGGACCTGGGCACTGAGCCGTGACCTCTAGGCCAGGACAACCCACCACGCACTTCTCGGCCCCTGGGCCAGTGCAAGAGGAGAAGGAAGCCTGCTGGGCGCCCCCAGACACAGAAGGCCGCCCCAGCCCTGCAACTGGAAGGACGAAGGCTGGAAGGAGGGTGGGGCGGGGACGGCCATCAGTTAAAACTGCACAGCAGGACAGAGGAACAGGCCTGAGGACTCAGCAGGGCACTCTGGGCAACCTGGCAATGGCCTTGGTGCTGCTCTCACCACCGCACTCTTTTGAGGCTTTCAGTGGGAGATGTCCACATCTATAGGAAGTGCTGGGGTCTTAAACCAAGACTCCCAAATCCCACCAGGGTTCGGGTCTCCCTGAGGCCTGACTCGCATCCATACACATGCGGGGTCTACTTGTGGCACCAGCCCAGGTCCAGACAGTGCCCAGCTCAGGCACAAGAACCTGGGCAGCTCACTGCTGGTGTCGGGGATGCGGCTCAGTAGCTTCCACCCTGATGCAGAAACAAAAATACGGAACATGGGAAATATAAAAACAAAATATTCAGGATATACTCCTAGGCTCACAGAGACAAAGGCAGCAAGGTCACCTCAAAGATATTTAGAACAGCCCCTGGGCCATCAGCGGCACCTGCCCAAAGAAGGAACGATGCCCTGGCTTCTAAGATGGGTGAGGAGAGGCAGCCAGGAAGCCAGCGAGATGCTGCAGGCTGGGCGTGGGGGTGCTCTTCTTCCTGGCTTTCCCGTGCGTCCCATGGCTTACGCAACCAGCAAGGGCTGCGTGCGATTCTCAGGAAGATTCGTGGTGGGTTTTTTTGGTAAAAGAACCCTAATTGGCTGGGCGTGGTGGCTCACATCTGTAATCCCAGTCCTTTGGGAGGCCAAGGTGGGTGGATCATGAGGTCAGAAGTTTGAGACCAGCCTGGCCAACATGGTGAAACCGTCTCTACTAAAAACACAAAAATGAGCTGTGTGTGGTGGCATGTTCCTATAATCCCAGCTACTCAGGAGGCTGAGGGAGGAGACTCGTTTGAACCTGGGTAGCAGAGGTTGCTGTGAGCCAAGATTGTGCCATTGTACTCCAGCTTGGGCAACAAGAACAAAACTCTATCTCAAAACAAAAACCATAATATTAAGACTGTTTTCTTACCAGGTCGTCTTCCCCGCCCCTCGCTGAACTGGCATCTGACCCACTTGTGGCTGGGCCCAAGCTGGCTGGGTTGACCCACTCATCTCCAGGGGTCGCAGCCTTCAGCCAGAGCCACGGGCCATAGGCAGGGCAGGGCGGTTTCCAAACTAAAGAGGAGAAAGGGGATCCTGGCCATAGCGAGAGCAGGAGCCAAGGTTGGCTCCTGGAGAGGAGCACACTGGAGGCAGTGCCGAGCCGGGGGCACATAGTCTCGGGAGATGGAGGAAGATCCCGCAGACAGAGCTGAGTGCTTGCCCACTCCCGAAGTCCACAGGACGACCACAGACGAATGTCTGTTCAGGAGAGAAGCGCTCAGAGAAGGCTGGTAACGAGCCTGGCCACTCTGCTCATCTCACCAGACTCTGGCTGCAGCTCTCCACCATCCATGCTATCGCCCAGCAAGCAACACACCAGGGGCAACGTGGGGGTACACCAGCCCCCAAGGGACAGGTCCCTAATACAACCAGCAGCCTTGAAAATGGCAGTGAAGGACTGGGTACGGTGGCTCATGCCTCTAATCTCAGCACTTTGGGAGGCCAAGGAAGGCAGATCATTTAAGGTCAGGAGTTCAAGACCAGCCTGACCAACATGGCAAAACCCTGTCTCTACTAAAAATACAAAAATTAGCTGGGCATGGTGGAGGGTGCCTATAATCCCAGCTACTAAGGACGCAGGAGAATCGCTTGAACCCGAGAGCTGCCCTGCAGTGAGCCGAGATTGTGCATTGTACTTCAGCCTGGGCGATACAGCGAGGCTCCGTATCAAAAAAGAAAACCACAGTGAGGAACGAGGGTGGAGACTGGCAAACTCTCACGCTAGATGCTGAACGGAACATAACTCTGCTGCCGCCTGCAGCTCCCGGAGCTCTGAACGGAGGCTCGGTCAGCCCTGTGGCTCTCAGTCACTCCCAGTGCTCAGAGACACGTGCCACCAGAGGGGACGAAATCAAGAGGGGGAGGTGCCCTGACCCAACTCTGCCAAATTGCCCCACAGAAATCTAGACGCGAAGGCATAGAATTTTCTGTGTACCACCATCCTCAATCAACCTAATTAGAAATACTTAGTTTTTACTCTGAAATTATCCAATCTTGCACACAAAACTTTCACCTCTACTCTCTCTTCTGTTTTGTTTTATGCAGATGTGTGGTGTCTTTGGCCCACGAGAGGCCTTTGATGTCACCAATTACTAATGGGGAAACTGAGGTCAGAGAGCAAGGAGGCTTGTCCAAGGCACCCAGATTCGGAGAGCGGGGGGGGCCCCGGCGCCCTGGTCGCCAGGCCTGCTGCCTCCCCACTACCCCTCCCTTCCATTGCTTCTGGGCCTCACCCAGCACAGAAACTGGAATTTGGGAGGTCCGTGCCCCACGCATGACGCCTCGGGCTGAGTGTGGCCAGAGGTCAACATGAACAGAAATTGGTGCAGCTGCAAGAGGGGAAAGCGTTCTTGGCATACCCTTTCTAAAAGCAAAGTACACTCCTAATTCCAGCACTTTGTGAGGCCGAAGTGGGCAGATCACCTGCGGTCAGGAGCTCAAGACCAGCATGGCCAACATGAAGAAACCCTGACTGTACAGAAAATACAAAAATCAGCCAGACATGGTGGCTGGTGGCTTGTACCTATAATCCCAGCTACTTGGGAGGCTGAGGCAGGAGAACAGCTTGAACCTGGGAGGCAGAGGTTGCCGTGAGCCGAAATCACCCCAGCCTGGGGAACACAGCGAGACTCCATCTCAAATAAATACATAAACAAATATTTAAAAATAAAAACCAAGTATAAGCATGAAATGAAGATTGCCAGGCACAGCCTCTCCTGACTGCACTGGCCTGGCACCAGGTACGGGGCAGGGGCACCACATTAGTCATCTTCAGGAGAGGATGTCACCCTTACTTTACAGAGGAAGAAACTACAGCTCACAGGGACACGAAATCACCCCAAGTCACAAGGCAGGCCCGGGGTGGGCAGAGTCCAACCCAGGCTCCCCAACTCCAAGGAAGATGCTCCGTCACACCAACCCCAGGCCAGAATGTTCTAGGTGCTCTGCAGTCCAGGGAGAGCTGCCCAGTTGACGCCCAGGGAGAACAAGCACATCCTGGGAGAGAGATGGCTTGCTGGCCCCTCCGCTACGAGGACCCCTCCCATGGTGCCACCCAGGCAGGTTCTTCCCCAGGCTTTAAAGACCATGCCTGGGGACTGCTGACCTGGGGTGTGGAGGGGGGATCTGCTAAAAGAACCAAAGTGCCTATGAGAGTCTGAAAAGGAGTCCCTGGGATGCCTGGTGGCTAACAACAGGGCTGAGGAGAGACCAGGCAGCAGGTGCCCCATCACAGCCACTGCTCTCTTCTCTGACTGGGGACCAGCCCTGGCGAGGCTTTAGACCTCACTCTATCTTGACCTTTCAGAGCAGAAACGGCCACACACAATCCGTAAGCCAACGGGCATCTCTGCATTCCTGTAAAACTTTACTTGCAAAAACAGGCGGGTGGGCCAGTTTTCTGACTCCCGCTACACCAAGACTCGTCACTGCTGCCCTGCTGGACGACAGCCACTGAAGGCTGCACCTGCAGGGCCAGAAAGAGGAACTGCCCAGGCAGCGACAGCATTTCCTCCCAGCTACCCGCAGAGGTCTGCAGGCGAGAAGGCCGAAGACCGCGGGCCCGTGTCAGGTGCCCCGAAACAAGCTCTTCTCAGAAAGGCTCAAAAGTGTTTTCTTTCATTCTTCCTAGCTAGGACTGAACCCATCAGAAATGTTCCATTTCATCACCAGAGGCAAAGTCCTTTTCTCAGGAATTTATGGCACTGACTCGTGGCCTAAGGTGTAAAGGGCTTCAGATGAGGCACCTGATAAAGAGGTGAGCACACATTTGCTGAGGACCAGCACCTGTTGCAGTGGGGAAGGAGCCGGGAGCCCCCAGCACCGCTGGGACCATCGCTGACGTCCAGAATAGAAGATGACTTGTGGTCAGAGCAAAGAACATGCTCAGAGCCACATCCTCAACTGAAGTGTGAAACCAAGTCCATCACCGTCGCACACACCCACTCACGGCCTCACACTGAGGCCGCCGCAGCTCTCACCAGTGCTGGCTACACAGAACATCATCTGCCATCCCCACTCGACGTGATCCCCACTTCTCTTGCCAAGCGGCTTCAAAGACGGTACTCCAGCCCACACCCCATCACTGAACCCTGTCTCAACAATTCCTTTCATAACTTTCCACCCCCGAGGTCTTGCCAACACCAAGTACACTGTTAGAGGCACCCTGACTGCCCCATCCCTCAAAGACCCATCTGATGGCACCACATCTGCAACCCTCAAGCCGGGACATGGGCCCTGTTCAAAGGGCAAACGTTCACGTGCAGTTTTCTCCAGGGCCGCCTCAGCTGCAGGAACCGAAGTCTCCCCAAATCCTCCTCTTTCTGAGTGGTTTCCAACCATAAAGCAGTAGTGTTTCCTGTTTCCTTTTAACTCCTGAAGTATCTCCACACTAAGGCAGGGGCTGGTTTAGCTGGAAACAACAAACTCGACTTTGTTTCCAACAATGCCTACGGGCCAGGGATCGTGCAGTACAAGAGACCTAACCCAAATGAATCGAGTCTTTGGGAAGCCACATTCCACCTGGCCTGACCTTAAAGACACCATGGAAGAGAAACGTGACAGAGCAGCAGATGAGCAGATGCTGAAATGCACAACACAGCCACAGTCCTGCTGGGGGGAGTCCCAGGAGGAAGTGAGAATTCACACTGGGCTGTCTAGAAAGAGAACTTGTGGCAGCCGAGGGCCCTTGGGACAGCAGAGTAAGGGCTTGGGAGCATGGAGTATGGTGGGTGGTGGGTCCCAAGCTGGGCTCTGAGGACTTGGTTGGGGGCAGTCACAGCCCAGAAGCTTAGATGTGGGGCCAGAGGGCAAGCAGGTCCGCCTCTTGATGTGCTTGGCTTTCACCACCCTCCCTAACAACCCGTCTGTCAAGAGCTCCCCTCCCTACCAGATAGGCTGCTTTAGCAGGGTGCTCTCCCAACCTCTCAGGCACCCAAAGCTTCTATGGTTTCTTGGGAATCCTCCCCCTTAAATCTCGCCATCCAACTCCTCTCCACACCCCCACATTCTGCAAGCCCAGGTGCTCACTCCACACTAGTCCAATAATCCAGGCAGGGACTCTTCCACCAGATTCATGCTTAAGTCCAACTCTAGGAATATTCTTTCATGAATCTCAACTCTGAGGTCAGAGCTTGGAGATCTTTACAGGTGAAGCAACATCCTGTTTGTCTTCCATCGTGTAATTAATGGCCTCCCACTCCTGACACCCCTTCCCCTCCTCCTCAGATTCCTCACTCAGGATTTAATTAGGAAGAATCTCCTGGGACATTCTTTCATCAGAGCCACAGGAGACAAAAACTAAGATGAAGCATTTTATACATTTCCTCATTTGACGAAAAACACTTTAGTATTGGGACTAATATGAATTAGCACTACACTTCCGGCAAATTATCTGTCACTAAAACTAACCTTCTTCACTACAATTATTGTTTATTTATTATTATTTTTTGAGACAGTCTCACTCTGTCGCCCATACTGGAGTGCAGTGGCACAACCTCAGCTCAATGCAACCTCCACCTCTCAGTTCAAGCGACAGTCCTGCCTCAGATTCCCGAGTAGCTGGGACTACAGGCACGCGCCACCACTCCCAGCTAATTTTTTTGTATTTTTAGTAGAGGCAGGGTTTCGCCATGTTGGCCAGGCTGGTCTGAAACTCCTGATCTCTGGTGATCCACCCGCCTCGGCCTCCCAAAGTGCTGGGATTACAGGTGTGAGCCACTATGCCCGGCCCCTACTCCAATTATTTTATGAGACAGAGACTGTACTGCTACTTTACCTTCATGTTCTGAGTTTCAGTTTTACGATTTGGAAATCAAAGCTGGTTAAATGGAGGATGATGAAAAGAGCAAGCATAACATAGATATATTATCCCTCCCCCAAAGAAGTGATTCCTACAGTAAAGCTTTTTTTTTTTTTTTGAGACAGAGTCTTGCTCTATCGTCCAAGCTGGAGTGCAGTGGTGTGATTTTGACTCACTGTAACATATCCCTCCCGGGTTGAAGCGATTCTTCTGCCTCAGCCTCCAGAGTAGCTGGGACTACAGGCACACGCCACCATGCCCGGCTCATTTTTTGTATTTTGTCTAGAGACCGGGCGTCACCATATTGGCCAGGCTGGTTTCCAACGAGATCCACCTGCCTCGGCCTCCCAAACTGTTGAGATTACAGGTGTGAGCCACTGAGCCCAGCCCATAATTTTTAACAAAGTCTTAAGGAACAGTAAAAGAAAGGGATGAACCACCTTAACTGTGCTAAAGTTAATCAGCTCTGAATCAAGTGCTCCAGTGCTGAATAGACAGACATTGCCTCAAAGAACCCAAAAGACAAGGGCAATTTAAAATCTAATTTCACATACAAAACAGGAATGCTTGAGTAGAAAGGCAAGGGAGTGACCACTAAGCCCTGCTATTTAAAAAGAAAAACCAAACAGTAAAACATACACCCACCCTTATAAAAGGAAAATCACAGCTAACAAAAGCCTATACTGTCATTTCCTGGGAGTCAATTCTCTGAGGAGACGGCTTGGTCAAATGAGCAATGGAAACAGTTGGAAGCTGTGGGGAGAGACGGGAGTGTTGGCATCTCAAACCCTCATTTCTACCCGCAAGGCGGCCTTAGCAGTAACTCCAGATTCTCTTTTCCTGATCATGGTCATGCCATGCTGAGAATGGTCTCAGTCAGGCTTCTCAAACTTGAAAAGGGATCCGAGCCTTTCTGGGAAGGCTCATGCATGGCAAATGTTGGCTGCCAGGGCACAAAGCCAACTGCAATCATGTAAGCTCAACTGACAGACCCAGCAAAGTTAGTGTAAGGCTTGTGAACTGCCTTGAAGAAACAGGCAACAACTTCTTCAAACAGGCTTTTTTTCTAAGTTTCAATCCTGCACAACTCCCAAGACACTCTTCCTCGGCTCCACAACTCTTAATAAAGGTAATAAAAGGTTTCTATTGTCATCTGCCCAACAGCATGAGCATTTCGCTTGATGAAAGACAAGCTGCAAACTAACCTGGAAATTCCTGTCTTTTTGCGAAGACAGTGAGAAAACTAAGCTAATTAGAAAGCAGACTGCAAGATTCCCTACCTGGCTCTTCCTGGACAACCCTAAAGCAACCCTTAACATGAGCAAAATTCCCTTCGAAAAATCATACTATACACTACGGACGCATCTTCTAAGAGGTGCTGAGTGGGTGATACGTGCTGTGGATGGAGAGGATGGAGCGCCAACTCTCTAAATGCAAGTCACCGGGGAAAAAAAGGCCGCCCACGTCAACCCACGCCAGCGTTAATTCAAACGTCCAGAATGTGAAAGGACAGAGCAACAAGGGTTCTGTTTCCAGAGCCAGCAAGTACCCTAGGACAGAGAAGAGAAGGCGTTCACACACCCTGGGCAAAAGAACCTACTGAGAAAAAGAAGAATCACAGCAAAGGGACGCCGAGCCGCCTCCACCGAAAAGCAAAGATGGAGAGGTAGAGACACCCCAAGGTGAAGTGACTCAGTATCCTCGAAACAGTGGACGCCAGTGCGCGATCCTCGCCCTCCCCTCCCAGGGTAGGGGGTCAGGGGAAGCTGGGGACGAGCTGGCGACAAGGGAGCGCGGGCTCGAAACAGGAGGAGAGTCGCCCGCTCCCGCTGAGGTCTCCTTCGTGCAGAGCAGGGCGTGTGCGGCGGCCACAGGCCCGGACAGCCCAGACCGTTTCGGGCTGGCCTGCGCGGCTCTCACCTTGTCCGAGTCCGGGTCGGGTTGGCCTGGCACAAGCGTTACAGGAAGGATTTCGGGTCCGGCACAGCGCCTGCCCAGTGGTGAGGAAGTAGGGGCCGCTGACGTTGAGTCGGACCCTGTTGGACACGCTCTGGGTCGCTGTGCCAGGGCGTGAGCCCCGCCTCTAAGGGCGGCACAGGCAGCCGCCTCAGCGCCCCCCACCAGGTCGTCCCGAGGGGGTGGGAGGAACTCCGCAGGAGCTCGCAGTGATTCTCCGCCACGATTCCAGTAAGCCCCGCCAGAGCTCCGCTACACCGGAAGGTCCGGCTTTAACAGGTGCCTTCTCTCCCGCCCACAGGTAGGCCCTTATAGAACGCCCGCCGCAGCGTCACGTGGCAAGCAGAAGTTCCCACCCGGAAAAGCAGCAGGCTGGGCCCGCTTCCGGCGGGAGTGGAACCGGGTTTGCGGCGCCAAGGCTACAGGGCACTGGCAGGGAACCGCCCCCAACCGCGCCCCCACTCCGTGAGGGGGTCAAAGGAAGAGCCACGCCAGCAAATCTCTACACTCTACATGCTTTTTATTACAAGACTACTGAGCATACGAGGAAAATTCATCATCTGGTAACTACACCTAAAGCACATATATTTGGGAAAAAAAAAGGGAAGAGATTCATTAAATTATATGATTAAATCACTGACCCAATAGAAAATTTATATAATAAAGCCAGAAAAAAAGTTGTAAAATATAGTTTACAATAATTATTCACATTCAAGGCTGTACATCAATACATACAACAACGTGGCCCCGAACATGAATTCAATCCAAATAATTCATATATTAGAATTTAAATAACACAGACTGAACTAGAGGCCAACAATAGCCAGCAAATAACCTTATATAAGAATAAAAATACAAAAGTGTATATCCTAATATCATTGCATTGTTTTCATAAGTCTCTTAATTTTTGCTTTGCCTGTACATCACAGTTACAGCTACAGACCAGGTAGAGATTACGCATGTTCTGACTGCCACCCGCCTGAAAGACGTACTCGTCATTTCTCCTATTTTATGTTGTGAAGGAACAGCTACAGCAGCTCTAAATACTGTAACAATTAAATTTTGCCAACGTCCAACTTACAGTCATAGTAGAGGCTTTTACCAGCACAATGACCCCTATTTGTAGTCATTCTGCCAGATGGTTAGGCTACGTGGGTTACACGGCTAAAAAAAGGTCTGCCTTTTGTAAAAAGTTCCCTGTACATAGTTTGGTGTTTCTTCATATTGAAGAAATGAGTTATGGGGAAAATTCAGGTACACACATAGGCTCGTTCAGTTGTGCTCACCACAGCCATCTCAACAGATCAAAGTGCTCTTTGTTGGAAACAGCTTCCTCCTCACACCAGTTCTCCACAGGCAGCCTCATCTACAACCCTGCAATTTTGGGCCAGAAGTGGTGGCCCCTCAGAGGCTCTGAAGTGCCTCCAGCCCCGATTCAGGCACTTGCCACGTGTGCTGCGTAAGAAGGGACCCCACCCAGTGAGTCAACATAGGTTCATGTCAGGTTTGAGTTTGAAAATAACTGGGGAAAAGTCTATGACAACATCTTCCAGAGCATAGTACCTTCACCGTATTCTCACAGCAGCTGCGCTCTGAAGTCCCAGCAGTGAGCACCCCGGCTCTGTGGACCAGCCAGGCAAGGGGGCTTCAGGCTTCAGAGGAGGGCAAGAAACCATATTCTGTGCTACTTGGCCATACTCTCTGGTGGAGTGAAGCAGCACTGAACGCGGTGCCTAGAAAAACCTCCTGCATGTTCCCCCATACAATCAACGGACCCCAACTAAAGTGGAGAAATAAAAATCCAACCAAATTTGGGTGGTCTGGACTTGCCGCCAGCCAGGCAATCTGCAATACTGTGGGCAGGGAGTGGGGAGGAGACGGCCTGAAATCTACACCAGCTGGGACAACCACGCCCTACAACGAAAAAGCCAGCCTGGCTGCGGGGCTCTTCTGAACCACTAAGGCCTGAAGCAGGGGCGGGAGTGGGGAGACAAATGCACTCGGAAAACCCAATCAGCGACATGGTTTTTTTCAAGTAGAGGCTTTGCTCTGCTACTGATTCCAAATGGCCTAATGTACTTTCTGAATCTATAAACTTAATTACAAATCACTAACTAAGCATGTGGCAAGGTCAGTTCAACACTTGTTATCTCTGCTGACTGTGCAGATGCAAATTCAGTACCATTGTGGACACAAAGTACAAGGTTCTGAAAATACCACCAAGCCCTTGAAAGCCACAGCAGCAGGGATGGCAGAGAGCTGACATGCAGGCGGAGCCAGGTTCTTGCAACCAAAACAAGGAAACTGGCTCTTAGAAAAAATTGGCCACAAATGGATTGCAGCAATGACATCCTCTTAGCATTTAAATAAAGAGGGGTCTTATTCAGACATTCTTTGGAACACACACAGTTTATCAGAAACTGATTTGTTCAGAATCTGTAGGACACAACTAAGGTGGTTCTGCTACTGGAACTCTGAGCATCTAAACATAAGGTTGAGAGAGAGAGAGACAGAAATATATTTAAAATGAACAAACTCTTTGACCTCAAAATACCACTTCTAGGCATCTAATGGGGAAAAAAAGAAATCAGAAGATTTTAAGGATATTCATCACAGCATTATTTAAATAGTGGAAAAATCAGAAACCGTCTATTTTACAGTAGGGAAATGGTCAGATATAGTAAATGGACAACTAAACACTACAATTGTTAAAAACATGTTTCTGAGAAACTCATGACATGGGAAAATGCTTAGAATATCAAGTGAGAAGACGATGCAAACGGCGTGTGTCGGATGTTCCCAATTTAGTTGAAAAAGTGAACAAATGGCGGGGCAGGATGTAGGCCAAAATGCTCACAGTGGTCTTCTCTGGGCGGCGAGCCTACAGCTGATCTTGTCAGAGACAAATGTCAGTTTTGAGTCACCCAGAGCCCTGTGCTGGTGCCTGGGGGTCTGTGCCATGGAACAGTCTCCACAATTCCTCTGGGGAAGGGCCGCAAATCCCACAGTGTGTCCCAAGAGGGCTGGAGTAGGCGGAGTCCCCAGCGGCTGTGGCATGACCAGCCATCTCTCTCAAAACGAATTGTTAACAAGCTTTCCGCAAGTTAAGGTTCCACGTGGTAGCTGTGGTGCAGAGCCATTTCACTAGGGTGGAGAGGCTTGTGCTCCACACCAGGACTGCCCACCGCCCTGGCTGCGGCCAAATAGGGGAGAAAAGAGTCCCTCAGAAGCCAGCCCCCAGCTGTGTCCCAGAGAAAGGCAAGGCACCTGGGGCACCTAGGCCGGCAGCGACCACAGGCTCCCTCCCCTTTGTGCCGGGAAGCCACACAGAGTGTGGTCCTGACATTCCACCTGTCCTTGCCCACATGTGGGGAGGCACATGGCCCCAGGTCTATTAAACAGCAGGTGAAATCTTCCTCACCCTGGATAAACCCACAACTGTAATTCCATGTAAGCATGTCTATGTGGACACACAGTACCCCACGTTCCACCGTAGAGTGTAAGGCACCTGCATGCCAAGTGATGGCTCTAAGGATGTGCTGGATAAAACTGGAGTTGACATGAGCAAGCGCACGGTAAAGAAAGAAAACACACGAGCCTTTAAAAAGGTAAGAGAAAGGGGCTGGGTGAGGAGAAAGGTGACCCACAGAAGGGCTTGGCTGTCATTAGCTCAGGCAATGGCATCAGCAGCTGTCAGCTGCCAGCTCTGGCTCTGAGCCCCTAGTTCTGTGGCTTTGGAGGTTAAGATGGAGCTTGTCAGTGATGCCCAGGTGGTGGTGGTTCTATCCAGAGGAAGAACACACAGAAGAGTCTCCCCAAGCAGCCCAGCCGAGTGCTCCAATTAAAGCCACGTCCCTGCTCCCCTTGTTTCCCTATAACCAGACGCCCTGAGACGTCTTTCCTGTGCCTGCACGTGCAGTTAGGAGGGTTAGGAAGCCACTCTCCCACACGGAGACACAGGACGTTCTGAGATGGATAAAAGAGCTGATAAGGAGGAGTAAGCCTGAACAGAAATTCCTGAAAGGACCAAGAGAGACTCCCCAACACAGCCACGCCTTTCCAAAACCCAGCAGGAGGAGGAGAGAGGACTTGACTCTGGCCACAGACCCAGGACAAAGTGCTGGGCCCCGGAGCGTACTGCTCCCTGGGGCGCCCCAGGGTAGGTGTGGCCCAGCTCCTCCCAGCTCACGGTCACAGGCTCACGTGCAGCTCACGCACAGCAGCAGCCAAGGCCCAGGAGAAACCGCAGGCAGGGCCTGGGGAACATTTCTGCCCCGTCCAGGCTCCCATCTGCACTTGCCTAGCTAAAAAGAGCCCCTCTCATCATTAGCAGTGTGAAAAGGACACCTTCCCTCTCAGTTTGGACCTGGCCTGGCACAGGGTCATTGCTGAGTCATCTGTGATTTTGGGGGTAGGGAACAGGGAGGGTGGACACAGTTGAGTCAGAGGCAGGTCTGTGGGCAGCAATGTCTGCCTCTCCCCTATGGGACTGAGGGCTGCCCTCCAGGGACAACCTGGGCAGGGAGAGGAGGACCCGGACCTGCCAGGCCAGCAGAAGCAGTGTCTGCCTGGGGAGTAGCTAGGCAAAGGACAAATGCATCTGGCCTATCTGTGCTGTACAGCAGGGAAGGCCACCAAAGCATCAAAGGGAAACAGCCCCAAAACCGGCAGAGGAAAGTAGACCAGCAAGCTGGGGTTGAAGTGTCCTGTTCTCGCCTCCTGTGCAACAGCAACTGGTAAAGTCCACTCTTTATGGGGCCAGATGAGCCGACTACATGAGAAGGCTGTGAGATTTTTGATGCAGAGATGTAGAAACTGAGTGGGCTCTGAGAAATTCTAGCCACAGCACAAAAGGGGTGTGTGTGATGGTGGTGCCTGCACTCCCTGGTGTGATCTGCAGGAGACAGAATCACCCCGGGTCTGCTGAGGCCAGGGTTCTCTCAGACCCTACTTCACTGACTGGGGAGGCCTGGACATTTAAACCGTTTAGTAGGTCCTCAGGCCTCTCTCCTCCAGACACAGGTCAGCAGGCCCTCTCTGCTCTGGCTGGATTCTCCAAGGCACCTCCTGGCCCCACCCAGGGCTTGGGGCAGGCCTATCTCATGCAGTGAGCTGGCTGGGTACTAATTGGGCTCACCTCTGACAGTACCGCTCCCAGTGTGCGCTCGGCTTCCAGCCCCAGAGACCAACACTGCTAAGTAGGACAAGGGATCCGGAGCCCTCGATGGCACCCTCCACTCGGCAGCCTGCTCCCACACCACTCCAACCCCTCCCGCTCCTCACCACGTGAGTCTGCCTGCCGACACAGCAGGGGCCACAGAAAGCCTGCCACCAGAGCCACCACAGGGATATGCAACGGGCCCAGCCAGGCCTAAGGGCCATACACAGGGAGACGCAAGAAAGGGAGCACATGACAGAAGCACAGAGGCTCCCTCCCTGGTGAAGAGTTCCAGGACCATGGTGGGAGGGGCAGAAAGAGCCAAACACACCCGGTCCCCTTGGCCACAGCAGGACCAGCACACAGTTGGGGCAGGGTGAGCGCATGGTTCGGACTGATGCTAGGAAAAACTGGTGACACCAGGTCTGTCCACTAGTCTGGGTGGGACTGGGCTGACGTGCACGGAGCTGGGTCCCCATGGCAATGAGGGCACATGGAGGCCTCCACGGAGCACAGAGAGCAAGCAAAGCGACCCTGAATTCCTTTGTGTTTGTTACTGGTTTTGTTCTTTGTGTGGTTGGGTGTGTTTTTTCTTCTTTTCTTTTAAATAAAAATGCTACAAGGTTTCCGCCTCTGCGTTCCCCTTGTGATGGCTGGCAGGTGGTCTGGAAGCGTCCCGGATGGCGGCCAAGCCGCGCTGGGGCAGGTGTCCTGGCAGCGAAGGCAGCCCGGCCACAGGCCACGTCACTGCACAGCGGCATCTGGGTGGCTCTGGTATCGCTGCCTCCAAACCTCCTGGATCTTCCTGCACCACTTGTGTGCGTTCCCGCTGGGGTCCATCAGATAATACGTCCTGTTAGGCTGCAAAGACAGAAGCCATTTAGTGTTCCCGAAGGAGTCCCACCAAAACCCCTACCCCCAACCTGGTGCATTGCCCGCTACCAGCCATTCCGAGTCCTGGAAGCACGTGGGTGTGGTGGTTCTTCACACAAGCAGAAAGCAAACATGCAGGCTGATGACCACACCCCAGTCACCACCACACTGAAACCAAGCACGGGCGTCCCGTGCCCCTCAGGACTGAGCCGCTAGTGTGGGCATCTGGGATGTCGGAAAGGGCGAGGCAGCTGCCCCATCCCCGCTGCTCCCTCTGGCCAAGGCCTGCGGCTGCTTCCCACGTGCTACAAAGCCCTCCCATCACCCTGAACACAGGAATCCCTGGGAACAGACTCACCGTGTGGACAAAGAACGTTTTAAAATTCTTGGCCTCTGGTCGAAGTTCTTGTGACCAAGGAATTTCACCTTTCAGGACTTTGTTGACAGGATCCACGTAATATAAATGTGGTCCTTCTGTGAGCAACAACTGTCGTCGTCGTGCGAATAAACCCTGACACCAAAACACACAAAACAGGCCTCAGAGGCCAGTGCTGGCAGCATCTCCTGGAGCCTAGAGGGCTGGGCGGCCCCTTGGAGCTGCTCGGAGCACAGGGCCACCGCCACCACCTATGCACTCACCGAGGGGCAGGGTACTTCCTGCCCCACCGGGCCCAGTTTCTAAGGTCACAGGGGCTGCAGCTCAGGCCCATCCAGGTCAGGCCCATAGCTCCCCTGGCCCCTCTACTCTGCCTGGGACAGGAGCCTGCTCTCGGGAGCCGGCCTTCACACACCCGCACCAAGGTCCTTGCCTGCGGAGGACACACGGCTATGAACAGAGGCCAGGAGCCTGCGCTTGGAAGTGGCCCCATGTGAGCACCTGGAGTTGAATATTTTCTTTCTTTCTTTTTTTTTTTTGAGCGGAGTCTCGCTCTGTTGCCCAGGCTGGAGTGCAGTGGCGCAATCACAGCTCACTGCAAGCTCCGCCTCCCGGGTTCACGCCATTCTCCTGACTCAGCCTCCCGAGTAGCTGGGACTACAGGCGCCCGCCACCTCGCCCGGCTAGTTTTTTGTATTTTTTTAGTAGAGACGGGGTTTCACCGGGTTAGCCAGGATAGTCTCGATCTCCCGACCTCGTGATTCGCCCGTCTCGGCCTCCCAAAGTGCTGGGATTACAGGCTTGAGCCACCGCGCCCAGCCTCGAATATTTTCTAACCAAGCGTTAAAGCTAACAGTTACTGGTTTGTGTTCTGTCTGATCATATGGAAATTCCTGATCTGACGTTCTACTATAGAAGTAATATGATTTATATTTGAAGAAGGTACAAGATGACCAAATAAATATCTGAGCACATCCACACTCCTGCCTGGCTCCACACAGACCATGTGCTAAGTGCTGGATCCCTTCAATCAATAAAATAAAGAACAACCCTTAAATGGTTTTGAAACACTTCTAAAGCAATATGAGAACACTGGCTAAGATATCAGACGTGGCCTCTTCAACTTGATGGAAACCTCACAATGGGCAGCCCCAGGCTCCCAGGAGTGTGCCGAGGTTGCTTGTGTTCCGCCCTAACCACCACGTGTGTGGCTCCACACGGCTTCTCGAGGGGCTCACAGCCTTCCCGAGCTATGAAATCTAGAGATGATGTTTGATGAAAATCAAGAGAGGGAAGGATTCCACACCACCAAGCTGCCCTCCCTTGAGCTGGAGTCGGGGAAGATGCAGGCGTGCGTGCAGAGCATTGGGACCACGGACCACTCACCTTCCGCTTATCCACCGGGCCCATCTTTAGTATTAAATTATTTTCTACAAACTGGTGCCTGTGGAAAGAAACAAGAAAGAGATGCTCCCGTGAAAATCACAAACAGAAATTCTCCACGCTCCTCCTGCCACATGAACACCCCGTGCTTGGCCTTCTCCTCACAGAGCCAGCCTCACTTTGGGATGAGCAGAGACCACCACATGTAACCCAGCACACACGCCACTGCCATGCAGAGCCTTAATGTGTATTTGCAACGGAGCCTGCAGATACCAGACACAGTGCCTGTTGTCCCCTCACTGCCAGTGGCATCCACACAGCAGGGAAAAGGTTGGGGAGGACCGTGCCGCAGAAACGGGCAGGTGACACAGTCATTGCTGCCTTAACAAAGCTGTGGTGAGGCGCAGAACTGCCTCCTGAAAGGTGGCTGCCCGTGGAGTCAACAGCTGGATGAGATGATCACCCTCAAGTTACCCCGCAAGCTGGGGCCCCCGATTCAGTGCTCAGGACCCGCAGAGTAGTTTATAATCACAAAGCCCTGAAAGACCCAAGTGGGACTTGCCATAAGAACATCTCCTCTGGCTTTTCCATCATAGTAAAACACTTTTATTCAGAGATGGCAGAAATTCAAAGAGCAACTTTCAAATACAGGCTTTGATTCGATATACCTTATGAGCAAGCACACCTCACTTTTGACTCCTGAGAGTTCAGAGATTTTTGTTTTTAAAGACGAAGTCTTGCTTGGTCACCCAGGTTGGAAAGCAGTGGTGCCACCACAGCTCACTGTAGCCTCCATCTCCTGCGCCCAAGCTGTTTTCCCACCTCAGCCTCCCAAATAGCTGGGACCACAGGCACACATCACCATGCCTGGCTAATCCTTTTTTCTTTTTTTTATGAGACGGGGTCTTGCTAATATTGCCCAGGCTGGCCTTGAACTCCTGGGCTCAAGCAATCCTTCTGCCTCAGCCTCCCACAGTGCTGGGATTACAGGCATGAGCCACTACACCTGGCCAAGGTATTATTTTATTTATTGATTGATTGCTTGAGACAGGGTCTCACTCTGTCACCCAGGCTGCAATGCAGTGGTGAGATCGCGGCTCACTGCAACCTCTGCCTCTGGGTTCAAGAGATTCTCCCACCTCAGCCTCCTGAGTAGCTGGAGCTACAGATGCATGCCGCCATGCCAAGTTAATTTTTTTTTTTTTGAGACACAGTCTTGCTCTGTTGCTCCCAGGCTGGAGCGCAGTGATGCGATCTTGGCTCACTGCAAGCTCCGCCTCCCGGGTTCACGCCATTCTCCTGCCTTAGTCTCCCGAGTAGCGTGGGACTACAGGCACCTACCACCATGCCCAGCTAATTTTTTTTGTATCTTTAGTAGAGACAGGGTTTCACCGTGTTAGCCAGGATGGTCTCGACCTCCTGACCTCGTGATCCACTTGCCTCGGCCTCCCAAAGTGCTGAGATTAAAAGTGTGAGCCACTGTGCCCTCCAGGCTAACTTTTTTGTATTTTTAATAGAGACGGGGTTTCACCCTGTTGGCCAGGCTGATCTCGAATTCCTGTCCTCAAGTAATCCGCCTGCCTCAGCCTCCCAAAGGGCTGGGATTACAGGCATCAGACACGGCACCTGGCCCCAAGATACTATTTTAATGTCTGCAGTTTACCTCTTTTGGTTAAAGCTAACAGTTATTGGTTTGTGTTCTGTCTGCTCTTACTGAAATTCCTGATCTGAGGTTCTACTATAGAAATAATGTAGGTGTGTGGTGTTTTTTTTTTTTTTTTTTTGAAACAGAGTCTTGCTCTGTCACCCAGGCTGGAGTGCAGTGGCACGCCATCTTGGCTCACTGCAACCTCTGCCTCCCAGGTTCAAGTGATCGATTCTCCTGCCTGAGCCTCCCAAGTAGCTAGGACTACAGGTGCGCACCACCATGCCCAGCTAATTTTTTGTATTTTTAGCAGAGACGGGGTTTCACCATGTAAGCCAGGATGGTCTCAATCTCCTGACCTTGTGACCCTCCTGCCTAGGCCTCCCAAAGTGTTGGGATTACAGGCGTGAGCCACCACGCCCGGCTAATAATATGTTTTGTATTTGAAGAAGGCATAAGATGATCAAATAAATATCCGAGCACATCCACATGCTTGCCTGGCTGCACACAGGGCCAACAGCACTTGTAAGAAGACCGGACTGGCTGAGCTGGGGGCACAGCATCCTCCCCCAGGGCTTACCCAGCCCTACCATCTGACCCACCTAGACCTAGGCAGAGGTGCCCAGGCCTGCCCCAAGAGGGAGGACCCAGGGCCTGGCCTCACACACACCCCATCCTGTGAGTTTGAAGCAAGAGGAGTGTACAGCATGTGGGCAAGTGCAACCCTCCTCTCACACCAGGGACTTCACCATCAAACACACACAACGTGGGGATTAAAACAAAGAGAAACAAATCAAGAAGGGTCCTGAAAAGGACATGTGATGAGGAAGACCCGATGCACCACAGCACAGAAAGCACAGAGCACAGAAATGCATAGAGGGACCACAGAGTCGGCAGGAAGCCACTCTGACAGACAGGCCTGTGACCAGGAAACAGCGCAGAGGAATAACAAAGGGAAATTCATAATAAACTACACCGGGGCAGGCAGTGTGGGAGGGACAAGGTTCCCTTTGAGCCCAGGCTGGTCAGAGCTCTTGCAGGCGGATGAGAACGGAGAAAGCCCCATGGCCTCTCCCATCCTCAGCTTTCACCACACGCCAGCAAGTGCCAGAACAGGTGATGAGATACATGGTTTAAAATATCAACTTGAAGGAGAGAAAAACCACAAGAACACAGCAGCCCATCCCTGCAAACTGTGTGGGAGGGGCCGCCTTCCTTGCTGAGAGTGAAGAGTAGCCGCCCAGCATTGAGCTGCGGGAGCCACGGCAAGAGGACAAAGCCACCTCCACCTAAAAAACCACCAGGACCACAGTTGGGGTGGGAAAGGATTTCCAGATCCAGCCGCCATGGGCCTCCACCTGCACCCCACAGCAAATTCACAGTGCCACGAGAGGCTTGGAACTCAACAGAAAACTTAGCAAAATGGCACCAACTAAAAATTCCCAGAAGAGGAATTCAAGTGACACAAGAAACTCTCAATGGCCCTAAATGAAGAAATTGAGCTGGGCTGCTCTGCCCTGATCAGCTGGGCATGCCATAGGCATGGGCGTGCAGGAGTGATGCTCCCGCTCGGCACCTGCAGCCTGGGGAGGACTCACTGAGGAAGTGATTCGGAAATAGGACTGGGAAGTAGCCTTGCTTCCAGAAATCCATCCTGAGAAAAAAAAAGGGCACAGGCAAGGAGCCCAGAGGCACTCCCAGCAGTGTCACCCATGCCAGGGACACTGAAGCTCCAGAGTGGCTCAGTGACAGAACACACCAGCACCTTGGGGAGGCAGGCAAGGGCCCCACAGAGAGGTGCCACCCACCCCTGCGCCAGCATCACCTGCGAGAGACAATGAAATGGACAACATCCATTCCCCGGTGGCCCAGGGTGCGTGGACAGAGACTGCGGGCAAAGCTCCACTGGTGGCATCAAGAGCAGAGCGTGTGTTCAGCGGATTAACCCCCCAGCTCACAACAGTAAACAGCCCCTTGCTGTCACCTACTTGGAAGTTTCCGTACTTCTAGGAATCACCTTGATTTTTTTCTCTTTTTTTTTCTTTTTGAGACAGAGTCTCACTCTGTTGCCCAGTCTGGAGTGCAGTGGCACGATCTCGGCTCGCTGCAACCTCTGCCTCCCGGGTTCAAGCAATTCTCCTGTCTCAGCCTCCTGAGTAGCTGAGATTACAGGTGCCTAAAACTAGGCCCGGCTAATTTTTGGTATTTTTAGTAGAGACAGGGTTTCACCGCCATGTTGACCAGGCTGGAATCACCGTTTTTTTTTTTTCTTTTTTTTTGAGACGGAGTCTCGCTCTGTCACCCAGGCTGGAGTGCAGTGGCGCGATCTCGGCTCACTGCAAGCTCCGCCGCCCGGGTTCACGCCATTCTCCTGCCTCAGCCTCCGGAGTAACTGGGACTACAGGCGCCCGCCACCACGCCCGGCTAATTTTGTGTATTTTTAGTAGAAATGGGGTTTCACTGTGTTTGCCAGGATGGTCTCGATCTCCTGACCTCATGATCCGCCCGCCTCGGCTTCCCAAAGTGCTGGGAGCCACCACGCCCGGCCGGAATCACCTTTTTAATTCAATTTTTTACTGTCTCCTGCAGAAAGTCCCCCGCCCTGAGAGCCCTTTCCTCCCCGGGAGGCTGGGTGAGAGCTGAAGACCTGAAGACATGACTAACTACTCGCCATGCACACGGGGCTTTCCGAAGGAGCCTCACTCTCATACACCGCATCTTGGCTCCCTCAAAACAGGCAACGCCTCTCTCCACCTCTGAACAGAGGAGGGTGCAGGGCAATCCACAAGGGGTGACCACAGAAAACCCCCTTTCCTGATGCCAAAGTGCGGGTTCTCACCAACTCCTCCACCCTCCCTCACCCAGACCCCAAAAAGAGCATTGTCAAGGATCCAAGCCCAAGGCCACTAGCAGAGCACCTGCCACGCCCAGGAAAGCCCAGCAAGGAGCCAGAGCTCTGCCGGTGGCTTTCCCGACAGCTTGGAAGGGTTCTCCAGGCTCAGTTTCACCACCAGTGAGGGTGGGAGCCAGTGGCAAAGGCTGATGGGTCCCAGGTTTCCTCTCCAACCTTCCAGTCCCATGGCCCCTCACACTCTTTACCTCTGTGGAAGACCCCAAAGAGCTTTTAGATCAACTGATACGTACTACACAGGAAATGAAAACTAAGACATTTTCAAATATTTAATTCATTAAAAAACAATAAACCAATTACTACTAACATACATTACTTTTATTTTTAAAATAACTACTTTCCAAAACAAAATAATGAATGAGGAGAGTGTGCCACCCTGTGTGCTGCACAGGTCTCTCCTGTTCAGCTCCTAAGGAGAGCGCTGGGTCTCTATGTCCCCTCACGCCCACACTCTGCCGAGACCTGTGTTCAGGCAGAAGGACATGACAAACACCCAGCCTCACTCAGATAAACAGCAAGAAAAGGGAGGAGTATACTCAGCCTTTTAAGAGATTTGTGTCACTTCCTGGCCTTTTGGCTAAGAATAAGTGTAGATGTTTGTGGATATTCTTCTTGGATACTACACCACAATTCACAAAGTGGTGGCTGCTTAAAGCTTAGTTGCAATGTTAAATCTGATTCGTAACAATAAATTTTCATACACCGTGACACTAAAAACCATCAATCTACCCTGCACTAGTGGTTTTTCTGCCCTCACGTGATTTTATAGGTCATACATTGGTCACCTGGAAGACAGTTGTTCACTGAATTATGTGAAGCTTCCAAATGTTGACAAATTTCATTCTATAGAATCAACAGATCAGTTCTTTGGTATCACTATGTATCTCCTCAAAAATGACTTTTGGCCTTTAATCCCAGCACTTTGGGAACCCGACGCAGGCGAATCACTTGAGGTCAGGAGTACGAGACCAACCTGACCAATATGGTGAAACCATGTCTCTACTAAAAATACTAAAATCAGCCAGGTGTGGTGGTGCGTGCCTGTAATCCCAGCTACTGGGGAGGCTGAGGCAGGAGAATCGCTTGAACCTGGGAGGTGGAGGGTGCAGTGAGCTGAGATCATGCCACTGCACTCCAGCTTGGGTGACAGAATGAGACTCCGTTTCAAAAATAGAATAAAAAAAAAAGACTTTTGGCTGGGTGCAGTAGCTCACGCTTGTAATCCCACCACTTTGGGAAGTCAAAGGGGGAGGAATGCTTGAGCCCAGCAGTTCGAGACCAGCCTGGGTAACACAGTGAGACCTTGTCTCTATTTCTTTTTTATAAATAATATAAACAAAAAAGAACCTAAAAAAATGTCTTTTATTGGGAAGGTATCAAGCTCACAGTGATGAATAAAGTTTTCCAAAATTCCAATTTTCACTTGAAGGTTTCAGTTTTATCATTGGTATAAATATGAGCAGTTGTTTTCCTTAAAGTAACAAGCTCATTCCAATCATTTTCCAGAAAAATATTGGCCAAATAGCTAAGTCTGCATAACGGCAGTTTGCCCATCAGTCAGACGCTACATGAGGACAGCAGGCCAACAGTCACGAGTGCGTCTCCCTGAGGCGGCTGCACACTCATGTTTGCGGCCAGAAGTGAGTGCTTTTCTGTATACTTCCACTTCATCCTACAAAGTGTTAAAAACATTCATCATTTTTAACAAATGCTCAGAAGCGAGACTGGTTTCTTTCCTCTCTCTCTCTTCCTGTGGGTGAGTGCTGTGAAGATATGATTATTGCCCTGGCACTGCTTGGTGTCATGGCCTCAAGTCGTGCTCAGATGCCAGCAGTTCCACCCACCATGGCTTGTGCACCATCAGCACAAATGGGAAAACGTGTTCTGGAACCAATCACGAGATTCACACAGGTACTCCACACTCTGACTACCTCAGTGCCATTTGTGTTTTATAGTCAAGCAACGGGGTAAAAGAACATCATCTGTAGACTGGGCACAGTGGCTCAGACCTGTAATCCCAGCACACTGGGAGGTCGAGGTGGATCACCTGAGGTCAGGAGTTCCAGACCGGCCTAGGCAACATAGTGAAACCCCGTCTTCACTAAAATACAAAAATGAGCCAGGCATGGTGGCACATGCCTTATCCCAGCTACTTGGGAGGCTGAGGCAGGAGAACTGCTTAAGCCAGGAGACGGAAGTTGCAGCGAGCGGAGATCACTCCACTTCACTCCAGCCTGGGCAACAGAGGGATACTCCATCTCAAAAAAAAACAGTATCATCTGTGATGAGAAGCCGGGGACACAGGCCAAGTGGCAAGTCCAGGCTGTCTGTAGGCTCATCCACTGTGAGGCAAAAGCACAACTCAGCAGCAGACACGTCAACTCCCTCTTTGGGCTTGCAGTCACATCTTGAATTCAGCAAGTTTCGACTGCATTGTGGACCGTGGCAGCACAGGGTGGCTAAGCCTGAGGCTGTGCTGCAGCCAGGGGCTTTGTCTCCCAGCTACTGTGTGGCCTCTCCAGCGTCTACAGTGCAGCTTCTAAGAGCTTCAGTGACTCTTTATTATCTGAAAAGCTATAACAAACATTGGATCTTAAAGAGCTCATCATATTTATTTTTGAAATGTTCCTTTTTAAGTGTAAACTATTCCATGTAAATTAAAAAATCCCTTTTATCTTTTTTTTTTTTTTTTTTTTTTTGAGACAGGCTCTCACTCTGTCACCCAGGCTGGAGGGCAGTGGCAAGATCTCTGCTCACTGCAGCTTTGATTTCCAAGGCTCAGGTAATCCTCCTACCTCAACCTCCTCAAGCAGCTAGGACTACAGATGTGCAGCACCATGCCCGGTTGATTTCTGTATTTTTTGTAGAGAAAGGGTTTCACTATGCTGCCAAGGTTGCTCTCGAACTCCTGGCTCAAGCGATCCACTCACCTTGGCCTCCAAAGTGCTGAAATTACAGGTGTGATCCTGAACTTACTTGCCATATTCTCATGTGGGCACAAGGAAAACCTCAGGATTTCAAAATAATGATTCAGTTGAAAGTAAAATTACAGAGGCTATAGCAGGTATAAACGAAGAGAAAGTAAGAGCTCAGTAGAAATATTGGACATTTATTAATCTCTAAAAATGCATCTGTTGGTTGGCGTGGTGGCTCATGCCTGAAATCCCAGCACTTTGAGAAGCCGAGGTGGGCGGATCACTTAAGGTCAGGAGTTCGAGACCAGCCTAGCCAACATGGTGAAACTCTGTCTCTACTAAAAATACAAAAAGTAGCTGGACATGGTGGCGTGTGCCTGTAATTCCAGCTACTCAGGAAGCTGCGGCAGAACTGTTTGAACCTGGGAGGTGGAGGTTGTGTGAGCAGAGATCATGCTACTGCACTCCAGCCTGGGTGACAGAGCAAGACTCTGTCTCATTCAAAAAAAAAAAAAAAGCATATATTTATACCAAAAACTTATGACCCTAGAAAAGACCAAAAGCACACAGATTCTATTCTACAGCATGTGGTCACTGAAAAACTCCACCATACACTCACAGAGAACGAGAGAAAAAAGACAAATAACATCTTAGTATTGCAAAAAAAACTGCCCTGACCTCGAGAATTTGGTGGCCACACACAGAATGCAAACCACTACTGTAAAGAGCGGGTGCTGGACGGACCTCCCAGCAGCCAGACAGATCCTGCAAGATCTCAGGAGTCATCAGCTTCCCAAAAGGGCCTAAAATCTGAAGGAAGGGCGAAAGGGGAAGAGAACCCTGAAGACAAAGGAAGCAGGCAGGAGAATGTGCATCCTGACTTGCCGCCAGCACCAGGCTAATGTACGCAGACGGACTCCAAGACCCTCTAAGAACAGCTCCAGGCAGAGGGGCCTTCTGGGAGTCACCAAAGGAGCTGAAACACACACACACCTGCAGACAGCACCTCTCAGCTGGGCTCTGCAGAGAAAGCTCTCCTGGCCAAGTATGTGGAGTGGCCACAGCAGCCTTTCGTGGGGACCCCAGCACATACAAACCTGGGAAGCTCCTTGCATAGCCGGGCACACACCTCCTTGCTGCTTGGAGCTGCGCAGCGCAGCACTGCTCAGATTGTTCCCATCAAAAGCCCTCCTCTCCAGCTCAGTACACATTAACATCCCTAGCAATCATACTGACTCACAACTAGCAAGTCAGAGCCCCTAGCTGTAGACTGTTTCTGCCTGCCAGCATCTCTGCACAGGTTTTCTAGAGACAGGCGTGGCACACCGCAGAGTCGTGGTCTTCCCCACTTGCTGGGGCAGCCCAGAGCTCAGCTCCTTTCTCTCATTCCTCTCCACAAGTCTCTCAAGTCACACGTGTCCTGTCCCTGCCTAGCCTGGCCCTCAACTCCCCCTTGCCTTGTGCTTCCACTCCAGCATACCTTCCTGCAAAGCCCTCTCCCCACTGTCCTGGGCTCCTCCCTGCCCACACAAAAGGGACAAGCAGGTAAAATATTAGAGGGGAAGCCCTTCTTACCAGATTAAGATGGAAAACCTAAAATATAAATAGGGACAGGATGGACTTGGTAAGAATTTGCAGCTTCCATACAAAAACAGTATCAACAGACTGGAGAGAAACTGAAGAATGTTTGCAAAACATACAACAAGGAATAGTCTCCACACACATGGCTCTTAAAAATCCATGTTAAAAAGATGCACCAGTCTGGCCAACACAGGGAAAACCCATCTCTATCAAAAAATACAAGAATTGGCCGGGGGTGGTGGCTCAAGCCTGTAATCCTAGCACTTTGGGAGGCCGAGACGGGTGGATCACGAGGTCAGGAGATCGAGACCAGCCTGGCTAACACGGTTAAACCCCGTCTCTACTAAAAAAATACAAAAAACTAGCTGGGCGAGGTGGCGGGCGCCTGTAGTCCCGGCTACTCGGGAGGCTGAGGCAGGAGAATGGCGTAGATCCAGGAGGTGGAACTTGCAGTGAGCTGAGATCCGGCCACTGCACTCCAGCCTGGGCGACAGAGCGAGACTCTGTCTCAAAAAAAAAAAAAAAAAAAAAAAAATACAAGAATTAACCGGGTGTGGTGGCTGGTGCCTGTAATCCCAGCTACTTGGGAGGTCGAGGCAGAAGAATTACTTGAACCCGGGAAGCAGAGGTTGCAGTGAGCTGAGATAGCACCACTGCACTCCAGCCTGGGTGACAGAGTGACATTCTGTCTCAAAAAAAAGATGCAAAACATACAAGAAAAAATAGTCAAAGGACACGAAGTACCTCAAAAAAGAAACACAAATGGTCATGAACACAGGAGACATCTGCCTCAATAAGAATAAAACAGAAATTCACAAGTTTGTTTTTGGAGCATCAAAACACTCTCAGGCAGGCAAGAGCATTGAGAAAGGTAAATTCCTGGCCCCCAGGACAGATCTCCAGCCCTCTGAAAACATGCACACCCTTGAACACACACCGCCCCTGGCGCTCAGCTTAAAAGACATAAATGGACAAGCGGGGAAAGCTATGTGGAAAAGAGGGGCTACAACAGCGAACTTCAGAAACTCCCAAGTGGCCCAGTCCAGGCCGCATCTGTCCACACCACAGTGACTTCAGGCCACACCCAGCAGATCCAAATGCCCAGCAGAGGAGGGCAGCGCCCGGCAGTCACAACCCACTCAGCCCCTGGGCCAGCTGCCTCCTAAGCACCTGTTTCCAACTGTGCACTTACAATGTGCTCCTTGGCCAAGCGTCCAAGGCTGCTGAGGGAGGCAGTGACAAGGCAAAGGCACCCACCATAAGCCCCCATGTGTTCACGCTGCAATTCTGCACAAAGCATTGCTTATGTCTATAAGGTCTTACCAAGGGTTTCCGCCAGCCTGCTTCTCCAGTAACAACCTCTTCTCATCTTCGGAAAACTGTAAGTCCAGTTCAAAGGAGTTCGAGTCCAAATCATGGATGTACTGCTCTATGTTGCTGCCTGACCTCTGGGGCAGGCCCACGTCCGAGGCTGACAAGGAGTGTGAAGAGGAGGACAAGGACAACTGCATGCAGCCAAACTGGCTCAGGAGATTGTCATACTGCAGAGAAGAAGGAAAAGTGAGAACCGCACCTTCACTTGCCTCTACAGTCCTAAAATCCCAACCCCTCCTGGCACTGCCGCTGTCAGGCCTTGGGAGCTCACACACAGCAAGGCGCAAGGCGACAGGGTGGGCAGCCCTGATTCTCCTCTGTGGGACACCTGGCCACAGAACCGAGGCCTCACTGGATCTTGCCTGGTCGGGCTCCTCTTCCTATGGGAATCAGGGCCAGAGAAGGGTGAAGCCTCAGATTCCCTCTCCAGGAAGAGGGGACCTGGGCCCTTACCCTGCGGTCCCCGTGAATGCCAGTGCTGCCCCCGGAGGTGGGCGCTGGGATGCCTGCTGGGAAGAGAAGGAGCCCAAGGAGGCTTGGCGGCAGATCCATCGCACAGGCTGGCAGGCAGGGCCTCCGCGCAAGACCCCGTTGGGCCCCAGGGGTCTCAGGGGTCTGAGTCTGTAACAGACGCTACATATTGTGTGATTTGACTAAACACATTCAACTGTTTAAAAGACATTCCTTTTAATCTCAGCAAAGATAAACTGAACTTACTGTAGACAACACTGCCTGTTTCTCTGGGAAAATGACAAACTAGTGTCGACAGTGGAAACTCACTCACTCATAAACGTGCCAAGCAGACAGAGCCTGCGCACTAACACGCTCCTGGGGCTGCCAAGGCTAGAGAACCCCTGGGTGGGGGCAGCCACATCCCCGGCTGCAGGCCCCACATCTGAGCTCTGCTGAGGCCAACAACAAGGGGAAAGAAAAGGTGCCACCAGCAATGGCACCATCAGCAATGGCTGGGATAAGAGTACAGCATGCTCTTCCACGTCCTCTGTGCCTTCAGACGCAGGCCCTGGCTGCTGCCCCACACAACCCTCCACACACGCAGCGTCCCCGATGTGCTCGCACTCCTACAGCTGCACAACAGCCCCGCCCCATAGCCCTGAAGCCTCTCACCCAGCTGGGCTGGAGCGAGGTGCTCGCCAATGGGCAGGGTGGAAACACCCAGTGCTGCCAGCCCTCCACAGGGCGTGGGCCTGCCCAGCCTGCCCATCTCCAACACTGTCCAATGGCAACACCGCCCCAGCACTTGCAGGACCTCAGGAGAGCAGGAGCCAACGAAGCACCTGCTCTCCTCCTGCCTTGACCCAAGGGCGGGTACCATGGCCAACCTCCCTGCTGAAGGGGACGCCCAGTGCCCATTCCCCATGAAGGGGGGGGTGCAGCCCCGCAGGGAGGGAGGAGGTACAGCCCTGAAGGCTCCTTCCATGCTTGACGCCGTTTGCCAAGACTCACTCACAGTCCCCATATGAGATCTGACCTGGGAGCTCCCTGCCTGGACCCACTCCAAGGCTTTCAACCCACACAGCTGTTCAGAGCTAAGGATGGGCCATCTAACAGTCGGCTGCCAACACACAGAGCCGGACTTCACAGACAGCAACAGAACCCACGTATCAAGCAGCCCTAGCTCTCAGTAGGCCCAGGTACAGAGGCCTGCACAGGTACGCAACGTGTGCAAGCACACCCACTAAGAGAAGCTCTCCAGGCACTGAGACTGCAGACAACTAAAGCCTGTGCTGCTCCTTCAGAGCCCAGCTACCACCCTGGGAGAAACGGAGGACAGAGCCCACAGGATAACGGCCACCAGCCAGTCCCGAGCACAACCTCTGCAGCAACAGCAGGCCCAGCAGGGAGAGCACTGCAGCCTGGTGGCACCCGCCAGCCGTGACCAAAGACCATGTAGGAGCAGCTGGGTGGCACAGAGGGTGGGGGCGAGGGCCTTGGGGGGGCACAGAGGGTGGAGGTGAGGGCCTCAGCAAGGGGCTAGGGCCTCGGGGCTCCCAGCCCTCTGCATACATGAAAGCTACAAGTGGCCACGTCAGGCAGCACAGACTGCCCCCCAGGCCTGGCTCCCCTAGACTTTGGGCTCAAAGGATGTCGGGAGGATGAGGGGCGTTACGGGGCATTGGGAAACTTCATCTCCAGGAGGGGACACTAGCAGAAGTTTAGCTGTGGATGACTTTTAGATAAAATCTAGAATTCCCAGCTAGGTGCAGTAACTCATGCCTAAGACCCCAGCAGTTTTGGAGGCCGAGGCGGGTAGATCACTTGAGGTCAGGAGATTGACACCAGCCTGGCCAACATGGCAAAACCCTGACTCTACTAAAAATACAAAAATTAGCCAGGCATGGTGGCACACACCTGCAGTTCCCACTACTTGGGAGGGTGAGACAGGAGAATCGCTTGAACCCAGAGCGGCAGAGGTGGCAGTGAGCTGAGATCACGCCACTACACTCCAGCCTGAGCGACAGACCAAGACCCTGTCTCAAAACAAATAAATAAATAAAATCTAGACGTCCTCATTCATGGAAAGTGGAACTCCGTACATGGTGCCAGTTAGAATAAGCCACAGTGACAGAAGTCAAACCAGAAAAATGGATCTCATGATAACAACACTTAAGTATGAGGGGTCATGGTGGAGGTGGCAAGAGGAACTCAGAGGAAACAAGGTTGAAAGTAGGCGACATGCCTGCCTCACACAACACCCTCGGTCCCTTGGGCATACGGTCCATTTTCTCTACAAGAAGCTTAAAGAGCAAAGCGTGCTGAAGACCCCATGGCTGTGGTCAAGTTGGGAGACCAGCAGCCTCAGAGCCTACTCAGCACTGAAGCAGACGGTGCCAGTGTCCCTGCCAACGCCACGTCCCAAAAGTTCAAGCACGTGACACTCAGGGGTTTCTGTGGAAAGACAGGCAGTGTTCTGGAACATCTTGGACGCACAGCTGTACAAGCACCAAGCCAAGCGCAGATGCGACAGGCCGGGCAGGAGGTCCCGTACCTGGGACCCCAGGGCCAGTGCCGGGGTGCTCAGTATCCGATTCTAGCAGCACCCTCTGGGTGGAAACTCACTAGACTGCCCACAGCCATGGAAATGAGGAAAACACGAGCCACCCAGCACCTCACTCGCCACTGCCTCATGGCAGCAAAGACTACAGCCACCAACAGGACTGCCGCCGTGGCACAGACACCCTCCCCTTTCGCCTGCAAATCACATGTGTGTCTGGCGCACAAGCATGAAGCCCAGTGCACGGAGGACCCAGTGCCACCCACCTCACCCGCCATCCTGGCCAGCTTACATTGCCATAGCAGTCCTCGTCGTCTTCCGACATGGCCGGCAGGTAAGCGGTGAGCTTCGGAGGCGTCTGCTGGTGCAGGTTCTCCCATGTGACAGACTCGAAGAATGGGTGTGCTTTAAGAGGTCTGTACCCTTCCATTTCCTCACAGCCTAACCGCTTTGTGGCATCTAAAACCTTAAGTAACAATCAAGACTAGTCACTGCCAGGGTAAAAATGTGATTCTGACCAAAGAAACCCAAACCTGGTGGCCAAGCATGGTGGCTCACGCCTCGAATCCCAGCACTTTGGGAGGCTGAGGCAGGCGGATCACCTGAGGTCAGGAGTTTGAGACCAGCCTAGCCAACATGGTGACAACCCGTCTCTACTAAAAATATAAAAATCAGCTGGGTGTGGTGGCGCGCACCTATAATCCCAGCCGCTCGGGAGGCTGAGGCAGAATTGCTGGAACCCGGGAGGCAGAATTTGCAGTGAATTAAGATCGTACCGTTGCACTCCTGCCTGTGTGACAAAAGCAAAACTCCGTCTCCAAAAAAAATAAATTTATCTCATCTCATTATAAGTCTCTTTCTTTTTTTTTTTGAGACAGAGTCTGCTCTGTTGCCCACGCTGGAGTGCAGTGGTGCAATCTCGGCTCACTGCAAGTTCTGCCTCCCGGGTTCACGCCATTCTCCTGCCTCAGCCTCCCGAATAGCTGGGACTACAGGCGCCTGCCACCACGCCCGGTTAATTTTTCGTATTTTTAGTAGAGACGGGGTTTCACTGCGTTGGACAGGATGGTCTTGATCTCCTGATCTTGTGATCTGCCTGCCTCAGTCTCCCAAAGTGCTGGGATTACAGGCGTGAGCCACCACGCCCGGCCTATAAGTTCCTTTCAATTTCCAAATGCCTAATTCTTGATAGGAAACTACTGTAGCAGGAATAATAAAAGGAACTAATATCAAAAAAAAAAAAAAAGGAAATGACTGTACCATTGAGCATTTGCTCATCAACGCTGTACAGCATGTTAAGTTACTGGTGCTGGAGCGTCCAGGATTATGACAGCGCAAGTGGCTGCAGACCCTAGTTCGTGACATCTGTACATTTCAGCTTTAGAGTCAGCTACATGAAAATTTTAAAGACCAGCCCAGGTAAAACAGAGAAGAGAGGTTAGTCTGGGAAAGGTACATCAGTTTATATTCTAGAAACAGAAGTTTCCTGACCTTCCTGTGCCTTTGGCCCTGGACATCCCTCCTCACCACGACTCTGGGAGCGGGGTCAGTCCTGCCCCTGCAGGTGGCCCCAGGATCGCTAGGCTCCACAGCCACTGGCTTCCCCCAACCTGTCTCACCTCTTTCCCCTGGGGCTGAGGTGTGGGATTGATCAGCCCCTGGAGGAGACAGCTCTGCAGCCTTCGAGGGTCCCAGCAACACCCACTCCACAACCGCAGGAGTGTGCTGGTCCCAGTGATGATTCGCTCTCTTTGCTAATTACTCAGTTTTTCTTGTTTTAGGATTTTTAACTATACACTGTAAAAGAATCCTTGCTGTTGTTCAATGTATTTTGAGACTGAGATTCCTTTCCACCTGTGCGAGAAAAGGGGCCGAGCCTTAAGAGGCAGTGCAGGATCCCAGGGCCTGCCTCCCCATCCAGTTGCTCTGTGGGGGATGGAGGGGGCAGCAGGGGAACAGTACCCAGTACTCTCCAGCAGATACTGAGAAGTGAAAATAAGTACTCAAAAGGTTTGGGTTTTTGTTTTGTTTTGTTTTGTTTTGTTTTTTTTGAGACAGTCTTGCTTTGTCGCCCAGGCTGGAGTGCAGTGGCGTGATCTCAACTCACTGCAACCTCTGCTCTCCCGGGTTCACGCCATTCTCCTGCCTCAGCCTCCCGAGTAGCTGGGATCACAGGTACCTGCCACCTCACCCAGCTAATTTTTATATTTTTAGTAGAGATGGGGTTTCACCATATTGGCCAGGCTAGTTTCAAACTCCTGACCTCAGGTGATCCGCCTGCCTCAGCCTCCCAAAGTGCTAGGGTTACAGGCGTGAGCCACTGCGCCTGGCGACATGAGATGTAATTATCTATGCTCACTATTAACCCTAAAAACACCATTTTTTGTGAACACAGGAACCTCCAGGAAAGCCACTCAGAGAGCAGTTTCAGAGGACTCAGGGTGTCCCAGTTCCCCTTTCCAAAAGGAAATTCACAATATTTACCAAAAGTTTCTCCACGAGGTCTCTTGCCTTAGGGAAGAATTTTTCTGGAAAGTCATATTCCAACTTAATGATCTTCTGAAATATAAGATACTCATTTCTGTAAAAATTAAAAAAAAAAAAAAAAAGTCATCCTAGGCAGGATCCCAGAAGCCTCCACAGGCAGGGATGAGCGCCCCGGCCTCGCAGCGCTGCAAACACACCCCAGCCCTGCATGCCAAGCGCCCCCACCTGGGCACGGCACCAAGTGCTGCCCTCCCCCACCCACCTCGCTGCTGGAGGGACTGCCGGCCGGTGGGGTGCACCCCAACAGGCTCCAAGGCCCAGGAAACGCTGTCTCCTTACCCAGCTCGGAATGGTGGGAGTCCTGCCACAAGCTGGTATATTATGCATCCAAGAGCCCAAAGGTCTGAACTTTAAGGTAAGGGGAAAACAAAGGAAAAAAGACATGTGTAAAATATAAGTGACAAGGCCAGCTCATTTTCCACTCTGTCCACAGGGCCCCAGTTTCACCTCTAATGCAATTCTGTCCTTTAAGACCAGTGAGGTGTGAGGGTGGGGAACCCGCCCTCTGGAGAAGCCTCCCAGCGGCCTGAGCCCAGAGGGTCTGCATGCGGCAGGCACCGGCGGTCACTCAGCTGTCCCCAAAGCTTCGCCATTTCCAACAGGGCTTACTAACGTCCACACACACCTGTCATCCTGAAGCAGAGCACAGCTCACTCCTGGCACCACATGGCTACAGACCAGGCAGGGGGCAGGATGGGACAGAATGGGGCTGACCCTGTTCCAGTAAGACAACCAAGAAAGCTGAAGGAAGCACCCTCCCATCAGTGCCGGTGGAGGGCTTGCCAAGGACAGGAAAGTGCAGCACAGGCGAAATGAATGACCGTAACATTCACACTTGACTTTCTTTACTGTTTAGTTAAAATGGGGAGCAACAAAAGAAAACAGGCAGCAGAGCCTCCACCTTTCAGTGTGGAAGCAGCAGAGAGAAGAGGGGTGCTGGGGGCAGAGCTGTGCCTGGACCTTCACGAGGTCCTCTCCAGAGCATGGAATTCAAGCAGAAAGGGAATGTGGGGTAGTTTTTCACCTCTGTGAATTATCGACTGTTTTATCAGAAACAATTACTTTAGAATTTATATTTTTTAAATACAATACAAAAATAAAAGAGGAAGCCAGTATTACACTTTCGGAAAGCACGTGTACCAAGGGTGTATCAAATAAACATTCAGTTAGACCAAGTCATGCCACTTCCTGAAATCCAAACCGAGGAATTCAGGGTGGCCTCTCACTCATTCCAACAGACCCTGTCTCGCCCACTACAGGGACAACTAGAGGGACACCCTCACTCCGACCCCAGGCAAGGAGACCTCCTCTGCCCGTGCGGGTTGGGTGGCGGGTCAGAAACACGCCAGTGTGTGAATGAATGGAAACCTCTTCAACGCACGACAGCAGAGACAGGTCCATGAACCACAATCTTCATGTGACAGGAAACCATACACTGATAAAGACACCCACCAGTCATTCAAATGACAGGGGGAAGCGCCCATTACATAATCACGTAGGGCTCAAAACCGCCTGCCCAATGTGACTCAAATGGCATAAAAGCCACTTAAAACAACTATAAACTGCAGAGAAAAAATTGACTGAAAAGCTTTACACCTATACACCCAATTATTATCTGTGACTATAAGTGGGTCTGGAGACTTATTTTCTAAGAACTCTTCATAATTAATTTCTCTTTTTCTTTCTTTTTTTTGAGACACGGTCTCACTCTGTCACCTAGGCTGGAATGCAGTGCCGCAATCTCAGCTCACTGCCACCTCTGCCTCCGCCTCAGCCTCCTGAGTACCAGGGACTACAGGTGCTCACCACCAGGCCCAGCTAATTTTTCTTATTTTTAGTAGAGAGAGGGTCTCGCCATGTTGGCCATACTGGTCTCGAACTCCTGGCCTCAAGCGACGTGTCATCCTCGACCTCCCAAAGTAATGGGATTACAGACATGAGCCACCACGCCCGGCCTCTTTCAAATCCTTCTTTTTTTTTTTTCTTTTTTTTTTGAGACCAAGTCACGCTGTTTCCCAGACTGGAGTGCAGTGGAACGATCTCCGCTGACTGCAAGCTCCACCTCTCAGGTTCATGCCATTCTCCTGCCTCAGCCTCCCGAGTAGCTGGTACTACAGGCTCCCACCACCACGCCATGCTAATTTTTTGTATCTTTAGTAGAGACGGGTTTTCACCGTGTTAGCCAGGATGGTCTCGATCTCCTGACCTTGTAATCCCCCCACCTTGGCCTCCCAAAGTGCTGGGATCACAGGCGTGAGCCACCGCACCAAGCCTCAATTCTTTATAATAAATGTTCCTAACAATGTTTAATATCACATGATTAAAAAATTCAAAATCAGCCGGGCGCGGTGGCTCAAGCCTGTAATCCCAGCACTTTGGGAGGCCGAGACGGGCGGATCACGAGGTCAGGAGATCGAGACCATCCTGGCTAACACGGTGAAACCCCGTCTCTACTAAAAAAATACAAAAAACTAGCCGGGCGAGGTGGCGGGCGCCTGTAGTCCCAGCTACTCCGGAGGCTGAGGCAGGAGAATGGCGTAAACCCGGGAGGCGGAGCTTGCAGTGAGCTGAGATCCGGCCACTGCACTCCAGCCCGGGCTACAGAGCAAGACTCCGTCTCAAAAAAAAAAAAAAAAAAAAAAAAAATTCAAAATCAGAAAAAGATGCAGAAATGCCTTCCTCATAATCCTATTCCCTCACCCAAGAGACAACTACCATCATCCGTGCAGTGTCTATCCCTCCAGAGAACCTGAATACGCAAATGAGAAAACGTGAATACACATTCCTCCTTTTTCCCACAGGGCAGGATTCCATGTGTATATTCGTAGAGCTTAGAGATCTTTCTGCACCAATGCTAAAGTGGCCTTCCACCCTGAAGGTAAAATCTACAAACAAGGAAACGCTAGCTCTTAGGTGGTGACCACACGCACTTTGAAAGCCGGGTACGTCGCGCCCCCACCTCGGGGAGGGACTGTCCTCTGCATCGCAGGATGCTGAGCAGCTCATCCTCCCCTCCCCTGCTGGGTGCCAGCCCTACCCCTGCCCCAGCTGTGACAACTAAAACTGTCCAGACAGGGCCAAGTGTTCCCAGGGGAGCAGAATCACTCCAGTTGGGACGCTCTGACCTAAAGCAGTCTCTGGCCATGCTAAGAACTCAGTATCCGGCCGGCAGCCATGTCTCACGCCTGTAATCCCAGCACTTTAGGAAGCCGAGATGGGAGGATCACCTGAGCCCAGGAGTTCAAGACGAGACTGGGCAACACAGCAAGAACCCATCTCTATTTTAAAGAATAACTGAATAATAATAAAAAGAGAACTCAGTATCTGCTGGTTGAAAAAAGTTAAAAGAACAAAACCGAAAAAGCCTGGAGGCGGCCGAGACGCTGCGTGAGTGCTCAGAACCCTTCCACCTACCCACCACGTTTGTGCCATGGCCCCACCTCCCACAGTTTTTCCTGAAGCTGTCAAGCTCAGACATCCAGAACTGCCATAACCAGAATCATTCATTCTCTCAGAGTGGCTCACTTCACTCCAGGAAGGTGGCCCCTTGTAACCTGGCGGAGCAGGAGAGTGGCAGCATGGGACTCCTGTGGTCCTGTCAACTCACGAGGGCACCAGCAGCCGAAGCTGACTCCAGCCCTCAGCAGCACTTGACTGGCCCGAGGCAGGAGGAACCCCAGCCCCACCCTGATTCCACATAACTGCTCCCTAGACTTGAAACTCCAAACTCTGATGCTGCCTCTCAGCCTGCCATCTACCTCCCAGCCACCCTAGACAGCACCTCAGACTTCTCACCAACCCTTGTCGTCAGCTCCCGGGACATCTTCCCCCCACACTGCCGGTGGCTCCCTGGCTGGCACTTCTCCACTCTCCCCTCCCGTGACCCCGCACCAGCCCTGCAGTCTCTCTCAAAGACCCTCATGCCTGCTGGACGCCTTCACCCTCCCACACCGGCACCCTCCAGGGCCTCCCTGCGCTCTGCGGGACCCTGTCCCACTGCAGCTGGTGTGTGGCCGAGCAACCCTAAGGCCAGGCTCCCTGCCCTCCACCCCGACAGGGGGCAGCACCAAGGAAGCCTGGGCTCTGTGCACATGAGAGCCACGCTTTCCTCACTGAATAGCTTTTCCTAAAGAAACAATTAGGCTGGGCATGGTGGCTCACGCCTGTAATTCCAGCACTTTGGGAGGCTGAGGCGGGCAGATCAAGAGGTCAAGAGACTGAGACCATCCTGGCCCACACGGTGAAATCCCATCTCTACCAAAACTACAAAAATTAGCTGGATGTGGTGGCGGGCGCCTGTAGCTATTCGGGAGGCTGAGGCAGCAGAATCGCTTGAACCCGGGAGGCAGAGGTTGCAGCGAGCCGAGATGATGCCACTGCACTCCAGCCTGGAGACAGAGCGAGACTTCGTCTCAAAAAACAAAAAACAAAAACAAACAAACAAACAAACAAAAAGATTAAATCTGCAACCAGAAAGCATCAGCAAACCCAGGAAGCTTAGAATACAACATTAACGTATCATGTGTGTGTACGCCACGAAAAATACGCCTTGAAATGTGAAATGCTGATTTCTTTCAAAGTATGCTTAGCTACTTAAAGGCCACCAAATTCACTCTCTCGAATATTAATTTCTATGTTAAAGAAAAGGGAAGTACGGCTTAGATGAAAGTGGTTTTTACCTCTTACAGGCGGACTTCTCCGTGAGCAGCTCTGGAGAAACGTACTGCGCTGTTCCCACGAATGAGTTGGCCCTGGCTGCAGAGGAGAGAGAAGGTCACACTCGGACTCACGATCTGTGACAATCAAGGGCTGCGAGGTGGGTGTCACACATGGCGGACCATGCACCCCCAGGAGCCAGACTTGTCCAGGCCACACCGGGGCTGGCTCACGGCTCACCTGCTCAAAGACGCCTGCCTGACATCTGGACGCTGGCACCCTCCACCCTGGCGCTCCCACCCGACACGCGCCTGGAGAGCGAGCTGCACACAAACGTCCAGTGCATTCTGCCGGTGGCACCCGCTCAACGGAGGGCATGAGGACACGGTCCTGGCTGGCTCACTGCAGGACCTGGGGTATCCAAACGTGCCCAGGTACACAATAAACAGTTGCAGGCCAGAAACAACCTCCTTTCCATCACAAACAGCTTGGGAGCTGAGGCGCTACAAAGGGAACAAGACTCAGGCCTCCAGCCCAAGGGCCTTCCTCTACAGAGGAGCTGTGACAGAGCAGAGCCACAGCACGAGCTGGCCCGGGGCCACCACGCAGCTGCTGTCCACACCGGCCCTGCCTGGGCCGGTTCTGAGTTGCCCCTTCCACCTGCCCTCCTCCGGCCAGGCTGAGAGAACCTCACAGCCTCTGCTGCAGGGACCTGTTCCCTTCAGTGAATGACTTTTTTGCGGACTTCATGACTGCCCAGGTGCGGGGCCTCACGCCTGCAGTCCCACTGCTTTGGGAGGCCGAGGCAGGAGGACTGCTCTAGGCCAGGAGCTTGAGACCAGCCTGAACAACATAGTGAGACTCCGTGTCTAGAAAGAATTTCAGGAATTAGCCAGGCATGGTGGTGCACCTCTAGTCTCAGCTACTTGGGAGGCTGAGAGAGGAGGATCGCTCGAGCCCAGGAAGCTGAGGGTGCGGTCAGCCACAGTTGCGCCACTGTACTCTAGCCTAGGCAATAGAGCCAGACCCTGTCTCAAAAAATAAACAAAAAACAAAGACTTCATGGCTGCATGTGCATCCTGCCAGGACCCTCAGTGATCCTGCCAAGAGCACCAAGGACATCCGCAAACACGCCCCCGCCCCCGCTGGCCTAGAGGAAAGCAAACCAAACCAAGAGCCAAAAACAAACGAAGCCATTCAGCCCTGCAATGAATCAAAGAAATGCAAATTAGAACACGACAGCCTATCACATTGGCAAAGGGGAGAAAGAATAAAAATACATAGCGCTGGCAGGGATCTGAGGGGACAGATGCAGCGCTCCGGGTGGGGCTGTAAAACGGCATCGCTTCTGGGGGCAATTTTCCAATGAGCGTCAGAAGTCACAGAGATGTTCGCCTCCCTGACCCCGCAGGTCCCTCTCCATGCCAGATCTGTCCTTCAGGGTCCGGTGTGGCACAGCGACGAGGGCTGCGTCTGCCGGCAGGACGGGACGGGACGCCACTCGCTCCATCTACCTATTCGGTGTTTCTGTTCTTTACTATCATCGAGCGTTGCTTTTGTGACTTGTATTTTTTTAAATGCCATCATTAAAAAGTCTAAAAATGTGTCTTTCTCCTATGGAGAGATGTATATAATGCATAATTAAATGATTGAGGTTGTCGTGCAGCACACAGAGCCATATGTGTTTTTAAACAGCAACGCTGTGCACAGAGCAAGTCTGTGCACCAACACCCGCCCCATCTCTCAGACGAGCGCTACATAGCGAGCTGCCACGCTGGTAGGGCCCTCGTTGCTGCTACCGCTGCTGCTGTTCTCAGCTTCCTGCAGCCGGACTCTGGGCTCGGATCTCCCGGAATCCTCCCTGCCCTCTCCACCCTCAGGAGCTCCACCCTCGGCTCCTCCTAGCTCCCCAAGGGTCTTCCCACCCTCTCTTCTTTCCTTAGGGCTTGCCCACCCTCACCCTGCCACACCTTCCTAAAGGTGGGACTCCGAGCCTCTGGGCATACGCAAAGTCACCCCCCTGGAAAAGGACATCTGTTCTTAGTTAATCTAGAGACAAACAGCGCCGCGAGAGTGTGGAGAAGATGGCTACCCTTGGAATAATGTTCCAAATCCATAAAATACACAGGACTATAGGAAAAAGCAATTATAATTCAATACACGTATCAAATTATTGGAGTGATGGATCTGTGATGTAGTAATATGTGACCGGCATGACACAGCAGCGGGTCACGCCGCAGTAACCCGGCAGCGGTGCTCGGCACAAGTGGCATGGTGTCACTACCGTGATGTGACCCCTGCAGCATGACATGAGAATACCTGTGACTTCTGATGACAGACATTTGTTGCTGATGTTCATAATGGAAGGAAATGGTACGCTTTGCTGAAAGGTTCGTGAAAATTAGGAATTTCCTCCTATCCAGCCTCACGGATCCCCTGACTTCTATCTGTGACATCCGAGCTGACAGCCCCAGATAGAGCGTAAGGAAACCTCAGAGACCACCTAGTTACTTCTCCCGGGAGGCTCAGAGACTGGCCAAAGCTCACGCCTCTCCAGCTGCTGGAAACTCAGGCCCAGAGACCTGCACTGGCCGCTGCTGCCCCCGCATGCCACGGGACTACTGACAGTGAGGTCTTGGCTGGGTTGTTGTCTCCACTCTCATCAAAGAAACTCCATGGACCACCCATAGTCCCCCAGATCTGCCAGTCATACTTGGAGGGGGCACTGGGGAGGGAAGACCTGAAGAAGGGATCCTGAGCTCACGAGACTCCCACACTCTCTTCAAAGCCAAGGGTGCCGGCTACCATCTTGTCCACAAACCCACAAAGAAGCACAGAAGAACGCTCCACAAAATGTGACTACCCTTTGGACGAAACACCAGCAAACCAAATGCGGCAACATCTGAAAAGACTAGGCACCGTGACCAAGAGGATGTATGACACAGTGTAAGACTGGTTCAAAATACAAAAAGCAATGCATTGCATCTCATTAGAATAAAGCACTGAGGAAAACACAGGACCACCTCGATAGATATAGAAAATGCAGTTAACAAAAATTCCCCACCTCTATAGGACAAAAATACGGAATAGCCGAGGCACAGAAGGGAGGGTCCAGAGTCTGACAGAGGGCACGCACGGCCTAAGGCCAACATCGTGCTCGATGGTCAAACACTGCACGCTCTCCCTACGACCAGGGCGCCCTGTTCGCCACGTCCAGTCAACACCGTACTAGAGGTCTCAGCCAGGGCAGTTAGGAAAGAAGGTAAAAGGCAGCCAGGTTGAAAGGGAAGAAGTAAAACTAGCTCGAACCACAGATGACAGGCTCCTGTGTGCACAAAGTCCTGGGGACTCCACTGAGAAGCTATGACAACTAACGAGAGCTCAGCAGGGTGCAGGGCAGGAAAAAGCAACTGCATTTCCACACAATTTCCAGGAGCAATCCAAAAATAAAATTCACAATCCCAGCACTCTGGGAGGCCGAGGCAGGCGGATCACCTGCAGTCAGGAGTTCAAGACCATCTTATCCATAAGCGTGGTGAAACCCCGTTTCTACTAAAAATACAAAAACGTAGCTGGTCATGGTGGCGTGGGCCTGTAATCCCAGCTACTCAGGAGGCTGAGGCAGGAGAATCGCTTGAATCTGGGAGGCAGACGTTGTGGTGAGCTGAGATCGTGCCACCGCACTCTAGCCCGGGCGACAAGAGCGAAACTCTGTCTCAAAAAAAAGAAAGAAAAGAAAAGAAAAAAAGAAGGCCAGGCGCGGTGGCTCACGCCTGTAATCCCAGCACTTTGGGAGGCCGAGGAGGGAGGATCACAAGGTCAGGAGATTGAGATCATCCTGGCTAACGTGGTGAAACCCCATCTCTACTAAAAATACAAAAAAATTAGCCGGGTGTCGCAGCGGGCACCTGTAGTCCCAGCTACTCAGGAGGCTGAGGCAGGAGAATGGCATGAACCTGGGAGGCGGAGCTCGCCGTGAGGCGAGATTGCATCACTGCATTCCAGCCTGGGCGAGAGAGCGAGACTCCATCTCAAAAACAAAAAAAAAGGTAAAAAAGGAAAGAAAATTCACAACTCTCTTTTTTTTTTTTTTCCTGAGACAAAATCTCACTCTGTTGCCCAGGCTGGAGTGCAGTGGTGTGATGTCAGCTTACTGCAACCTCCGCCTCCCAGGTTCAAGTGATCCTCCAGCCTCAACTGGTCTCCAACTCCTGACCTCAGGTGATCCACCCACCCGGGCCTCCCAAAGTGCTGGGATTACAGGTGTGAGCCAACATGCCCAGCCAATAACTCTGTTTAGAGTAACATTAAAAATAAATAAGAATAAATGTAACAAAAGAAGCATAAAGCTTATACTCTGGAAACTACAAAGTGTTTTCGAAAGAAAGATCTAAATAAACAGAAAGACATCCCACGTTGATGGCTCAGAAGACTTAACATGGGTTAACAATGGTAACGCTCATCTCCAGACTCAACGCCATCCCTTCTCAGATCCCAGCAGGCTTTCACTGCGGGCAGTGTTTTCAACGCCCATCTGCATGGCAGCGTGCATGGGTACCTCATCCCTCCTTAGGGCTGGAGAAGATTCCCTCGTTGTGTGGACACGCCACTCACTCATCCACTCATTTGATGACGTGCATCGTTTCCACCTTCTGGCTACTGTAAATAATGCTATGGGCATTCTAGCACCTGTTTTTGTCTGAATGTGTGTTTTCATTTCTTTTGGGTTCACACCTAGGAGTGGAATTGCAGGGTCATATGGTAATTCTGTTTCCTTTTGAGGAGCTGCCAGCCTGTTTTCCAAAGTAGCTGTACTATCTGACATTCCCACCCATGGCATATGTGGGTTCCAATCCCCCCAATCCTTGATAACATTTGTTATATCTGTCTTCTGATCACAGCCATCCTAGTGGGTGTGAAGTAGTATCACCCTGTGGTTTTGATTTACATTTTCCTAATGACTAATGATGTTGAGTAACTTTGCATGTGCTTATGGGCCATTCGTATATCTCTTCTTTGGAAAAATGTCTAGTCATACCCTTTGTTCCGTGCTTTATTTTTTTTCCCTCCCTCTGAGTTCTTTACATTCTGGATACAAGTCCCTTATCAGACAGATGATTAGCAGATTGTGTCTCCTATTTGGTGGGTCTTTTCACTTTCGTGATATCCCTTGAAGCACAAAAGTGCTTCAACTTGATATAGCTGGGCGCGGTGGCTCACGCCTGTAATCCCAGCACTTTGGGAGGCTGAGGCGGGTGGATCACGAGGTCAGGAGATCGAGACCATCCTGGCTAACACGGTGAAACCCTGTCTCTACTAAAAATAAAAAAATTCGACGGGCGTGATCGGGGCCGCCCGTAGTCCCAACTACTCCGAAGCCTGAGGCAGGAGAATGGGGTGAACCCGGGAGGCAGAGCTTGCAGTGAGCCGAGATTGAGTCACTGCACTCCAGCATGGGGGACAGAGCAAGACTCCGTCTCAAAAAAAAAAAACTTGACATAAATCTAACTCATCCTTTTCTTTGGTTGCTTATGCCTTTGGCAGCGTATCTAAGAAAGCATTGCCTAACCCAATTGTCACATTTAATCCTATACTTTCCTCTAAGAGTGTCACAGTTATTGCCCTTACATTCAGACCTCTAATGCATTCAGAGTGAACATTTTTTTTAAGATGGAGTCTCACTCCACCGCCCAGGCTGGAACGCAGTAGTGCGATCTCGCCTCACTGCAACCTCTGTCTCCCAGGTGCAAGTGAGTCTCCTGCCTCAGCCCCTACTCCAAGTAGCTGGGATTAATTACAGGCGCACGTCACCATGCCTGGCTAACTTTTGTATTTTTAGTAGAGATGGGCAGCTGGTCGCGAACTCCTGACCTCAAGTCATCTGCCTGCTTCAGCTTCCCAAAGTGCTGAGATTACAGGTGTGAGCCATCGTGCCCGGCCTGGAGTGAACTCTTTTTTTTTTTGGTGACTGGGGGAGATGGGAGGCTGGGGGACGGAGTTTTGCTCTGTTGCCCAGGCTGCAGCACAGTGTCGTGATCTCGGCTCACTGCAATCTCCGCCTCCCAAGTTCAAGCGATTCTCCTTCCTCAGCCTCCCAAGTAGCTGGGATTATAGGAGTCCGCTAACCACACCTGGCTTTTTGTTTTTTGAGATAGAGTTTCGCTCTTGTTGCCCAGGCTGGAGTGCAATAGTGTGGATCTCAACTCACTGCAACCTCCGCCTCCCAGGTTCAAGTGATTCTCCTGCCTCAGCTTCCTGAGTAGCTGGGATTATGCATGCACCACCACACCTAGCTAATTTTGTATTTTTAGTAGAGACGGGGTTTCACCACGTTGGTCAGGTGGGTCTCGAACTCCTGATCTCAGGTGATCCGCCTGCCTCGGCCTTCCAAAGTGCTGGGATTACAGGCGTGAGCCACCGCGCCCAGCCGTAAATTTTGTATTTTTAGTAGAGACAGGGTTTCATCATGTTGGCCAGGCTGGTCTCAAATTCCTGACCTCAGGTGATCCACTCGCCTCAGCTTCCCAAAGTGCTGAGATTACAGGTGTGAGCCATCGCGCCCAGCCCTGGAGTGAGCTTTTGTGTACGGTGTGAGGAAGGGTAATAACTTTTTAATGAACTAATTGTCATTGGAAGATAATGGTGAATCAATTTGTGGTTTTCAAAACTGGCATGAAAGGGGGAAAGAAGCATTTATCCTACTTTTCCTTTACAAATGATACCACGAGTTAACCCAAAAGTTGCTGGGGAGAAGTTTCTCCTTAACGAATTCCATCTCATGAATATATTAGGCTATAACCTTTCTGCACTCTCTGCACTGAGTTAATGAATTTAGGCCAAGGATGGCCACAAATGCTGCTGCTGTCAGAGATGCCTAATAAACAACATCCAACACCAGTTTCTGAACAGGGCGGGGAGAATCAACTCTGAATGTGATATAGTGGCCAGGAGAGAGGACCATGTTCAACAACGCCATGTTCAACAACAGATGCAAATGAACTGGAAATATAACTGCACACGTTGAGATATTAAGCAATGACTGTTAATTTTTATGTATAAAACAGTATGGTACTGAGGTTATGCTTTTAAAAAGACTTGTATTTCAGCGATACATACTGGAATTTATTTTATTTTATTTTATTTTTTTGAGACGGAGTCTCACTCTGTCGCCCAGGCTGGAGTGCAGTGGCCGGATCTCAGCTCACTGCAAGCTCCGCCTCCCGGGTTCACGCCATTCTCCTGCCTCAGTCTCCCGAGTAGCTGAGACTACAGGCGCCCGCCACCTCGCCCGGCTAGTTTTTTGTATTTTTTAGTAGAGACGGGGTTTCACCGTGTTAGCCAGGATGGTCTCGATCTCCTGATCTCATGATCCACCCGTCTCGGCCTCCCAAAGTGCCGGGATTACAGGCTTGAGCCACCGCGCCCGGCCTACATACTGGAATTTTTACAGGGAAAACCAATTGAGCATGCTGGGCATCAGGTCACTAGTACTGAGTGAATTTTTCACAACAAGCAGTAATTCTGTTTTAAAAAAATAAACACATTCCCCAGCCCCATGCATCACAGCCAATCCTAAATGAATGCCAATCTGGAAAAGACCAAAATAAACTATGTGAAGATGGGAAGAGCTGCTCTTGGTGATGGGAGAATGGGGACACTCTCTTTCATTGTGCAAATTCCACTTTCCGTCATACAGGAAAATCCATTTTGAAGGCAGCTCCTCTCTGTGCTGGGGACGGGTGATCCAGCCTAAGCTAGAATGGCGGCAAGCTCAAGGCCGCTGTGGCCCTCAGGAGAGCGTCTAGAGTCCACAGCATAGTGGGAAGCACAATGGCAGCTAGTCTGAGGGTCTGGACGATGGCCGTGCACAGATGGGGACAGAGGAGTGACTGAAGCCTACAGCATCCACCCTCTCCAGCCAGCCCCGCCCACACCTGCTGGCCTTCCTCTCCTTCCTGTTTGGTGAGTGGCGCCTCTACACCTGGCTGCATACCGGAAAGGCCTGCACAGGTCAGAACACAGGTGTCCAAACCCCACTCCAAGTCTGAAGCTCTGAGGACACCCCGAGCTCCTCAAGGTCCTTGCAAAGAGGGCACAGGCCAGAGACACCCCAGGTGGGAAGCTTCCTCTGAGTGAGCCGCCCTCACCGGGATGCATTCACAGGCTCCTGCACAAGGAGAGGAGGCAGAAGTCCTCTCTGCCAGGAGGTCCTCCTCAATCTCCCAAGCCCACACTACTGCCCTGCTCCATCTCCCACCACCTCCCCCTGCAGATATGGGGCCACCCCACCCCACAGGGACGATGAGAAAACCTGCCTCCCTCTAGGAGGAGGGTGTGGCACAGCTGCTGCACAGGTAAGGAACCTGGGTATGCCTTGCTCCCATCAACACTTTTATTCTAGATTTGAAGATGTTTTGGGGAAGCCATCTCTGCACAAAAGAAGCCAACGCAGGAAGCAATTCCAAGATACTGAACTACCTCAAACAGAAAATAAGTTACTAAAATTAATCCTCCACATAAATTATAGTTTTTTCCTTTTCCTCAAAGAACTACCACATCTTCTATACACACAAACAACTGGCCCTGGTTTACAATGATGTAAAGATTTTTAGCCTCCTGCTACCAAAAAGCAAAGGTTTACTTCACAATTTCTTCTCTTTTTCCAGAGACAGGCTCTTGTTCTGTTGCCCAGGCTGCAGTGCAGTGGCAGGATCATGGCTCGCTCAGCCTCAATATCCCAGGCTCCGGTGATCCTCCCACGTCAGCCTCCTGAGTAGCTGGGACTACAGGCACGCACTACCACGCCCAATTAATTTTTGTTTTTTATCTTATGTAGAGACACATAAGATCGCTACATAATTTTGCTGTGTTTCCCAAGCTGGTCTCAAACTCCTGGGCACAAATGATCGACCTGCCTCGGCCTCCCCAAGTGTTGGGATTACAGGCGTGAGCCACTGGGCCCAGGCTATTTCACTATTTCATCAGCGCACTTAAACGCCTATTTTTTTAAGTGGCGACAGGGCATCAAGACTATCCCTGTGCCAAATACCAGATTCGAAAGAATATCTACCCACATAACAAACCTGCACATGGATCCTCTGAATCTAAAATAAACGTTGAAATTATGAATAAATAAAGCCTTGGAATAAGGGAGGAGGGAAAAAAGAAAGAAAATCCACATGAAGGGAAAACTGCCCAGAGCAGAGCCCAGGGAGATGGTTCCTGAGGCTGACTGCGGGCACAGCCCAGAGAGTGGTTCCCGGGGCTGACTGTGGGCAGAGCCAGCCTGCAGCTCTCCTGCCCCCACGGAATGTTGTGGGCTCATCTCTGGGCAGGAAGTCAGCACAAGGACAGCAAGACACTGACAGATCCTAAGAAAGCTTGCGAGACAAGTTCCTGTTTGGTCCAACTTTGTCACAGACAACACTGAGGGATATGAGGTTACACTGTGTACACAGAAACAGGATTACCAGTCAGTAAAACGGTTACTATTTAACAGGAATGAGTCAAACAGATCAAGGTTTCAGAGCTTGTCTGAAACGCCAGGCAGACTTCCCTGGCTTTGTGCAGCTTTGGGCGGGAGGTGCGCATTCCTGCATGCCACTGGATGGGGAGGGGAAGAGGTGGGCTACAAAAGGCAGCGGAGGGCAGCAGAACTAAGCCACCTTAGAAAACAAGAGGCTCTGGCTTGATGGCTAGTTTCCATCTTAACCCCAAAAGGGTGATGTTTTTTATTTACGTATTTATTTATTTATGAGACGGAGTCTCACTCTGTTGCCCAGGCTGGAGTGCAGTGGTGCGATCATGGCTCACCGCGACCTCTGCCTCCCGGGTTCAAGCGACTATCCTGCCTCAGCCTCCTGAGCAGCTAAGACTATAGGCACGCAACACCACGTCCGGCTAATTTTTTATATTTTTAGTAGAGACGGCGTTTCACCGTGTTAGCCAGGATGGTCACGATCTCCTGAGCTCGTGATCCACCCGCTGTGGACTCCCAAAGTGCTGGGATTACAGGCTTTTTTAATTTTTTATTTATTACTACTATTTTTTAACACAGTTGATCACTCTGTTACCCAGGCTGGAGTGCAGTGGGATCATCCTAGTTCACTACACCATCAATCTCCCATTTCAGCCTCTCGAGTAGCTGGGACTACAGGTGTGTGCCATCACACCAGGATGATTTTTGGTTTTTTTGTAGATATGGAGTCTCACCAAGTTGCCCAGTGGCTGGTCTCAAATTCCTGGCCTCAAACGATCCCCCTGCCTCAGCCTCCCAAAGACCTAGGATTACAGGTGTGAGTCCCCATGCACAGCCAGGGTGATGTCTGAGGATTCTCAGAGAAGTTCCCAAATCCAAGACAGTGTCTTAGGGCCTCCATGACTGTGCAGAGATGAAAGCACCAACTGACAGAATCTTAACCAGAGCCCGGAGTGTGAAAACACAGGGCTGGAAACACCCAGAAGGGAAAGATACGGCCCAGTGGAGGAAACGAGCAACTACCTCAAGGTGCCAAGAGAGGCCCCACAGGCACCAGCTGGGCACCTCCCAGCACACAGAGTACAGGGCCAATTCCTAAGAAACAGACACGCCGAGCTGAGTCCGGAGTGCCTGCCTTGCTAAAGGGCCTGCTCTCCACCCAGCTGTGCTCTCCTCCAGCTACTGGGGGCCAGCTCGCCGTCTGTGGAGATGAGGCCAGAACCACCACCGCTCCATGATCACGGTTCCCCTTTTCCACACGAGAGCAGCTACAACACGGTCACTTCTATCTGAATCTTTCTTCCACCAACAAACCTGCACTCACGTCCCTCCAAACCGGTCTCCGGCACCTCTGACCCCCACAGAGCTCTCTATGGAGGCCTTTCTCTGACGGGCACCCCAAGCCCAGGCAGAGGCCCATGCACCACTTGGAGGCCCTTGGACCCAGCCTCTTGACCCAGACAGACCCCAGCAATCACCCGAGGTTCATCTTCAAGGTCACTTATAATGCACACAACAGCCTTCAGCTTCCCCAAACCTCACCCCAAGGCTTTATCTTCTCTCTACCCAGCACTCCGGAGCAGCCTTCAGAATTTCAACTGTCTTTCTTTACACCTCCAGAGTTTATAACTTCTACCCAATAAGCACCTGAAGGGCATTGAGACGCCCCAGCTGGCTCAGACAACCTAGGCCACTTCTTTGGCCCAAGTGGACTTTCAGCAACATCTCCGATGGAGCTGTCACAACAGGGTCCAAGGCTAGAAACTACCCTTGGGAACAGGACCGGGGCTTCGTGATGACAAACATGCACGTGGCCAGCAGGGAGACAGACGGACAGGTAACGGAGAGAGGGCACTGAGGTACAGGGATGCGCACCCCCAGATCCTACCTGCGATACAGCCAGGAGGAGCCAGGAGCTGACCACACGGCTCCCAGTCCTGCACACGGGTGACTGGGTACGAATGTGGCTCTCCGCATTGTCCAGAAGACGAGTAGGGAGGATGAACCAGAGCAGACGCTGAGGAGAGCCAGTACCCTTCCCCCTCTACACCAGCACACACTGCCTGGGGCCCCCGCAGGAAGACCTGCTGGCAAGGCAGGGTCTTGCCCAGAGAAAGTTCAAGATCGGTTTGAGGACAGCCAAGGTATCCCCACCTCTGTCGTTAACGAAGATGACACAATGCAACACACTTCTCAGAAGTCGCTTTCCATCTTAAGCACACAGCCAGGCTCTGCTAGAAATAAAACTCACACACCTTGTTTGCTCTCTGGGGATAAGACCTTTGCTGTTCCAAAATCTGTGATCTGGATGTGCATATCTTCATTTAACAAAATGTTTTCCGGTTTAAGGTCCCTGTAAAAGTAGATTTTCACATTTGAGAAGAAATACGTGAAACAGCAACATTATTATGTACTCTAAATTTTGCTGAAAACAAAATGAACGAATGAATGCTTATGATCCTTACAGGCTGACAACCAGGGGATACAGGCCGAAAGCTCACAAGCAACAAGTTTTGACTGTACACAGTAGGGATTTACCGCCTCACATCTCCATGCCATTCTAATTAGCTTTTTAATGAAGTATAATCTATCATTTTTAACACACAAGATGACAGCTGTGCACACTTCTGAGATGACTTTATCAGAAAGTCATGGAAAATCAGACTAGAAAGAAGTACACACAGAAGGTACCACAGAAAAAGATAAAACGCATCAGTCAAGATGGTGAAAAGAATCATTAGCTCGCCGGGAAAGACACAAAATCATTTGATGTGGCATTTGCAGGACGGCTTCTCCATGTCAGGGCTCCATGGACGTGTGGCCTTGCCTTGGCGCTCCCGCTGTGGCACCGGCAGGCATCCAGTCACACCCATCCAGGGAGCACTCCAACCAGGCTGACCTCAAGGGCGGGGACCATCTGGGCATCAGCTGTGGCCTGTGAGCCAAATGGTCACTGGCCCTAATCATTAAACTGACATCCTGTAAACCCCACCCAGCCACCCCCGAGGTTACCTGTGAATGATGCCCTTGCCGTGCAAGTACTCTAAAGCAGACACAATCTCAGCCGTGTAAAATCGAGTACAGGTCTCATCGAATGAACCGATTTTGCGAATATATTTAAGTAGTTCTCCATTTTTGGCATAACTAAGGCCGAAATCTGAATATTGTGCAGTTAAGGAAGTGTAAAAATCTTTTGTTTTGTTTTGGAACAGGTTTACTCTGCTGCCCAGGCTGGAGTGCAGGGGCACAATCATAGCTCACCGCAGCCTCAACCTCCCTGGCTCAAGCGATCCTCCCTCCTTAACCAACCCAAGTGGCTGGGAACATAGGTAGGCGCTACCACGCCTGGCTAATGTATTTATTTTGTAAAAGTCATTTCTTGAAAACTAGCCTTAAAAGACTGATCAGAATTGGTTTTAATTAAATGCAAACTGAAAGCACCTGTGGCCCAAGAAAGTCATGTCCCTGGATCTGACGGGCACCCCAGGCCCCAGCTCCAAGATGAGGCACCAGCATTGATGAGGGGTTTCTCATCAAGAACACCATTACACGGTCTCAAGGAAACGGGAACAGAGCCTCTCAGCCCCGACTGCCCCTCTGGCCCCTGGCGGTGTCTATGGCTTCAGTGAAAGCGGACCGCTGGAGACAGGGCCTACAGACCCTGACTAAAAAGCACATATAACTCACGTGCAGGCTTCAATGCACAAAGAGCCTGGGGGCCAGGGGAGCCGGGGGCGGAGAGCGCAGCAGCCCCTGCCCTGAGACAGGGCATCCATGCTGGGCACCGCCCCTTCCTTGCAGGCTCCTTCCATGGATAAAGTGACACATTATGTTTTGTTTTTTTTTTAAGATGCAGTCTCACTCTATCACCAGGCTGGAGTGCACTGGTGCTACCTCGGCTCACTGCAACCTCCGCCTGCCAGATTCAAGCGATTCTTCTGCCTCAGCCTCCCGAGTAGCAGGGACTACAAGCACGTGCCACTATGCCCAGTTAATTTTTCTATTTTTAGTAGAGACGGGGTTTCACCATGTTAGCCAGGATAGTCTCCATCTCTTAACCTTGTGATCTGCCCGCCTCGGCCTCCCAAAGTGCTGGGATTACAGGCGTGAGCCACCGCGCCTGGCCAAGTGACACACTTTGTAAGACAAAAGCCATTTCGTGAACTTCTACACTCATTAAGTGTGTCTGGGAGGGCCCCCTCCTCGGGGAACCACTGCTCTGTGATGGCCCCATCTGTAGCCTCCTTTTCCAAGAGGACTTAAGGCCGACAACAAATGCACCCCATATACAGATTCCCCTGGAGCGGCAAACGTCTATCCCCAGTACCGGAAACCTCCAGATACAGATACTTCACACTTACTCGCAGCCCAGGACACGGGGACCCAAGTCCTTGCTTGCCCTGAGCAGTGGCTCTCGAGGCCAGGAAGTGGGGCTCGTGCTCAGAGCCAGGCTGGCCTGCCGGCTCAGTTCTGGCTTCTGTTTGCCAGGGTACCATCATCTCCCACCAAGGATGAACCTGAAGCTTCAGGGCAATGAGGAGAACCCCAGAAGGGAAGGGACTTGCAACCAAGGCTGCCCAAAGTGGCCCCTGTACAGGCCCATCTCTAAATACAACCTCCCTGGGTCTCGTTCCTTTCAGCGGTGAGTGAACCTTAACAACCTCCCGGGCTTTGGAATTTGACTTAATGGCGAAGGGCAACATGGACCACTGGACAAAGTCCTGGAGTTCCCACTACCTGCACTGCTATGGCCAATCCCAAGTGGAAATCAGTCAGCAAAATTCGCTCTCCTCTGGACTCTGAGCCTCTGGGCGGACAGGATGGGAGAGGTCAAGCGTGTGCAATTCTGTTGCAGCCTCACAACCAACAAACAGCCGTGTTCCGAGGGCTCTGCAGGAAGCCCAGAGGGACCCCTGTGGCTCAAACGGGGGCAGAGACATGCAGGGCCCGGGGGCACCCAAGAGGGGCTGGGGCAGCTGTGAAGGTGAGAGAACATACCGTGAAGAAGTCACTGAGGGCGGGGGACAGAGGCAGGAACAGGGATGACATTGGAGGACAGCAGGCCTGTCTGGAGGCCAGCATTCTCTAAAACCTTCCACAAACCAACAGCAAAGCCCGCCCCGGGCCACGTGCCTGGCAGCTGTTCAGCCACTGCCCTGCTCCTCTCTAGGCAAAATCCCAGGGAAGCACGTTGCATCGTCTCCATTTCCTCACCTCTTACTCTTCCTTGAACCGTCCCCCCAAGAAACTGCCTACCCACCATCAACAACTGGCACAGGGCAGATGCACGGGTCAGGCTGTGTGCACCTGACCGCTTCAAAGCCCCTGGGTGGGCGGCCAGTACCCTCCATCAGAAACCGTTTGATCCCGTGGCCTCTGGGTCTCAGGATCAAAGGAGCAACACCCCGTCACAATCTCCTCTCCTTGGTGGGCCCCTCCTCATGTTCACCCCCTGCACTGGGGGAACCCAGGCTCCACCCACAGAGGAGCCATCCTCTGGGCAGCCTGCCAGCTCGCTGTGAAAGTCCTCATGGCCCTGACTCCTCCTGGAGCTCTGCTGGCAGCACCTAAGTGTCCACCCAGACCTGAACAGTGGCACCCGTGGATGCATGACATGCCAGCCCAGCACCCTTCCCGGTCTCTCCCAGCTCAGCAGCAGACACCGCTGTGCGCTAGGCTTGAGGGCCAACTCCCCGGAGCTGCCCCTGACTCCATTCTCTTGACCAGTCTGTTCAAAACACCTCGACCACTGCCCCTGCCCCTGCTCTCCTGCCTGTTCTCCCGCCTGGCCTAGGAGCAGCCAGAGCAAACCCCACATTCCCCGCCACAAAGAGAAGGAAGTCCAGAGTCAGTGCCAGGCTGCCACGGCTCAGGGGCCCAGCCCAGCACAGCCTTTCAGGCCCCCACCCCCACCCACTCCTGCCCAGGAGTTTAAAGAGCCCCACACTGCCGCTAGCCCTAAGACTCTTGGCAGCACATCTTGCTGCCGGGAAGCCTCTGACACGGACAGTCTGTGCAAATCCAGCTCCTCCACCAACATCGAAGCTTCTCGAGGGCAGAGACGTCCCCCGGCATACCAGCACATCCCCATCACCCATCAACCTGCATTTGGGAAGCGCCTCCGAACAAAGAGAGCACACACACTCCGCCGGCAGCCGAAGGAGCTGCAGGATGGTGCGAAGAGTGGGAGCAGGCCAGAGCAAAGCTCTAACACAGAAGAGCCGGGTGCTCGGGAGAGACGGGGAGGACAGGTGGGAGGACTCAGGCCCCTCTCCAGGCAGGATGGGGGGGCCATGACCCTTGGGCCAGCTTGGAGGGTGGCAGGGGAGGAAAAGAGCAGATGCAGACTGCACCTGCTGGGGGCGAGGACAGTGTGGCCAGCCCAGCCACTGGCAGGCCCACGGGTGAGCTGGATGGGGAAGAGGTGAGGCCCACCCCAACTTCCACCGGGTCTTGCCTCCCAGATTCCTGAGCCAAGGTTTAAAAACACAAAAGATGGCGCTCTAGGGGAGCAAGGGACACCGACCAAGCAAGCCGCAGCAGAGGGGACTGTGCTGGAGCCGCATCAACGGCTTCTCTGGGAGGTAACGTCCTGTGCAGACTCACGGCCACACCCTGGCGCTGCCTCGGCTGCCTCCCTGAATGTCAGTGGCCTGAGGGACCCCACTCAGCAGGGAGCGGGGGCTGCTTGTGGGAACACACAGGGTCTGATTCCGAGAGAGGAGTGACTGCTGTGGCTTCAGACGGCACCAACCACGCAAAGGATACACAGCTTCTCGTCGTCCTGAAACGTGAAGTAAAGCTTAACAAAGAAGGGGTGATCCAGGCGCGACATGACATCCCGCTCTCTGGTTACATACGGGACTTTGTTCTCTTTTATGATATGTCGCTTCTCCAGAATTTTAACTTCAGGTGAGAGAGAAGTGAGTTACTATCAGAAACAACAAAAAACACTAAAGACGTGACTCACAAAGGTAACTGGTCAAATTAAAGTCTTTCAAACATTGTACATACAAGCCCGGTGGTCTCTAAAGCCAACAGTGTCCTGTACCCTTGAAATCAGCACAGAAACCCTGGCCCTGCCACCCCGGCCCTGCCACCCCGGCCGCCTTGCACAGAGTCGCTGGCCCTGCTCCCAGATGCACAGCTCCCTGCAGCCCATACTCACTCGCATATTCTCTGGAGGTTGCCAGTTCTCGAGCCAGGACAACCTGGTTTGGAAAGAAAAGGAGAAAAAGAGAAAAAGAAACACAATGTAATAACCAGGACACTGGGTCCGACAAGTCCCTACCTCTGCGCCACACACACGCTTCCTGTCCCCACTGAAGGTTTGAACCTACAGTGAAATATTTTGGGTCTTGTACTGACAAATAGAGCTAAAAGCCAATGCTCGTGTTAATGTGTTCTAATGGCTAACGGAAAACGTATCCATCTCTCCATTGTTTTCAGAAGCTTCTTGATCAGCTGCTAATAGTCCTAAGGGCGCAACCCAAGTATAAATTCAGGAGCCTCTTCGACTGCCACGCCCTTCGCGAAGAGTAGGAAGACAGTGGTACCACCACAGGTGGTAGGGCACAGGGGCTTCTTTGAAAAAAATACGCCCTTCTAGTATACATTCATTGCAAAAGCTGCTCTGAATTGTCATTTTTTGAAATAATTGTTATCACACATTTCGTGTGTTGGCGCTTGCGGACACTATGAAGAGAGCCTTGGCTGTAAAGGACACAAGGAACTAAACCAACAATGCATGGCCCTGCGTGCCCACAAGAGGGAGCCACCTTCCCGGGATGCCAGCAGGCCTCCTGCCCTGTCCTCTGCGTAGCACACCTGAGCCCTGCACTCAAACCCCACCTCCGAGACAGAACACTCCAGCAAAGAAGGCACCCTGAACAGGGGAGAGACCCCCCACTCGGACTAGCCTGGGGCACACCCTGAGGCACTAGACTGGAAATTCCTGGTGGGCCCACGGTTTAGCCAGAGCGCATGAGACAGCTGTGCCACGGAGGCCCCACCACCACCAAGTGGTACACAAGTGTCTCCTAAGACACCCACAGGGGGACGGCCTGAGGAGCAGGGAGCAGAGGAAACCTGTCCCGTTACATTCCTGGGGGCTGGCAGGAAGACCTTCAGGAGGCCACAGGGCCAGGTTCACCTGGCCCCAGGCTCTGAGCTGCAACCCGGGGCAGGAGTCAGAAGAGATCCCGGAAAGCACCACGTGAGACGCCCTGCGGCGCTCAAGAACGAAGCTGGATTCTGGGGACTCTGTGTACTCAAGATCTTCCCAGAGGAACACGCCACACATGGATGGCTCTCAGCTGCCAGGGAGGGAGGGGACGTGGGCCGGGCAGGGCTCCCCTCTCTAGCTTATGTGTTTCTGCGAGGTCACATTTCTCCACGAGAGCACGTGCTAGCTTCGTAAGTAGAAAAAGAAGAAAGAATGGTGAATGAGCATGGATATTTAGTGGAACCCTTTCTAAGGGGATACTGACGTGATCTTTCTGTTGTCTAAACTCAACACTTTATAAGCAGGTTTCCTACAGGAAGGAAGGATCCTCTTCCAGAGAATGGCACGTGACGTGTTCCTCCCTGGAGGTTGTGGCCGTTCTCAGGGGGCCTCCCAGCTCTCCGGTGCTGCACCTGGCTCTTGCCCAGCCTCGTAACTATCACTGTCCTTTCCTCCTCCCCTGGAAGTCAACTTTTATGTGATCTCTATTTCAGGAAAGCTGAGAAAGAACGGAGGGTCACATATGTAATCTGAGACCCAGTACTGTGGATTCCAAACAGCCCCAGGAAGGAGCCTCCGGCTCACAGCGCTCTCCCAGGCACCTTCCTGGTGCATGTTCAGAAAGCCTGGGACCGCAGCCCCAGGAGGGACAGTGCCTGCTCTCCACCCACCTAGGGAACCCAGGGAAACAGGCAATTTCACAAATAAGTCTTCCTTTTTCAGTCAAGGTAAATGTAAGGGCCGCGTATGGTGGCGCATGCCTGTGGTCCTAGCTACTCAGGAGGCTAAGGCAGGAGGATGGCTTAAGCCCAGATGGTAAAGGCTGCAGTATGATCACACCACTGCACTCCAGCCTCGGTGACAGAACAAGACCCTGTTTCTAAAAGGATAAATACATACATAATAAACTAAATTTAAATTGAAAAGAGAAATATAAGGAAGTAAAACTGAGGCCAAGCATAGTGGCTCATGCCTGTAATCCCAATACTTTGCAAGGCTGAGGAGAGAGAATCACTTGAGCCTAGGAGTTCAAGACCAGCCTGGGCAACAGAGTGAGACTCCGTCTCTACAAAAAATTTTAAAATTAGCTGGGCATGATGGTGCATTCCTGTAATTCCAGCTACTTGGGAGGCTGAGGTTAAGAGGATCACTTGAGCCCAGGAAGTCGAGGCTGCAGTGAGCTATGATCACGTCATTGCACTCAAGCGTGGGCGACACAGCAAGACTCTGTCTCAAAGAAACAAGTAAAGCTGAGAAAAGAGGAGGCCTCTTCTTTCACTGGATGGTTGTAAGCAGCCATGCAGAATGCCCAAGGTTTTCCAAAGAGTTTCTTCTTTCTGAAAGGATCTGAGTCCCAAAACTTTGGGGACTAGTCTCCTGCTTGAAGGTAGTTTTCATGAGGGCATAATCCTTTTATAAACAAAATTATTTCATAAAAGCTGCAATTTAAAAAATCTAAAGTGTAAGGGCAGCAAAAGTTAACATTAATTAAAGCAGTATGTTGGGAATATGGGTAAGCTATGTTTCATATTTTTCTTTGCATTGTGAAATATTTCATATATGTAAAAAAGGAAAATAAGCCTCCCATATGGTTTCTTCACAAAGGTCAGGCAAGAAAGCGTTATGCAGGAGATCACCCAGGTTCTCCAGAGTGAGGATCCCCCAGGGCTCCCTGGAATGGCCCTAGCGCACACACGGCGGCCACCCTGGCGACCACGGTGGCGGCGTGGGACTCTGTCTCTTTTATAGAGGCCCAGATGGAGACGGTGACCCCGAGTTGCTCAGGCCTCCCCTGAACCTGTTACAACCTTCGCTCAATCCACAGCCACACACGGCTTCATGGGTCTCATGTCAGCAAAGCGTCCCATGTCAGCTGCTTTGAACCTTCATTTCTTTGCTTTCAGAGGAAAAAACACCCCGAGACAGGTAACAAGTGTGACTTGACAGTACTGCGACAATACTTCTGTTTGTGAAACTCGGAACACAAGAATCTGGAGGCTGTGTCTCCAGCAAATGTCCAGAGTGTACTGTTTTATGTATTTAAAAAAAAACAAAAATAAAAAAAGGTCAATAAATGTCCCCAAAGGCCTCTGGAGAGATACTAACTTTCAACCTAAGGAAAAAACAGGCTTCCCAGGGCCCTGCCAGTGGGACACAAGGACACAGAAGGTAACTTGCCGATGCCAGGTTAAAATGAAATTAACTGCATTAGAAAAAGCCTCCGCAGACCATCAAGAGATGTGTCTAACGTTCTCATCTACAAAACCAGGTTAAATATTTAGCCACACCCATCACGTGATCTGCTTGGGGGTACCCAGCCCCCAAAGACTCAAGAGGCCTTCACAACAGCTGACACCCCTCAAGGGGCCTGAAACCTCCTGCCCTGAAGGACACCAGCCTTGGTGGGAGTCTCCGGTAAGCCCCGAGGAAGGTGAGCCTCCCAAGGAAATCACTCCCGTTTGACACACAGCAGCAGTAAATACTCACCGTGGAAAAAGAGCCTTCCCCAAGAATTTTCCCAAACTTGAAGTCCTCAGGCCGCTTCTTCCGAGGCTGCGGCGGAGGCTGGGCGTGCTGCAGGGAGCCGGCACCGGGCCGAGGCTCGGCTGCAGTGCCGTCCATGGTGGGGCCCTGCCTGCTGCCAGCAGGAATGCCAGGGGCCGTGCTGGACTCAGTCTGGGTCCTCACCATTGATGGGGATGGGCAGGAACATAACACCACGCTGGACTGGATGGGCACAGCGTCATACTGAGGGACAAAGAGGAAAAGGAGGTAAGGCTCAAGGCTGTTGCCTTATCCTCAATGCATGGACTAAGGTGTAAGGCCCTCTTCTCAACGCTCAAAAACAACCCCCAAGCACAGGGCAGGCCAGCTGAGCCCCATGCTCTGCTGCGAGCTGCCGGCCTCCTCTCCCGAGTCCTGCCCATGCCATGGATGCCCGTTACTCCACTGGGCAGCACCTCGCCCTCCTCCTCTCCCTCGAGCTGCATGAGCCTGGTCCAGCCAACTCCCCCCAAGGCCAAGGTAACGTGAGCAGCGACACACGGCACATCTTTAATTACCAGGGGATGGAGAGATAAGAGTGGTGATCACATGTGTTTACGATACACAGAGACGCCCAGTGCTGGCAAGACTTTAATAAAGTAAGCGTACTCACACCACTGCGGCTGGCACCAAAACCCGGGATTGCAGTGGAAATGTTTTTGGAAAGCAGTTTGGCAACTGTCAACAAAGCGACTACAGAACAGTTGTCAATGAGACACAGAAATACGAAGGAGAGGAAGGAGGGCAGAAACCCAGTTAACAATGTAAGCGGGCATGGAGGGAAGATCAGTGTGCAAAGCTAGATCGGCAAGACGTGCAAGGCGCACCCACAGCCATAACAATCCCTCCCCAGACCCCATCGTGTCCTCACGGTGGTGACAGTGGCCCCCCCACACTGCAGTAGAACAACGCGAGGCGAGCCCAGGCGTGCTGATGGTGGTTTCCGATTCAACTCCCACTCAAAGAACCCTAGAGAGCTCTTGACTCCATCTCAGTAGGGTCCTGAAGTCTGTACTATGTCTGAAGACACAGGGTCTCCTGCGTCTGTGCCAGGACAGAGGAGCAGCGAAGCCTTTCTGAAGGGACTGTCGCCAGCCAAGCTGCAATCCTTGGAAACACTAAAAACACCCAGGTGTGGTGGCTCAGGCCTGTAATCCCAGCACTTTGGGAGGAAGAGGCGGGTGGATCCCCTGAGGTCGGGAGTTCAAGATCAGCCTGACCAACGTGGAGAAACCCCTTCCCTACTAAAAATACAAAATTAGGCCAGGGAGGGTGGCTCACGCCTGTAATCCCAGCACTTTGGGAGGCCAAGGCGGGGTCAGGAGTTCAAGACCAGCCTGGCGAACATGGTGAAATCCCATCTGTACTAAAAATACAGAATTTAGCTGGGCATGGTGGCGGGCACCTGTAATCCGAGCTACTCAGGAGGCTGAGGTAGGAGAATTGCTTGAACCCAGAAGGCGGAGGCTGCAATGAGCTGAGATCGCCCCATTGCACTCCAGCCTGGGTGAGAAGAGCGAGACTTCATCTCAAAAAAAAAAGAAAAGGCCAGGCGTGGCGGCTCACGCCTGTAATCCCAGCACTTTGGGAGGCCAAGGCCGGCGGGCCACGAGGTCAGGAGATCAAGACCATCCTGGTGAACATGGTGAAACCCTGTTTCTACTAAAAATACAAAAAATTAGCCAGGCATGGTGGCGGGCGCCTGTAGTCCCAGCTGTAAGAGGCTGAGGCAGGAGAATGGTGTGAACCTGGGAAGCGGAGGCTGCAGTGAGCCGAGATCGTGCCACTGCACTCCAGCCTGGGCGACAGAGCCAGACTTTGTCTCAAAAAAAAAAAAAAAAAGAAAGAAAAAAAAAAATTAGGCAGGTGTGTTGGTGCATGCCTGTAATCCCAGCTACTCGGGAAGCTGAGGCAGAAGAATCGCTTGAATCCGGGAAGCAGAGGTTGCAACGAACTGAGATCATGCCATTGCACTCCAGCCTGGGCGACAGAGCGAGACTGCGTCTCAAAAAAAAAAAAAAAAAAAAAAAAGGCACCGTGGCTCACACCTATAATCTCAGCACTTTAGAAGGCTGAGGCGGGCGGATCACGAGGTCAAGAGATAGCGACTATCCTGGCCATCATGATGAAATTCTGTCTTTACTAAAAATGCAAAGATTAGCCAGGTGTGGTGGCATGTGCCTGTAGTCCCAGCTACTTGGGAGGCTAAGGTAGGAGAATTGCTTGAACCCAGGAGGCAGAGGTTACAGTGAGCCGAGATCGTGCCACTGCCCTCCAACCTGGTGACACAGCAAGACCCCATCTCAAAAAAAAAAAAAAGAAAAGAAAGAAAAGAAAAAGAAAGAAATGAAAAGAAAAGAACCACCACTAAAAATAGGTTAATTAAAACAAGCAGGCTGGGCATGGTGGCTCATGCCTGTAATCCCAGCACTTTGGGAGGCCGAGGCAGGAAAATCCCTTGGGGCCAGGAGTTCAAGAGCAGACTGGGCAACACAGTAAGACCCTGTCTCTACAATAAAAATATAAAATAAAATAAGCCAAGCATGGTGGTGTGTGCCTGTAGTCCCAGCTACATGGGAGGCTGAGGCAGGAGAATTGCCTGAGCCCAGGAGGCCAAGGCTGCAATAAGCCATGACTGTGGCACTATACACCAGCCTAGGCCAGAGTGAGATGCTATCTCAATAATAATTAAAAAAAAAAAAAAAGAGAGAGAGAGAGATTGCAAGACGCATAACAAAGACAAAAACAAATCTAGACAGAACGTTGTGACCCCAACCCGAGGAACACAAAGGTGGAAAAGGGAGGCTGCAGATAGCAGGTACAAGAGGAGCCAGACAGCGCCCAAAGCACAGACACCCAGGCTCACCCAAGAGGCCATCCCTGGGGACAGACAAAAGCAGGGCCACCCAGAAGACACACCCCACTCCAGCTCTGGACCAGGACCGTGGCCAGGAGGAGAAAGGCTTCTCTTTCTTACAGGTCTACTAAGTTCATTATAACTCCAGACATGGTACAAAACTAAGTATGAAAACAAGAAGGAGTTAACCAGACAGACAGTACTGATGAAATACGACCAAGGGGCTTTCTAATAAATGTCTAAAAGAATCTGATCAATAAAATGTACACATTTTCATTTTCCAGTATGTTTTAAATGCTCAGTAACATTTTTAGCAGATATTTAATAAACTGAACATTAAGGAAACTTCAGGCTGGGCGCGGTGCCTCACATATGCAATCCCAGCACTTTGGGAGGCTGAGGCGGGCAGATCACCTGAGGTCAAAAGTTCAAGACCAGCCTGCCCAACATGTGAAACCCCATCTCTACTAAAAATATAAAAAATTAGTTGGGCATGGTGGTGGGTGCCTGTAATCCCAGGTATTTCGGAGGCTGAGGCAAGAGAATCGCTTAAACCAGGGAGGTGGAGGTTGCAGCGGGCCGAGATCACATCAGTGCACTCCAGCCTGGGCAACAAGAGCAAACCTCCGTCTCAAAAAAAAAAATACTATCAAGTATTACCGACATACAAAATCTCTCAGACACATAGAAATCACTCTTTGAATCCCTCCTAGAAGCTCAGCCTAAGAGAATGACTTTTAAAGTCGCATTTATGAAATATTCCACTGCAGCTTTGGGTATCATAGCAAAAGCTTAGAACAGCTACATGCGCACAACAAAGAAGAGATTAAGTCAGCCGGGGCATAGACACTCAATGAAATATTATACAGTCCTTAAAAACAGATATAAAAACTATGGAAACATGGTTACAAAATTAAAGCAAGTGGTGTATCTGGGTTAAGGGGATGTGGAAATTTTCTGTACTCTTCCAGCAACTTTTCCATAATCTTGAGATTACATCTAATTGAAAAATGAAATACACATATAAAAGAATACAAGTCCGGGCATGGTGGCTCACGCCTGTAATCCTAGCACTTTGGGAGGCCTAGGTAGGCAGATCACAAGGTCAGGAGTTCGAGATCATCCTGGCTAACACGGTGAAACCCCGTCTCCACTAAAAATTAAAAAAAGTAGACGGGTATGGTGGCGGGTGCCTATAGTACCAGCTACTCGGGAGGCTGAGGCAGGAGAATGGCGTGAACCCAGGAGGCGGAGCTTGCAGTGAGCCAAGATTGTGCCACTGCGCTCTAGCCTGAGTGACAGAGTGAGACTCCGTCTCAAAAAAAAAAAAAAAAAAAAAAGAATACAAGGCCAGCGATGGTGGCTCACACCTGTAATCCCAGCACTTTGGGAGGCCAAGGCAGGCAGATCACGAGGTCAGGAGTTTGAGACCAGCCTGACCAACATGGTGAAACCTCATCTCTACTAAAAATACAAAAATTAGCCGGGTGTGGTGGCACGTGCCTGTAATCCCAGCTACTCAGGAGGCTGAGGCAGGAGAATCGCTTAAACCTGGGAGTCGGGAGGTTGCAGTGAGCCGAGATCCACCACTGCACTCCAGCCTCAATGACAGAGCCAGACTCCCTCTCAAAAAAAAAAAAAATACAAAATTGTTACAGATACTAACATTTCAAAAGTGTTACAGGCACAGCTACAGAAGAGACTAACAAGAAAACCACAACATGAGAAGCATGGTCATTAAAGTATTGGGATTATGGATTTTTCTTTTATGACAATTTTTTTGTTGCAGGTGGGGAAGCAAGGTCTTGCTCTGTTGTCCAGGCTGGAGTGCAGTGGCAATCGATCATAGTTCAATACAGCCTCAAACCTCTGGGCTCAAGCAATCCTCTGGTCTCAGCTTCCCAACGTGCTGGTATTATAAGTCTGAGCCATCGAGTCCAGCTATGACACAAATTCAAGCTAAACATAACGTGAAGCCTAAGGTTCCCAGCTCTGTAGAAGGTGGGCTGCAGCCTTGAGGGTGGAGAAACGTTCTCATGTGTCTGAGAAGCTGGCTGAGCAGCTGGAGCAAGCACCAGACTTTGGCTTCCGTGAAGAATGGAACCCTCTAGACTCACAAAGAACAAAGTAAACTCTTGAATTAAGACTCCCAAACCTTCCCTAAGTTCAGGGCCTGTGTACAGGCTGCTGAGGGTGGCCAGTGCCTGGCACATGGTACAAACGTGACCAGCAACACAGAACCCATGGCGGGAATAAGCACCCTAAGAGTACCACTCGGCCGGATGCAGAGACTCACGCTTGTAAACCAGCACCTTGGAAGGCCGAGGAAGGGTGATTGCTTGAGCTTAGGAGTTCGAGACCGGCCTGAGCAACATGGCAAAACCCCATCTCTATGAAATTTAGAAAAATTAGCCAGGCATGGCCGGGCGCGGTGGCTCACGCCTGTAATCCTAGCACTTTGGGAGGCCAAGGTGGGCGGATCACAAGGTCAGGAGATCGAGACCATCCTGGCTAACACGGTGAAACCCCGTCTCTACTAAAAATACAAAAAATTTGCCAGGTGTGGTGACGGGCACCTGTAGTCCCAGCTATTGGGAAGCTGAGACAGGGGAATGGCCTGAACCCGGGAGGCGAAGCTTGCAGTGAGCCGAGATCGCACCACCGCACTCCAATCTGGGCAACAGAGCGAGACTCCGTCTCAAAAAAAAAAAAGAAAAACTAGCCAGGCACGGTGGTGTGTGCTTGTAGTTGCAGGTACTCAGGGGGCTGAGGCAGGAGGATTACTTGAGTCCAGGAAGTTGAGCTGCAGTGAGTCAAGATCATGCTACTGAACTCCAGCCTGGGCAACAGAGACAGACCCTGTCTCCAAAAACAAAACAAAACAAAACAAGAGGCCAGGTGTGGTGGCTCACGCCTGTAATGCTAGCACTTTAGGAGGCCAAGGTGGGTGGATTGCCTGAGCTCAGGAGTTGGAGACCAGCTTGGGCAACATGGCAAAACCCCATCTCTACAAAAAAGTACAAAAAATTAGCTGGGCGTGGTGGCGCATGCCTATGGTCCCAGCTCCTTGGGAGGCTGCGGCAGAAGAATCACCTGAACTCAGGGGGTGGAAGCTGCAGTGAGCTGAGATCACGCCACTGTACTCCAGCCTGGGCGACAGAGTGAGACTCTGTCCCAAAAACAAAAAAAGAAGACCATCACTCATTTATGGAAAGCTGTGCTTTTCCGAAGGCTCATAAGGCTCAGCAGTAAGTCGAGTTGCCTTATGGTTTTCATAAACATCCATTTCACAAGAGACGCCAGAAGTCAGACAAAGTCCTGGAGCTCAGTCGGTGCCTTTATGGTCTGTCCCTAGAACCAAAGCCTGCTATAACATAACCGAAGTGCAATCAAACTCCAGCAACTCTCCCTTGGGATATTAGCAAGAACCCTCCATCTTCAGGGAATTGCAAAGTGGGAAAAAGGTCATAATCACCAGGCTCAGGGCCAGCAAGAACCGTAATGGGCCTGGGCTGTCCTCGCAAGGCTGGACAGCCATGGGCATACCTGGACACAGCACAGGGCCTCCAAGGCTGCCCTGGACTGCAGAACAGCAGGCCTGCACTGAGCTGTAGCGACCCACACAAGGGAAGGGAGGCAGGAGGAGCCGGCACTTCACACTGCACCGTCCCAGGCACCACAGCGTGGCTGCAAATTAACCTGGCCGCTCCTATAAGCCGCCATCAGTGTTCCACAGGTGGGGGCGGGGAGAGCACCACCTGTCTCTGCCACGCCATCCCCCCCCACCCCTGTCCCACCACCACATGCAGCAGATCAACACGGGCGTAAGTTCATCTGTGGGCCGAGCCCCCAAGCACAGCTCAAGGACACAGCAGGAGGGGAGTACAGGACAGTGGCAAACTCTGGCCTCCAGCAAGGTGGGCTTCAGCTGCGTCTCCACCAGAGGCAGGGGCCAGCCCAGACCCGGTTTCCCAGCTCAGATGGAGAGCAGCACCTATGGAGGTGCAGAGCTAGAGGCCAACCAGGGAAAAGCACACATGACGCGCTTCCATTTCAGCAGAGATTCAAGGGAACATATTGCTTTATGAAAAACTGACAGGTGAGCCACTGAGTAAAATCTCATACATGAACAAATTTTGTTTTTAGTTGTATTCATATATTTATGACTGACTGACTGAATAAGAGTCTCACTCTGTTGCCCAGGCTCAGTGCAGTGGTGCAATCACAGCTCACTGCGGCCTCGACCTCCCAGGCTCTAAGTTTTGGTTGGTTTTGATTGTCATAACCGGGTCAGGGGAGAAAGTGTTACTGGCACCTGCCGGGTAGAGGCAGGGGTGCTGCTAAACATGCTACCAGGAACAGGTCTCCACAACAGAGAGACCCGGACCACAGGTCAACTACTCCCGGCTGAGAAACCCTGCTGTCTTCATAGACTCCACCCCCACATCAGAAAGAAACCCACCAAGTCTTAGTGGCCTCCCTCCAAGCGCTCAGCAGAGTGGGCCATGTGTGCAACACGGCCCTGCAGCCTCACCTGGGACGGGGGAAGACAGAAACACAGACACGGAGGCCAGGCGCAGTGGCTCAATCCCAGCCTGTAATCCCAGCACTTTGGGAGGCTAAGACAGGCAGATCACGAGGTCAGGAGATCGAGACCATCCTGGCTAACACGGTGAAACCCCGTCTCTACCAAAAAATACAAAAAACTAGCCAGGCGAGGTGGCGGGAGGTCCCAGCTACTCGGGAGGCTGAGGCAAGAGAACGGCATGAACCCGGGAGGCGGAGCTTGCAGTGAGCTGAGATCTGGCCACTGCACTCCAGCCTGGGCGACACAGCGAGACTCCATCTCAGAAAAAAAAAAAAAAAGAAAGAAAGAAACACAGGCACGGGCACAGGGAGCCTGGAAGACAGCAGGGAGGGCCCAGGCTGAAGAAGGTAGTTTAAAATCCTCATGCTATGTTTGGGCAACAGGAAGAATCTTATTTCCACAATACACAGTGTGAAACGGCAGTGAGATTCCCCACAAGGGGACGTGACTTTAAATGGAGACAACTGTACTGGAGCGGGACCAAGAGCCCCATGGAACAATGAGTCCACGGCAGACAGGAGCTAAGGGGCCGAAGGGAACGGAGGGCGTTTGGGGAGGAAAGCAGCGCAGACTGGTCAGCGCACGGAAACTGAGAGGAGCCGGGGACACACCCCTACGGGGTGACAGTGCCACTTCCTCAGCAGCAGAGGGTGAGACCCCTACTGCGAGACGATGCCACTAATCCCGACATCTGGGCAGAAGCGCATCTTCCGGGTGAGAGGCGCCCGCGATCCATCCTCCTCGCAGACAGCGGCGGGCACTCCGGCGGCAAGCGCCGCCTCCCTCTGGTAGTTTCTTCTGGACTCTGGGCTCAGCTGTCACAGCACAGGTTTTGGCTAAAACTCCGCTTGACAATGCTGTTTCCAAATGTCAGCCTTTGACATTTCACTTGCTGTGGGATTATACCCAGTAATTTCTCTGATTTAAGATTTTTTTTTTTTTTTTTACTAAGTAAACAGCACAGAAGTGGGATGAAAAACACATCTAGCAAGCCAGGTCTGACTGCCACGAAGAACGCCTTGTTTCTTCCGCGGTACAGCACGCCACAGCAGAGCGAGAGCCATTCCAGCCAGGAAAGCGCTGGGAACAAGACCAGCTGGGTGCACCTGACCTACAGCCTGTTCCCTGCAGGGCTAGGAGGTAGTATCATCTTCAGCCACACCCCCACACACCCCACCCCAGCAGGCAAAGGAGCTTGAAGCTCCACCTCCCGCACTGTGGGTATATTCTTAGCACTCTATCCGTGGGGGATCTGTGATCGAGACAGTAGTTAGAAAACCATTGTGTTCTATCTACTTCCCAGAGCCTGTTACATGAGAAAGGTTTAAGCCAGGTTTTTTCCTATCTGTAAGCATTCATGCACCTAATGTTAATTTTTTTTTCTTTTTTTTGAGACAGTCTCGCTCTGTTGCCCAGGCTAGAGTGCAGTGGTGCAGTCTTGGCTCACTGCAACTTCCGCTTCCCAGGGTTCAAGTGACCGTCCTGCCTCAGCCTCCCCAGTAGCTGGGACTACGGGCAGCCACCACCACACCCAGTTAATTTGCATACTTTTAGTAGAGAGAGGGTTTCACCATGTTGGCCAGGCTGGTCTCGAACTCCTGACCTCAAGTGATCTACGTGCTGCGGCCCCCCAAAGTGCTGGGATTACAGGCGTGAGCTACTGGGCCCAGCCCTAAATCTTATTTTTAAAAGATGACTGGCAATGTCACCCAGCCCAAAAGACTCCAAAAGACTCAAAGGTGTGAATAAGCTTCTCCCCTCCAGGAGTACCCGCCACCTGAGGACACATAAACACAAACACTTCCTCATCTTACTTTGCTGTGCACACCTATCTGAAACCATCAGCACACAGTATGCTGGTGCACAATGACCTGGAGCCGGAGCTGAGCCCTGTCCTGCTTTCGATTTGGTGGATGTGAGGTAGGAGGCTCAGCCAGAGTCAGAGGACGGAGGGTGTGTACTCCTGAGATGCAGGGATGGGGGAGATGTGGAGTACCGGTCCAAGCTGAAGGGGCAGGGAAAAGATGCCAAGTTTACAACCACCAGATGGGCAGCACCTCCACCTGAATTCCCAGGACGCCACTGCCTTCACTTCGGGACTCTCTCCAGCCCCTGCATCCACCCCGACCAGGCAGGCACATCTGTGTTGTTCACACAGCTCACAGCATATCTGGCAACCCCAAGTCCACAGTCCCGGAAGCACTATGGGGAGACGTGAGGCCTCCATCCTGCTCAGTTGCACACAGCGCAGGACGTGGAGTGACATCTGCAGCACACCACTCTCTCCAAAGCCATAAGGACATACTCAGTCTAGCCAGGCGCAGTAGATCACACCTGTAATCCCAGCACTTTGGGAGGCCAAGGCGGGGAGATCACTTGAGCCCAGGAGTTCAAGACCAAACTGGGCAACACAGTGAGACCCGTCTCTACAAAAATTAGCCAGGTGTGGTGTGTGCACCTGTAGTCCCAGCGACTTGGGAGGCTGAGATATGGAGACTGCTTGAATGCAGGAGATCAAGGTTGCAGTGAGCTGAGATTGCACCACTGCACCCCAGCCTGGGTGACAGAGTGAGACATAATCTCAAAAAACAAACAGGGTGGGTGTGGTGGCTCACACCTGTAATCCCAGCACTTGGGGAGGCTGAGACGCGCAGACCACCTGAGATTAGGAGTTTGAGACCAGCCTGGCCAATATGGTGAAACTCCATCGCTACTAAAAATACAGAAAAAAAATTAGCCAGGGGTGGTGGCACATGCCTGTAGTCCCAGCTACTGGGGAGGCTGAGGCAGGAGAATCGCTTGAACCTGGGAAGTAGAGGTTGCAGTGAGCCAAGATCATGCCCTCCAGCCTAGACCTCAGAGCAAAACTGTCTTCAAAAAAAAAAAAAAAAAAAAAGGCCTGGTGCGGTGGCTCACGCCTGTAATCCCACCACTTTGGGAGGCAGAGGCGGGTGGATCACCTGAGGTCGGGAGTTTGAGACCAGCCTGACCACATGGAGAAACCCCATCTCTACTAAAAATACAAAAAAACTAGCCAGGCATGTTGGCGCATGCCTGTAATCCCAGCTAGTCAGGAGGCTGAGGCAGGATAATTACTTCAACCTGCAAGGCAGAGGTTGCAGTGAGCCGAGATCGCGCCATTGCTCTCCAGCCTGGGCAACAAGAATGAAACTTCATGTCAAAAAAAAAAAAAAAGGCAAGCCAGGTTGGGTGGATCACTTGAGCCCAGGAGTTTGAGACCAGCCTGGGCAAACACAGCAAAACCCCGTCTCCACTAAAAATACAAAAATTAGCCAGGCACGGTGGCATGTGCCTGTGGTCCCAGCTAATCGGGAGGCTGAGGTGGGAGGATTACCTGAGCCCGGGGAGGTCAAGGCTGCAGTGAGCCAAGATCACTTCACTGCACTCCAGCCTGGATGACAGAGGGAGACCCTGCCTCAAAAATAAAAAAGAGCAAGTAAATAAATAAAAAGAAAAATTCACTATTTTGCTTATCAAAGTCTCTCAAAGGAGGTGACTTAACTACACTATTCACCCAATTACACAGCCCATAAGAGGACACGGTCCCCACCCACAGAAACCTAATGTCCAGACTGACCTCACTACAGAACCATCCAGATAAAGTGGCGGGGGTGGCTATGCAGAGATGGGCGGGTGCTGGGAGAGTCTAGGGCAGCCCCTTGGCTGGCCAGGGGCTTGGGCCAACCAGCTGGGGAGCTGCATCACTGGCCCAGGAAAAGCGATGATGGCTTACATGGCACTGCAAGAGCAGGGAGGGTCACACTCACATCCAGAAAGTGAAACGTCGTAACAGCTAAACATGTACCACACAGTTTTCATTCAAAAATGTTATATATATAAAATGTTTAAAAAATAGAGATGGGGTTTTGCTATGTTGTCCCGGCTGGTTTCAAACTCCTGAGCCCAAGTGATCTGCCTGCCTCAGCCTCCCAAAGTGATGCAATTATAGGCTTGAGCCACCATGCCTGGCCACTTTTTTTCTTTTTTGAGAAGGGGTCTCACTGTGTCTCCCAGGCTGGAGTTCAGTGGCACAATCACAGCTCACTGCAGTCTCAACCTCCTGGGCTCAAGTGATCCTCCCCCCTCAGCCTTCCGAGTAGCAGGACCACAGGTGTGCACCACTGTGCCCAGCTAATTTTTGTAGAGTTGGGGTCTTACCATGTTGCCCAGGCTGGTCTCAAACTCCAGCGCTCAAGTGATCCACCCTCCTTGGCCTCCCAAAGTGCTGGGATTACAGACCTGAGCCACCACACCAGGCTGCCCCACACATTTTAAAGTTTCGCCTCCCCCTAATATCAGATTCCAAAGACAGCAGCCTTCATGAGTCAGAAAGAAGCATCGGTCATTTTGAAATCAACATCCAAGTAAGTGTAGAAAGGCCTCTGGATTTTTGAAACGGCAACAACAGATGATGTAATACAGACAAAGACACCCCCACCCCACTGCTTTCCCACTGCATGCTTTACATGCCACGGCACCGCTTCCATGCCAGCAGCTTCAATGACGTAAAGCGAACACAGTCCCATCAAGACCACAGCATTGGCTGAGCAGCTGCTCCATGCTGGGCACTGTCCTGGACACTGGAAGTACAGCAAAGAACGAAACCAAGACCATGCCCTCGAGAAGCCTGCATTCCAGCAGGACAGACAGACTTCAAAATACAGAGCAGGGAAATGCACAGCGTGTCAGATGGTGATGATTACTGTGAGAAAAATAAAGCAGGCAAAGAGAATAGGACTATTTGGATGGAGGCGGTGCAAATTCAAATAATCAGCCTTCGCTGGGAAGGTTGTATCTTGATATCTGAGCAAAGATTCGAGAAGGTGGGGAGAGCACCGGAGCCTTCCCAGCAGAGCAAAGGAGGCACGTGCAACTCTGGAATTACAGCTGTTCAGCATGGCCACGACACGGCCACTTGCAGACAGAGCCCCTGGCTGCTGGGTAGGGACCCCAGCACCTCAGAGTACCCTTTCTGGGGTCACTTCTGGCGCCCTCTGCAAACCTCAAGGGGAAAGTGTGAGGCCTGGGGCTGTCCATCAGGGTCCAGGCACCTCCCGAAGGAGCCTCGAAGCCAGCCAATCACCGGCTCCAGACCCATGCTGTCAGGTATCTCTGTGGCCACCAGACCACTGCCACTCTCACGGGTGTGATGACATGGGACCTGTCTACTGGTAGTCTTCTGCCTTCGTGGAATTCTGTAACTTCCTTCCTGACTCGGCCACAGCACGTCAGCCAAGCACCTGTCAGGGTCCCTCCCTGGCAGGATGATGTTTAGAAGCTCAACACAGTGCCTCTGCCTCCTCTTCAGGGCCATCAGAACTTGCTACCATGGGTGTGTTTTAATAAATAACTTTATTTCTGCAGCAAAAAAAAGATGGTTGAATATTACCTTTTAAAGCACCTTTTAGCATCAATTGTGAAATAAAAAGCCTGAGAAAAAGCCCTCTTGGAGTGTGAAGTGTCTAAATGTTTATTTGTACTACTATTGTTGTAAAGGGAAGGTTTTGCAGCATTTTCAGGTAGTGATTAAACTGCATAAACAGTATCCCGAGACCGCCTGCCACGATCTGGAGGAAACGCAGTGCCAGGGCCCACGTGCAGGGTAGGGTCCTGCCAGGCTCCCGAAATACCCCCTTTCCCAGCACTCAGTCCCACAGAGGCAGCACAGCCTCAGGGATGCCAGCAACTCTGGGCCTGGGGGTGAGTCCTTCAGTCCCTGCACAGCCCAATCAATCTGCCACCCATTTGGTGACCTACAATTGTAGTAAGCAAACAATTTTGGTTACTCAGTAGCTTCTAAAATTTAAATCTCTGGAACAGTTTAAACCAATAAGACCCTAGGTGGACCTGTCTACTATCCTTGTCCTCCCTAATAAAATAGGCTAGGCGTGGTGGCTCGTATCTGTAGTCCCCCATTTTGGGAGGCCAAGGCAGGAGTACTGCTTGAGCCCAGGTGTTGGGAGACCAGCCTGGGTAACATGGCGAGACCCCACCTCTTAAAAAAAAAATTAGCCGGGCGCGGTGGCTCAAGCCTGTAATCTCAGCACTTTGGGAGGCCGAGACGGGCGGATCACGAGGTCAGGAGATCGAGACCATCCTGGCTAACACGGTGAAACCCCGTCTCTACTAAAAAATACAAAAAACTAGCCGGGCGAGGTGGCGGGCGTCTGTAGTCCCAGCCACTCGGGAGGCTGAGGCAGGAGAATGGCATAAACCCGGGAGGCGGAGCTTGTAGTGAGTTGAGATCCGGCCACTGCACTCCAGCCTGGGCGACACAGCGAGACTGTCTCAAAAAAAAAAAATTAAAAAAAAAAAAATCTGCGGCCGGGCGTGGTGGCTCAAGCCTGTAATCCCAGCACTTTGGGAGGCCGAGACGGGCGGATCACAAGGTCAGGAGATCGAGACCATCCTGGCTAACACGGTGAAACCCCATCTCTACCAAAAAATACAAAAAACTAGCCGGGCGAGGTGGCGGGCGCCTGTAGTCCCAGCTACTCGGGAGGCTGAAGCAGGAGAATGGTGTAAACCTGGGAGGCGGAGCTTGCAGTGAGCTGAGATCTGGCCACTGCACTCCAACCTGGGCGACACAGCGAGGCTCCATTTCAAAAAAAAAAAAAAAATCTGCTGGCTGTGGTGGCGCACACCTGTAATCCCAGCTACTAGGGAGGCTGAAGTGGGAGAATTATTCGAGCCCAGAAGGCTGAGGCTGCAGTGAGCCGTGGTCAAACCACTGCGCTCCAGCAAGGGTGACAGAACAAAACCTTGTCTCTTTTTAAAAAAGAAATAAAAATTAAAAAAATAATGAGCCAGGCACGGTGTTGTGCACCTGTGGTCTCCCACCTACAGCTGAGGTGGGAGGATCACTTGGGCCAGGAGTTCAAGGTTGCAATGAGCTATCATCGGGACCCTGTACTCCAGTCTGGGCAACAGAGCAAGGCACGCTCTCTCAATCTTTTTTTTTTTTTTTTTTTTAAAAGGAGCTCGGCCAGGTGTAGTAGCTCACACCTGTAATCCCAGCACTTTGGGATGCCAAGTCGGGCAGATCATGAGGTCAGGAGATGGAGACCACCCAGCCTAACACGGTGAAACCCCGTCCCCACCAAAAATACAAAAAATTAGCTGGGTGTGGTGGCAGGCACCTGTAGTCTCAGCTACTTGGGAGGCTGAGGCAGGAGAATGGCATGAACTCGGGAGGCAGAGCTTGCAGTGAGCCGAGATCGCACCACTGCACTCCCGCCTGGGCAATAGAGCGAGACTCCGTCTCACAAAAAAAAAAAAAGGAGCTCCTCACAACAGAAGTCCACCAAAAACACCAGTGCCCACCTCACAGGTGTGGTGTCACCATGCAAGCCTCCCACTCCCAGGTTACGATCTGATCGCTGGGTTTTCCTACACACACACAGGTGCACGCACCCACACCCAAGGGAAGGCGGGGAGCTGTGGCCTGCCTCACCAGCAGCCTTGCACACTGGCGCCCTGGGGCTCCTCATGGCCAAGGCCTGCCCAGGTCAGTGCGGCTTCTTTCCCACCAGGAGCCTCCCGCCAACCATGTCTTTCCACACCCCGTTCTCAGTCCTGGCAACCAATCAATCTCCCCACTCAGGACAGGACCCCCTCTGTCCTCTTCTACCTTCTACTCCACTGACGAGACAAGCTTCTGTTACTTCATCAGTGCTGAGAAATGTGAGACACGTGTCATGGCACAGGTCTACTGAGAACAGGGAAAGGCCAATGTTCTAAACAGAATGTGGCTGGGAGAACAAGCACCATCAACAGGTTAGGTCCTTAAAGCTACCAGGTGCCATCCCCCAAGTCTGTGGAAGAGGAGCTCTCACATCCCCCCACGCCACTCAATGATGAGTCACTGCCCCCTACTTATTTCCGCAGGCAGATGGGACCACCAGGTGCTGGTCCTGTTGCTCTTTTCCAGAGCAGGCACTCAGGTTTCAGCGAGACCCCACCCCTGCCCCCAGGCACACCTCTGATAGAAAAACAAACCCTGAGTTGTAAACAAATACAAACTTGTAAAAATGTAGCCGATGGGTAAACTGGGCATTTTCTGAGGATTTTGTTTCATAAAATGTGTATTTTCTGAAAGAACTTAGAGTTTCAATTTCTTTAACTTTTCTAGGTATGATAGTTCAGCAGTCTCCATCTCTTAAAAGTACAAACCAGGCCGGGCGCAGTGGCTCAAGCCTGTAATCCCAGCACTTTGGGAGGCCGAGACGGGCAGATCACGAGGTCAGGAGATTGAGACCATCCTGGCTAACACAGCGAAACCTCGTCTCTACTAAAAAATGCAAAAAACTAGCCGGGCGAGGTGGTGGGTGCCTGTAGTCCCAGCTACTCAGGAGGCTGAGGCAGGAGAATGGCGGGAACCTGGGAGGCGGAGCTTGCAGTGAGCTGAGATCTGGCCACTGCATTCTAGCCTGGGCGACAGAGCGAGACTCCGTCTCAAAAAAAAAAAAAAAAAAAAAAAAGAAGTAGAAACCAGGCAGGACGCAGTGGCTCAAGCCTGTAATCCCAGCACTTCGGAGGCCGAAGTGGGAGGATGGCTTGAGTCCAGGAGTTCAAGACCAGTCTGGGCAATATAGTGAAACCCCATCTCTACAAAGACAATTTAAAAATTAGCCAGGCGGGCCGGGCGCGGTGGCTCAAGCCTGTAATCCCAGCACTTTGGGAGGCCGAGACGGGCGAATCACTAGGTCAGGAGATAGAGACCATCCTGGCTAACATGGTGAAACTCCGTCTCTACTAAAAAATACAAAAAACTAGCCAGGTGAGGTGGCGGGCGCCTGTAGTCCCAGCTACTCGGGAGGCTGAGGCAGGAGAATGGCGTAAACCCGGGAGGCGGAGCTTGCAGTGAGCTGAGATCTGGCCACTGCACTCTAGCCTGGACGACAGAGCGAGACTCCGTCTCAAAAAAAAAAAAAAAAAAAAAAAAAATTAGCCAGGCGTAGTGGCATGTGCCTGTAGTCCTAGCTACCAGGGAGGTTGAGGCAGGAGAATCACTTGAGGCCAGGAGTTTAAGACTAGCCTGGGCAACACAGTGAGACCCCATCTATTTTTAAGAACCCTATCTTTTTTTAAAGAAAAAAAAAAGGTAGATATTCTCTTGGCCGGGCACAGTGGCTCACACCTGTAATCCCAGCACTTTGGAAGGCCAAGGCAGGCGCATCACCTGAGATAAGGAGTTTGAGATCAGCCTGGACAATATGGTGAAACTCGGTCTCTACTAAAAATACAAACATTAGCTGGGCGTGGTGGCGCACACCTATAATCCCAGCTACTCGGGAGGCTGAGGCAGGAGAATCACTTGAACCTAGAAGGCAGAAGTTGCAGTGGGCAGAGATCGCGCCACTGCACTCCAGCCTGGGCGACAAAAGTGAAACTCCATCTCAAAAAAGGGAAAGGGAAGCCGGGCGCGGTGGCTCAAGCCTGTAATCCCAGCACTTTGGGAGGCCGAGACGGGCGGATCACGAGGTCAGGAGATCGGGACCATCCTGGCCGACACGGTGAAACCCAGTCTCTACTTTAAAAAAAAAAAAAAAAAAAAAAAAAAAAAGGAAAGGGAAATGAGGGTGCCTCCTATGGTCAAGAGGCTGTCCCGCAGATGAACAGTGCAGCCAGCAAGAGAAAGGATCCCGAACAAAAAGCTAAGCTACCTTTGAATGGCAGGGTGTGCTCTGGAGCCTGGGAATGCAGTGGACAGGCACAGCCAGCGCCCGCACGCTCTCACGCACGGCAAGCAGGAACTGCTCTCTCCAGGGCCCCGACCAAAGTTGTGGGAGGCTGCTACAATCCAACCAGCTCATCTCCAAAGGGATACTGCCCTCAGGTCAGCTGTGCTCACTGGCAAAGAACATTCTGGTAAAAACCTCCTCTCACCCCAGGAAACTCCACAAAGCTAGGCCCAGTACAGAAAACCAGGCGGAGGCAGGGGGTGTTAGGGAGGGAACGCCACTACCTTCCTCCACCCCCCAGGCTGCCACTACCAAGGACAACTGTGGTGAAGCAGCAAAACCAATGGCCCCGTCGGGTTCCAGGCTTACAGCTTACCTGTGGATAAGCCACCCCTCTCCGACCCATCAAGACTCTTTTATAAAATGAGGCTAATGACATGGGATGAGGGAATGACACCGGATTCTTGCTGTGCTCCTACCAGCAACCCACGTCCGAAGGCTCTGCCCACACTGGTCTGTGACCACAGGCAGACGGGGAGCTGGCCCACAGCAGGCAAGTGGTCGCCAATGCTCTCTCGCGGTGCAACTCAGCAAAACGCAGCTCACCCCAACCAGCACGGAAGCCCTGGCAACAGGTGAGGGCCGGAGGAAAGCTGTTTCTATTTCTTCACGAGGGGAGGGAGGAGCAGTGGGTGGGTGAGCTTCAAGGGCAGCTACTCAATCTGTCTTCTCACAGCCATCTCCACTGACCTCCCAAGGAGCCTCTCACCTACCCAGGGCAGACAGAGGGCAACGAGGCAGGAACTGCTAACTGACTGAAGTCTAGTCCTCAGGCTCAACTGGGCTGCCAGTCTCAGGAGGCGCCAGGTCTCAATTTCACTAACCCACATCTTCAACATTGTCTTTGTATATTTGTCACACAAACATATGATAAAAACACCAAAGTACAAGATTTCTCTGCAAGGAAGTTTTGTTCACTTTCCGCACTTTGGAACTTCCTACAGGTATACTTTAAACACCACTGATCAACATGAAAACCAGGGTGCAGGCCGGGCGCGGTGACTCACACCTGTAATCACACCACTTTGGGAGGCCGAGGCAGGCGGATCACAAGGTCAGGAGATTGAGACCATCTTGGCTAACACAGTGTAACCCCGTCTCTACTAAAAATACAAAAAATTAGCCGGGCGTGGTGGCGGGCACCTGTAGTCCCAGCTACCCGGGAGGCTGAGGCAGGAGAATGGCGTCAACCTGGGAGGTGGAGCTTGCAGTGAGCCAAGATGGCGCCACTACACTCCAGCCTGGGCGACACAGAGAGATTCCGTTTCAAAAAATAATAATAATAACTTTGTTAGGAGGCTATTTGATAGCTTCAAGTAAACTTACAGGATCTGAAAACATCCTGTGTCATTCAAAACCTGACTCTGACACAATGCTCAACATTAATTTAAAAAATATAGGGCTACTGAAGGGAAATCATATACTTGAAACGAAAAAAGCCCTAGTAGAACAAGTTTAGTATGAATTTCTTATCACTACCAACTTCTTTGGCATGTTTTGTCCAAAAGGTCTCAGAGTTTGGCTGCAAACCCAGCCTCCCAGCAGAAGCCAGCTGTATCAGGTGAGTGCAGGCCGCCTGGAGGTCCTCCAGGCCCACACGAAGAGCACCTCCTGCTCGGAAACCTCCTCCACAGGAGGCCGATTCCCTGCTCAGGCAACCCAGACCTCCCTGAGTGGCCACCCCAGCCAGGAGAGCTCCTCCCCTGCTAGTCCACGTTGGGGCCCAGACTCTGCCCAGCTCTCTGAAGCAGCCCCACAAAGGCCGGCCACCCCCTCCTGCTCAGACACTAACTACTCTCCAGCCTTGGGCACCATCTGCAATGGCCGTGCTGCTGCTGACTGTTTCCCTTCTGCCCCTGGGGCTGAGAGAGGGACAGGAGCATCAGGTGGACCATCCTCCTCCAAGCTGCAGAAGCAATCTTTTTCACGAAAGAATTTCCTCAGGCCGGGAGCCTGGGGCCCATTCTGTTCATAACCACTTCTCCTAAACCAACCGGGGCCCGCCCTCACCTTTTTTGCCCCAGACGCAAAGCTCAGCACCAGCAGCATCTGCACAGGAGAGCCTGCTAAGATTTTCTTTTTTTTTTTTTTTTTTTTTTTTTTTTTTTTTTTTAAGACGGACTCTCACTCTGTTGGCCAGGCTAGAGTGCAGTGGTGCCATCGCCGCTCACCGCAACTTCCGTCTCCCAGGTTCAAGCAATTCTCGTGCCTCAGCCTCTCGAGTAACTGTGATTACAGGCGTGTGCCACTACCACACGGTTAATTTTTGTATTTTTTATACAGACAGGGTTTCACCATGTTGGAGAGGCTGGTCTCGAACTCCTGATTTCTGGAGCTCCACCTGCCTCAGCCTCCCAAAGTGCTCGGATTACAGGCGTGAGTCACCACGCCCAGTGATAAGATTTTTTTTTTAAGCATAATTTTGTGCTTAAGTCTTTTTATGGAATGAGAACACAATGTATTCACCAATAAAATCTATATTTAGATGCACATTTTAAAACTATGTATCTGATAATAACCAGCTATGTACATACAATCAGAAGACTATAATTCTGACCAATGAAAAAAACCCATGAAAGAAAAATGCCAGCCTGCAGGAAGAACACGTGAGTTACCAACGGAAAAGCAGCCGGAAGCACTCCGAGCATCTGAGCATCTGAGCCCACGCTCTGACGGAGCCATGCACTCCCTCAGCCTCACGTCCAGAGTCCGGCCCAACTGGGAGAGAGAAACGCAGACGAACCCAGGGCTCACCCTCAGGAAGGACCCCCAGTGATGTCGACATTGGGGGAAATGAGCAGCCATCAGGCTTCTTAGCTCGTAAGTCAGGAGCCTGCTCACTAACCTGCCTCCCCTGGGTTTGGCTGCTGCAGCTCTCCAGATCAAACCTTCCGAAGAACAGAGCTCAGCAAAGCCAGCACTCCATTCTTCCAAAGATTGGTCTATCCCTATCCCTTCCCACAGGGGAGGTCCAAGCAGTGCTGTGTGCCAGTCAGCACTGGCACATGGTGGGTCTGATGGTCCATTAGCCCTGTCCACCCCCTGAGGCTGGAGAGCTCTCATTCACTGAGCCCTGGGCCTGGGTCTAGGTGCACAGCAGGGACCCCAAGACAGGTGGGCTGCTTGGATCCTGACTGCTGGGCTCCCCAAGGACCACCAACCACACAACCATCCTGGAGATGTAGTTTCAGCTCTACAAGTGGCTGCACCTACCCACAGAGTACACGTCTCTTTTACCACCACAGGATACCTTAGAAACAAGAGCAAAGTCAAGGCCTAGAAAAAGCTCCCTGGCACCTTGCCCAATCAGGAAAGAGACCACAAGAGCAGAGTCCCACTGTCAGGAGGGAAAAACAGCTTAAGGTCAGAAAGGCCACTAAGGAAGTCCGGGCACGGTGGTTCACGCCTGTAATCCCAGCACTTTGGGAGGCCGAAGCGGATGGCTTGAGGTCAGGAGCTCAAGACCAACCTGGCCAACATGGTGAAACTCTGTCTCTATTAAAAATACAAAAATTAGCCCAACGTGGTGGTAGGAGCCTATAATCCCAGCTACTCGTGAGGCTGAGGCTGGAGAATCGCTTGAACCCAGGAGATAGAGATTGCAGTGAGCTGAGATCGCGCCACTGCACTCCAGCCTGGGCGACAGAGCAAGACTCTGTCTCAAAGCATGTTGGGAGGCTGAGGTGGGTAGATCACGATGTCAGGAGCTCAAGACCAGCTTAACCAAGATGGTGAAACTCCGTCTCTACTAAAAATACAAAAATTAGCTGGGTGCATTGGCAGGCGATTGTAATCACAGTTACTCGGGAGGCTGAGGCAGGAGAAGAGCTTCAACCCAGGTGGCAGAGGTTGCAGTGAGCCGTGATTGCGCCACTGCACTCCAGCCTAGGTAACAAAGTGAGACTGCATCTCAAAAAAACAAACAAACAAAAACTTACCTTTAGTTCATCATCTCCTAAGCAGGATTCTTGCCATAAATAGCCTGAATCTAATCTAATGAGGAAACAATGAGACAAATCCAGATTGTGAATCCTGTATTTACATAAAATATGAGACAACTAGCCTCGTATTTTAAGACATGCCGGCCAGGTGCTGTAGCTCATGCCTGTATTCCCAGCACTTTGGGAGGAGCAAGTGGGAGGATCACTTTAGCCCAGTTCAAGACCAGCCTGGGCAACACAGCAAGACCCCATCTGTACAAAAAATTTTAAACATTATAATTAGCCAGCGCTAGGCGTGGTGGCTTAAGCCTGTAATCCTAGCACTTTGGGAGGCCGAGGCAGGGGGATCATGAGGTCAGGAGTTCGTGACCATCCTGGCCAAGATGGTGAAACCTGTCCCTAATGAAAATATAAAAATTAGCCGTGTGTGGTGGCGTGCACCTGTAATCCCAGCTACTCGGGAGGCTGAAGCATGAGAATTGCTTGAACCCGGGAGGCAGAGGTTGCAGTGAGCTGACATCGCACCACTGCACTCTAGCCTGGGCAACAGAGCAAGACTCCGTCTCAAAAAAAAAAAAAAAAATTAGCCAGGTGTGGCGGCACAGGCCTATACTCCCAGCTATTCAGGAGGCTAAGGCTGGCGGATGGCTTCAGCCCAAGGGAGTCCAAGGCGGCAGTGAGCTATGATCATGCCACTGCATTCAAGTTTGGGCAACAGAGCAAAACTCAGTCTCTTAAAAAAAAAAAAAAAAAGAAGAAAGGGCTTTGAGGAGGACTGGGGACCACTGAGGAAGGCTGCATGTCACCTTTGCATTAGAAAATGCCATGTTATGATAAAACCCCATGTCTGCTAAAAATACAAAAATTAGCCAGGAGTGGTGGTATGCACCTGTAAGGCCCAGCTACTTGGGAGGCTGAGGCAGGAGAATCACTTGAACCCAGGAGGCAGAGGTTGCAGTGAGCCAAGATCACACTACTGCACTCCATTCTGGGCAACAGCATGAGATTCCATCCCCCCCACCCACAAAAAAAAAGAAAAATAAAACATGCAATGTTAATGCTATCTTGGATGTGATGATGAAGAGGCTGTACAGGAGAAAGCTTTTGAGCTCAGAAGGCACCTGGAGAAGGATTCTGGGGTGAAATGCTATCATGTGTGTGACTTACTTTCAAATAATAAAAATAATAGAAAAAAATGTTGGGAGGTGAGGGGGTAATACATACAAGCAAATACGGAAAAGGTTAACAACTGGTAGAATAAAGGTGAAAGGGCTAGGGATATTCATTGTACTATGCTTTCAACTCTTCCTTAGTTTTGAAATTTTTCCGAATAAAACTTAGTGGAGAAAGGTTTATCCTCAGTCCAGTAAGCTCCAGGAGACACAGCCAGGCCCACCTTATTCACCACTGTTTCCCCACTGCTAGCTCAATGCCTGGTCCTCATCCCACTGGCCCAGGGAACCACTGCCAGTGTTTCTGCAGGAATCTCCCTCCAAGCTTTTCCCTGGGCCTGAGGAAAGTTACACTGGGCATGGTGCTTTGCAAACAGGTCTTTTCAGGTAGAAACACTGTAACTACCTGTCAGGAAAGTACAGTCGGCCCTCCCCATCCATAGGTTGACTCCACATGCATAGTTTCAACCAACAGTGGATAGAAAATATTAGGAAAATAAGAAATTGCATCTGCACTGAATATGCACAGACATTTCTTCTTGTCATTATTCCCTAAAGAAAACAGTAAAGCAGGCCGGGTGCGGTGGCTCATGCCTGTAATCCGACCACTTTGGGAAGCCGAGGTGGGCGGATGACCTGAGGTCAGGAGTTTGAGACCAGCCTGGTCAACATGACGAAACTCAGTCTCTACTAAAAATACAAAAAACAAACAAACAAACAAAAAATTAGCTGGGTGTGGTGGCATGTGCCTCTAATCCCAGTTACTCAGGAGGCTGAGGTAGGAGAATTGCTTCAACCTAGGAGACGGAGGTTGCAGTGAGCCGAGATCGTGCCACTGCACTCCAGCCTGGGTGACAGAGCAAGACTCCATCTCAAAAAAAAATATATATATATATATACACACACACACACACATATACATATATAGTAAAGCAACTATTTGCATAGTATTTACATTCTATTAGGCATTATATGTAATCTAGTGATAACAGAGTACACAGGAGGGTGTGCACAGGTTATATGCCAACACTACACCACTTCAGAGCAGGGGCTTCAGCATCCTCCGATTCTGGTATCTGAGAGAGGTCCTGGGACCAATTTCCCATAGATCCTGAGGGATGACACAGACTCACCACAATGTTTCAAACTCTCTCTGCCTGAGGGAAATTCAAGAGATTTCAAATTCTCCCCTATTTCAAAGCTGTGACAAATATTCTAGTAGCAAAATAGTTGCATACACCTTAATTATTTTCTGAGCTTAAATTCCTAGAAGCTGAACTGTTGAATCAGCCTGTGTTTGAATACACACTGGCAACTGACTGCCGCCCCACCTCAGAAACAATAGGCGTTTATGTTCCCACCTGTACTGAGTTCCAGCTATTTAAGTTCTACAAATGCTAGGTATTCCCATTTTTCATTGCAATGCACTCCAGCCTGGGTGACAGAGCAAGACTCTGTCCCCCCCAAAAACAAACAACCAACCAACCAACCCAGCAGATTGGTCAGAAAAGACTGTACAGCCACAGGAGTTTCCATGTAGGGAAATTTCTCCAGGCAAGGAGGAAAAGCCTGAAGAAGACAAGAACTGCTGAGAACAGGGCAGCAGGGAACATCCTGGACCCTCCTAGGCCGCACAGACTGGAAAGAGAGGCCACAACAGGGCACCCCAGCCTAGGCCCCTCATGGAGGAGGAACTAAGTGACAGGTCAGGAGAGGAGGGGGAGGTGCAGGAGTGCTGGCACCTGGGGACCAGCCAGCAAGTCCTTGGAGCCCTCCCTCACCAGAAAAGGGGAGGCACGAAGGACAGCGGCAATGGCCAGAATGAGGAGAACGCAGCGTCCTGCAGCTCCGCAGAGCGAGTGCCTCCTTCACGGAGCAGCCCTGGTTGCCCTGCAACTGAGGCCACAGCACTGACAGCCCCACCAATGCAGCAAGGGGCGACAGACACCACACCTAAAACTCAGTAGCAAGGTCCTGTCCCCGCTCCCACCCCTGGGGCTCTTGGAATCACCGAGAGAGAGCAGAAAAGTGAGTGCAGGCCCCTTTCCCACATGTTTCACTGCAAAGGTCAATGCACACCAGCATTTCAGTGAGGCTTCAAGGCTTCCCTGCAAATCTCATCAGCCTTTTCTGACGGCATTCAATGCACAGCGGTCACTTTTGAGCTACAACCCCTTCCTACTGCAGTCAAATTAATTCCAAAAGGTAAAAAACAGGTTAAAGAATGGGACTTTAACGATGAATTTATTGTAAAAAATAAGACCATAGCTAGAAGAATCCTGACTGACATCCCGCTGAGACAACACAGCCTCTCCTCAGCTCACCAGCTCCGCAAACACGCGGGAGACAGGGACCTCCAGAACTAACATCCTGGGTCTCTAGACATACCTTCAAACCTCATCTTTAAATATTTCAAATCCCTGCGTGCTACAAGCTGATCTGAAAACAGACTGGGCCGGTCCGTAGCACGGTGGCTGATAGAGGGGGCATCTGATCTTGTCTGTGGAATGAAGGAAGTCACTGAACTGTCCAGGAACTACATGCCCACTTTCATCAGATGAAAATCACACATTTGTTTATTCTGCAGGGAGCCATGTGCTCAACGGTGAGCTGCTAATGTCAGGCTCGTCCATCTTCTTCATATACAGGCTCTATAGTACTGTCAGTTCTCGATTCTGTGGGCCCCTGTATAATCCAACTCTTTAAACAGAAACCAGGCCGGGTGCGGTGGCTCATGCCTGTAATCCCAGCACTTTGGAAGGCCAAGGCGGGAGGATTCCTTGAGCCCAGAAGTTTGAGTAGCCTGGGCAACATAGCGAGACCTCATCTCAATAAATAAACTAACTAAATAAATAATATAGGTGGTGCACACCTGTAATCCCAGCTACTTGGGAGGCTGAAGCACGAGAATCACTTGGAACTCACGACACAGAGTTCACAGTGAGCCGAAATCATGCCATTGTACTCCAGCCTGTGTGACAGAACAAGACTGTGTCTCAAAAAAAATAAATAAATAAACAAACAAACAGAAACCAGAATCAGGTGCTCTTATAAAGGATGCGTGGCCCAGAAACTCAATCTTAACACATTCTAAATGACCTGGAATTTGTTGGAGCAAAAATTCCAGTTGAAATATCAGGAAAATTTTCTAGACTAATAGAATGGAAACAGACTTTGTGCAACCAACATCAGGTACAGAAAAGAGACCCCCCCAACAAGCATCATGAACCCAAACAGGGCTTTCTCCTCCCTAAGAGAGAAGAGAACACACAGAACCCACGTCTCGTTACTCTTTGAGAAAATGTGCCCTGCGTGTGATCTAACAGCTAGAGACGGAACATACAACCTGTTCTCAATTTTCAAATAATTTTTTAAAGGACATGATGTGACACTGAGCAAGTGAATAATGCAATTCTGTTATAGAAGAAGGCACGGCTGAAAAGACCTGAGCAATACATGTCCAAAACTTGCAGTTTCCACACCAGCACTTCCTCCCAGCACACTGCCCTTTGAACCTGCTTTCTAAACAACTGTGCTGGGCAGCCCGGTGGCCACCTGTCACTGCACGGCAGGCGTGGAGCAGCACACAGCACCCTAGCCCCCGCACCTGCTCGGGGGACTGTTTCTGCACCCAGTGCTTCTCCGCAGCCACAACCTGCCCCCCACAGAACTGCTGTACCATGTGGCATCCTGTCCAAGTCCATTTCCACAGAAGATGCCTCTTCAGAGGAGGAAAGTGCCACGCCAGTGCCCACTCTCTTCCAAACACATCCTCTCAGAAGGGACTGGCCATGCTCACCCCCTCATTTCTGCAGCGCTTCCCAGTTCATCATCTACTTGCTGGACTCCATCTCCCACCGGTGTCAATCACTTGCTCTGAAGCATCTAAACCCTGGGTCAGGTGGCTCAGGGGAAGAATGTATAGATTGAAAAGGGACCACTGCTGGGCACGGTGGCTCATGCCTGTAATCCCTGCACTTTGGGAGGCCGAGGTGGGCGGATCACGAGGTCAGGAGATCAAGACCATCCTGGCTAATACGGTGAAACCTCATCTCTACTAAAAATACAAAAAATTCGCCAGGCGTGGTGGGCGCCTGTAGTCCCAGCTACTTGGGAGGCTGAGGCAGGAGAATGGCGTGAACCCAAGAGGCGGAGCTTGCAGTGAGCAGAGGACGTGCCACTGCACTCCAGCACACTAGGCTGGGCACGGTGGCTCACACTTGTAATCCTAGCACTTAGGGAGGCCAAGGTGGGCGGATTACGAGGTCAGGAGATTGAGACCATCCTGGCTAACAAGGGGAACCCCCGTCTCTACTGAATACACAAAAAATTTGCCGGGTGTGGTGGCGGGCACTTGTCGTCTCAGCTACTTGGGAGGCTGAGGCAGGAGAATGGCGTGAACCCGGGAGGCAGAACTTGCAGTGAGTGGAGATCGCACCACTGCACTCCAGCCCGAGCAACAGAGCGAGACTCCACCTCAAAAAAAAAAAAAAAAGAAAAGAAAAGGGAACGCTCCCTGTTCCTCCCCAAAACTGTGCTGAACGCAGTCTAGAGGGCCAAGACCTGCTGAGAAGACCTGCCCAAGGCCTCTTTTCAGGCCCCACATCTCTGCAGCCTGCTGCTGGATCTTTCTCATAAAACACATCTCAGAAGAGCCGAACAAACCACTTCCCTCTTACTACTGGGACCTCACCTTGCCAACTCTGGACTCAGCTTGCACTGGCTGTCGGGGCATCGCTGGGAACAGGAATACATCACACTATGCACCAGACCAGCCACATAAGGAGGAACTCCCCAAAAAGAGGGAGAAAATCGAAAGCCACTTCTCTCCATGCTCTCTGCTTCTCCCCTCACCTTCCCCTGAGGACACAGCCACCTTTGCAAAAGACAGAACCATCCTAGGGAGGGCAGGAGCCCACTCTGCCTAGTCCCCCAATTCTACCTTCAGCAGAATCATTACATGTTTCTTTGTCGCCAAAGGGAGGATTCCAAGCCTCACCCATTCAGAGTATCGGCCCTCAAACAAGGCTGAATCACAGCCTCTTTCCAAACAGCTGCTTTCTGACAGCAGGAGGCTGAAACAGGCCCCGGGGTCACAGAGCTCAGCCATCTGCCAAAGAAATATGTACAGTTCATCCACATGAAGACACCCCTCCTGCCTCCAGCACGGCATGGTCAAGACGTTCAGGCCCAACCCCCGGGAAGACATCCTGGACAGCGGCACTGAAGACTTCCTTACACAGAGTGCTGGGCTGAGCTGCCCGGCAGACCCTCCCTCGGGGGCTCTGAACATGAGGGGCAGGGCGACACTGGAGTTTCTACCACTTATGAGGCAGGTACTTAACGTCTCTGCAGCTCAGCTTCTGCACCTGTAAAATGGGAACAACGCCTACCTTGCAATGAGGTGTGAAAGTACCTAGGGAAGCACCTGTCTTAAGTAGTCAGCTCAAGAAATGGTACTCACTGCCTCTGGCCCACTTAGCATCAGACTGGGCCAGGCCACTGTCTGCCTTCACGCTCACACTGCTCCCTCTGTTGGCTGTCCACGCGTACACACGTGGGAAAGTTCACCGGGCAGGGGCTTCTCACACAGGGCCTACAGGGCCACCCTAAAGTCCAGATGCAAACCCACCCGAACCCTGAAGGTCTATCTGTCCTCAGATGAAAATACAATATTAGGGCCGCCTCCATCATTATGGACAGGAAACACGGCATGTTCTCACATATGTACACATGTGGAAATCCAGCTGACAGAGATGCAAAAGCCTCGTTCCTGACACTTTCTCTGCGGAAATCTATCCTGTATTCTATCATTCTTGCTCACTGGATTCTAATGTTTTTGTACAAAATAGCTGCCTTATGCGAAGAAAACTGCAGATACTAAACGTCCATCATGTGGAACTGCCAAGGCCGTGAGAAAATTTGCTCTTTCCTCTTCCCGTCGATGACACCAAATATACACCTTGCATTGCAACAGCGTTACTGGGTGCGAGTTAACCTCAAACTTCGCCATGACTGTCACTGGGTGCAGGTTAACCTCACAAACTTCGACATGACTCTCGGCCCCAGCCTCCGCTGAGCCTCAGCAAGCCGCCTAATTCATGTTATTATGTTACCCGGGGCACTCTGGGGTACAGCCACACAAGTTGAAATAGCGAAAGGCATCCCTTTCAACCCTTCGACATTTTTCTCAACTGAATATTCTTCCTTAACACTTCGAGTTATCACGCATCTCTACAAAGTCCACAAGTGAGCTGCAGAAAGTTCAAGAGCCTCCTAACATAGTTACAAAATTCAGCGTCGCACTGCATTTTTCTCAGAAGAGGGCCCATACCTTTCCTCAGGTTCTCAGACTCACGACGCCCCCATACACACATAAAAAAAGATCAAGAACGCCTATCAAAAAGCCACATCTGCCAAGCACAGTGGCTCATGCCTGTAATCCTAGCACTTTGGGAGGACTAGGCGGACGGATCACCTGAGGTCAGGAGTTCAAGACCAGTCTGGCCAACATGGTGAAACACCATCTCTATTAAAAATACAAAAATTGGTCAGGTATGGTGGCACACGCCTGTAATCCCAGTTACTAGGGAGGCAGCAGCTAGAATCGCTTGAAGCCGGGAGTTCGAGGTTGCAGTGAGCCGGGATCGCATCACTGCACTCCATCCTGCGCGTCGGGAGCGAGACTCTATCTAAAAAAAAAAAAAAAAAAAAAAAAAAGGCCGCATCCGATAAAGGATCAATTATATTTCTTGAGTTTTCCTTCATTTAAAATATTCACCTTTTAAATCAAATTTTAAAGCTATGTAGACGTTCTTCCATCACCCACTGCGCATCGCATACAAGGCATAAATTCTTAAACCATCGTCCCCAGACTGTAGAACTTAGCATATGGAAAACATAAAAACACGAGGGATACTTTTAGCGACAGAAAGAAAATATAGAAACATCAGCGACACTTTTAGCAAAACATTTCACCCAACAAGTGGTTTGTTTCGGTCCTTCCCGTAAAATCCCTCCTACCTGTCAAGCTCACTTTCCCCTCGGTGATCCTGCACATTCGGTCTCCCAGGGGCTTCCCACAACGCTGAGCACAGCCACGGGCAGGAAAAGCACCCAAATGCCCCTTGGCCAGGCCGTGAAAGGAGAGTTTACCCGACCACTGTCATCGAGAATCTGGAAACGGGGGCCCAGGCGCATCAGGTGCTTTAAGCAAGAACTTGCACCTTCTGCTTCTCTCGCAGGCGGAGACGCCAGGGACCCCGTTCCAGGTGGAAGCCCAGGGCGGTTCCTCTACAGACAGAACCGAAAGGTAACCCTGCAGGCTCGACTCCAGGCTGCGCCGAGCCGAAAACAAACTTTCCAGGCACTTCCACCCCGCTGGGCCGGGTGACACCTCCCGGCCTCCCCCGCCCTCCGCGCGTCTGTCAGCGCCCCCGGCCAGGCCGGCGCCCGCCGCAACCCAGGCCCGGACTCCCCGCCGCAGTCGAGCAGCGCCCTCGGCCGGCGCCCGCCATCCCCCGCCCGGCCGCCCGGCTACAGGTGAGGCGGCACCCGGCCCTGGGGACCCCGGACCGCCCCGCCTCGCCGGACCCAGGCGACCGCCGCACCCGGCGGGGTAACAACCCGGCGCGCCCAGGCCGCCGGCGCGCCCAGGCCGCCGCCGCGCGCTCACCAGCTGGCTGGTGGTCCTGGCCATGGGCCCCGCGTCGGCGCGGGCGCCTCCCCCGCAGCGCTGCGCGTCTCGGCGCCTCCTCAGCGTCCTCCTCCCCGAAGCGGAGCCCCAGCAATGGCCGCCCTCATCCTGCGCCCGCCCCGCCGCCAGCCGCCCGCCGCCCGCCGCCCCCGGCGCCGCCCCGCCCCCGCGCGACGCCGGGCAGGACTTCCGTCGCGCCGCAGCCGCCGCCCGCGCCCATTGGCCGCTCCCAGCGTCGCTCCGCCGCGGCCTAAGTGGGCCCCGCCTCCGCCCCAGCTGCATTTCCGGGTTGGGGCCTAGCAGGCGGGAGAGGCCCGGCCCCGCCTGGGGAGGGGGACCTCGCACCAACCAATCCCAGGGCCTGCGGGGCGGGGCTGGGCGGGGCAGGGGGCGAGCTGTCATTCCGGGCTCCCAGACCGGGAAACTGAGGCTCAGAGGGGACCGGGCTCCGACCAAGGTCACGCCCGAGGTAGCGGCGGCGCTGTGCTCGAACCCGGAACTCGGATTCCGGAGCTGGCTCTGTGTAAACTCGGAGGTGCAACTTTGCTAGTTTCACAACTAACAAGCGTTCACGGAAGGGAATCTGGGCTATAAAGTCATATTCATGGCCGTGCGCGGTGGCTCACTTTGGGAGGCCGAGGCGGGCGGATCACTGAGGTCAGGAGTTCCAGGCCAGCCTGTCCAACATGGAGAAACCCCATCTCTACTAAAAATATAAAATTAGCTGGGCGCTTTGTAGTTGTTAATGTCGATGATAGTTTTTTGTTTGTGTTTGGGATTGATTTGGGGTTTTTTGTTGTTTTTTTTTTGAGATGGGAGTCTTGCTTTGCTGCCCAGGCTGGAGTGCAGTGGCTCCGTCTGTGCTCTCTGCAACTTCCGCCTCCTGGGTTCAAGCGATTCTCCTGCCTCAGCCTCCCAAGTAGCTGGGAATACAGGCATGTGCCACCAAGCACGGGCAAATGTTTGTATATTTTTGTAGATCCTGGGTTTCACCATGTTGACCCGGCTGGTTTCGAACTCTAGCGATCTGCCTGTCTCAGCCTCCCAAAATGCTGGGATTACAGGCGTGAGTCACCACGCCCAGTCAACTTTTTTTTTTTTATACTGACACATGGCCATGTAGTTTTTGAGTAATCCACAGAGAAAAGGGAAGCAGTGAAGGATAAACAGCTTGAAGAACTAGCACACGGTGAACTCTAGAACACGGAGCCCAGGGTGGAGGAGCCTCAGCGGCAGGGGCCAGGGGTCAGGAGGACGCTGTTCCATGAAGTAAGCATCTGAGCAGGCACCAGGGGACAGAGGAGAGGGGCAGCTGAAGGTGAAGAAAGGACAGTTCTCAGTTGTCCTGGGGGCCCCAATGGCAGCCAGAATGCTTGGCCAAGCCCAAGGCAAGGAGACCAGGAAGCACCTCCCCTTGAGTCAGGTCCAGCTGCCCATCCCAGGACACCACGCAGACAGTGGATGTCTCACCTGGCGCAGCACGATTCTCCGGACCCGGGCTGGAGGAAGGAAACTGACCCCTCTCTTTATCTCACCCTTTCCTGCCCAGAACCTCTGTCCATGGCCAATGGATGACCTCAGGCCAAGAATGCAGTAAGTTGACCTGACGTTGTGAGGTCACAGTCCATCCAGGGAAGAGCCAGAAGATGACCAGGACCATCCCGGGAGGGGCTGAAAAGCTGCCCTCATGTGTGTGGCCCTGTGCTGCATCTATGCATTCCTCACTCACCTCTACAACTCTCATGGCACAAGGGAGGAAATGGGGGTGCAGAGGCTAAGGAACATGCCCAAAGCTCTACAGCTGGTGTATTAGTTATCTACTACTGTGTAATAAATTGCCCCAAAACTTAGATGTGTAAAACAACAAAGACATCTAACTCATGGTTCCTGTGGGTCTGGAATCCAGGAGAGTCTGGGCTGGGTGGTCTGCCTCAGGCACTCGTGAAGTTGCCATGAAGATGCAGCCAGGGCTGAGTCATCAAAGGCTAGAGCAGGGCCGAAAGATGCACTTCCTAAAAGGTTCATTCCCACATTCCCACAGCTATGGGCTGGAGGCCTCAGTCCCTCACCACATGGGCATCTTCAAAGGGGTGTGTTTTTTCAAGCCCCGACAGCTGGCTTTCCCCAGAGTGAGTGGCCCAAGAGAAAGAGAACACACGCAAGATAGAAGCCGCCATGTCTTTAATGACCTAACCTTAGAAGTGACACACCATCACTTCCAACACATCTGCTGGTCACACACAACAACCCTGATAGAAAGAGATCGGGTGTACTTTGGGAGGCTGAGGCAGGAGCACTGCTTGAGGCCAGGTGTTTGAGACCAGCCTGGGCAACAAAGTGAGACCCTGTCTCTAACAACAACAAAAACTTTAAATAAAATGTTTTACAAAGTGAAACAAGGTTACACAAGGGCATGAAGGTTACACAGGAGGCGTCATTACTGGGGATCCCCTTCAAGCTAGTTGAGGACAGAGCCAGGATTCCAGTCTCAGGCAGAGACAGAGACAAGCAAGAAGCACAGCCCTGGCCTGGACCCTGCAGATGTGCACACCAGAAGGCTCTGAGTTTCAAAACCAGGGAAGGAAGGGCTCTCCCAGCAAGGATCCCAACCTGGTTGGCATTTCTAAACTGACACTGCAGCTACTCAGTAGCACCTGGAAAGGGGACTAAAGGGGAAAATGGGGGGCAGGGAGATCAGGTGAGAGAAAAGGGGGCTCTCAAAAGACAACAACACTGGCCAGGTGCGGTGGCTCACACCCATAATCCCAGCACTTTGGGAGAGTGAGGCAGGTGGATCACTTGAGGTCAGGAGTTGGAGACCAGTCTGGCAAACATGGTGAAACCCCGTCTCTACTAAAACTACAAAAATTAGCCAGGCATGGTGGTGGATGCCTGTTTCCAGCTACTCAGGAGGCTGAGACAGAAGAATCTCTGTCTCTTTTTTTTTCTTCTCAGGGGAAAGTACGAACGCAGTCCCCCACTACCACAAATTATGCAGTCAAGTTTCCCACATTTGGGGGAATCGCAGGGGTCAGCACATCCGGAGTGCAATGGATAAGCCTCACCCTGGGAAAACCACCTTCGTGATCATAAGTATCTCCCCTGCCAGGTAAGTATGGAAGAATCTCTTGAACTCGGGAGGCAGAGGTTGCAGTGAGCTGAGATTGCACCACTGCACTCCCGCCTGGGTGACAAAGGGAGACACTGTCTCAAAAAAAAAAAAAAAAAAAAAAAAAAGAAAAGAAAAAAGAGACAACATGGTCTCCTGTCTGCCTCTGGCCCACAAGGCCCTGGTCACATGTCTGAGGCTCCCAATATACATTTGCTGGGCTGCAGATATGTGGATGGATGGAAGATACAAAGTCATTGAGCAGTTTCCAAGCCACCGGGTAAATATCCTCCCATATAAGGCATGCCAAGAGAGAATCAGACTTGACGGGGAGTCAGGAAACAGAAAGTTGCATGAGATCTTAGGCAAGTAATTTCCCCTCCTTAAACCTCAATTTTCCCTGAGGTAAAATGGGCTGGCTCAACAACTGCTAAAAGTCCCAAAAGTGGAAAATATCCAATGTTGGTAGGAATGTAGAGAAAGGGGGGCCTTCATAAACCAATGATAGGAACATAGTATTTCCTTTAAACCTGAGCAGTGGGAATTCCTGTCCTAGGCCTTTCTCTCTAAAAGGCAAAATAATGGCCTCTCCAAAGATGTTCTCATCTTAATCTCCCAAACTGTGAATGTGTTATTATATGGAGAGATGAATTAATCAGCCGACCTTACAACTGGATAATTATGGCCGGGCATGGTGGCTCAAGCCTGTAATCCCAGCACTTCGGGAGGCAGAAGCAGGAGGATGATTTGAGCCTAGGGATTCAAGACCAGCCTGGGCAACATAGTGAGATCCCATCTCCGTAAAAAACTAACGAAAACTGGGTGCAGACCAGGCGCAGTGGCTCACGCCTGTAATCTCAGCCCTTCGGAGGCCAAGAAGGGTGGATCATTTGAGGCCAGGAGTTTGAGACCAGCCTGGCCAACATGGTGAAATCCCGTTTATACTAAAAGTACAAAAATTAGCCAGGTACAGTGACAAAAATTGAGCCCAGGGGTTCAAGATCAGCCTGGGTAACACAGTGAGATCCCATCTCTTTAAAAAACAAAGAAAAACTGCTGCAGACCAGGCGCAGTGGCTCATGCCTGTAATCCCAGCACTTTGGGAGGCCGAGGCGGGTGGATCACTTGAGGCCAGGAATTCGAGACTAGCCTGGCCAACATGGTGAAACCCCGTTTATACGAAAAATACAAAAATTAGCCAGGAACAGTAGCCAGTTACTATGGAGGTTGAGGCAGGAGGATCGCTTGAACCTGGGAGGTGGAGGTTGCAGTGAGCTGAGATGGCACCACTGCACTCCCGCCTGGACGACAGAGTGAGACTGTGCCTCAAAAAACAAACAAAAACAAACAAGCAAAAACAACAACAACAAAAACTGGGCGTGGTGGCTCACACCAGTAATCCCAGCACTTTGGGAGGCGGAGGCAGGCGCATCACCTGAGGTCGGGAGTTCGAGACCAGCCTGGCTAACATGGTGAAACACCGTCTCTACTAACAAAAATACAAAAAATTATCTGGGCGTGTTGATGCACGCCTGTAATTCCAGCTACTCGGGAGGCTGAGGCAGGAGAATCACTTGAACCAGGAGGCGGAGGTTGCAGTGAGCCAGGATCGCGCCAGGCTGGGCAACACAGTGAGACTCCCTGTTTTTTTTTTTTTTTTTTTTTTTTTTTAAAAAAAAAGGCTGGGCACAGTGGCTCACGCCTGTAATCCCAGCACTTTCAGAGGCCTAGGCAGGCGGATCAATTGAGGTCAGGAATTCAAGACCAGCCTGGCCAACATGGTGAAACCCCATCTCTACTAAAAATACAAAAAAGTTAGTCAGGCGTGGTAGCCTGCGCCTGTAATCCCAGCTACTCAGGGGGCTGAGACGGGACAATCGCTTGAACCGGGGAAGCAGAAGCTGCAGTGAGCAGAGATCGCACCACTGCACTCCAGCCTGCGCAACACAGCCAGGCTCCGTCTCAAAAAAACAAACAAACAAAAAACCGAACTGCAAATAGCAAAAGTGTAATCCCATTGAGAAAAAACGTAGGTGACACAAATGTGATAAAAGGCACAGGGCCAGGCTGGAAGGGAGTACCCGGACGCTCCGGAGCTGTCCAAGACTCCAGGGGCGGAAAAGCTGGGCTGAGGAACTGGCCTTCCTCCACGCTTCTGGTGCCCACGTCCCCTGCTGTGCCCACCCTGGGTTCCTGGCCTGAGCTCAAAACCAACTCCGAGCTAGGGAAGCTCCGAGCCGGGGTGCTTCTAGAGTGCCCAGATCACTCCTCCCCTTCACTTCCCAAGACAGTGAGGGCGCGGCGAGAGGCGAGGTGCGAAGGTGCGGGACGATAAGTCAAGCTGGGTCATAGTGGAATCCACCTGTGCGTGATAGGTAACAGAAGGGCGAGGTAAGGCGCGGTGGGGTCCGCAGGGATGTGAGGGACGCGACAGGGAGGACTGGGACGAAACGAGACTAGGTCCGCAGGAGTATAAAGGGAGTAGCGCAGAGGGTTGGGGCAAGAAGGGGTCTACAAGGAGTCCGCAGTGGTGCAGTGGCTCGGCCGGGAGCATTGGGGTGACGCGGCGCTCCGCGGGGGTGGCAGGGAGCGTCGTGGAGAGACGGGATCCGCAGGGGTGTGAGGGCGCGGCAGGGAGCGTAGTGGGGTGTTCAAGGTTGTGGGTGTTGTGGCGAGGAGGGTTGGCGCGAGGCGGGGCCCGCAGAGGTGTGGGGGGCGTGGCGGGGAGCGCTGGGGCGAGACGGGGTCCGCGGGGGTTTGGGTGACACGGTGGGAAGGGTTGGGGCGAGAAGGGACCCGCAGAGGTGTGAGGGGCGTGGATAGGCGGCGTTAGTCCCCCAGCTCCCCGCGCTTGCAGGGGACCGCGCAGCCTGGAGCTCTGTGACCAGGGCCGCGCGGGTTAACTGGAGAGGACGACGTGCGCCCCTATTGCTCAGCCCGCGGCGCGTGCCTATCCTGCGGCGATCCCAATTGGCCCGACAGAGGTCCGCCCACAGAATCCCCTCCCACAGTAGGCGTGGCCCCGCGTACCGCATCGCTCCCAGAGTGGCGCGTCAGCGCGGTCTCAGAGACTGGGCTGCGGGGCGGGGCCAGATCGGTCGAGATCGTCCCTGCTGATGACCGTCTCCCGTGCCCACGCCCCAAACGCTGTCTCTGGCCTGGGTGTGCTCGGAGCCCACGAGGTGCGGAGGCTCGGACGGCGAAAGGAACCTGGCTGAGATCTGGGTCTTGAACCCGCGGGCTTGGCCCAGCATCCCAGCAGCGTGCGCCCACAGATGACTCCTGGCGGGGCGCGGTCTGCGCGATCGCAGGCGTCGGGTCTCATCTCCCGTTCACACACGGGACCAAACGGGCCACCCCCACCAGGTGGCTGAGAGGATGCACCTCCAACTCCATCCCTCCCCACATGCCCAACCCCCCAACCCATGAGTCAAGCAGATACCTGGGCTTCCCCCTTCAGCGGACGCCCATACCGCGGGCAGGCCTGCCCCTCACGCCGCAGTCAGGTCGCCCTGCATCCTTCTTCGTAAAACCCATAGCTGTAGAGGGAGCGGAATGGTGGGGCAGGGCTGGAAGTCCAGCGGGAGTGAGTAGTGGGGAATGATGGTGGCCAAGGTCACACAAGGCAGTGAATTCACTTCATATCACAGAACGGCTCACGTAAGATAGTTACTTTTGTTATGTATTTTACCACAATTTTTAAAAAGGAAACCAAAACCCACCAAGAGTGCTTCCACCACACCTCAACTAAAATCCTCCTGCAGCAGCCCCCCAGCCCAGGTCACTCTCACCCTGACCCCGGGCCCCTCTCCCACCACCCAGGGCTAGCCCTGTGGACCAACCATCTCCGCCAGTCCCTCCCCAACCCTCCACCCAGGGAGGTGGGCGCTGGTCAGTGAATGGGGCAGGCCAGGCCCAAAGGCTGGCCCAGGGCTCACCAGCTGTGGGACTGGGTGCCCCGTCTGAGGTGGGGATGACCAACAGGCCAGCTCTGGGTTTTAGCTGAGGACGGGCACATCAAGCACTGACAGCCAGCAAGCTGGGCACAGGAGCTGTTCAGCCTCTAACACATCGGCTGAGAACCTCACCTGCCTCTCCCCGCCTGTGAGCCCCGGAAGACAGCTCCTCTCCCAGGTCCAGCACAGGCAGGCGCTGGGCAGCCACTTCGTGAGGGGTGCGTGGGTGTCAGGGAAGAGGTGGGTATCCCTGCACCCCACCTCTCAGGAGGTCAGGATCCACATCCGTCGCCTGCTTTCCTGGGCTGCCCCTGGGGCTTGTGGGCTGAGATCAACCCCTTGTGCCTTGCCCCAGGCCCTCCCTCAGGCAAGGCCCTGCCTGGCAGGTGGTTCTTCCCTGGCTGTTCCCTTCCAACAGGCGGGGCCCCGATCATCCTATTGCTTTGGACCTGGAGACATTTCCTTAACTGGGCTTTGCAGCAGAGGGAAGAGAACAGTGGCAGAGCCAGGCACATACCTCCTGTACCCAGGACAGCACCCGTAAGCAAGGGGGAAGGGGGTCACCCACCCCAGAACCCAAATGGAGAGAAAGTCAAGACAACCACCCCTGACCTAGGACTGCACCAATCCCTGATGTCTGACCCCACTGTGGCTATCCTCAGAGCCAGGGGGGCTCCAGAAGCCCACCCGCCTCAAAGCTGTTCAGGGAGCCTCACGGCCTGTTTGCAACATGGGTGTGTGCCAAGGCCAAGGGGACACAGAAGATGGCAGGATGACACTAATGGGGTGAGCAGGGCACACTGGTGCCTCCCACACTGCTCTCCAGCACCAGGCAGGGTCACCACAGCTGACAAGCACCAGGCCTGGGGATGGGTGAGGAGACAGGGTTGTTGAGAAGGGGAAATGGAAAGCTGGTCATCCATAGCACTCAGGGCTGGGCGGGCCAGGGAAAAGAGGGCGGGGTCCTGGGCCCAGCCTCCCTCCTGGAGGTCAGAGTAGAGCACCTGGCACTCTGCCCTGGCCCAGAACTAGGCTGTGGGCTCCACGCTGCACACCCAACTCAGGTGCAGACAGCAAACCCCTGACTGTTCACACTCATTGTGCCCTGCCCCCTTCCTGCCCGCTCTCCGCCCCTAGCCCACGGTGACTTCACCCCCACGGTGCCAGCCACTGACTGCCCGCCCCTCCCTCCCACAGTGACATTTTCCTGGGATCTGCAGATCTCAGGTCTACCTGATGCAGACAGGCCCTGACCCCCACTGGGGCCCAAGGCCCAGGCTGAACTACAGCCCAGCCATCCCACCCCAGGCCACGAATGCCTTCCCCAAGAGGGCAACCAAGGATGGTGCCACGTGCAAGCACAAGCAAAACCCAGAGCCAAGGTGAGTCCTGCTGGGTGCACATTTATCCCTGCCACCGCCTCCAGGGCGGCAGCAAAGGCCCTGGGCATCATTCCAGCAGGGCTCCCGACTCACTCCCTGGAGACCAGCTCCCCAACCACTCAGCCCTGATGGCATCCAGCTGCGGCTGGGCGTCCTCTCAGCCGAAGTCCTTGTCACTGCCTGGCTGCCTCCGCCTGCCACACAAGCTCACCCGAGATGTAGGTGGCCTGGACGTGAAGGGAGTCATCGAGCACCACGAAGTCTGGGACAGAGCCGGGCAGTGAGTAGGGGGCAGGAGTGGGGCTGCCCACCTACTCCTCCACAACCCAACGCTGGTGGGGAAACCAAGGCACAGGGATACGACCGGTGCAGGACACCGTGACCCATCACAGATGGATAGAGGTGCTGGACAATGCTCCCTGCAACCCCTTGCCTGGCCTTGTCTGCAACACTAGAAAGCTTGGCCTGATGGCAACACGGGGCTACAACTGAGGCTGGCAGCCGGCAGCCAACCTGAGAGGAGGCAGCTAGGGAGGACCCACCCTTCCTGACCCTGTCCAGGCCACCTCAGGACAACAGAGACTACAGGCAAGGCCAGGCTGCCCAGTAACCCTGCGATGCGCCCTCACCTGCGTCAGCACCAAAGTCCAGGGTCCCCTTACTCTTCTCCAGCCCCAGCAACTGGGCGGGGTGCAGGGATGCAGCCTCCAGGGCCGACTCCACGCTGCAGCCTGCTTGAGGGACACACCTGGGTGATGGTCCCCAAGCCCACATGGCTTTGTCAACAGCCCTCCACCACCCCAGCACTCTGTCTCAGGAACTCTGCAGCAGGCTAACAAGGATCCCGCTGGTCTGCCTGTCACCCTGGGCCCGAGTCACCAAGTACACACTGCCCAGGAGCTCCTGTGGGCAGGGCCTGGGCTACACTCCGGGCACCCAGTCCAGCCCTTGGAGACCCGCCAGTCACAGACCACCTAAACCCGCACCCGTGCTGCTCACTGACCTGTGGCCTGCAGGAAGTGCCGGACACAGACGTCCATTGGGGCTATGCTGCCGCTCAGCGTCTTGGTGCCTTGAGAGCAGAGAGGGCAGGCTCTGGGGGGTCGTGGGCCACCTGGCATGCGGGCTGGGACCTGGGACCCAGTGGGTCAGGGCGCTCACCTGCCACATAGGCCGTCAGACCGTCCACTTCCACTTCCTGCTGTCCCAGTGTGTGCCGGCCGTTGCCCAGGCCCAAGGCAGGGATGGCATCAGTGACCAGCACCAGCCCTAAGGGAGAAGAGGCTCAGAACCTGCTGGCCCAGTCATCCTGCCTGCCCCGCCCACCTGACGGAGCTTACCCTGGGGGTGGGCGCGGTGGGCGATCCGCAGGGCGGCAGGGTTGGTGTGCGTGCCATCCGCAATCATTCCGTAGAAGATGCAGCGGCCTGCGGGCAGCCGGTCACTGGTCAGGAGCCCCACGATGCCTGGGTCGCGGTGGTGGAACTGGGCAGGGTCGTGGGAAGGGATGGCTGAGCGACAGCAGGGGCTGCTGGGACCCCAGCCCCGCCCCCAGGGCCCCACAGCACTCACAGGCAGCATGGCGTTGAAGAGGTGGGTGATGAAGGTGGCTCCGCTCCACACAGCATCCTCTGCCGCCCGCAGGTCAGCCACTGAGTGCCCTGCGGGACCTGGATTCAGACTTTGCACCTGGCCCAGGTCCCCCAGGCAGGCCCGCCCTGAGCCAGCCCCTCACCTAGGGACACGCAGATGCCACGGGTCGTCAGCTCGCGGATCACCTCGTGGCTATGGCCCAGCTCCGGGGCCAGCGTCACGATGCGGACATTGTCCAGGGGCCCGTAGGTGGCCAACAAGTCCTGGAAGGCATTGGCCTCGAAGGAGCGGAGGTGGGCCTCAGGGTGCGCGCCCCGCTTCTCCCGGCTGATGAAGGGACCCTCCAGGTGCAGCCCTGGGAGGAGGGAGCAAGTGGCTCCAGCAGGTCCCTGTCCCACCCAGCCCTTATCATCTGCCCTCCCCACCAGCTGGGCATCTGGAGGGGTTGGGGCTGCCAAGAGGTCCCACAGGAGCCTCCCAGGGTGGGGGCAGGGAGGGGGTCAGCCACTCACCGAGGACCCCTGCCCCATGGGGACCACCACTCTTCACAGGGATCTGAGGAACAACCTGGGGGGAACCAGCTGTTAAAGCCCTGTCCCCCATGGCCCATTCCCAGAGGCCACAGCCTAGCCAAGGCCAGAGATCTCAGGTCAGAGTTCAGAGCCCAGCACCCAGCCCAGCCCCAGCCACCTGTCCCCTCACAGGGGTCAGGGAAAGCACAGCTGGCAGAACTGAAGGACCCATGGCAGGAGCAGGAAGAAACGACAGGCGTGTAGGATGCCAGCGGTCCCTGGGCCATGTGGGCAGGCTTGTGGGCACTGAGGGTGGCCCCGGGCACAGCAGCCCAGGGAGCACAGCTGGGAGGCAGGAGGCGGGAGCAGCAGGGACCCTGGGGCAGAGCTCAGTGTGGGCATGGCCAGGGCTCAGCACTCTATGTGGCCAACACCGTGGCCGGAGCTGGACACCATCAGGAAGACCGAGAGTATCAGGGAAAGAGGGGACACAGGCTCACACCATACATCTCAGAGGCTGACAGGCGGGCAGGCAGTCCAGCACACACTCCCTCTCTCCAACACAGGCATGGGCCCGGGGAGCTTCCCAGAGAGAAGAGCTTCAGGTGAAGATGGTAGCTGGACTTTACCCTCCCCTGAACTCCCCACCCCGCACAACAGTAAGACTTTTCTTTTTTTTGGGAATGGAATTTCGCTCTTGTCGCCCAGGCTGGAGTGCAATGGCATGATCTCAGCTCACTGCAACCTCTGAATCCTGAGTTCAAGCGATTCTCCTGCCTCAGCCTCCCAAGTAGCTGGGATTACAGGTGTGCACCACCATGCTTGGCTAATTTTATATATATATATATATATATTTTTTTTTTTTTTTTTGAGACAGAGTCTCGCTCTGTTGCCCAGGCTGGAGTGCAGTGGCCGGATCTCAGCTCACTGCAAGCTCCGCCTCCCAGGTCTACGCCATTCTCCTGCCTCAGCCTCCCAAGTAGCTGGGACTACAGGCACCCGCCACCTCGCCCGGCTAGTTTTTTGTATTTTTTTGGTAGAGACGGGGTTTCACTGTGTTAGCCAGGCTGGTCTCGATCTCCTGACCTCGTGATCCGCCCGTCTCGGCCTCCCAAAGTGCTGGGATTATAGGCATGAGCCACCGCGCCCGGCCTAATTTTATATTTTTAGTAGAGATGGGGTTTCACCATGTTGGCCAGGCCAGTCTCAAACTCCTGACCGAGCACCCACCTTGAACTCCCAAAGTGATGGGATTACAGGCATGAGCCACTGCACCCGGCCAACAGTAAGACTTTTAAGAGCCTTAAACCTGAGGGTGGAGGGAGGGGTGCAGAGGATGGGAGGAAGACAGCCAGACTTTGGGGGCTTGGCAAGAGGACAGTGGGCAGGTCTGGGGGGGTGCACGCAGTGGGGGAAGTGACCCCCACAGGCTCAGGATGGTGCCTTGAGAAGTGGGGTGATGTGGGGACCAACAGAAGAGTACCTGCCCTGAGTGTGCTGGCCGGGTCCCCGGGGAAGTAGAGTAGATGGGCAAGGGTCGGTGTGGGCATAGCGAGAACTCGGGAAATGTGTGTTCTTGAGGCGCTCGGCAGGGTGCCAGCCAGGCCCAGCCCCTCTGAGCACTGCAACACTCCTTTCAGGGAACCCAGTCAGTTCAAGAGAAAGGACCCAGGGACCCCAACCTACGAGTGCCTCCACAAAGCCCCTCCCGCAGGCTGGGTGCCCCCAGCCAGCCTGCTGACACCTGTTCTGAAAGAGAGCACACCACCAAGCTCAGCAGGCCCCGGGCAAGCCTCGAAAAGGAGCCTGAACACAAGAGGACAGGGCCAGGCCAGGAAGCAGAGACCACGAGGAGAGATGGACAGGGAAAAGGGCCATCAAGGACACTCTCCAGCCAATAAGAGGTCTTCTGTTCCTAAAACAAGAATAGGATGGTAGAAAAAGGAACATTGGGCTGGGCACAGTGGCTCATACCTGTAATCCCAGCACTTTGGGAGGCCAAGGTGAACGGATCACCTGAGGTCAGGAGTTCGAGACCAGCCTTGCCAACATGGAGAAACCCCGTCTCTACTAAAAATACAAAAATTGGCCTGGCGCAGTAGCTCACGCCTATAATCCCAGCACTTTGGAAGGCCGAGGTGGGCACATCACTAGGTCAGGAGATCAAGGCCATCCTGGCTAATATGGTAAAACTTCATCTCTACTAAAAACACAAAAAATTAGCCAGGTGTGGTGGCGGGTGCCTGTAGTCCCAGCTACTCGGGAGGCTGAGGCAGGAGAATGGCTTGAACCCAGGAGGCAGACGTTGCAGTGAGCCGAGATCACACCACTGCACTCCAGCCTGGGCAACAGAGTGAGACTCCATCTCAAAAAAATAAAAATAAAAATAAAAAAATAAATTAACCAGGCATAGTGGCACATGCCTGAAGTCCCAGCTACTCAGGAGGCTGAGGTAGGAGAATTGCTTGAACCCAGGAGGCAGAGGTTGCAATAAGTCAAGACCGTGCCATTGCACTCTGGCCCGGGCAACAAGAGCAAAACTCCATCTCGGGGCGGGGGGAAAGAAAAGGAACATTTGGCTGGCCACAGTGGCTCACACCTGTAATCCCAGTACCACTTTGGGAGGCCAAGGCGGTTGGATCACGTGAGGTCAGGAGCTTGAGACAAGCCTTGCCAACATGCAGAAATCCCATTTCTACTAAAAATACAAAAATTAGCCGGGCGTGGTTGCAGGTGCTTGTAATCCCAGCTATTTGGGAGGCTGAGGCAGGAGAATCACTTAAACTCAGGAAGCGGAGGTTGCAGTGAGCAGAGATCGCCCCACTGCACTCCAGCCTGGGTGACAGAGGGAGACTCCATCTTGAAAAATAAATAAATGGCCAGAGAGGGGAGTGAAACAATCAGCAGGAAGCCTGGAATTGAGTTAGAGCTAAGAAACGAAACAAAAATCACTCACGGCAAAGCAAGCAGAGATGGTAGCTGAGAAGATGTCACCGGGCCACACATCCCTTCACACCACGCTGATGACTGACCTATGCGGCTATTCTCATCACAATTATGGGCAACTACTGGGAAGGATGAGGGGCAAGAAACGGGCTGAGAGGACTCACGGAGCCACAAGCACGCTGATGTTCAGCTCTCCTGGTGGAAGGCAGTGGATTCTGCCCTGAGCTGAAAGACTGAGGAGCAGCCAGCAGTTTTTAGAGCTATGGGGACAAATTCCAAGAGTCCACTGTGTTGAAAGTGATTGTCCCTAGGGTGGAAGCTGGCTGGGGTAAAGGGCCACTGTTTTTCCTCACAACCCCTGTGGATACACAGGCTCACTAAAGATTAAAACAGGAAAAAACAACAACAAAAGGCAATGGCTGAGTTTTTCTAGAACGGAGTTTTAGAAGGGAGCAAGAGAGTGCTACATAGAGAGAACACAGTCAAAGATCAACCGAGGGGAGTGGAGTGAGGCACACTCCAGGCAGATAAGCAGCTGGAAAGGTCAAAGTGCAGAGAGCGTGCGGGGCCAGAGGCAGGGGCCTGGCTGCCCCCTGGAGGTGCCTCACCTTGGCTCAGCAGGTAACAGACTTGAAACAGAGAACAAAGTGATCTGACCTGTCTCCAGGTACCATAGCAAAGGGCAGGCGGAAACCACCCGGAAGAGAAGGCAGTCTCAATGGACCAGAACAGGACAACAAAAGACCGAGGAAACTTCTGGCAAGGTGACCATCCAATTCCACCCAGGGTGAATGGCTCCTGGAGGAGGTGGCATGCATGGCGGAGGGCAGACACAAGTGAAGGGGCCTCCAGTTTCTAAGACGATTCAGGAAGGAGGCCTCCCAATTCCCTCTCTCAATAGTTGGCTCTCTGCTTTCATCCTGTGTGCACGCCAAGGGTAAGATACCTGCACACTTTGGGAGACCGAGGCGGGTGGATCACAAGGTCAGGAGTTTAAGACCCACCTGGCCAAGATGGTGAAACCCCATCTCTACTAAAAATACAAAAAATTAGCCAGGTGCAGTGGCAGGTGCCTGTAATCCCAGCTACTCGGGAGACTGAGGCAGGAGAACCGCTTGAACTCAGAGGGCGGAGGTTGCAGTGAGCCAAGATCACGCCACTGCACTCCAGCCTGGGCGACAAAGTTAGACTCCGTCTCAAAAAAAAAAAAAAAAAAAAAAAAGACACCTGCACTGCAGTGGGTGCTGGGAAAGAAAACTAAGTCCTACTTGTCAGAGACTCTTCCTCAAGAAGAAGAGCCGTAGTTCCTGCCACGTCTGTGCTGGCCAGAGATGCGCGGGCAGTCGGGGGCACAGTGGGGACAGGCAGGCAAGGTTTAGCAGAGGCGGCCTGGGGAGCAAGCCAAGGTCTTCTAGGCCAAGAGTTTGGGGATGGGAGTGGGGAATGTGCCTGAGGACAGAGAAGAGGCTGGACAGGTAGGAAAGGAATGCTGCAGGTGGGGGCAGGGCAGAAGTGATGTGCTGAATCCTGAATCTTGGACAGGTCGCTCTAGCAGGCCCCAGAGCCCCAGAGAACAGCTGTGAGAACCAGGTGCCAGTTTTTGACATTTGACTCTGTGTGGGGAGGGCTGTGGGAAATTTCCAAAAAGACATCCACGGTTGATACTGAGTGGTTAACACTCAGCATCTCACGCACAATGCTGAGCACCCATGATATGCATGCTGCCATCATCCGCACTTTAGGTTTGAGGAAATGGAGGCTCAGAAAGGCAGTAGGCTGTCCTGAGTCTTCCAGCTGACACATGACATCAGGAGGCCAACGCCAAATCCAGAAAGCCTGTGCCCAGAACCCACACACCACCCCCATTGTTCCCAGCTCTGGCTCTGCCCACACACCAAGAAAGGGACCCCTCGGGCATAACCCAAGCGGTGATCCTGCAATGAATTCTGTGCTGGAGGGGAAAATTGACTGGGGCTCTGGACAGAACTAGAACACAGACGGCTCAATTAAAGTACTGTTAACAGTGTTCATTTCCTAGACTCACTAACTCTTGTGGCTATGTAAGAAAATAGTCATTATCTTAAGAAATAGTTTAGTACTGGCTGGGTGCGGTGGCTCACACCTGTAATCCTAGCACTTTGGGAGGCTGAAATGGGCAGATCATGAGGTCAGGATTTCAAGACCAGCCTGGCCAGCATGGTGAAACCCCATCTCTACTAAAAATACAAAAATTAGCCAGGCATGGTGGTGTGTGCCTGTAGTCCCTGCTACTTGGGAGGCTGAGGGAGGAGAATCGCTGGGAGGCAATTTGCAAGGAGCTGAGATCACGCCACTGCACTCCAGTCTGGTCAACAGAGCAAGACTATCTCAAAAACAAAAACAAAAAACAAACAAACAAAAAACAGTTAAGTACTAAGAAATAAACAGGCATGATGGGCCAGGAACAGTGGCTCTCACCTATAATCCAGCACTGTAGGAGGCCAAGGCAGGAGATCTCCTGAGTCTAGGAGTTTGAGACCAGCCTGGTTAACATAATGAGATCCCTGTCTCTACAAAAAACTTTTTTTTTTTCCAGATGGGGTTTCACCGTGTTAGCCAGGATGGTCTTGATCTCCTGACCTTGTGATCCGCCCAACTCGACCTCCCAAAGTGCTGGGATTACAGGCGTGAGCCACCATGCCCAGCCCAAAAAACTTCTTAAATTAGTCAGGTGTAGTGGCACAAGCCCTTAGTGCCAGCTACTCTGGGGGACTAAGACAGAAGGATCTCTTAAGCCCAGGAGTTCAGAACCAGCTTGGGCAACACAGTGAGACTCTATCTCTACAAAAAACGTTAAAATTGGCTGGGCATGGTAGCACACACCTATAGTCCTACCTACTCAAGAGGCTGAAGCAAGAGCATCTCTTGAGCAGAAGAGGTTGAGGCTGCAAAGGGCTACGACCACGCCACTTTACTCCAGCCTGGGCCACAGAGAGACACCCCGTCTCTTAAAAATAACAAAAACTAAACAAACCAAAAAACAACAGGCATGTTGGATACAACCTACTCTCAAATAGTTCAGTATAAAACAATATAGGTACAGCCTTGAATAGTAACACACAGCAAAGAGTTAATCCTGGAGAACCTAAGTAAAAATTAAAATAAAGAAAGACCAAAAACCACCAAATTTTTTCCAGACAGGAAGGAAAGTGGAAGCGTGGGGCAAGCAGTACAGGGGAGTGTCTTCTGGAAGGCGTGTTCCACCGAGTCACACATCAGACAGGTTAGGGAGGAAGAGCCTGACCAGGGACTATCGCTGTGCCAATCACAGTCCCCCGCGACCTTGGTTAAGGGGGTGGTTTCTGAAGCCTGGAGGCAGCCAGGGTGCAGTGCAGAGGGTGGGGCTGGCCTATGGCTCAGAGGGTGCTGAGCCAGCAGTGTGGAGACAGCTGCGGAGGACAGAGGGTCTAGGGAGGCCAGGCAGAGCGACAACTGATAAAGCAGCACAGAGGCGGGACCCTGGCCCAAGTCGGGTCAGCAAGGGGGGCCAGACTCAGTACCATGGAGCACGTGCTGGGGGTGGGGCGTGAGTTTGAAAATGAGGGCGCTGGCTGCTCCCGGAGCCCCCTTCGCCTCAGCCAAGAAGCCTCACCTCACCTTGTGATAAACCTCCGGTGGGGAAGTGACCAGGGTGGGGCAGAAGGAGGTGACGCCGTGCGACAGGATCCTCCGGGCCACCAGGGCAACCCCCGAACCTACGTCCTCCGTGGCTTGGGAGAAGTCAACACCAAATCCACCTGCGGCCACAGAAAAGGAGGTGTCGCATGGAGCTCAGACCTCTTCCCCTGGGTACCCCTGCCGGCCCCGAGCCGCACCGTTAATCTGCACGTCGATGAAACCGGGCGCCAAGATGCGGCCCCCGCAGTCCCGCCGCTCGTCGGCCACGCGCCGCTCCTCAAAGAACAGCTTCTCCGGGTCCAGGATGCGGCCTCCGCGCACCCACAGATCCTCCCTGCGGACGGAGCGGGAGGGTGCTCGCATCGCGGGCCTGACCTCGGTCCCGTCCCCTGCACCCCGCCCGTCCCCGTCCCCGCACCCTTCACCCTGCCCGGTCCCCGGCCCCACAGACCCCAGCCCGCGCCCACCTGAGCAGCTTCCCTCCGCGCAGAATCCGGCAGTTAGTGAACTGGAGCACCCGAGCTTCCGCCGCGCCCTGCCCGCCGCGCATCGTGAGCCCTGTCGGGAGCGAGCGGCGCCCGAGCCCCGCAGCGGCCAAATCCCGCGCCCGGTGACTAACCCCGGTTCAGAGCGCGGCCGCGCCCACGTGACCCTCAGCTGACTGAAGCGGCGCGCCACGTGACCGCCGCACCCACGTGATTGGGCCGTCCCACGTGACCGGCGGCGCCCGGCGCCGGCCCGCCTACCCCCGCCCACGCGCCCAACAAGCTGAGCAGACACAGGCGCGTCACATCCAAAAACTTTATTGGACACAGCTCCGCGCAGGGCCACAGCCCGGCGGTGAGGGCGGCTCCATCCAGGAAGTCTCAGCAACAGGAACCCACAAGGCGACACTCTAGCTAAGGTTATAGATAGCTGGGAGACGAGGGCCGCTCCGCAGACGCGGGAACAGGCCAGATCTTTATAAATAAACATCCAGTAAAGAGAAATGACAACTCTAAATCATCCGCATACACAGAGCACTCTAGGGGGTGGGGCGCCAGGGGCCTGGAGGGGCGATGAGTGGGCCCAGATGTCCACGGCATGGGGCAGGTGGGGGCAAGGCCAGGAAAACAGACGATGGGCACTAGGACGCTGCGCATGTACAAGACCAACTACTAGGGGCGGCGGCCCGGTGCGTATGTGTCAGGCTGTTCGTTCTGGAATGAGGAGGGGTGGTCTTTACATAATATTCTGTGGCTGGTGGGCTCAGAGAGGGTCTACTTTGTGGAGAGGATGAGGGCGACGATGAGACCGTAGAGGCCGAGCACCTCAGCGAAGATGAGAATCAGGATCATGCCCACGAATAGTCGGGGCTGCTGGGCAGTGCCCCGCACGCCAGCATCCCCCACGATGCCGATGGCAAAGCCGGCTGCCAGGCCGCTCAGGCCCACGCTCAGGCCGGCGCCCAGCTGGAGGAAGCTCCTGGGGGCAAGAAGAAAGGACTGACATCAGCAGCCTGCTGACCGGGGGGAGACAGAGGGAGAAAGAGGTCCGGGTCATCACCCACGGGGAAACCGCTCCCCTCCCTGCGGCCCTGCAGCCCTCCAGCCCTATGGGGCCTGACCCCAGCGCTCACCTGTAGAGGCTGATGTCGTCATTCAGGGAGTTGGCGATGAGGACTGCCACCACCAGGCCGTAGATGGCGATGATGCCAGCCATGACCACTGGGATGATGGACTTCATGATCAGCTCTGGCCGCATGACAGACATGGCCGCAATGCCGGTGCCGCTCTTGGCTGTGCCATAGGCAGCGCCCAGGGCTGTGGGAGGAAGGTGGGGTGAGCCCACAGCAGTACGCAGGCCAGCTGGGGCTAGGACCCCAAGGTGTAGCTTTGGCACAGCTGTAAGGGCCACCCCCAAGTTATCACATGCAGAGGGGGAGCTCAAGCAGGCACCCAGCCCAGGGCAAGAGGACCCAGGAGGAAGAGTCACAGGCAGGCAAAAGGAACCCAGGATGGCCACTCCTTCCTTCCTCTACATGAGGCCCCCACCCTCAGAGTCCAGCTCTTCCTCCAGCAGCAGCCCTTGTGCCAGCGTTGCCCATCTGGGGCTCCTGGCTCTGCGGTGAAACCACCTGTCACCCCAGGGGCCTCACTGCAGCCTCAGCAGCCCACATGTGGGGTCAGGATCAGTTGACCCTTAGGGCTACTGCCCAGGATAACACGCTGAAAAGTCACCAAAGGTCTTGGGGATGGCAAAGCCACTGCTGCAGGGTGTGACCTGAGGGTCAGAAGCAGGTGACCTGGCCACTCTTGTCACCCAGGCCAGAGCTCCCTTGACTCACTGCCCAGCCTAAGCTCCCCAATGCTCCCAGCCCCAAATATTCCCGCAGGAGGGTCAATCGTTCTCCCAGAAAGGGCAGCTCTGAGCACCCTCAGTCACACAGCAGGCCTGGACCCTCGACAGATTGGAGAATCTTCTCTAAATAACCAGACAGGAGACAGGGTGAGCCAAGAAGAGGATGGGGGCAGAGACAACTACGGGAATCATCACCAGTCTAACCACGAGGCCTCAGCTGACCTCCCACAGGGGTCTCCCCTGCACACGGGGGGCTCTCAGCACACAGGAGCCTGGCCAAAGGGCCCGAGTCTCCCACCGCAACAGTGCTGGTGGGTCGGGCTCCAGGGTGGCGCCTGTCTCCTCCAGAGCTGTCCCTCCTTCCTCTCCCAAAAGAATGTTGCCTTTCTTTTCAGTTCCCCTCTCCTGGGCCCTTTTCTCAAAGTGGAGAATTCTGTGGACACAGCAGAGTCACGGGGGCTCATTTGTCTTTCTGACTTCTACCAGCTGCCCTCCAGGGCCACCACAGGGGCCTACTGAGCTGCTTGAGTGGACTGCACTGGCAACTCCCTGCCCCCTCTCTGCCCACGACACTCATGCCATGGTCATTTAGGGGAGATCAATAACCAGCCTGACTTGACCAGGAGCAGTGGTTCACACCTGTAATCCCAGCACTTTAGGAGGCCAAGGTGAGCAGATCACCTGAGGTCAGGAGTTCAAGATTTGCCTGGGTAACATGGTGAAACCCCGTCTCTACTAAAAATACAAAAATTAGCCAGAGGAGTAGAGCACACCTGTCATCCCAGTTACTCGGGAGACTGAGGGAGGAGAATCACTTGAATCTGGGAGTGGAGGTTGCAGTGAGCCAAGATCACACCACTGCCCTCCAGCCTGGGCGCAGACTCCGTCTCAAACAAGACTGAATCTCTTACACACACACACACACACACAACACAACAACAACAACAACAAAAAACCAACAACAGCCTGACCTGCAGAAGACTATATAGAACAGAAGTGGAAGGGACCAGGACTACCCCCACCAATTTTCTTCATATTTTATTGATATATTTGGGCCACAAAAGTTGCCTATTCTGTGCTCCAGCACTGAGCAGAAGTGAGGACACAGGCATGGTGACCTCCAGGCACAGAGAAACGATCCAGAAGAGTGGAAAATGGGATGCTGGGGAAGGGCTTCATAGACAAGTGTCCCAAGTTGGCGGGGAGAGAGGAGTCACAGGAAAACAAGGCAGTAATACAGGGGCTCTGGACAGCAACCATGGAGACACCAAGACGATGGTGCTGGGTATCCAGGGAGTGACTGGCGAGAGGGAGGAGGCTGGGACCTGGGCCAGGGAGCCACACTGCCTCCTCCATGCCACCTTGGAGGTGCCCAGACATGCCACGCCAACACCCAGTGCACCTGAAGACTGGGGCCCAGGGCCTGTCCCAACGCCTGACCTCAACTCCTGGTTACAGTGCATTTTTTCCCTGGCGAGCATACAGACCAATTACAGTGCATTTTAGGGGCTCCCGCTGCAGGCCCAGGACCACATCCGACTGCATCATGTATGCACAAGACACTAGAGCACAGCGGACATGTGGGCAGGAGACTGAATAAAGGGAACTCAGCAAGCCAGGTAGTGGACCCTGTGAGGCCAGTGTCCACCAGAGGCAGGAAGCAAGCCAGACCCTTCCCTACAGAGGGCAGCAGGAAGAATCATGTGGCTGGCAGTGGGAGGAGGCACCAAGAGGAGCACAGGGAAGAGAGAGACAGCCACCAAAAGCATTGTACCGTGAGCACCCTGGACTCCAGTCCGGAGGCCAAGCCTGACCAGACTGCAGAAGGCAGACCTGTGAGAAGCACCAGGCTCAGCGTCCACAGAAAGAATGGGGGGCTAGAAAACAGTTCCAGAAACACAAGCACAAAATCAAGGGCGCCTGCCAGCAGGGAGTAAGTCATAGGAAATACAGAAAAGGAGCAAATGGCAATTTCTTGGGGGACACAATGAAGAAAATCAACAGGACATTAGTCATGACGAAAAAAAAAAGGAAGCTGGGATGGGGGCCTGCAAGAGGCCTGTGGACCTCATTCGATTTAAGACCAATCCGTCAGTGCCAGGCAGGCCAAGGGCCACGAGCTGGGGACAGAGTTGGAGGCTGGCGTGGTGGCAACAGCAGATGCCACTGGAAGGCAGGGGGCTTGTTTAGGACAGCACAGCAGGTGAAGCCAGGTCCTGGAGAAAAGCATGTTTAGAAGGCAGAAATGAAGTCAGAAGTTGGGCCAGTCATGGTGGCTCATGTCTATAATCCCAGCACTTTGGGAGGCAGAGGGGGTGGATCATTTGAGGCAACAAGGAGCTTGAGACCAGCCTGAGCCACATGGCGAGACCCTGTCTCTAAAAAAAATTAGCTGGGCATGGTGGTCTGTGCCTGTAGTCCCAGTTATTCAGGAGGCTGAGGCAGGAGGATTGCTTGAGCCTGGGAAGTTGAGGCTGTAGTGAGCCGAGATCACACCACTGCACTGCAGCCTGGGAAACAGAGCAAGACCCTGTCTTGAGAAGGGGGGGGAAAAAAACATGTGATTGAATTGGCCAAGTGAAGTCAGATATCAGCTCCTGGAGAGCCACAGTAAGCCACGTTTATCCTGAAGAGCCAGGGATAATCAGGCTCTCCGAAGGCCTGTGTAGGTCTTGATGGAGAGGGAGGCAAGAAGGTGGGCTCAGAAAAAAGGCTCGGTGGACAAACTCAGGGCTTCAAGAGCAAGCAGCAACAGCTAGAATTTAAGTTCCACATGGGCGGGGATCCCATATTGTTCACTGCTATCCTCCAAGTACCTGGCACATAGTAAGCACTCAATCAAGATTGGTTGGATGAATGAATGACAGCCACAAGCAGTATCCCACAGGTGGCCAGGCAAAATGGAATCTCTGGGGGCAAAGAACAGAGGCGGCTCTGGGGAAAGGCTCAGAAGCCTGTTGCGAAAAGCCTTGAGTGTGTGGAAAGAGTAGGCGGTGCCTAGAAGGAAGGATAAGTCTAGACCACTTCTTCCACCACAAATGACCCCTTACTCGCACATGATGGGAAGGGCAGGGCTCACTCGCGAATGGCAGACAGGCCCAGGCAGAGGGAGGCCTCCAAAAAGCAGAGAGCCCCAAGCCCCCACCCCGCAGGTGTTTACAGTCAGCAGAGACTGTTTGGAGTTCAAACCCTCCACATACCTGCACTAGGAGCCTCCCCAGGCCACCAGGCAGGGTGGGGCAGGGCAGGGTCATCAAAGCTAAAACCAGACCTAACCACGGAGGCGGAGACCAGACCAGGACAGGCCAGTCCACGGAGGCTGAGACTGGGTCAGAACTTAACTCGTGGGACCCACATTCCTGGGCCTAGCCCTAGACCAAATGCCATTCTCCCAAGGAGACCAACTATCACTAAATTGGACGCCCAGAACCTGTCAACGCCCAATTTCAAAAGCAGGGTGCCATCAAGAACCCTAGAAGGCCCCTTCTCCAAGCCCAGGGAAGCCCCTCCCAACTTCAGGCCCCAGGGAAGGAAAAGAAGGTCATTCATTCATCCCTCCATTCATTAGGACCAGAACTAGAAGCCTCAGTCCTGAGGGCAACCACTACTCGATCCTGTAAACTCGGACATCCATGCCACCCTCTCACCCACCTCAGAGCATAGACCCTCTGCAAGCTACACAGCCCCGCCAGCGCCGACACTGTCTCCCAGCTCCCTCCACTTCCACACACTCCCACCCCTGGGTCTCCGCGGGCTCTCCGAACCAAGCCCTCAGCCCAGCTTTCCCAAACAGCACACACAGCGACACGAGTATCGGGCAACCGTAACCAGCTCCAACCGGAAGTACCTGCCTGTGGGTGAGACCCACCTGACCCCGGGGACCGGCCGCCACAAGGGCAAGGGCTGTGGACCTCCCATGGGGGACATGGGCTCCCCACCGGCCGGAAAGCTTCAGGCACCCTTCTCCGGGGCGCTCCTAGGCCCGACCCGCGCCGCCGCCCGCGCACTGGGGCCTTCGAGGTGTGATGTCACCTGCCCGCAGAATCGGCCCGTGCGCCGCCCCCCTCGCGCTCCCACCCTAGCCTCCCTCTCGCCGCTCCCGGGGCTAAGATGGCAGCGGCGCCGCCGCCCCACCCCCGCACCCTCACGACCCGGCTGGCAGGGCCGCCGGCCTGGACCCCCGGCGGCTCCTCGCAGCCCTCGGGGCGCCGACCCCCGCCCGCTGCCCCGCGAGGCCCGGACGCCCCCGACCGCTTGGCATTACGTCAGAGTGACGTCACACACCGGACCCCGGAGAGCTGCGGGCATGAGCAACGCGCGCGCCCCCGCCCCAGGGTCCCTCCCGCCGCGGCGCTCACCGCTGAAGACCATGGCGGCCGAGGCGCCCATGACGGCGAAAAACGAAGCATACTCAGGGCCGCTCTTGGACTCGGACATATCTGCAGGTGGGGAGAGGGCAAGCTCTGCGGGCCGAGGCGGTGGCGAAGGCGGGGGCGAGGACGGGCCGGGAGCTAAAGCGAGCAGGCGGGCGGCGGCGAAGGCGATCCGGCCCGTCAGCCGCTGCGCTCTAAATACCAGCACCGCAGAACAAAATGGCGGCCGCGTCCGCGTCACATGACCTGGGCCCCGCCCCTGCGGGCTGTACCACTTCGTACCGTGGGGGAGACGCGGCCGGGACGCCCGGGCGGCCCGTTGACCTCCGCCGGGCTGTGCCTCCAGCCCAGCGACCCGGTCCCGGCGCCCGGCCACGCCCCGCCTCGGCCTCCGCTGGTGTTGCCGGGCGCCGCCGGCCTTTGGATCCCCGCAGCGTTGGACCGGTCTCGCATCGGGGCGGGGCGGTTTGTACTCTTTAGCATATGGGGCGGGGCCTCTGTGTGCCCCGCCTCCTCTGCGGCTGCACGGCGTCTGCAGGTGTTCGGTTCCCAGCGACGCTTTTCTTTGCACCCCTGGCGTGAAGCCGCCTTGCCCCCAAGGCGGTGCCTGACTCCTCCGGGCGCTGGTTTTCCAGGATCTCCCTACCAATCCTGGGCGAGCTAAGGGTCCCAGCAGATATGCGGGGTGCGGGCCTCCTCTGCCGCAGCGTCGGGAAAAACCCCCAGCCCACGCCTATGAAGTCCCAGCCCGTGGCTGCAGCCCTTCTGTGTCCCCAGGTCACCTCCATCCACCCTGTCCCCAGTCTCCTCCAGACCCAGACCCACTGTCTCTGACCCAGTGTTGGTGAGTTCACCTTTCGCTTCGGAGAAAAAGGACCCCCTCCCCGGACCTGTCTCTGCCCTTGCATCAGGGACCCAAACATTAGTGGGGTGTGTCTCTGCCCCTCAAGATGTAGGCATGACTGGTGGAAGCCCTGTCGGAACTGCGACCTTTTGAGGCCCCCCGGGCTCTGCACATTCTGGCCGCCCGGTCCTCCCACCTGTCCTTGCAGCCACCCACGCACGCAAAGCCTGCACCTTCAGGGCCATCTTTCTGGAGCAGTTGGAGCGGTTCCTGCAGCAGTGAAAGCAGCCCAACCAGGGCTGGTGCTGCCCTACTGATCCTGTGTGGCAGTCCCTGGCACCCCCTCTGCCTGATCTCCACTTCCCCTTTCAGGGGCCCTGGGCAGCTGCCACCAGGCCTGGGTGTCCTTTGAGCTCTAAGGCCTCATCCTGGGTTAGAGCTCTCCCTGAGTAGCCTGGATGTCAGCTCATCACCTTCTCCATGTAGGCAATGGGGTCATGGCCCCTGGCCTGGCCCTCCTGCTGGACTCAGCCCCACCTTCCCCAGCAGGAGCCTCCCTTGAGCCCCTTCCCCAGGCTAACCTGGACCTGGACTCTTGGAACTTGAAGCCCGTGAAAGTCCCCAAGTCTGTCCTGGTTTAAAGGAGAGGAGGCAACAGATATGGCCAGAGGCCCTTTTTGCTCCTCCTCTTTCTTGCCCGACCCTTGTTTCTGAGAAGAGGAATCTCCACTCTGTCTCCACCTCCTCACCTGCCCTTCCCTCCCCGGCTCCTTGCCCTTGCCAAGGTCACCGGTGACCGCCATTTCTCTAAGCAGAAGGACATCTGTCAGGCTTTTCAAGTGGACCTCTGTGCTGCATGGCGTGCCACCCTCTCCACACACTCTCCTCTCTCCTGTGGACTTCCTAAGCCTCGGACGCCCTCAGTCTTCCTGGAGTCACAAGACCCTGTAGCCCCAGTTTTGCTGCAGGTCCTGGCATACCCAGGGCTGCCCCTGGCTCTGCCCTTCCCTTGCTTGATCCCATCCTTGCCCTGGCTTTGTTCCCCATCTTATGCCATCCTGTCCCTCACCTGCACCATTCCAGCCCCAACCACCCTCTGAGTGAGAGCAACACCAGTGCCTGCCCCCATGACTCCAAGCCCTCCAGGAAAGCCCAGGCCAGAAAGGCTGCTGCCTGGGGCCGAATTCAGACCAAGGAAAGGTGGTGCAGAGCAGCCCACCATGGAGAAACAGCACAGTCCAAGCTCAGGGGTGGGCTGCGCGCGGTGGCTGCCGCCTGTAATCCCAGCACTTTGGGAGGCCAAGGCAGGAGGATCGCTTGATCCCAGGAGTTTAAGACCAGCCTGGGCAACAAAGTGAGAACTCGTCTCAAACAAAACAGTGTAGGGTGGGCAAAGTGCACCTAACTCCGCTATGGCTGAAACACCAGGACTGCGGACATGGGGATGTGGAGAGACTTCCCTCTGCAGGAGCAGGGAATGGGTCAGCTGTGCTCAGTGGCCTCTTACCCATTCATTTTCTGCCTAGGTTCTGGTGTGAGAGGTCATACCGGGTCTCCAGTGTGGCTCCTGACACCTCAAGCTGGTGTGTCTGAAGCTGAGCTCTCCCCCACCCCTTCAGCACCAGCTTCCACTGGGTTATTTCCATTCCTGCAGAAGGCACGCCCATCCCCCCTGCAGCCTGATGTCACGCCACTACTCCCTCCCCACTCTCTATTACTCAGGATCCCGGGATTCTGCCTCCCCAGCTTGTGTCCCCGCCCCTGCCCCTGCTGCTGCCTGGCCTAGGTCTTCTCATGGCCTACCCCCAATCAACCCAGTCTTCACCTTAAAGCCACAGGATCTTTCCAATGGGCACTTTCCATCCTGGAATCCTTCAGCCCCTCAGGGCCCCTCTCTGGTCCCCTCCCACTTCTCATCACCAGCCCCCCAATGTGTGTGCATCACCTGTGTCTGCACCAACTCTCTTCCTCATTCCCTGCTTAAGAAATGTGCCTCAGTTGGCCAGGTGCCTGTAATCCCAACATTTTGGGAGGCCAAGGCAGGTGGATCACAAGGTCAGGAGATAGAGACCTCCTAGCTAACACGGTGAAACCCTGTCTCCACTAAAAATATAAAAAATTAGGCCGGGCACGGTGGCTCATACCTGTAATCCCAGCACTTTGGGAGGCCGAGGCGGGCTGATCACTAGGTCAGGAGATCGTAGACCATCCTGGTGAACACGGTAAAACCCTGTCTCTACTAAAAACACAAAAAAATTAGCCGGGCATGGTGGTGGGCGCCTGTAGTCCCAGCTACTACTGGGACTGAGACTGAGGCAGGAGAACGGCGTGAACTTGGGAGGTGGAGCTTGCAGTGAGCGGACATTGTGCCACTGCACTCCAGCCTGGGCGACAGAGCCAAACTCCGTCTCAAAAAAAAAACAAAAACTTAGCTGGGCGTGGTGGCACGCACCTGTAATCCCTGCTACTCCGGAGACTGAGGCAGGAGAATCGCTTGAACCCAGGAGGCGGAGGTTGCAGTGTGTCGAGATCGCGTCACTGCATTCCAGCCTGGGTGACAGAGCAAGACTCTGTCTCAAAAAAAAAGAAAGAAAGAAAAATAAAAATAAAAATAAAAATGGGCCTCAGTATTTAGAACACCACCTCCTCCAGGAAGCCCTCCTTTCCTTCCCCTCCTTCTTCCTCCTCAGGCACCTCATTCAGGCCTCTCTGGATGCTCCCTTCACACTCTGATTTTTTTTTTTTTTTTTTTTTTTTTGAGACAACATCTTGCTCTATTGGCAGGCTGGAGTGCAGTGGCATGATCTCAGCTCACTACAACCTCTGCCTCCCAGATTCAAGCATTCTCCTGCCTCACGCTCCAGAGTAGCTGGGACTACAGGTGCATGCCAGCATGCCCGGCTAAATTTTGTGTTTTTAGTAGAGACGGAGTTTCACCATGTTGGCCAGAATGGTCTCAATCCCTTGACCTCGTGATCTGCCTGCCTCGGCCTCCCAAAGTGCTGGGATGACAGGCGTGAGCCACCATGCCTGGCCTGTGATTTTTTTTTCACTCACTGCCTCTCCACTGAGGGTCGCTGTGTCCCTTTTTCTGTGTCCTTGACCTGGTAGGGTGCTGGACACACACAGGTGGTATTTCCTGAGCACCAGGATGGGCCAGGCCCTGTCTGGGCACCATCACCCCTCACTCTCACCGTGACCCTCATTTCCTGGTCAGGGAAACAAGCCTCAGAAGGTTAAGAGCATTGCCAGGCATCCAGGTAGCAGCTGCCGAGGGAACCTGAAACTGGAGCTCCAGGGCCTGCCTCTGTGGTGGGCTCCGCAGCTGACTGATGACCAGTGACAGGGCCAGGAAGGACCCAGATCTCCTTCCCCTTGGTCTCCCAGCACCAGGCAGAACCCCAGGGTGGAGTGGCCTCTGGGGTGGGGATGGCCAGGGACACACATCTCTCTCCCCCCTCACAGCTACTTCCCTCTTGGCGTGAAACCACAGGTCACGAGCCCCTGGTCTGTCACTGCTACAGCAATGGGGATTTCCAGGAACTGGGGGAGGGACTTTGAGAAACTCAGTTCAGAGACCCCAACAGGAACAGTAGACAGATGCAGGGTGGGCTCCTGCAGGAGGGACCAGCGGCATTTTGCAGACACCCCAGCAACGGTAGGGGAGGATGGGGATAAACAGACGAGGAATAAAGTCCCACGAGTGATTGGGAAGATGAACTTCTCCCGAGAAAGCCATCACAAAGGGCTGGGGGGCAGCCTCATCTGCAGACAACAGTGTCCCTGCAGATGCCTGCTCCTGGAGACAGCCATCCTTCTGAGTTGCCCTGAGGACACACCCAGAGATGCACAACGCTGGGAGATGGCACTGGGCACTCTCGACCTGCTTCCAGGAGAGACGTGTGGCCCCAGCAAGGCCAAAGGAAATGGGCCAAGAACACAGGTGTACCATCAGGGGTATGACCAAAGGTGCTTTATTTTGTTATCATTAAAAGTTAAAGCTTAAACAATGATACAGTGAATTTTTTTTATTTTATTTATTTATTTATTTTTTTTGAGATGGGGTCTGGCTCTGCCACCCAGGCTGGAGTGCAGTGGCGCAATCTCAGATCACTGCAAACTCTGCCTCCCGGGTTCACGCCATTCTCCTGCCTCAGCCTCCCAAGTAGCTGGGACTACAGGCGCCCGCCACCATGCCAGGCTAATTTTTTGTACTTTTAGTAGAGATGGGGTGTCACCGTGTTAGCCAGGATGGTCTCGATCTCCTGACCCCATGATCCGCCTGCCTCGGCCTCCCAAAGTGCTGGGATTACAGGCGTAAGCCACCGTGCCCGGCCTGAATTTTTTTTTTTTTTTTTTTTGAGACGGAGTCTTGCTCTGTCACCCAGGCTGGAGTGCAGTGGCCGGATCTCAGCTCACTGGAAGCTCCTCCTCTCGGGTTCATGCCATTCTCCTGCCTCAGCCTCCCGAGTAGCTGGGACTACAGGCGCCCGCCACCTCGCCCGGCTAGTTTTTTGTATTTTTTAGTAGGACGGGGTTTCACCGTGTTAGCCAGGATGGTCTCGACCTCCTGACCTCGTGATCCGCCCGTCTCGGCCTCCCAAAGTGCTGGGATTACAGGCTTGAGCCACCGCGCCCGGCCATGAATTTTTTTTTTTTAATTAAAAAACATGCCAGAGGTAAAGACAACAAGGTTCAAGTAGGACTTGGCGCCGCACAAGCTGCTTGGTGCAAGGAGGCTCCCCAAAGTCGAGGGTGGCAGGGGAGGTGGAGCCCTGAGCTGCTCCCGCTGGACAGCGGGCACTGAAGGGGAGAGAGGTCAGAGGCAGACGACTGCAATGACCCCAAGGACAGGGCAGCTTCCCCTTCTTGCTCATCCCAAGCTTTCAGGGTTGATGGAGAAGGGCGTGAGTAGGTCCTCCTCTTTAAGGACCGGGCGGGGTGGGCAGGGAGTCCCGCCGGCCCTGACCACCAGGTGGCAGTGTGTGGCGCTGCTTCCGCAGGCAGGTGGGCAGGCGGAGGACCCCATTGGCTCACAGGTGCTATAGTGCCTAATTAGTGGCCATTTGGGGTTTTTTTGGACACAAACTTCCAAATGACCAGGGCCAGGGGCTGCACCTGCACCACGACCAGGTTCTCAGAACGGGTGTCAGATAAATGCTCAGCCCTGGGCAGCCCAGACCCCATGTCTGGTCTTGGGGTGCACGCTGAAGGCCAACACAGCCTCTCACACTCCACCCAGGGGGACAGGGGTCACCACCGCAGCCCCTGCCCGTCTCAGACCCTGACCCATTCGTTCAGTTCCCTGAGCACCTACTATTGTGCCAGGTGCTGAGTGAGGGCCCTGCCAAAGACAAGTTAGAGTCCCGCAAGACCTGGCAGCCCGCCAGGGGGCAGTAGCATCCCCAACGGCACAGCCAACGCTACACCAGAAAAGTGGTTCCTAGAAGCAGCGGGGGCAAGGGAAGGAGGTGCTGGGACTAGCTCAGTGGGTCGCAGAAGAGGTGATCTCTGAATTAGGACTTAAAAGATGAAGAGAGGGCATAGAGCAGGGGAGAAACTGATCCAGTTTGTATTTAAATAAGTCACAGACTGGTCGGGTGCAAGTGGCTCATGCCTGTAATTCCAGCACTTTGTGAGACCAAGGTGAGCGGATCACCTATGGTCAGCAGTTGGAGACCAGCCTGGCTGACATGGTGAAATCCTGTTTCTACTAAAAATGCAAAAATTAGCTGGGCATGGTGGTGTGTGCCTGTAATCCCAGCTACTAGGGAGGCTGAGGTAGAAGAATCGCTTGAACCCAGGAAGGGGAGGTTGCAGTGAGCCGAGATCATGCCACTGCACTCCAGCTTAGGTGACAGAGCGAGATTCTGTCTCAAAAAAAAAAAAAAAAACAGTCTGGGCGCGGTGGCTCACGCCTGTAATCCCAGCACTTTGGGAGGTGTGAACCCGGGAAGCGGAGCTTGCAGTGAGTGGAGATCACGCCACTGCACTCCAGCCTGGGCGACAGAGCAAGGCTCCGTCTCAAAAAAAACAAAAACAAAAACAAAAACAAACAAAAACATGAAAACGAAACCCGGCCGGCGCGGTGGCTCAAGCCTATAATCCCAGCACTTTGGGAGGCCGAGACGGGTGGATCACAAGGTCAGGAGATCGAGACCATCCTGGCTAACACAGTGAAACCCCGTCTCTACTAAAAAATACAAAAAACTAGCCGGGCGAGGTGGCAGGCGCCTGTAGTCCAGCTACTCGGGAGGCTGAGGCAGGAGAATGGCGTAAACCCGGGAGGCGGAGCTTGCAGTGAGCTGAGATCCGGCCACTGCACTCCAGTTTGGGCGACAGAGCGAGACTCCGTCTCAAATAAAAAAAGAAAAGAAAAGAAAAGAAAACGAAACCCAAAGCCATAAGATAGAGAGGAATGGGGAGCAACTACTTGCTGGGGCAGGTTTTCCTCTAGGAATGGGGAAATGCCATGGAACTAGAGGTGGTGGATGCACAGCACTCTCATTCATGCACCCACCACCTCTGTCTGAAATGATTGGATAGTATGTCAATTTCACTTCAATTTTTTTGAAAGGACAATGAAACAGTTTCATGGCAACCTAGAGGGGAGAATGTGCCCCGGACACCTGCCACAGACTAGGTCCAGGAAGCAGCCTGAGGGAAGGCTGGTGGTAGAGGCGGCAGGAAGGGAGGGGGCGGCACTGCTTGGCCAAGCTCTGGGCAGACACCAGCCCCACCCTGAGCTGGCCTGCAGGAGGAAGCAGCCCGGTGCCCCACCTCCCAGGCCAGAGTGCTCTGCACGCCCCGCTCAGGAACAGTCTTGCCCAATTCTGGCCTGAGTGTATGTCCTAACGTCAACCACAAGACAGTCCATGCACTTACAGTAAGTGGAAGAGTTACTGCAGGGAGCGTGGTGGGCGGGGGAAGGGGGTGTCCCACCACCACAGGCCCCAGGAGCACACCTGGAAAATCTCCGATCACCCTGGACACACAGCAGCAGCACAGACTGACCCAAAGGGGCTTCAGTTCATTCTGCAGTGCTGGGCGCTCCTGCCCCTTGAGGCTGACAGTCTTCAGGACAGGGGGCGGGGAGACCAGCCAACCCCTGTCTCAGGTGCTGTGAAGCTAGAATGGGGACCCAGCCTCGGCAGAGAGCTCAGGGAAATCCTGGGAGGGACACTGGGGCCCAGGCATGAGGAGTGGCAAACAGCACAAGCAAAGGCCGGGAAGCAGAGGCTCTCAGTTCAGAGGAACTGAAAGAAGCCTGCTGCCAGAGACCTGTAGCTGTGTTGGGGTCCAGGCTTCCTGCCAGGCTAGCAGACCAGGAGGCCTCTCAGACCCGGGAGTGGCCTCCGAGCCGCTGCCCCAACAGTCCCCTGAAGGCATTGCAGGAAGGTGTTCAGAGAAGCAAAGAAAGAGGGCTTGGCAGGAAGGGGCCACCACCATGGCCAGTCTGGGGGAGAGGATAGAGTGGACAGAGGCAGCTCACATGACGGCAAGCAGAGGTTCCGCAGCAGCTGCCGGGAGGACCCCCGGCAGCCTCGGGCTCACTGGAGGAACTGGACAGGGAGGGGCCATCTGTGCGGGGCTCAAAAGAAAAAAGGCATTCTGTTTTTCTTTGTATTATACAGATCCACAATTAAACACAAGGTACTAGAAAAGACATGTGGCCGGGCACGGTGGCTCACCCCCCTATAATCCCAGCACTTTGGGAGGCTGAGGCAGGAGCTAACTTGAGACCAGGAGTTAGGTACCAGCCCAGCCAACATGGTGAAACTCCGTCTCTACTAAAAATACAAAAATTAGCCGGGCATGGTGGCAGGCACCTGTAATCCCAGCTACTCAGGAGGCTGAAGCAGGAGGATCCCTCAAACCTGGGAGTTGGAAGTTGCAGTGAGCTAAGATCGCACCACTGCATTCCAGACTGGGTGACAGAGCAAGATTCCATCTCAAACGAAAAAAAAAAAAGAAAAGACATTCATTAATATTGACGTGACCGGGCGCGGTGGCTCACGTCTGTAATCCCAGCACTTTGGGAGGCCGAGGCAGGCGGATCACAAGGTCAGGAGATCGAGACCATGCTGAAACCCCGTCTCTACTAAAAATACAAAAAATTAGCCAGGCATGGTGGTGGGCGCCTGTAGTCCCAGCTACTCGGGAGGCTGAGGCAGGAGAATGATGTGAACCCAGGAGGCGGAGCTTGCAGTGAGCCAAGATTGCGCCACTGCACTCCAGCCTGGGCGACAGAGCAAGACTCCATTTCAAAACAAATATATATATATGCAAACTTCCAAAGGAAATACTCATTTTGAAATTCTGAATGAGAAAGGTTGAGTTTGCTTTTTGATACTCGGTTTTACACAAGACATTCTTTATTATTTGTTTGTGGAGATGGAGTCTCCCTATGCTGCCCAGGCTGGTCTCAAACTCCTGGCCTCGAAAAATCCACCCACCTCAGCCTCCTAAAGTCTTGGGATTCCAGGTGTGAGCCACCACAACCGGCCTTGCCAGGGATTCCTGATGAGGCGTCTGATGCTGATTCTTCATGGTGGATCCTCAAAGTCTCCCTAAAACTCTGCTGAGTGCAGTTGTCCACACAACAGGCACTAGGAACAAAAGAAAACAAGACAGATCAGGGAATGGTGCTGTTCTCACCAGCCATGGCTGCAGATGTGGCATCACGTACCTGTTGCCTCAGCGGAGAGGCTCACTGGTGACCACAATGCGCAGATGAGATCTTGTCAACCTAGCGCTCCCCTCTCTCTTCCGACATCCTGGAGAAGAGGCGTCCAGGACTTCCCATCCCTCTAAGCCTTCTCATAGCAAGTTATTCCACAGTGACCTTCTTTTACCAGTTCTCAATTTTATTTAGGACTCAAATTAACACCAACCAAACATATCACTAAATCACTTATTTTCACGTTTTCAAAGTTGGATTGCGCTGCAAATCCATACATTTGTGCTCACTACACAGTATTTTTTTATTACATTCATTGAGAGGCTCCAAAGCATCAGTCCAATAAACATTTTTCCAGTCCGATAACCATCCTTCATAAGAACTAAGAGGTAAAATTATTCACACAGCTCTTTTTTTCCCTTTGATCCTTAGCTCATAAGCTTTTGAGCAAACGCCAATGTTTTTGCCAGTTCGTGTTGTCTGTGCCTTATCACAGGTCACATGTCTACAGAACACGGTATTCAATGACTTTGCTTCCTTGGTCCCAAGCAAAGGTGTTGACAGATTCCATAGTTTGGTAAAATGAGTGAGTCTGCAACTGTGGAAGGCATTTTGTTTTTAGCAATGAATCGCATTACGTTGTACCTAACTTCTCAAGCACAATCTGATATTAGGATGATGAAGATAATTCTTAAAAACTCTTTATACCAGATTATTTTTAAAAATCCACATACTTTTCTACCTAACATAGATGTTGTAGGGTGAAGAGCCTATGAGGCTTGTTTGGCACTCCTGCTTCATTTATTAATTTCTCCATGCAAACAAGACATTTAGGCTGAGAAAGAGAACCAGCAAAAATCCAGATGAGCTGGGCACAGTGGTTCATGCCTGTAATCCCAGAACTTAGGGAGGCAGAGGTGGGAGGAGGGAGGAGTGCTAGAGCCCAGGGGTTCAAGACTAGCCTGGGCAACATAGCAAGACTGTTCTCCACAAAAAGGGAGAAAAAAAAGCCTGGGCAACATAGCAAGACTGTTCTCCACAAAAAGGGAGAAAAAAAAATCCATATGAACCCAAATTTGAGGCAGGTGCTATATTGCCTAATTAGTGGCCATTTGGGTTTTTTGACCAGTGGTTTTGTGAGTCTGATGATATTCTGGACTTAGTAAAAATGTGAGAAAGTAAATAACTGTAAAAATTAAATGGATTCCTGGACAGTGGGGAAAACGGGGCAATCTCAATAGGCCTGTGGTTTAGTTAACAGCAATACAACAATGTTAATTTCTTTGTTTTCATGTTGACATGGGGGAAGGCGAGGGTCCATGGAAACCCTGTACCATCTCTAGGACTCTTCTGCAAATCAAAAATTACTTCAAAATAAAAAGGTACACAACTAAATTATTAAATATAAACTACTCAAGGATACTGCAAAGGCTTTATGGGCTCACAAAGTGGATAAGAGAAATATGAAGGCCTCTGAAATCTTCAAAATTTTTTAAAACAAATTCCACTGAAAAACTCAAAAAATGAAGTACGTGGCTTACAAAAATAGAAAAAATGAAAATACTTTAATTCATTAAAACTCTAGGCCGGGCGCGGTGGCTCACACCTGTAATCCCAGCACTTTGGGAGGCCAAGGTGGGCGGATCACAAGGTCAGGAGATTGAGACCATGGTGAAACCCCGTCTCTACTAAAAATAGAAAAAATTAGCCGGGCGCAGTGGCGGGCGCCTGTAGTCCCAGCTACTCGGGAGGCTGAGGCAGGAGAATGGTGTGAACCCGGGAGGCGGAGCTTGCAGTGAGCCGAGATTGCGCCACTGCACTCTAGCCTGGGCGACAGAGCGAGACTCCGTCTCAAAAAAAAAAAAAAAAAAAAAAAAAAAAACTCTGAAAAAATTCAAGTACAAATGACTTGCTCTCATAAGTTCTTTTGTTTAAACTGATTTTCTGAAGCCCCAAAGGCATATAATCTGCTTTAATGAATTCATTTAATAAACTATTTTAAATTAGGTTCAATTGTTGTTTTGAAAATAAATGTTAAACATTTATTCAGCACAAAGTGGTCTATTAAAAAAAATTTTTAAATAGGCTAGGCGCAGTGGCTCACCCCTGTAATCCCTGCACTTTGGGAGGTTGAGGTGGGTGGATCACAAGGTCAGGAGTTCAAGACAAGCCTGACCAACATGGTGAAACTCCGCCTCTACTAAAAATACCAAAAAAATATTTAGCTGGGCATGGTGGCGGGCGCCTGTAATCCCAGCTACTCAGGAGGCTGAGGCAGGAGAATCGCTTGAACCTGGGAGGCGGAGGTTGCAGTGAGCCGAGATCCGGCCACTGCACTCAGGCCTGGGTGACTCCATCTCAAAAAAAAAAAAAAAAAAAAAAAAAAAAAAGGGCCGGGCGCGGTGGCTCACGCCTGTAATTCCTGCACTTTGGGAGGCTGAGGCGGGCGGATCACAAGGTCAGGAGCTCTAGACCATCCTGGCTAACATGGTGAAACCATGTCTCTACTAAAAATACAAAAAAATTAGCCGGGCTTGGTGGTGCATGCCTGTAGTCCCAGCTACTCGGGAGGCTGAGGCAGGAGAATGGCAGGAGCCTGGGAGGCGGAGCTTGCGGTGAGCCGAGATCGCGCCACTGCACTCCAGCCCGGGAGACAGAGTGAGACTCCGTCTCAAAAAAAAAAAAAAAAAAAAAAAAAAAAAAAAAAAAAAAAACTAAATAAATGTTTCAATGTTTCTACAAACAAATGAGAATTCATTATGCAATTTCATCAAATGTTGGCCTTTTTTTTTTTTTTTTGAGACGGAGTCTCGCTCTGTCGCCCAGGCTGGAGCGCAGTGGCCCGATCTCAGCTCACTGCAAGCTCCGCCTCCCGGGTTTACGCCATTCTCCTGCCTCAGCCTCCCGAGTAGCTGGGACTACAGGCGCCCACCACCTTGCCCGGCTAGTTTTTTGTATTTTTTAGTAGAGACGGGGTTTCACTGTGTTAGCCAGGATGGTCTCGATGTCCTGACCTCGTGATCCGCCCGTCTCGGCCTCCCAAAGTGCTGGGACTACAGGCTTGAGCCACCGCGCCCGGCCTTTTTTTTTTTTTTTTTTTTTTTTTTTTTTAAACAAAGAATGGCTACTCCATAGGCAGAGCAGCCACTTTTGGCTAATTTTTAACATCCAAAGCTAATAAATAATCAAGAAGAAATAGAGAACATTAACAAAATAAATTATGTTCTATTTGGGAATGCCTAATATCAGATAATAACAAGTATAGTGATAAGAATAAAAAAGATAATAATCACACATACCTTCTAGGTTAGAAAAGTTAGGAAAAGAGATTAAATTTAAAGAAACATTTTGCATGCACACAAAAAACAAAGAACTTCGCTCATGATGTGGAAATCATGAGCCAGCAGCAATCCGTCTTCCTGGTCCAGATCACTGCAAGGCCAGGGTGGGGCCCCCCGGGGCAGCCACGCAGAACCTGCTGGACTTAACTCGCCAGAAAAGTCACCACCCAGTTCAGGAAGTTTGCAGAGGGAAACCTACAAATGGTCCTCGGATATGACTTCCCTGCTCCTGGAGGGCTCCCTCTGGAAGAGGCTTGCAGTATTCCAGTCACAGAATGTGGGTGAGCACTGCAGCGGGCAGCCTCCCACACCTGCTTGGCTGTAGGCCCAGGAAGCCCCCGGAGGCCCCTGGCTGAAGAGATCAGAGTCAGCCTGGAGCCCTGGAGTTGATGCAGCAAGACCATGTTTAATGAACACCAAAGCTGGCGGTACAGATGAGGGCCTTGGGGACTCAGGCGGGGGCCTGGAGGACTGTGGTGGGCTGTGAGATGAGTGGCGACTTCCCTCCCATATCTCTCCTGGAGAGAGGGATTCACCCTGTCCCCCTGCGAGCCTCTCAACAGTCCTGTGAGGAGGACAGCAAGGCATGGGGACTGGCCCCATTTCACAGTTGGGGAAACTGGTTTGTCAGCTTGCCCAAAGCCACGCAGGGTTCCCAGTCCTTCCTCCTGCACCACTGTGGGCCCAGTCAGAGGCTACGTGAGCAGATGGTCAGGGGAGGCTGAAGCCCCATGGGAGGAGCAGGCAACGGTGTGGGGATGGACAGTGGCACGGTGCAGGGGACTCCAAGTGGCACTGGCTGGAGACCAGCAGGGATGGAAGTAGGGGCAGGACTGCTGGTACCTGTATCTGTGACCCAGGCCTCCATGGTCCCAGAATAGCCACTCTGGCCTCCACTTCTCCCTTCTCCCCTCCGTGGTGCCCAGACCCTCAATACCAGCTGAAGGAGGTCACAGGGCATGGAGGGAGGTCACAAGGCAGGGGGCTGCCCCCTACAGTGCCCAGAGGCAAGGTCTCCCTTGGCACCTACCTGTGTCTGGCCAGTGCAGGGCTTAGGCAGGGCAGGGACCCAGGGGCCCAAAGGCTATAAGATGAGAGAAAACCCTGACACGTGGCCAGCCACAGCACCACAAGAAGGACAGAGGGGGGACATGCATCCATGCAAGGTGGCCAAGGAAGTGCTGGGTGGCCAGGGTCTGGGGAGGGCGCAGGGCCTGGTGCAGAGAAGCAGCTGGGGATGAACTGAGATGAGCATGCCACAAAGAGGGACTTGGGCGTGACCTTGGGCCCCAGGTCACTGCAATGACAAAGAGGTGAAATGGGCAGCTGCAGAGGCTACAAGAACTCAAGGAGGCCTGGGCTGGAACGGAGCGGGGCTGAGAAGTCCCCTGGGTCCAGGCGTCTCTGGGCAGACCCCTGGAAATCGAGCTTGCTGGTCTGGGTCGGTCCCTGAGGGCCTCTCCCGGGGCCACCTCTTCAGATGGGAACACGCAGGGAGGCCCAGCAAAAGCTTCAGGCTCTGCAGAAACACAAGGACATGTGACATTGCCTCCAGCTCCCACCCTCCCTGGGGGTGGAGCCCAGCACAAATCCCACCCTCCTCCTCCCACCCAGCAGCTCCCAAACGCTGCCCAGGGGAGCCTCAGAGCCGGCCAAGCAGGGTTACTGAGAGAGGTGGCCCAGGAGGCCTGGGGAGGAAACTGGGGCAAAGGCCCAGGACAGGAGGTGGGATCCGCCAGGGGGCAGGCCCAAGGGTGCCAGTCTCTTCTCAGGATCTACTCTGGGATTCAGTCGCCAGTCAGCCAGGCTGCAGGGCCCTGCTCGGGAGGGTGCGATGCTACGTGGCACCAGCAGGGGGCACCACAAGCTCACCCTCAGCTGCACGTTCCCGCTGCCATTCCACTCCCACCCCAGGGGCTCAGGCTGCATAGAGAAGCTCAGGGGCAGCAAGACCCAGACACTCCCAAGGCCTTGGGCTAAGGAAGCCTCCAAGGAGGAGGAAGGTACTTCCTATGCCAGCTCTGGGTGGGGCTGGGGGCACTGCAGCCCCTCCGGCTCTGACCCAGATGCAGGTGGACTGGGGAAGCCCAGCCCAAACCCCAGGTAGAGGCAGCAGCAGGTCCAGGCAACGCCAGGCTCAGCCACGGGGCCCTGCTGTCCCCCAACCCTGCCCACCACATGGGGGGTCTCATCTGCTCTCTGCTGCCCGAGGCGGCAGCCCAGCCTTGGCCCACCACCCCACCGCGGCTCAGTCACCGTGGCACAGGCTGTCACTGGGTGTCAGGGTCCTGGAAGCCCCAGGCCTCCACAGCAGCGATGAGGAAGTTCTCGGAGCAGAGGGGCTGGTTGTTGAAGGTGTCACAGTGGCTTGTGCGGCCCCGGTTCAGGTCCCCATCAATGTAGAGCGCCTGGCCACCTCCTCCCCCTGCAGGATGCTCAGGTCAGTTGCGGCCTAACTGCCCCATCAGCACTGCCCCAGGCACCTCACCTGCTGTCCCAGCTGTCCTGCCCTGCACGGGCCTCTCTGAAACCGCACAGACCCTTGACCCTCCATAGCCCCCAGGACTAGCTGTCCAGGCTGGTCGCTCCCTCCCAGCTCCCTCCCACCCATCGTGCCTGGTCCACCCTGACACCCAGGGCCTCTTCTCTGCCACCCCAGTCAGGGAGGGCTGGGTGCAGCAGCTTCAGCTGCCCGGACCCCCACACCCTCATCCTAGGGCCCCGTCTGCTGGCACTCACCGACGATGAGGCAGTCGCTGCCCCCCGCCATGAACATGGACTCGGTCTTGGAGGGCAGGTTGAAGTGGCGAGCGGCCAGGAAGGGCGAGAGGCGGTCGGCGGGGTCCGAGGAGGCGGAGTGGCTGAGCGGGGCGGTGGGCTCGGCAGCCATCAAGGGTGGGGGCTTGGTCAGCTCAGGGTGCTTGATCACCACCCACTCGTAGCGCTGCACCTCAGGCTGCAGCTGGGGTGGAAGCGGAGCATGAGGAGCTGGTGCAGGCACTTGCAGGACCCTCTGCCCCAGAGCCACCGCCTGTTTCATCCCTCGAATCTGCACCCAGAGACCAAGGTGGGTGCAGCCCAAGCCAGGGGCTGGGGAGGTGGTGGCTCGAGCAGATAAGCCCGCCTGCCTCGGAGCAGCGCGCAGCTGAAAGATCAAACCCGAAGCACACATGGCGATGACGCTGCTGGGTGACTGCCATGGTGACATCAAACAGTGTCCCCAGGGCAGGCGGGTACTCCCAGAGCAATGCAGCTACAGGGTCTGCATGGGGGTTGGGGGGCACTTGGCCCCACTCACCCTAAACACAAAGCATTCTCCGGTCCCAAAGAAGCCCAGTTTGCCTCCAAACTTATTTCTCTCACTCCAGTCTGTGGACAGGTAAGCACCACACACCTGGGGGAAAGGTCTGGGTGAGGCTGTGCCCACAGGCCCCCAGGAGCGTCCCTGTGCTCCAGCCTACTCCAGCCCCACCAAGTCACAGGTAGGGGTGCAGGCATCACCGTCTCCCACCCCCACCCCAGGGCAGGGGTTGTGTAGGCAAGGCAGCATGCGTGCACCCTGCCCCTGGCTTGGGGCTGGCAATAAGGGTGGGCGGGGGCTGTGCTGGGGATAGTCTTATTTCCCCTTGTGACCCTGAGCGTGGGATGAGCCCCATGTGCTGGCCACACCCACGTTCTAACTCTGGCTCCAGCCCAGGAGGCCTAGGCTCCGGAGACCATCAGAGCCAGCCCTGGCTCCCGGGTCCCTGCTCACCTCCTTCTGCGTGGTCTTGATAAGCAAGAGGGTAGGCTCATGTCCTTCACACTGGAAGTAGAACCTGGCGTAGAGACACGCATGCCAGCTGTCACCCTGCACACCCTCCCAGCTGCCTCCTGCAGCCTCCACTGGCCCCGGCTGTCTTGGGGCGGAAGACCTGGGAACTGTGCTTCCTTCTCTCTGGGTCCCGACAACACCCTCACCCAGGTGTTCTTCTCACCTGGCCCTTTTCTGCCATCCCCAGTACAGCCCGCCCTGGTGTGACTCAGGGGAGAGGCCTGCAGCGGAAGGCCCCAGTGCAGAGCCAAGCGCCAGGGGCTGGGGAAGTAGGAACCAGAGGAACAGGTCCCCGCGGTGGGGAGGTTTGGCTCATCCTCGCAGCCCAGGCACGTGGGAGCCAAAGATGCCCGTGTCTGCCAATGTGGCGCCCAAAGCTTGGCTTGTGTCCTTGGCAGGGCCAGGAGAAGTGGCTCCAGCTATGCCAAAAAGCTTGAGGCGTTGTGAACCTGTAAACGGTGCCGGGTGGGGGCTGGACCAGCTCTGCCTACCTCACCTCCAGGTCATCCCAGGCCCAACCCAGAGCTCCCACGGCCACATGCTGTTCAAGGCTAGAGGGAGGCTCCCTGGCTGCACCTGGCAGCGCCACCCTGGAGGGCAGTAGGCCTGGCGTCCCTGACAGAGCACCATGTGGATGACAGGGTGGGGAGTGAGCACAACCGGGATCTGCCACGCACATGGTCCCCCAACCAAGACAATGCTGTGAGCTCCGAGGTGGGGATTCTGCCTCCCACATCTTCATGACGCCTGCACGGCCCCAAGCTGTGGCATGCCTGGCCATGACTCCCAAAGTCTGGGTGGCCTGGGGAGGGCAGAAGCCCAGAAAAGGACCCTGATTCTTAGGCCCCACAGGAAGAAGCAGGGCCTCACCAGGTGCCCAGGTTTGAGGCCCATTTCCAGCCTCTGTGGGCAGGACATGTGGCTGGGCAGCTCTGCCGCCCGCTCTGGCCCCTTGGGGTGTTACCTGGCCAGGCTGTACCCATGCTGCAGGGAGGAGAACAGCAGGAGGGGCTGGCACAGGGCAAAGCGCTCGGGGACCCAGGACCAGATGTCTCTCATCTCCCTCACGCTGACGATCTCTGAGCGGAAGTTCTCTGCATGGACGGCCAAGTGTACAAACTGCCTGAGGGGAGCAAGCAGGGGTCAGAGCCCGAAGCCACGTCCGGGGCCAGGCCATGTCTCCCAAGGTATGCCCCAGAGCCTCTTTGGAACTAAGCCCAGAGGGAACTTCTCGCCTGCTTGCCCCAGTTTAGGGCCGGGTTCTAGGTGCCCAACAGGGAGAAAGTTCCCAGGAGCCCCACCTCCCACCCGTTACAGAAGGGAGAGTGCTCAGCTTGGATTGGGACAATGCACCTTTTCTCTAAGAAATCAGGACAGAGAATGACTGCTCTGGCAAGACAAGGCTTCGGGGTGAGCCAAGCACCAGGACATAGCATGACAGAGGCAGACAGGCAGGGAGGCAGGCAGACGCACAGACAGAAGGCGCCTGAGCAGCAGTCCGGCTCAGAGGCAGCACTGCCGAAGCCGGCCCGCGAGAGCAGCCCTGGGACCCAGAGCATCAGCTGGCCTAGAGTCAGCCTGGTGGAAAGACAGAGGCCAGGTGTACGGATGCAGTTTCAGACCTACCTTTTAGAAAGTGACACACTGAAAAACAGGAGAAAGCAACGGACATGGAGAAGAAAAATAAAACAGACAAGGAGAAGTTAGTGTGAGTACCGATCCCCCGACAGGCCTTTGCTGGCCCAGAAGAAAGAGGACTGCACGTCAACAGACCGCAGCGTGGCACCACCACAGTGCCGGCTGCTAAATGCACATAGGACACCATGAACCCCTGACCCTGCTCCCCTGGGGCTGTGCTCCAGGCAGGGAGGCCACGCCCAGCAACCACAGCAGAGACCAGCCATGGAGCCCAGAGCTGGAGGGGTGGAGCAGGGGCTGCCCTGAAATAACCCTGGGAGTGGGCCTGGCCTCCCACGATGCCTTCTGACCCCATGGCCAGCATCAGCTTTCATCTCAACCGTGGGCCTGGTCCCAGAGGATAGGAACCGATGTCCCTTGTCTGTGGCTGTAACTGGGAAGATCCTTCCTGTTTCAGTGTCTTTCCAGCCATGCACAGATGGGTGGGTGGACCATGGGCAGAGGCCGCCTGGAGGCCAGCAGGATGAGCTCATGCCGGACACATCCTGCCCTAGCCCCCTACCCTGGGTGTGCCCCTCACTGGCTGCCAGGGACCTACCTCTTCTGCTTCACAGTGATGCCCTTCTGCTTCAGGGCTTTCTCGTTGGCCATCTGCAGGAGCTGGATCTCCTTGCGGGAGAAGAGGCGGATGGCGAACGCTTTCTCCAGCAGCTTCTCCGGGGACACTGTCTTGGCGATGTCTTTGACGAACGTACGGATGTCCTGCTTCACGCTGTCTGACTCCAGGGGCTGCCCGGCCCTCACCTTGTGGAAGAACTTGAGGATGGCCAGCGCCACGCGGTACAGCACCTTGTAGCCCTCCACCAGAAAGACGTCAAAGACCCGGACGAAGTAGCAGAGGGGCAGCTCCCCAAACAGCCAGCGCTGCCAGTCCGCATAAACCTGCAGGACGTCCTCCGACACGGCCACCATCAGCTTGTGGGCCGCCTGGCAGTACTTGTTCACCAGGTCCCCAAACGTCATGCAGGACGACTCAAAGGCCAGGAAGCTCTGGTCGATCAGCCTCCTGCCGGGGTCGTTGCAGGCCAGGATGCGGCAGGCCTTCTCGAAGCACTCGGCTTCGTCAATGCTGTAGTGCAGCAGCAGGGCCACCACGGCCGGCAGGGCGGGGCAGAAGGAGATGTCAGGGAACTGGTTGGCAATGCACAGGAGGATCTTGCGCACGGCCCCCTCACCGCGCGCATTCAGGCAGTAGCTGGGCACCTGTGTGTTGTCCACGAACTCGGGCAGCGGCAGGTAGCTGCTGCTGTGCTTGCCCACGATCTTGCCCACGATGTCGCTGTACACGCTGGCGTCGGGCGTGACTGTGCGGCAGGGAATGTCCCGGATCAGGCGCTGGTACACCTTTCCCCGTAGGGCGTGGCTTTGGGCCCAGTAGCCCTGGCGCGCCAGCTGCTTCAATTCCTGCAGTTCAGTGCAGCTCAGCTCCTTGGGCCCCAGGTCCTGGATGGCAGCGTCCATCTTGTGTCTGTCGACGAAGCAGTTGTATACCGGAGAGTCCATAGCGCCACTGTGCTAGGGAGGAAGCCCTGGGCTGCAGGGAGGGGAGGACAGAGCGGCTAAATCCTCCAGCCCCCTTTCCGAGGGTTTTCAGCAAACCTGTCTGCCATCTCACACTCTGAAGGATTAAAAAAAACATTTTTTGCATCTGTGTTTCAAGGTTCACATTTCAAAGAATGTATTTTTTCAAATGTGGTGTTCTTTTCTTTCTTTTCTTCTTCTTTTTTTTTTTTTTTGAGACAGAGTCTCACTCTGTTGCCCAGGCTGGAGTGCAGTGGCACAATCTCGGCTCACTGCAAGCTCCGCCTCCCGGGTTCACGCCATTCTCCTGCCTCAGCCTCCTGAGTAACTGGGACTACAGGCACCCGCCACCACGCCCGGCTAATTTTTGTATTTTTAGTAGAGACGGGGTTTCACTGTGTTAGCCAGGATGGTCTCAATCTCCTAACCTCATGATCTGCCTGCCTCAGCCTCCCAAAGTGCTGGGATTACAGGCGTGAGCCACCGCGCCCAGCCTGTTTTCTTTTCTTTTGAGACAGGGTCTCACTCTATGGCCCAGGTTGGAGGGTGGTGCAGTGGCGTGACCTTGCTCTCTGCAGCTTTGAATGGCTTGAACAATCTTCCTGCCTCAGCCTCCCGAGTAGCTGGGACGACAGGTGTCCACCACCGTGCCCAGCTAATTTTTTTTTTTTTTGAGGTGGAGTCTCACCCTGTCACCCAGGCTGGCGTACAGTGTCACGATCTCCACTCACTGCAACCTCTGAGCCCCTGGTTCAAGCGAGTCTCCTGACTCAGCCTTCTGAGTAGCTGGGACTACAGGCATATACCACCATGTCTGGCTAATTGTTTTGTATTTTTAGTAGAGACAGGGTTTCACCATGTTGGCCAGGCTGGTCTCAAACTCCTGACCTCGTGATCTGCCCGCCTTGGCCTCCCAAAGTGTGGGATTATAGACGAGAGGCACTGCCCTGGCCTAATTTTTTATTTTTTTGTAGAGATGGGGTCTCACTATGCCCTCCAGGCTGGTCTTGAACTCCTGGGCTCAAGCAATCATCCTGTCTTGGCCTCTCAAAATGTTGGGATTACAGGTATGAGCCACTGTGCCTGGCCTTGTTTTATTTGGTTTGAGACAAGGTTTTGCGTTGACATCCAGGCTAGAGTGCAATGGCACCATCTCGGCGCACTGCAACCTCTGCCTCCTGGGCTCAGGTGATCCTCTCACCTCAGCTGTAGCTGGGACTACAGTTAGGCGCCACCATGTCCAGCTAATTTTTTCTCTTTTTAGTAGAGATGAGATTTTGCCATGTTACCCAGGCTGGTCTTGAACTCCTGACCTCCAGCAATCCACCCACCGCAGCCTCCCAAAGTGCTGGGATTACAAGTGTGAGCCAGTGCACCTGGCCTGTTTTGTTTATTATTATTTGTGTGTGTGTGTGTCTGTGTGTGTGTGTGTGTGTGTGTGTGTGTCTGTGTGACGGGGTCTTGTTCTGTTTCCCAGGTTGGCCGTGAACCGCAGGCCTCAAGTGATCTTCCCACCATGCTGGAATTACAAGTGAGAGTCATGGTGCCCAGCCACATTATTTGTCTTAATCTTTGTGTAAGTATTAGAAGGGCTTCCACTTAAGACAAGTGACTGTTCTGAGAAGCCATTACAAACTTCGGAGTATACCTTCTTTTCACAGAACTTATGAAGTTACCGGAACAGGTCACACAGATTCTGAGTAATGACAGGCTAGAGACAGAGTTTCTATAAGGGTTTCAAGAGCTTGGCCCTTGGTTGGGCACAGTGGCCCATATCTATAATCCCAGCTACTCAGGAGGCCAAGGTGGGAGGACTATTTGAGGCCAGGAGTTCAAGACCAGCCTGGGCAACATGGTGAGACCCCATCTCTACCAAAAAAAGGGCCTGACCCTGCTGAAGACACCTCCCCGCTTCAGCATGGTCCACCCCAGGCTCCCAAACACCACCCTGCACCCTGGGGTCCTTCTGAAAGGGAGCCCCCAGTTGAGAAGATCACTTTGAGCAAAGAGATGCTTCGTTCTAGTTCTCTCTTTTTTTTTTGAGACAGAGTCTTGCACTGTCACCCGGGTTGGAGTGCAGTGGCGTAATCTCGGCTCACTGCAACTTCCGCCTCCCGGGCTCAAGCGATTCTCCTGCCTCAGCCTCCTGAGTAGCTGGGATTACAGGCACCCGCCACCACGCCCAGCTAGTTTTTGTATTTTTAGTAGAGATGGGGTTTCACCATGTTGTCCAGGCTGGTCTTGATCTCCTGATCTCGTGATCCACCCGCCTCAGCCTCCCAAAGTGCTAGGATGACAGGCGTGAGCCACCGCGCCCAGTCCGTTCCCAGTTCTCTTCAACCAGCTGTGCATGGTAAGAAAGTCACAGCCTATGCTGTCTCACCCTATCGGAATTCTGAAGCCAGCTCTTAACTTTCTAAAACCACCAGCTTGAAAGCTATGCTTCGGGCAGGTGCTCCAGGGAGGAATCTCTGGTGAGGAGCAGGCATGTTTCCAGAGGGAGAGCTGGGACCTAAATGGAAGGTGCTGCAGCTTTAAAACTGCATATTTCTGGATCCAAATGAGCCAGAAGTCAAGTGGGGTGGTTGGTGTTTCTCCAAGAACAGCAACCCTTGGGCTCAGGCAAACATAAAAGGAGTGGGTAAGATGTGCCCTGCGGGATTCTGGACAACAGGTGACTTCCCTGGCGCAAGGCTACTGTCCTGGGCACAGAAGTGCAAGGTTTCCTTATGCACATCAGACTAACCTTTCCGCCTGGGATGGTACAAGTTCCCGGAGTGCCACAGGGGTCTGCTTCAGCAAGTTTTGGTTAAGTGACCGGACCACTCTGGTTTCTCTTGCAGCTAGAACATTCACCTACCTATTATAAGGCAAATACTACTTTAAAACAGTTCGTGAAAGGTAAAAATCATAGTGTAAAACCTATGTCTGTGAGACACTGTCTTGGGAAAGTACCTCGATACTGTGTTTCTGTGTGTGTGGTAAAATACACATAGCATAAAATTAACCATTTTAGGCCGGGCACGGTGGCTCACACCTGTAATCCCAGCACTTTGGGAGGCCGAGACAGGTAGATCACGAGGTCAGGAGATCGAGACCATCCTGGCTAACATGGTGAAACCCCGTCTCTACTAAAAATACAAAATAATTAGCCAGGTGCGGTGGTGGGCACCTGTAGTCCCAGCTACTAGGGAGGCTGAGGTAGGAGAATGGCGTGAACCCGGGAGGCAGAGCTTGCAGTGAGCCGAGATCGCGCCACTGCACTCCAGCCCAGGCGACAGAGCAAGACTCTGTCTCAAAAAACTAAAAAATAAAAATAAATTTACCATTGTAGCCATTTTTTATTTCTTTATTTTTTGAGACAGAGTGCCGCACTGTCATCCAGGCTGGAGTGCAGTGGCGCAATCTCAGCTCACTGCAACCTCTGCCTCCCTGAGTTCAAGCGATTCCTCTGCCTCAGCCTCCTGAGTAGCTGGGATTACAGGCATTTGCCACCACTCCCGGCTAATGTTGTAGTTTTAATAGAGACGGTTTCTCCATGTTGGTCAAGCTGGTCTCGAACTCCCGACCTCAGGTGATCCGCCTGCTTCAGCCTCCCAAAGTGCTGAGATTACAAGCATGAGCCACTGAAGTTGATTTTAATATATCCCACTGGAAAAACCTTGCCTACAGCAGGACTAGGCCTCAGAAGAAAAGAAACCCTTAAGACCATTGATTGGTTTGCTTTGTCCTGGAAGGGAAGGCGGCGAGGGCTCCCCCCTTCCCTGGTCCTGAAGGCCAGGCCAACAGGTCCACTCACATGCGCACGGCCATGCTCACACTGCACGATCTTCCATGTGTCGGTTATCCACAGCTTACATCCCTCCTTCCCAGCTCTGGGCCCACTAGCCTCTGGAGGAACTCCAGGCCCATCCTGTTTGGGTGAAAGAACTGGCTCCTTCTTTTTTTTTTTTTTTTTTTTTTTTTTTTTTTTTTTTTTTTTGAGACGGAGTCTTGCTCTGTCGCCCAGGCTAGAGTGCAGTGGCCGGATCTCAGCTCACTGCAAGCTCCGCCTCCCGGGTTCACGCCATTCTCCTGCCTCAGCCTCCCGAGTAGCTGGGACTACAGGCGCCCGCCACCTCGCCCGGCTAGTTTTTTGTATTTTTTAGTAGAGACGGGGTTTCACCGTGTTAGCCAGGATGGTCTCGATCTCCTGACCTCGTGATCCACCCGTCTCGGCCTCCCAAAGTGCTGGGATTACAGGCTTGAGCCACCGCGCCCGGCAGAACTGGCTCCTTCTTAAGGCAATAAACATGTTTCTAAACAGAACAGGAGCTGGGCAGAGCAGCACCAGCCTCCATTCAGCTGGCCCCAGATTCAGGTTGAATATTAAACTGGAAACAGCAAAAGTTGTGACTGCACCTCACAAAGTTTCCTCAGGGAGATGCAGATCCCAAGTTGTGTTTGCTGCCGCGAATGGTCCAGCGATGTGCTGGACTCAGAGGGACACCTGAGCCAAGGATGTGTGCAGAAGACCCCGAGGGAGCCCTTAGATTCTTTCTTGTTCCCCAATCCCTCACTCAAAAAAGAGAGCAGCACGACATTTCTGGGGCTGTGCACACAAGGCAACAAACCATTTAAGGCATCTATAAAAACCAGGTCCAGGCTGGGCGCGGTGGCTCACACCTGTAACCCCAGCACTTTGGGAGGCCGAGGCAGGCAGATCTCGAGGTCAGGAGATCGAGACCATCCTGGCTAACATGGTGAAACCCCATCTCTACTAAAAATGCAAACAATTAGCCTGGCGTGGCAGTAGGCGCCTGTAGTCCCAGCTACTTGGGAGGCTGAGGCAGGAGAACGGCGTGAACCTGGGAGGCAGAGCTTGCAGTGATCCGAGATCGCGCCACTGCACTCCAGCCTGGGCGACTGAGTGAGATTCCGTCTCAAAAAAAACAAAAAACAACAACAAAACAAACAAAAAAAACAAAACAAAACAAAACAAAAACCAGGTCCAGGCCAGCACAGTGGCTCACACCTATAATCCCAGCACTTTGGGAGGCCGAGGCGGGTGGATCACTTCAGCCCAGGAATTCAAGACCAGCCTGGGCAACATAATGAGACCTCATCTCTGCCAAAAAAAAAAACAAACAAACAATGGCCAGGCATGGTGGCATACACCAATAATCCCAGCTATTTGGGAGGCTGAGGGGGGAGGATCTTTTGAGGCCAAGCCCAGGAGTTCAAGACTAGCCCACACAACATGGCAAAACTCCATCTCTGTAAAAAAAATACAAAAATTAGCCAGGCGGGCCAGGCACGGTGGCTCACGCCTGTAATCCCAGCACTTTGGGAGGCCGAGGCAGGTGGATCACAAGGTTAGGAGTTTGAGACCAGCCTGACCAGCAGGTAAAATCCCGTCTCTACTAAAAATACAAAAAATTAGCTGGGCATGGTGGCGCATTCCTGTAGTCCCAGCTACTTGGGAGGCTGAGGCAGGAGAACTGCTTGAACCCGGCAGGCAGAGGTTGCAGTGAGCCAAGATCACACTGCTGCACTCTAGACTGGACGACAGAGTGGGACTCCATCTCAAAAAATAAAAAATAAATAAATAAATTTGCCAGGCATAGTGGTGCACACCTATAGTCCCAGCTACTCAGGAGGCTGAGGTGGGAGGATCACTAGAGCCCAGGAGGTCGAGGCTGCAGTGAGACATGATTGCACCACTGAACTCCATCCAGCCTGGGTGACAGAGCAAGACTCTGTCTGAAAATAAAATAAAATAAATAAATAAAAACAAGGTCCAGATTGGTTTTCTTAGGTTAAAAAAAAAAAAAAAAAAAAAAGTCTTTTATTATGCCAGTGATATTTGAATGCAAAAATCACAAAAAATCAAATAGTACCAAAATTAGGGAGTGAAAGTGTAGAGTTCTGTTTAAATTACCTCTCTAATCCTACTCCCCTTCTACATACAGATAATCGCTGTTCACATTTTGGTATATATCCTGCCAAACCTTTTTCTTGCATTCACAACTGAGTGAGGTTTTCTTTAAACTGGCCACTGAGATGAGGAAGTAAGGGGAGGTGGAAACTGAGGAAAAACATAAACTATCCTGGGCCGGCGCACTTACGGGCTTGAGTGCCCACACTCTGGAGGTGAGTTTCCACGGCCGAGTGGCTTTCCCTGTTGTCTGTCTGCTGGCTGGCTGCTGTTGTACATCATAAGCTGCACCTGCTCCTACACAGCAAACAAGGCCTGGTCTGTTCCCCACAGTCCCCCAACCCCTGATGAAGGTGCGGAGCCGGAGGTGGCGGCCGCAGAGGGAGTGAGAGGGGAGGCAGGGGCTACCGTGGAAACGGTCCAGCTTTGCAGTCAGACAGGCCTGGCCGCAAGGTCCAGCTCTGCCACTTGTTTGCTTGAAATGCAGACAAGCCGTGCATCTTCCCTAAACTGCAGTTGCCGCGTCTGTAGAGCGGAGCCGATAATAACACCCAACTCCTCACGGGCAACAATTCCCAAGCAACCCCTATGGGTTGAGCCCCACTCTGGACTGACAGGGTGGGGTGCAGGTGACATTAGGGTGACACCCCGTGAACAGTCTATCCCACTCTCTCTCCGGGTTCAGGCAGCCCCGGGCAGACAGTGCCAGCAGGGCCCTGTGAGGGTGCCTCCTGTGGGGGAGGCCACCTTCCTGAAGCCTCTGGGGAGCGAGCACATTGCTTCTCGCCATGGACAGTGCACTGCCCTCACCTAAAGGTGCTTCCCCACCAGTCTCGAGTTCCCTGCAGAGGCATGGAGTGAGGTGGCGCTGGTTCTCCGAGGTGGCACCTGTCAGCCCGGCTGCCACCGGTCCCTGAGTGTGGAGCGGAGAAGCACTCCTCCTGTCTTTGGTCATCAGCCTTGGGCCCAGCCTGCAATTCCAGGAAAATAGGAAAAATTCCATCTGACACCCATGAGACTCACAAGAATTACAGACAGAGAAAGTTCCAGATAGGGGGGTCCACATGGTGGGTCTGGAGGGTGACAGCTACTTTACTGAGGGTCTTCACGGCACACCTCTCCCAGGACATGACACTGAGCCAGAGCAGTGAGAAGGAAGCAGCCGGGATTGCTGAGGACGAAGCACTCCAGACACCAGCTGAGCAGGTGCAAAGGCTGAGGGAGGAACAGGCCTGTCGCACTCCAGGGCGCAGAGGGCAGCACGGACACACCCACGGGCCCGTGGATTGTATTCTAAGCACAGTGGGAAACTGGCAAGGGATGGGCTCCAGTCCCTGTTCTGTTGAGAAATTTACTGAGCCTGTTGATAGAAAGCACTCAGCCCAGCCCGGCCGGCCAGGACAGCTCAGCTGCCTGAGGACTCTCTCATCCTTACAGGGTCCCAGGCCAGGCGCTAGAAAGGTGTTCTGGAATGCCTGGGACGTGACAGTCCCAGTGGGTTGATGTCCAGCCGGTCCTGTAGAGGGAGGTGCAACTGCACAGGTCAGGGGCAGCTCTCTCACAGGCCACCATCTCCTCCCAGTGCCTCTCTCCACAGTCAAGCTGCCCTCCATACCCAGTGCGGCTTCTTTCCCACCCAGGAAGCTTCTCCAGGGACCTACATAGCCTTTCCTCATAAACACTATGCCTGTTTGAGAGCTCAGGGTACCTGCAGATCAGAAGCAAACATTTGTATTCGTTCGTTTGTTTATTTATTTATTTATTTATTTATTTATTTATTTATTTATTATTTTTTGAGACAGAGTCTTGCTCTGTTGCCCAAGCCGGAGTGCAGTGGTGCGATTTTCACTTACTGCAACCTCCACCTCCTGGGTTCAAGTGATTCTTCTGCCTCAGCCTCCCGAGTAGCTGGGATTACAGGCGCCCGCTACCACGCCCGGCTAATTTTTGTATTTTTAGTAGAGATGGGGTTTCACCTTATTGGCCAGGCTCATCTCGAACTCCTGACCTCATGATCCACCCGCCTTGGCCTCCCAAAGTGCTGGGATTACAGGCTTGAGCCACTGTGCCTGGCCGCAAATATTTCTTAATAAAACAACAAGCAGCTGGGCACGGTGGCTCACGCCTGTAATCCCAGCACTTTGGGATCCCAGCCGCCTATGTCCACACTCCATGGGATCTCCAAGAAAGCCCCGATCCATCCTCTGCAGCAAACCCCCTGCAGGTGTCCACAGGAAGAGAAAGGCTGCCAGGGCTGGGTGGGGGGCGTCCATCAAGGGTATGGCGCCCTGAGCTAATTTCTAGCCAGGAGGCAGGTGGGAAGGAGCATGGATGTGGGACGAGGTGGATCCTCACTGTGGAGAGTGCGGCAGGAGAGGCCTGGACTGGGCAGCTGGCCCCTCCACTCCAGCAGACTAGCAGCTCACCCCAGCTTTGGGGCGGAACACAACCCCACAGCTGCTGGCTGCTGATGAGTTAACTTCCTGCTCTATCTCCCTCCATCCTGGGACAGTGAGGACCTCTGAGAGAGGCTCCAGAGGGTCCCCAAGCACAGGCAGGACCCACCCAGGTCTGGGACTCCAGAGCACTCGGCCACTTCTAGTGCCAGGGCCCTCCTATGGGTCCTGGAGGGACAGGCCACCCCGGCAGGGCTCCTGCTAGCAACACACCACCTGCCATCCCCAAACACCAAACTCCAGGCCTGAGAGCCTGAGTCATGAGGCCTCTGCACATGTCACTTCTTCAGGGGGAATGTGATTTTCCCAAACAACTGGATTTGAAAACAAACTCTCTTTCATGTGACAAAGACAGAACACACATTTGGCCTCAGTGATGACATTTTAACACCGCCAACAGCAACCCCGACACCGCGCCTCCCTTCCTGGGGACTGCTCCTGTCCCAGGTCACAGCAAACGGGAGGAGACAGCATGTGACCACGGCTCCCTCGTCCCGCAGGTCATCATACGACAAACCTCCACTGACTGAAGCGCCTCGTTCGTGCCAGTGAGAGACGGCTTGAGAAGAGGCTGTCAACCGTGGCAGCTCGGGAAGTGCTGGGGGAACCCCATGGGCAGGGCTGTGCCTGCTGCTGTGGAAGGGGCGGAAAGGCGTGGAGGCAGCCTGTGGGTGGGGACGGTGCCCCTCAGACGCGGAGGCAAGAGTGGGCAAAGGCGAGCTGGGCAGCCCTGGCAGTGCTGAGGGGCTGGGGTGGGCTAAGAGCGGGTGTCCCCACACGGGGTAGGAGGAGAGTGTAGGCAGGTGACTTGATCAGATCTGCATTTACAAAAATCCCCCTGGTGTCCCTGGAGGAAGAAGGGTTGGGACAGAGGCGCCAGGGAGAAAGGAAGGCAGAGTCTAGACCGGGAGGGTGGAGAAGATTGGGGGACCCCCAGAGACCGCTTAGGGTTGGATCCCACCAGACTGTGGCCTGACAGTGGGAGTCAGAACCCAGGCCACTTGGGGATGCTGGAGGTCGGGGCAAGCGACAGAGAATCCCAGCCCAGGGAAGCTCCACTGTGAAGTTTTCAGAGCCAGCTTCGATACAGATGCTTCTTAGGCAAACGCCAGAGCAGCTCAGGCTGCAAGTAGAGCCCTGGGGGCGAGGCCCACAGCACAGAGGGCACCCCCATACACTCCCAGACGCCACCAAGGGGCCAACTGCAGCCCCCTGGGCAAGAGGCAGCCCTGTCCCAATGTAGGTCTCCAGGTTGAAGAGCTGGGGTTGCAGGCCTGGGCCCCATCCCGCCCTGGCCTGACTACCACACCCATCCTGGCCACAGGAACAGCCCCCGTCCCAGCAGCAGCTAACAAGGACCCGGCGTTCTGTGTGGCTGGACCTCAGTCACGGGGCAGCAGAACAGGGCATGGGCGTCAGCTGCCGCTCATCTCAGTTCTTCCCATCTGGTCTGAGCAATCCCTCACCATTTCCTGGGAGTGGGGCCAGGAGTGAAGAGGAAGAGGAAACGAGGCCGGGCCCCATGCGTGGGGAACCCCAATGCCCACAGCTAGGGACCACAGGAATGAGGTGCTCTGGTCCCTACGGGCTTCACGTGATAGGAGATGCACGCTCCTCTCAGCGGGCTCCCTTGGCGGGATCCAGAGCACTCTCACTCTCCACAGAAGACCCTGGACCTTGCTAAGTGCTGCAGGGATATGTGGGAAACCTGCTGGTGGGCTGGGGAGACCGGCAGGCCCCGCCCACTCCTGAGCACCAACCACACCTGCCAGGCAGGGGAGGGCAGCACAGGCATTCCAGCCCTAGGCGTGAGGTCCAGGGATGAGAGCTTCGCTGCCTGACGGGGAAGCTCGGAGTGCCCGGAAACCCTGGGGCAGAGGCGGCAGCGGGCCAGGTGGGAATGGTAGGGACCGCGTGGGGTGGCTGAGAGAGCCTGGAAGCTGTCCGGACTGTTTGGAAAAACTCTCATGCCATGTTTTCCTCTGCTCTGATGCCAGCACAGCAATCGGCACAGGATTTGCAACCCAGAAAATGCAGGTTTCTCCCCGCAGCAAGCAATCCATTCTGCAGTGGGTGCCGGCAGCGTCCTCCAATTCAATCCCAACAAGGGAGACATCTACCTGGAGACAGCTCAGATCCCCGGCGGGGCGTCCTCCAATTCAATCCCAACAAGGGAGACATCTACCTGGAGACAGCTCAGATCCCCGGCGGGGCGTCCTCCAATTCAATCCCAACAAGGGAGACATCTACCTGGAGACAGCTCAGATCCCCGGCGGGGCGTCCTCCAATTCAATCCCAGCAAGGGAGACATCTACCTGGAGACAGCTCAGATCCCCGGCGGGGCGTCCTCCAATTCAATCCCAGCAAGGGAGACATCTACCTGGAGACAGCTCAGATCCCCGGCGGGGCCTCCTCCAATTCAATCCCAGCAAGGGAGACATCTACCTGGAGACAGCTCAGATCCCCGGCGGGGCCTCCTCCAATTCAATCCCAGCAAGGGAGACATCTACCTGGAGACAGCTCAGATCCCCGGCGGGGCGTCCTCCAATTCAATCCCAACAAGGGAGACATCTACCTGGAGATAGCTCAGATCCCCGGCGGGGCGTCCTCCAATTCAATCCCAGCAAGGGAGACATCTACCTGGAGACAGCTCAGATCCCCGGCGGGGCGTCCTCCAATTCAATCCCAGCAAGGGAGACATCTACCTGGAGACAGCTCAGATCCCCGGCGGGATGTCCTCCAATTCAATCCCAACAAGGGAGACATCTACCTGGAGACAGCTCAGATCCCCGGCGGGGCGTCCTCCAATTCAATCCCAACAAGGGAGACATCTACCTGGAGACAGCTCATCCCCGGCGGGGCGTCCTCCAATTCAATCCCAACAAGGGAGACATCTACCTGGAGACAGCTCAGATCCCCGGCGGGGCGTCCTCCAATTCAATCCCAACAATGGAGACATTTACCTGGAGATAGCTCAGATCCCACAGGTCGGGAGCTCAGTCCCCAAGACGCCCACACCCTCAGACACCAGTCAGAAGTCCAGGCCTCCAGAACTTCTCAGTGACCAACTTCAAGCTGTGGTTCCCACAACCCGGCTTTGGGTTCAACGAACTTGCTGGAGCAGCTCACAGAACTCAGGGAAACACTTACATTCACTAGTTTATTATAAAGGTTCTTACAAAGAACACAGATGAAGGGGCCTTTAGAGTGAGGTATGGGAGAGGGACACGGTGCCACCCTCCAGGCACCCCCTCCTGCTCAGCTGTCCAGCAGCTCTCCAAGTCCTGTCCCCTAGGGTTGGCATGGAGCCTTTGTTAAGTAGGCGTGATTGATTACCCCACTGGCAATCCACTAGGCCTTCTACCCCTGGACCTCCCCCTTCCCTGAGGTTGGGGCTGGGGCTGAAAGTCCTAACCCGCTAATCCTGCCTTGGTCTTTCCAGTGACCAGAGCCACCCAGAAGCTATCAGTCAACACCAGTGCACAGAAAGAGCGCCACGGAGATCCTGAGGATTTCAGGAGTTGTATGTCACAAAACAAGGACAAAGACCAAATAGGTATTTCACAACATCACAGAGGTGCTGGGAGAGTAGGTGGAGGGAGGCTGGAGGAACACACTGGACGGGGCAGGGAATGGGGCCTAAAAGCAGACCTGGAGTGGGGTGTGGATGACAGGCATGAGGGGAGAGGTGGCCCTAGCATTCAGCTTCAGGGAGGGGATGACGCCTACTCCGGCTGGCGGACCTTCCTCACAAGTCCAGGCCAAGTCTGATTTCTTCATGAGGGGCCCAGGCCTCCCACCTACCTGCTGGGAAAGGCCAGGGAACACCTAATCCTGTCCTCCAAGAATCTACTGGATGCCTCAGAGACACAAACAAATCCCAGGCAGAGTCCCAAAGTGCAGATACTCCTGCCATATAACCCCGCCACCCTAGGCCTCAGCCCTGGAACAATGGAGCTGGCACAGTGCACCACGATGGAAGAGAGCCACTGGACTCATCTGTGCACCCAGGTGTACCCGTTCTCTCTGGAACCTTCTTCTGAATGCCTCCTAGGTGCCTGGCACTGAGCTAGAAAGAACTGAGAGATAAATCAGTCACCTGGCAGTGAGGTTGGAAAGCCGCTTTGTAGGCACGGGCAGAGGCAGAGAGGCCCCGGGGTGGTCACGTGCCCCGGAGAGCTGGAGGGGTTCCGGACGCCCTTCTAGGAGGTGGTTACAGCGTGCTGGGGTTGGCAGGGCAGACTGGGGGGGGTGTGGGTGGGGGGCAGGGGGAGGACCTGCACTCAGCAGCAGGGAAATACAAGACTTGCTCCAAGTCACAAGGCCTGCACCCTACCCCATCCCAATAGTGACAAGGCACCACCAGAATACCGGGGTAGGGAGGCGAGATCAAGCTTTTATTCCAGAAAGATCTGTGTCATGGCAGCCTGGAGGGCATGTGCAAAGGCCACAGCCATCAGAAACATCCACTGGGGGTGGCGAGGTGGGGAGGGGAGGAGGGGAGGCTGAGAGGAGGATGACCACCAGGGGTCCGCACATGTGGGGTGGGCACCCCCTGGACCTCTCATGCAGAATGTCAGGGGTGGGAGATGCCTGCACAGGCACGTTTTGAGAATGCTCCTCTGGCGATCCCATTCCCCTGACCTGTGCCCCCACCGCCTGGTGAGACCCTCAGCTATAGGACCATGTCTGACCGGGGCTGGATGGTGAAAGTGTCACTAACCACGGTGAGCACAGCCACCGGTCTTCACCCACGCCTCCTTACCTTGTTATCTGCCTTTTACCCCCGGCCCCTGTTCCCAACCTGCCTTCTTGCTCTGGAAATTTTCTACAGCAAACACACCACTCCCAAGTCTTCATCCTCTCCCGAATGTGCCCTTCCTTCCTCCTCTGGCCGAGCAGCGGCCAGGCTCTCGCCATCACCAGCCACCTCCTCTCTCTCCGGCTCAGGGCCTTCCTCTCTGTGCTGCCCTCCCTTGAGGGCTAAGTTCGCAGTCCTGGCTGGAAGCTCCGTGGCCTCTAGAACTTTAAAAGCCTTTACATCTCTACCTTTTTATCCCGTCCCTGGGCATTCCAGAAAGCCACTCTACCCACTCCAGAGGCGGCACATTTCATAAACCCGCCCATACCCCATCCTGGAGCCCTCAGTGCCCTCCTCCCACTCAGCGCTGCGACTGCCCCATCCACCAGCCGCTCTGGCTTTTCTCTCTTGCCAGCTCAGCCTGGACTGTCACGCCAAGCCCCAACTCCCGCCTGCCAACCCCACAATCCTGTCTCAGCCATATGGATAAACGGCACGAGGAAGTCAGCCTGAGGCACGAGAACAGCTGAGGGGAGAGGGAGAAGTCCTGCCGCCTGCTCAGCGGTTTCGAGTGGCCCAGCCCCCGGTGCCACCTGGCAGCCTTTGCGGCACACTTCACCGACACTGTCTCCTCTCCAGCTCACAGCCGCCCCGTCCCACCCACTCTACCCCAAGAAAGCGGGCTTGTCAGGCAGGAGCTTCCCAGCTCTCTGCATTCCCACCACAGACCAAGGCCCCCCTCAGTCCTGGCTCTCACCTTCTGGGGACCCTAGCTCCCCATCTCTCTCCAAGGCTCCCCAGTGCTGTGACACGGGCCCCAAACACAGCAAACCACAGTGCGGGGGGCTCCGCTCCAGCTCCACCTCTCCTCCGTTTTTCTTCTGAGCCGAGCTGCTGGCAAGAGCAGATGACACCCGGCTTCCGGCCCTCCCGCCGCTGGCTGCGCTGGCTGCCAGATCTCCCAGCTGCCTTGGGCCTCATCCCACCTGCCTCCCTGCCAGGCATCTCCTCACCTCTCCACGGCTGCTCCTCCAGCTCCTGTGCCTGTCTCTCCAATGGAGCCCGCCCTCTCCTGAGCCTAGAATCCTTCTTTGAGGTCCAGGCCCGTCCCTCCAGCTGCTTCCCAGCTGTCTCCCGGACGCTCACAACATTCACACTCCACGTGACTCCAGCGTAATTCAGCTCCCACTCCCAGCCTCCTGCCCGCTCAGGGCTTCACCCAGTCACCGTTCTCCACCCAAAACCCTCTCCTGGTGTCCCCCGTCCTTCAGGACCTGGCCCCTCCCTGCCCCTCGGACAACAGCTTCAGGAGCCCCGGCCACATAGTGCCAACTGCAGTCCCCACACTACTGTGGGAATGTCACTGTCCAGAGAGGCAGGACACACCTGTCCCCTTTCACTTTCTGCTCTCAGTACAATCGCCCCTTCTTCACAGGCCTCCATGGGACCTCTGGCGCAGGGCCGAGCCCTCACAGAGCTCCACACCTCCTGTCCACATCTGTCCTCACCCTCACCCAGCACACCCACCATCATGGTGCTGGCTTATCCACCCAGCCCTGCTACTGGACCATGACTTCTGCACCCAAGTGTCTCACACTATGTCCAGTGTATCCTGGGAAGGAGGGAACAGAGAAGAAAACAGGCAGAGACTCAGAGAAATCGCAAACCACTTGGGCCCAAGATAAATTTAATTTTGAAGGCCAAATAACAACAGGGAGCATTACTAGTCCACCCACCCTAGGTGTGACCTTTCCTGCAGGCATCTTCACATGACAGGAAGGTAGGGGTGCTTGCCTCAGCCTGAAGCAGAGCATAGGCATCTTCCAAATATTAATGGTGACCGACATGCCACAGTGACTACCAAGTAGCTGCTGCCTGGGGAACTTGATAGTGGGCTCTTTGCTGGAGGCACACAATGGAGGGCATGTGCCAGGTACAAAAGGGGTGTGACCATTAACGAGGCGTTAGTCACCGCACCACGGGCCAGCTGGTCTGCCTGCCTGTGCTGGTCGGCAGTGCAAACGTGCCTAACTGTGGCTCCTGAGCCTACTGCTCGGAGCCTGAGCAGAGGCAGGCTGAGCCTCAACCTTGGCCAGCCACTCAAGACAGTTCCCTGTTCCCTTTCATAGGCAGACATCTTTCTTTCCCCAGCCTGGTCTGGTCCATCCAAAGGCAGGGGCTGGAGCTGGCACAGGACTCTAGTAATTCAGGATCTTTACCATCTGAGCCCAAAGATTCTCCCCACAGCAGGTCTAGAAAAACACCCCCCAGGACCCAGGAGGAGAACCACAGGAAGAGAGCGCAGCTGTCAGCAGCGCAGGATTTCGATTGGTCTGAGTTCCAAGCCTGTGACAGGTGTGCCTTGGAAGGCCAGGCTCACATCAGGTTCTCAGCAAGTGTCTTTAGACCTAAGGAGAGATCCAGCTCAGGGTGGAGTCGTGCAGGTTTAATCATTTTATTTTTATTTACTTTTTAAGTCTGGTAGAGACAAAGTCTCACTATGCTGCCCAGACTGGTCTCAAACTCCTGGCCTCAAGCAATCTTCCCATCTTGGCCTCTCAAAGTGTTGGGATTACAGGTGTGAGCCACCACGCCTGGTCCTAATCATTTTAACAGGCATTCAAGGCACGCTTCCTGAATGCCAGCGTGCCAGGTACCTGAGTACAGAGGAGTACAGAGGCACAGCCCCACCCCAGCCCGGGTCAGGTATACTGACGGTGCCAATTCAAGGTGCAGGTGCTGCAACAGGGTGCTTTCCCAGAGCCAACGCCTGCCCCAGCTGGGTCTTACAGTGTGAGGAGGCCTTAGCCTCAGAAGTGATAGAGACAGCGTGGTCAAAGGACAGGACCCCGGAGGGCAAGCCTGGTCAGAGCTACCCAGCTCCATAAGCACGTGGGCCAGTGAGTGTCCTTTGGGGCTCTAATTAAGACAGTTCTACGGTCCAGCATAACAGGCACCAAGAAGCCAAAGGGCCCAAAACAGAGGCCTGGGATTTACTAGGCTGCCAAGAAAGGGCAGTGCTCCTGAGTGCTGGGAACAGGGAGAGGACAGCCCAGGAAGCCGCCAGGGCAGAAAAGTTAATGTCCACACCTCCATCCTTCTAAGGCCACGGGTTTACCAAGGTAGGAAGGCCAGAAGGACCCTTGCCAGGAAAGGGATCACAGAGGATAATTAGGGAAGGGGTGGAAAGGATTCAAGGAAAGGCTGAAGGGATCCAGGTGATCAGCTCCATTTAGCATGCCACAGGGAGTGGAAAGGCTTTTACTGGAAACAGGATGGCCCACAAGCAAATAATCTCTCTCAGTGTGTGGCACCCAATTAAAACTGTGTAACAATCAGGCAGACACAGTTTCAGATTATGGGAAATCTGTATCCTCAGTAGATTCCCAGGTCCCCTGTAGTGTGTTCTCAATGACCTATAAGAAAAAGGGAACAGCCCGGTGTAGTGGCTCATGCTTGTAATCCCAGCACTTTGGAAGGTTGAGACGAAAGGATCCCTTGAGCCAGGAGTTCGAGACCAGTCCGGGCAACATAGTAAGATACTGTCTCTATAAAAAAATTAAAAATCAGGAAGGTGTGGTGGCATGCACCTGTAGTCCTACCTACTCAGAAGGCTGAGGTGGGAGCATGGCTTGAGCCCAGGAGGTTGAGGCTGCAATGAGCCATGACTGCACCACTGCACTCCAGCCTGGACAACAGAGCGAGACACAGTCTCTTAAAAGAAACAATTAACGGGCCGGGCGCGGTGGCTCACACCTGTAATCCCAGCACTTTGGGAGGCCAAGGCGGGCAGTCACGAGGTCAGGAGATGGAGACTATCCTGGCTAACACGGTGAAACCCCGTCTCTACTAAAACCACAAAAAATTAGCCGGGCGTGGTGATGGGCGCCTATAGTCCCAGCTACTTGGGAGGCTGAGACAGGAGAATGGTGTGAGCCCAGGAGGCGGAGCTTGCAGTGAGCTGAGATGGCGCCACTGCACTCCAACCTGGGCGACACAGTGAGACTCTGTCTCAAACAAACAAACAAACAACAGCCAGGCAGGTATGCCTGTAATCTCAGCACTTTGGGAGGCCGAGGCAGGTGGATCACGAGGTCAGAAGTTCAAGAGCAGCCTGGCTAACACGGTGAAACCACGTCTCTACTAAAAATACAAAATTAGCCGGGCATGGTGGCGCATGCCTGTGATCCCAGCTACTAGAGAGGATAAGGCAGAAGAATCACTTAAACCCAGGAGACAGAGGTTGCGGTGAGCTGAGATCACACCACTGCACTCCAGCCTAGGCAACAAGAGCGAAACTCCATCTCAAAAAAAAAAAAAAAAAATTAACAAAGAGAGAAGAAAAGAAGAGAGCACACTGGGGAGGGTTGCAGGAAGCCATGGTTGCATACGCACAGTCCTCAGAGGCTGTGATGCCTGCGCCCCTGTGAGCAGGTTCTGTTGGAGGGTGTAGATAACAGCTCACAACCTTATCCAGAGGCTCAGCCAGCCCTGGGGGCCACAGGCCAGCCGCGAGCAGATAGGGGCTGCTTCTGCAGCACACCCTTTCCCCAGCCTCACCCATTTGGCCCCTCAGGGTGGGGGAATGGGGGGGTGGGGGATGCACCACATGCGCAGCCTCTGTTGTTAGTAAATTTTTTCCAAAGTTGTGCCTGCTGCCAATGCTGAGGGACCACACAGAAACAGGGTCCTGGAAGGAGAGTGAGGTGCCCCTGAGGGCTCTGCAGCCTTCAGTCTCTGGGTCTGAGAAGGCTTTTCCCAGAGCCCTACCTGTGGGAATGCTCCAAGAGGGGCAACCCTTGGACTGCAGGTGAACTAGGTCCTTTGAGAAGCGTGACACTGAAGCTGGAGGTTCCCCAAAAGGCAAATAGACACGTGAGACAGGAAGGCCACTCACTGTAAGGACACTGGCATCCCCCCGTCCCACACTCCACCCTTCACTCCAAGAGACACACTGGGTTTCTGCGACAAATTAAAAGCCCAGGCCAGGCACTGTGGCTCACGCCTGTAATCCCACCCTTTGGGAGGCCAAAGTGGAAGAACTGCTTGAGCCCAGGAATTTGAGACCAGCCTGGGCAACAAAGTGAGACCCTGTCTCTATAAAAAAATGCAAAAATTACTGGGTGTGGTGGTGTGCACCTGTAGTCTCAGCTACTCAGGAGACTAAGGTGGGAAGATTGCTTGAGTCCGAGAGGTCGAGGCTGCAGTGAGCCACGATCTCATTATCCTACCACCGTACTCTAGTCCGGCCACTCTAGTCTGGCCAATGGGAGTGAGATCCTGTCTCAAAAAAAAAAAAAAAAAAAAAAAAAGAAAAGAAAAGAAAAGAAAAAAGTCTATAGTCCCAGCTCTTTGGGAGGCTGAGGTAAGGGGATCTCTTGAGCCCAGAAGGTCGAGGCTACAGTGAGCCATTGATCCTGACACTGCACTCCAGCCTAGGAGAAAGAGTAAGACCCTGTCTCAGAAAAAAAAAAAAGAAAGAAAGAAAGAAAGAAAATTAAAGGCCAGGCGCGTTGGCTCAAGCCTGTAATCCCAGCACTTTGGGAGGCCGAGACGGGACGATCACGAGGTCAGGAGAGCGAGACCATCCTGGCGAACACGGTGAAACCCCATCTCTGCTAAAAAATATAAAAAACTAGCCAGGCGAGGTGGCGGAAGCCTGTAGTCCCAGCTACTCGGGAGGCTGAGGCAGGAGAATGGCGTAAACCCGGGAGGTGGAGCTTGCAGTGAGCTGTGATCTGGCCACTGCACTCCAGCCTGGGTGACAGAGCGAGACTCTGTCTCAAAAAAAAGAAAATTAAAAGCCCACTACTCTGCCCCATTCCCACAAAAGGCAACGGGTTACCAACTGGCCTTCTGTTACCTTATTGACTTTGTTTTAAGACTGTATTAGGAGTCCACAGGGTTCAGGGTTCTGTTTTGTTTTTCTCACTCTACACATTCTCCTGGAAAGACCCAACCCAACCCCCAGCTCGGACAGCACACAGCATCCCCAAAATGCTCTCATCTAGTATGCTCTCCTTGGCTCCAGGCCAAAACACATGTGCTTACTGCCCAGACGTCTCGCAGTAACCTCATCGCCTTCTCCACACGGTGCCAGCCTGCTCCCTCCCTCCACGCTCTGCATGGGGTGTGGCACTGCCCGCCACTCAATCCTGGAACATCCTCTCCTTCCTCTCTGGCTCTTCCCATCCTGCGGCCACTTGTGTCAGAGTCTTGCTCTCTTTTTACTTCTGAAACAGAGGTGACCAGGCTGGAGTGCAGTGGCACAACCACAGCTCACTGCAGCCTGCGACTCCTGGGCTCAAGCGAGCCTCCTGCTTCGGCCCCCCAAAATGCTGGGCTTGCAGGTGTGAGCCCCCGGGCCCGGCTGAGTCTTGCTCCTTTCTGTGCTGATGTCTCTCTGAGTGTGCCACGACAGTCCCTCAACCGGCCTTGGCCTCTGTGCGGCCCTTCACCTCCCTGGCCACCTCTGATCAGGTCACTCACAAACCCAAGATCTTCAGAGGCTTCATGCCACTCTGGGTGAATTCAAACTCCCAGGTGGCAATCAAGGCTTTTCCCAGTCTGCTGTCAGCCTAGCTCACTCACTTCACCCCATCTAACCCGGGACCACCACTGCCCTTCTCCCAAGAGCTGGTGGGCAGGCACCACGCCCGTCACTTTATATCCACTGTTCCTTTGGGGGAAGGCGCTTTCCCTCACTTGTTCTGCCACTCCTGATCATCCTTCAAAATGAAGCTCAAGTCCATCTCAGAGCCCCACCCCCACCACAATCCAGCTGGATGCCATGCCTTTGCGCCCACAGAAGGCTCTGTCCACCTCTGTTGGAGCTTCTACCATGTGTTCATTCTCCTGTCTCCTCACTGCACTATAAGGTCAAGGGCAGAGACCAAGTCTTACTCAACACCGAATCCACAAAATGCACAGCATGGTGCCTCCTATGAAGTGTGAATTCAATAAATGCATTTTTGTTGTTTCGTTTTTCAGAGACAGGGTCTCACTCTGTCGCCCTGGCTTGAGTGCAGTGGCACAATCACAGCTCACTGCAGTCTTGAGCTCCCAGGCTCAAGTGATCCTTCTGCCTCATCTTCCCAAGTAGCTGGGACCACAGGCACATACCACCATACTTGGCTAATTTTTTATAGAGACGAGACCTCCCTATGTTGCCCAAGGTGGTCTCGAACTCCTGGTCTCATGCAATCCTTCCACCTCAGCCTCCCAAAAGTGTTGGGATTGCAGGCATGAGCCACTGCACCTGGCTTAATAAACGCATGTTGAAAGGATACAGAAAATCATTGAATAATGAATTCAAGTTGGTCCTCAGTAAAAAGCCTGAGGTTCTGTTTCTTTGATTTTATCTCCAATTGACAGGCAATGTTTGAAACAGCCACTGCAATTGCTGCTTTGAGTTGAAAAGGACTTCTTGGCCAGGCGCGGTGGCTCAAGCCTATAATCCCAGCACTTTGGGAGGCCGAGATGGGCAGATCATGAGGTCAGGAGATCGAGACCATCCTGGCTAACACGATGAAACCCCGTCTCTACTAAAAAAAAAAAAAAAATACAAAAAAAATTAGCCGGGCGAGGTGGCGGGCGCCTATAATCCCAGTTACTTGGTAGGCTGAGGCAGGAGAATGGTGTGAACCCGGGAGGCGGAGCTTGCAGTGGGCTGAGATCCCGCCACTGCACTCCAGCCTGGGTGACAGAGCAAGACTCCCTCTCAAAGAGGAAAAAAAAAAAAAAAGAAAAGGATTTCTTTCTTCCATTTACAGAGTTGTCATAACAGAAAAGGCATGCTCAGACAGGGAAAACATTCAACAAGGTAAATGTTAAGTGCTTTTTTTATAACCTGCTTCATCGTCCTTATGTACTTTAAACCAGAAACCATCTAAAGGCAAACATTTAATGTGTTTTCTGAGCTTGGCTCAATCTGCAGATAATTAAGAGCAACACTGCATGCCCAAGGTCACTCGAGCCTGCTGAACAATCCTGGCAGGTGTGGTCAGCGAGAGCTAGTAAGGCTACCCTGCAGGTGACTTTACAGACCCTGGGTGGCCAAATTTACTGTTGTTATGAAAACCCTGCCTAGATTACTTCTGCATCTCAGAAGGTCACCCTCAACCCAGTGGAAAGCAACTGCAATAGTTCCCATCTATCATTCTGACAAAAGGACCTTGATCCACTTCAACCATCATGTAGAGAAAACCTCTGGCGCAGCCCTGGCCAGGCCATGGGAAAGCAAAGATGAACAGTGTGGCTCCAGCCCTGTTCACAGGGAAAGACAGGCTTCTAAGTAGAGCAAGCACTCTCTAATTAGTACTCTATGTAAAGCCTTTATCTGAGTGCTCAGATTAGATGAGGATCAACCCTCAAAATAAAAGGCAGGGCACGCAGGGGTCATGCCACAGGCTAGGAACAGTAACTGTGAAATCTGCATAAGATTTCCTGATCTTCTCTTATCTGGATTGGTTTTTTTCCCCAGCCTGTGTTCCTTAAATTGAAAAGAACTGACTGCTTGTCTCCGCCGCAACTGAGCAAACATCTACAGGTGCCTACTGTGTGCTGAGGACAGAGCCCTGGCCCTCGGGCGGAGGAAATGCCACACGTGCCATCTACAGGTGCCTACTGTGTGCTGAGGACAGACTGTGAAGACAGAGCCCGGGACCTCGGGTGGAGGAAACGGCCCACGTGCCAAATAATGGAACGGTTCCTTCTGCACATTGCCTGGAAGTCACCTGGTGACTCCGGAGCAAACACAGCAAAACAGGGAAAAATCACCGGCTAGTGCTTCTATCGCCCTGGAAGGGCAGGCTGACGCCCCCTTTCTGGAAAAAGCTGCTGGAGAAAGACAGTGACACCGGCTTCACAACCACAGCCACCAACCTAACAGTCCACCTGCACCTCCACACCACTCAGGTGGCTTTTAGACAACCTTTGGCCTTTAATATCACCCCCGCAAGCAGTAACCCAGGGGTCCACAGCGCATTTCCCTGAGGGGCACGGCCATCAAAGAAAGCCTGTGGCTAGCCCGCGGGGACTCTCGCCTGGACGGGGTGGGAACAGGTGCAACCCAGCCCAGGTGGGGCCGACTCTCCCCTCCGCTGTGCTGGCTCACAGCTGGGGGTCCCTGGCTCCCACCTCCCAGGGCCCGGAGGACAGCGGCCGCCTGGCAAGGCGCACCGAACGGGGCTCCCACTGGACAGGGCCGGGGGCTAGCGGACCCTCAAGCGGGTGGGCGGTGGGGGCGTGTGTCATCCCTGGGCAGGGCGGGGCGGGGCCCGGGGCTGCTCCAGGTCCACAGGGCAGGGCTTATCAGAATCTGTTGCAATCTCACCGAGCCCCGAAGAGGATTTCCGACCCTGCGGAGACGGAAAACGCCCCAAGGAAAGAGTGACACAGTCACCCTTCCCGACGACACTATGCCCCGGGCCGAGTCGCGGGCCAGCGACCGGCCGGGGATCGGGCCTCGCACCCAGGGGGTCCCGCTCCTGCGCCCCCGCCCGTAGGCCAAGCCGCAGCTGCAGCGCCGGGCAGTGCCGGGCTCCGGAGCCCCCAACCAGCGCGTGGCCGGGGATCCCCGCCTCGAATGGGGCCAGCAGCCGGGACCCCACGTTCCCGCCCCCAGCACGCGTCGACTGCAGTGACAGCGGGGACCTGGCCGGGCCACACCGCAGCGCACCCCCCCCGCACGCCCCGAGCGCACCCACCTCCGCGCGCCGCTTTCTCCTCAGCTCTCCGCGCCGGCCTTTCTGCGCACGCGCGCGCTGGGCCCCGCCCCCGCCGAGCTCTCGCCCTGTGCCCACTCCCGAGCGCCCGCGGGCCTCCGGCCTGCCCGGCTCTGGGCATGCGCGCTGGCGGTCGGCGGCTGCTGCGGCGGAAGCAGGGGCCGGCCGAGGACCGGTCCCGCGCGGAGGGGAGGCAACTGCAGTGCGGTCCCGGGGGGACGAGCCAAGGGGGACGGGGGTCGGCAGGGACTTGCCGAGGGCATCGGGGGCCCGGACAGCTGCCTGTCGGAGTCGCCACCTGGCCGGGTCACGCGTGGATCTGGAACCGCGTGGGCGCGACGTCCCTTCCCAAGCGGGGGGAGAAGGGCTGGAAGGGGGTTCTGGGACGGGCCCTGAGCTGAAGAGCCGTGGCGCCGAAGGTCAGAGACGCGGCGGAGAGAGGGATGGCCGGACAGAGCCCGCAGACGGGGACACAGGCGGCCAAGAAAGATGCGGGACCCGGCAGCAGACGCCGCGGGGCACCCGAACGTGGACGCCCAGCCTGCAGGGGCCAAGGCCACCGCCCTCGCGGGGCTGCAGAAGGCAGGGGACGCCCTGTCCCCCCATGGGGGTCCAAGGCGCCTGCGGTGGCCGCAGTCTTTGGGGAGGTCAGCGCGCTCCCTGGCGGGTCGCTGCATGGGTGGGGGTGTGCATCACAGCGGCCCCGGGGATGATCTGAGATCCCCGAGAGGGCCCGGCATCACGAGGAATTCACAGCCTTCCGGGTATCACAGTGCCCCTGGGACAGGGCCGGCAGCCAGGGGGCAGGAGACCATAGGGTCCTCTGGGTGTGCCATATCACCCGCCTCTGTGCGGGGCGGGCTGTCGCTGCGCCGGTCACATCCCCCCGGGGCCAGACGGGAGGTACAGAGGGAGCTGCCGGCGGGGACGGGGCGGCGGCCTAGGTGGCGACACGCGCGACGCGAGCAAGGACTCCTGGCAGGCGAAGGCACCGGGTGAACGTGCGCCTGGATGTGGGAGCGACGCCCGCCCCGCCCAGCCCGCGGGCTCAGGCGGCGCTGCAGCGCCCTCGCCGCTCACGCCGCTGCAGCCTCCGCAGGCGCCGCGTCCACGCGTCCCTCCAGGGAAGCACAAGGCTTCCGCGGGCGGCGCTGAGCCCCGGCCCCCGGCCCCCCGCGCCCCCAGCCGCGGCTCCAGGCCCGCCACCCAGCAGGAGGTAGCGGCGGCCAGGGAGTAGGCGCGGGCAGCCGCAGGCCGCATCCCCGGCGGGCACCCACAGCGCGCTGCTCCCGCGCCGAGCGCGCTCCTCTCCGCTCCGGAACACCGCGAGCACGGCCACCGGGAAGCGCGTCCACGCGCCGCGCGCCTCACCGCGCGCGCCCACGGCCACCTGCACCGCTGCGGGGAGAGCGAGAGGGGGTGCGGTCAGGAGGGGGCGGCCTGCCCGGGGTAGAGGGAGGCATGGAGAGGACACCCGGAGGACAGTGGGGGCTGAAGCAGCGGGGCCGCCCCCCGTGGGGTACCTGAGGGATGAGGATGGATGGGCCTTGGGGCCCAGCAAGGGTCAAGGCGTTCCAAGAGGAAGCTGGCGGAGGAGGGAAGGTCCGCGGGAGGCCTGAGGGCACCTACCATAGTCCTTCCTGCAGAACTTCTTTAGGCTGATGCGGTAGTTGCCACGGGCAGGTTTGCAGTGCGAGTCACAGTCTGGGTAGAGGGTGGGAGGCTGACAGACTCCCATCCCCCCCTTTCCCCACCGTCTCCTCCCAGAGCCCCTTCACCCAAAGTCATGCCCGTCTGGGGCCCTGTTCTGTGTCCACTCACCCTGGGGCTGCACAGGGCTGCTGTCCTCAGTGGGTCCAGGGATAGGTGTCTCTGCAGAGAGGGAGGGAGAATGGCCTGCGATGGAGGGGCAGAGAGATCTGCAGGGCTCAGGGAAAACACGGGACAACAGCAGGGAGCTTGGGTGGCCTTGGCTTGGTGGCTGAGGCAGGGCAGGGTCACTCACTAACACAGGGCGCCACTGGGGAGCGGCTCTGCTGGAAGCCAGGTGCGCAGCGGTTGCAGGTGAGGCCAGTGACGCCATCCTTGCAGGGACATTGGCCTGTGGTCTGGTTACAGGTCTTGCCAGCAGCACCAACGGGGTGACAGTCGCAGGCTGAGGAGAGGTGGGAAGGGCCTGGTCAGAAGCCTGTCTGGGGATCTGGGAAGCCAGAGGATGAAGGCCCGCAGGTGGCTGGTGGTGGGCTCACCCCTACAAGCCCGACGGTCACTCAGGGCACGGCCAGGGTCTCGATAGAATCCCTCCCGGCAGTAGTGGCAGTGGCGGCCAGCGGTGTTGTGTCGGCAGTTGAGACAGACACCCCCGCTGCGGCGGCCGGACAGTCGGTACAGCTCCATGTTGAAGCGGCAGCGGCGGGCATGGCCATTGCAGGAGCAAGCTGCAGGGAGAGATGGGTCAGGGGCAGACTGGTTGGGTCCAAGGTCCCCAGGCCACCCTCCAAGGCCTCACCGAGGCAGGCGTGGGATTCCCGGGCAGTGGCCCGCTGCCATGGCCTGTCGCAGTAGAAGGGCTTGCAGCGGCCACAGTCAGGGCCCTCGGTGCCATGCTGACAGTCGCAGATCAGGTGGCCCTGTGTGTCCAGCAGGCACCGTGAGGCGTGTCCATTGCACTTGCAGCGCCCGCCCACCTGGAGGTCAGTGGCTGCGTAGGAGTAAGGGACGACGGCCTCCATGTCCCTGGCGTCACCCGCCGCGCTAGGCCTTGTGAGCACTACACGGATGTCGGTGGCGGTCACCCAGTCTTGGAGCACTGGGCTGCTGTCCAGGTCCAGGCCTGGGGGGCTGCTGTCCTGCACGCTGAACGCCAGAAGGCCGCTGCCATCAGGCTGGGCCTGGGGTGCAGGGAAGCACAGGGCCTCAGGCCCTGGGCCAGCTGGGCCATCGGCAGGGGCAGGCAGACGGCCATAGTCCAGGTCACAGTGGGAGGAGAAGAAGCCCAGCGGGACCCAGCTGCGGCCATGGTCCTGTGACTTGAGCAGGGCTATGGAGGCTGGGGGAGCTGAGCAGAAGCGCAGGCTCACGAAGACCAGCTCGAAAGCCTTGCCCAGGGGCACCGTGAGAGTCACGTTGAGGGGTGCCCGAGGCAGCCACTCTGAGCGCCAGCACAGAGGGCTGGCCGTGCCCCCTGGGGAAGTCAGGAGGGCGGGGGGGTGTGCCCGTCGCGGGTCAGAGGCGTCGCAGGCCCGAGTGGCCGGCCGCCCGCACGTGCTGGACGCCAGCACCTCACGGCCCAGGGCGGCGTTCACCAGGCCCGGCACGCAGCCCCGGGGCGCGCCCCCCTCATCGTGGCAAGGGTCGGCGGGCGCCGGCGGCCCAGGGCTCAGGGCGCCGAAGAGCGTGCCTGCCGTCAGCAGCAGCCCCCAGGGCCAGCCAGGCATGGCCGGAGCCGCTGCGGGTCAGCCAGCGGCCGGGCCCCAAGACGCTGCCCTCGGGGAGAAGAAGCCCCCTCCGCGGCTCTGCCCACTAGGCCCCGCAATGCCGAGGAACAGGGCCCCCGGGCGGCCTCAACCCGGCCCAGTGGTGGGAGCAGTGGCGGGCACGCCCCGGGCTCAGCACAGCAGCGGGGATGTTGGCGCGTCCTCCCGCTGGGCCTAGAGCGATGACAGGCGTCGCCCCGGCTCCCGGTGCCTCAGTCCGCGGAGGCCCCACCCGCCGCTCGCACTCACCCACCGAGGGCCGGGCGGAGCAGGTCTCCCGGCCTCCCGGGAAGGACCGTGGGCGGGCGGGGCCTGCGGTGCACGGGCCGCCGCCTCCTCCCGGCTGCAGCGAGGGCGGACGAGCTGTGCCAGGAGGGGGTGGGGGGCGCAGCAGGCGCAAGCCAGGGCCCAGCCGGGGGCGGGGCTGCTCGGGTCGGGAAGGAGGGAGGGGAGGGGAGGGGGCCTCATAGGCAGAGCTGGAATCAGAAGCAGATTCAGAAGCGGGCTGGGCCAGCGGGGAAGGGGGCTGGGAGGCCCGGGAGCCAGGGGAGGGGCCGGGGAGCCAGGAATGCGCTGGCGGGAGGGGTCTGGAGGGGGGCAGCTCAGCCTTCGCAGCCCGTGGAGGACCACCCAGCAGGGTCCTGGGCCCACAGCCAGGCCTTTACTGCTCCTGGGGCTGTGCCACGTGCTGGACGGGGGTCTGGGCCACCTCCTCCCTGAAGCCCATCAGGCAGGCAAGACCCGGGTCTGACAGCAGAAGGCCTGGATGCTCCCTGGGTAGGGAAGCCAAGTAACCACCAGTTGAAGGGTCATCCCCAAAGCAGCATCTACTGGAGTAGAAAGAACCCAGGATTGGGTCAGGTCTAATTTTGAATCCAAACTGCTCCATTTCTGGCTGCATAGCTTGGGGTCCTTTTTCCTCATCCGCCAGACGCCTCTTACTCACGAGGCTCTCTGAAGCTGTGGGATTTGATGAACCCGAAGTAGTATCAGGCCCAAGTCTGGAGCTGCACAGACTGGAGTGTCTCCTGTCTGTGTTGAGGAAGGGGGGCACCCCCGTGGGCCTAAGCTGGGCTAAGACATGAGGCCACCCTCTCTTTTCTTTTCTCCACCATCCTGATGTGTTCTTGCCTCCGCTTCTCACCATGTCTTCTCACAAGACTTTCAGGATTAAGCGATTCCTGGCCAGGAAACAAAAGCAAAATCGTCCCATTCCCCAGTGGATTCGGATGAAAACTGGAAATAAAATCAGGTACAACTCCAAAAGGAGACACTGGAGAAGAACCAAGCTGGGTCTGTAAGGAATTGCACATGAGATGGCACACATATTTGTGCTGTCTGAAGGTCACGATCACATTACCATATCAAACTGAAAATGTCACCACTATCTGGAGAGTTCGACGTGTTTTTCTCTCTGAATCTATTATGAATGCATTGGTTGACTGAGTTCAGTAATAAATATGTGAGGCCTTTCATTTAAAAAAAAAAAAGACATGAGGCCAGCATCCCCTGCACCAGGCCAGACTCTGATCCCAAAGCTCCCTGGGTCTGCAAGTTTCTAGTTGCATCTTTGCCATGGGCCCAGTTGGCAGGGAGGACATGGAAGCTGGAGGGTGGGATGGGGTGGCTCCTTGGGGTTCAGGGACTTGGTTAGCTGTTGAGGACCTCTCTGCAGGGGCAGGGAGTAGGGTTTAATCATGGGAAGGGGCTGGTGGCAACCTGGAGCCCACTGCCCCACGTCGCAGCACGTTTGGGCAGAGAAACTGAGGCAGAAGCCCAGCTGGGTGGCCTGGGGACTAGCTGGGGATGGGGCAGCTGTGCCTGGGAGCGACACCACCAAAGAGGGTCCAGGGACAGCTCTGTTCAGAGAAACCTCCTCCCCTCCTACTTTTAGGTCCTTGACAGAGGAGGCCAAGCCTCCCAGGGCGGGGCAGGGAACAAGTTCCACGCAGGGGCATCATCGAGGCCTGAATGTCCCGTTTCAGATGGGAGGCCAGGCCTGCAGCTGGTGGAGGGGGCTTCGTGGGTGCTACCCTGGACACAGCCAGAGATGAGCAAGGACCAAGAGGAAGAGGATAGAGAGGCAAAAGCATCACACTGTTTGGGAGAGGAGGGACAGGAGGACACAGAAGCCTCCCAGGAGAAACTGAAGGACCAGAGGAGGGACCAGGAGGGCCTGACCATGGAGGGGAGGAACGGGAAGACAGAGTGACAGGGCACCTGGCTTGGCTCCTGGAGCAACTGACACTGGCTGGTGGGCACCTTCTCCTGGCCACACATCTGCGTGTGACAGCCACAGATGCACAGGGATGGGGGCATGGGAGGACTGAGCAGAGAGGGCTAGGGGGCTCTCTCTCTACCACAGGGCCCCTGCCCCTCAGCTCCCTGATAAAGAGAATAGGAATTGTGTCCTTGACAAGGTGAGGGACCTGAATCTGACAGGGCTCACGCTGTCCTCTGTGGGTCAAACTTAGAACCTGAAACTCCCAACCACCCTCTTCAAGGTCCTTCTGGCTCCCAACCCCCACCTCCCGCCACCCCACCCTAAGGGTGGGAGGAACCCTGGGGGAGTATGGGGGCTGAGATCATCATTCTGGGACAGTAGAGAGAAAAGCCCAGGCCTGACAGAGGGGTCCCACTGGCCAGAGACAAGCCTCTGGGGAAACCCAGGCTGTCTCTGGACATCAGGGCCACTGCCAGAGCAGGGCCACTGCCAGACTGGCCGCCAGCCAGGCTGCAGGAGGGACAGTGGCCAGCATCCTCTTCCACTCTCATCAGAGGGGCCAGCTTTGTCTCCAGCTCAGCTTCCCTGTGAGCCAGGACTGGGGTCTGCAGAACGTCTGGTGGCTTCTGGGGTGAGGGAAAGTAGGTGCCTGGGGCTCAGCCCTGGTGCAATTGTTCATCTGGGTCAGCAGAGGTCGTGGGAGGCCCTGTAGGCCCAGAGGGCCATTGTATCTCCAGCTCCCCAGGCAGGAGGCCACTGGCCACAGAGCCTCTCCCCAGGAACAGACCTCTGCACACGCTACTCTGCCCCCACCCCCAGCCCTCACAGATGGTGTTTGGAAGTTAGGGAGGGCCTCCCCACAGCCCCCAAGGGGGACTTATTGCTCTCCAGGGACCCAGCCACCTGTCCCAGCCTCTGGCTGGGGCCTCTCCCACCTCCCACCTCTCCACTGGTCCTGCCCCCTCCTGGCACATTCTGTAACAAAGAAGTTCCGCCTCCCCTCCCCCCACCTGCAACTCAGGCTGCAGTGCTTGGCCTCCCCCACCCCACCCCACCCCTGCCCCTAGAGCGGCAGCTCCAGCTTTGGGACACAGGCTGGGGTGAGGGCATAGAGGGGCTGGACAGTCCCAGGCAGCAGGGAGCTGAGAGTCTTTCCTGTAAGATGCCCATTGAGCCAATAATTCCCCGCCCAGCCCAGAACCTGCTGTTTCCCCGCAGACGCCTGCAAGCCACCACTTATTCACCTATTGCACATTTATTGAGCGCCTATTATGCCTCGGGGGGTTTCCAACCGAGCCCCGAAGGCAGACAGCCCAGGAGCGGACACAGCGCTGGCTCCCAGCGGCGAGTGGTGTGGCCGAACCCGCGTCGCGGTGCCCTGCACCCAGCACCCTCGCGCCAGGTCGATCTCCGAGCCGCGCAGACCGCTGCCCAGCCAGGCCGCTCTGCGGTCGCGCCAGCTCTGCGCGCCAAGTCAAAAGCTGAAATGCGACGTTGGACGGAGGAGGGAGGAGAGAGAAAGCAGAGAGGGAGGGAGGGAAACGGCCGGTGGCCTCCTCTGCCCAAAGGGTTCCAGAAGAAACGATGTGGGGATGGGGTATGGGAGGCGGCCTCTGCGACCGCGCTTGGCACTGCGCCCGCCCAGCTGGGGAGAGGTCGGAGGGAGGGGCGACCGGCTCGCGGTGACCTCGATGGGAGGGGGCCTTGCCCGCGGCTCAGGGCGCCCCCGGCTCCCTGCGCCCGGCCCTTCGCCTCCGCCGAGCGCGCCAGCACAGGAAGGCGGCGGTCAGGAGCCCCAGGCCCGCACTGAGCGCGGCCAGCGACGAGCCCTGGGCCAGGTCCAGGCGGGGTCCCCGCAGCGAGAAGGTGATGGCCGTGGCGGCTGCACCAGCCAGCACGGCCACGGCACCGAACGGCAGAATGCAGCGCGGCCACGAGCCCCCCGCGCCGCCGGTGGCCAAAAGCAGGGCGCGCAGGACCCCGGGGGGCTCCGGGTGCACCAGACCCGGCCCGGGTGGCGAGGCGGGCGCCGCGGGCGGAGGCTCGGGCGCGCTCATGCCGCCAACCCGGTGGCGGCGCTCGGTGGGTGGTGTGGACGCCCGCGCAGTCCCAATGGCGTTCCGGGATCGCCACGTCAGAGCCCATTGGCTCCAGAGGTGGTGACGCCAGCTGGGAGCCCGGGGAGTCAGCAGCTGCCTCTGGGTTTTGGCGGGGAATCGGGGTGGGCGGGTGTCAGTCGGAGGAGGAGACCTGTCTTTCCTGCCCTGGACCCCTGTGTCGGGGCCTCCCCAGGACCCCCACAAAGCTATCTAGGCCACCTCCCTGCTCCAGGAAACCACTGTTCTCTGGATTGGCCCCGGGATTGGTGGATCATTGAGTCAGTGCACGTCTGGCTCCCATCAGGGCCTGACCAGGGTAGAGGGGGACAGCACCCCTGTCCTCCTGAGGCAAACATCCAGTAGGCATGGGGGATGAGCCAAGTCAGCCAGTGAAATAACGCTGGGTAGAGACCACCTGCTCTGGAAAGCCACACGGGTGTACAGTCTGGGTGCGCTTGGGGCTTCAAGTAAGTCAGCGGCTCCTGCAGATAAGAGGCACCTGGGCATAAACCTGGAGGCAGCAATGGGGTGGCTGGGAGGGGCGAGGCTGGCTGATCTGCACAAGGGGTGTGACCCTGGGGCTGCTGCCAGGCTGCAGGGGCAGGGGGTGGAGCTGCTCTGTCCCTGAAGGTGCCCCCTCAATGCAATGAGGATCATGGTTTTTGGTTTCCTGCCTTGGTCTCTCATCTGGTCCCCAGCAGCCCTCAACTCGGGACTCTGGGTCTGAGCATGTTTCTGGCCTGTGGGACTGTCAGGCCCTTTACAAGCAGGACCTACCTGCGATGCTTCATCTGGTTCTCAGTAGACCCAGCTTTCTCCAAGTGCCACCCACCTTCTGTCCTGCTGCCCTGTCCAGGGGGGCACCTTGGGGAAGAGGCTGGTAATCTTCCCTGTCGCAGGTACCTGCCCACAGCTGGGCTTGGTGGAGCTCCCGCGCTGTCCACACAGAGCACTTGGCCCCAGCTCCCAAAATGTTTGGGATGCCTCGGGCCCTCAGTGCAGGTTCATTTAAAGAACACAATGAGCACTGAACATGGCCAGCACCAGGGCCTTTGCGGCCAGCAGGTTTTTTTTGTTTTGTTTTTTGTTTTTTTTTTTTTTTGAGACAGAGTCTCGCTCTGTCACCCAGGCTGGAGCATAGTGGCACAATCTTGGTTCACTGCAACCTCTGCCTCCCAGGTTCAAGTGATTCTCCTGCCTCAGCCTCCTGAGTAGCTGGGACTGCAGGCACCCGCCACCATGCCCAGCTAATTTTTTTGTTTGTTTTGAGATGGAGTCCCACTCTGTCACCCAGGCTGGAGTATAGTGGCACCATCTTGGCTCACTGTAACCTCTGTCTCCTGGGTTCAAGCGATTCTCCTGCCTCAGCCTCCCAGGTAGCTGGGACCACAGGTACATGCCACCACACCCGGCCAATTGTTTGTATTTTTAGTAGAGACAGGGTTTCACCATGTTAGCCAGGATGGTCTCGATCTCCTGACCTTGTGACCCATCCACCTCGGCCTCCCAAAGTGCTGGGATTACAGGCATGAGCCACCACGCCTGTCCTCTAGTTTTTATATTTTGAATGGAGACAGGGTTTCAACATGTTAGCCAGGCTAGTCATGAACTCCTGACCTCAGGTGATCCACCTGCCTCATCCTACCAAAGTGCTGGGATTGCAGGTGTGAGCCACCGCGCCCGGCCTGTGGCCAGCACTTGAGATGCAACAAGTAATCTCTGCCGGCCCCTGAGGTCATCACCACCATCACCCAGCATGACAGTGGGGACAAACCTGGACAACTGGGGCTGAGTCCTTGAGAATCCTGCCCAGTCCCAGGGCCAAAAACAAGTCATTTTACAAACCCACCTCTGTGGTTGCAGAGGGCCCAACCCTGACCCCTGCTCTTTCCTGCCTTCATGGCGAAGGGAAGGAGGCTCAGAGGTGAGAGTGGAGTGGCTAAAGGGTGAAGAGGTAAAAGGCCCTTCCTGGTGGAGGCCATGTGAACTGGTGACCCCACAACCGCCCCAGCGACAGTGCCAGGAGGGGGAGCTGGGTGTGGGTACCAGGAGACAGTGGGAAGCAGAGCTGGGTGGCTGTGGCAGAGACAGTGACCGGCCTGTTCTCCAATATGGCCTTGTGGTTTTCATGTCCTCCAATGAACGAGTATAGCCTACAGCCTACAGAGGGTGGGGCTTTTAGCAGTGCTGGGCCCACCTTGAGTGGCCTTGTCCCGTCCTTTATACAGAAGGGATATCGAGACAGGGTCTCGCTCTGTCGCCCAGGCTGGAGCACAGTGGCACAATCATGGCTCACGGCAGGCTCAAAGTCCTAGGCTCGGCCGGGTGTGGTGGCTCACGCCTGTAATCCCAGCAATTTGGGAGGCCGAGGCGGGCGGATCATGATGTCAGGAGTTCAAGACCAGCCTGGTCAAGATGGCGAAACCCCGTCTCTATTAAAAAACTACAAACATTAGCCAGGCGTCGTGGCACGCACCTGTAATCCCAGGTACTTGGGAGGCTGAGGCAGAATAATTGCTTGAACCCAGACGGCAGAGGTTGTAGTGAGCTGAGATTGCGCCACTGCACTCCAGGCTGGGTGACAGAGAGAAAAAAAAAAAAAAAGTCCTAGGCTCAAGCGATCCTCCTGCCTTAGCCTCCCAAGTAGTTGGGATTACAGGCAGACATGCCATGCCCGGCTCATTTTAAAATTTTGTGTAGAGATGGGGTCTCACTGTTGTTCAAACTGGTCTCAAACTCCTGGCCTCAAGCAATCCTCCCACTTCAGCCTCCCCAAGTGCTGGGATTACAGGCGTGAGCCATCACATCCAGCCCATTTATAATCTTGATAAATACACTTGATATATTCCTTTTCAGCATGACATGTATCAACCAGTGATGTAACTTGATAAACAAAATCATAAAGAAACAAGGGCCCAAGTCCCACCTTGGCATGATTTAAATACATACGCTTTCAGCCAGGCGCAGTGGCTTACACCTGTAATCCCAGCACGTTGGGAGGGCGAGGTGGATCACCTGAGGTCAAAAGTTTGAAACCAGCCTGGCCAACAAGGTGAAACCCCATCTTTACTAAACACACACACACACACACACACACACACACACACACACACACACACAAAAGCCAGGCGTGGTGGCTGGAGCCTGTAATTCCAGCTACTTGGGAGGCTGAGGCAAGAAAATCACCTGAACCTGGGAAGCGGAGGTTGCAGTGAGCCAGGATCATGCCACTGCACTCTAGCCTGGGCGACAGAGTGAGACTGTCTCAACAAAAATAAGTACAAATGCTTTCTAAAGTGGCTTTAATACCACACAAGCAGCTCTTTGGTTTACACTGAGAGAAAACAGAGGGAGCCAGGAAAGGCTCCCTGCTGGCCTCTGGAGTCCAGGAGCCTTGGGAAGGCTGAAAGTCAGCCCTGACCAGCAGGCTTAGTTGTCCTGAGAAGAGCCACTGAGGCCACCTGGTCCAGTTCACCAGGTCTCCCAGGGAAGCACAGGCATCTCTGGGTCCCCAAGCACAGTGCCAGAGAAGACACCCCCAAACCCCATCTGAACAGGGCTGAGGGGATGCTCCCTGGCAGGCCAGTGCCCAGGTGGTCCTGAGGCCTGGTGGATGCAGCATGGGAAAGGCTCAGTCCACAGGTTCATCTCGCAGGATGGTGAGGACACGTGCGCCTCCCTCGCAGAGCAGGCTGTGCGCAGCCCGGCACAGGGTCAGCCAGGATGGGCCCTCCGGCTGTGCAGCACTTACCAGGGGGAGGAGTTCAGCCATCAGGACCTGGGGGCAGGGCAGGGCCAAGGTCTCAGCGGCACCTAGGCTGGGGGCAATCCTGGGACAGGCTTCGAGGCCGCCATGCTTCAGCCCCTCCCTCCTGCCATCCCTAGCTCAGTCTGGCCCATGCACTTCCCAACCCACACACACAGACCCCAGGCTTGCCACCATTCTCCTGGGTTCTGGGGGGTGGAGCAGTCAAGCCCCTACCCTCAGGTCCTCCTCAAGGCTGCAGACCTCTGTTGCACCCCCATCTCCTCTTCCAGAAGCACCTTTTCCAAGTGGATCTGCTGGTCCAGCATGGCCACTCGCAGCTTGAGGGCCGCCAGGGTCTGCAGCTCCTGGGTACTGGAGTAGACAAGCAGCTGGGGGCTCCACGTAGGCTCCGCTCCGCCCCTACAGGACGGCAAGGCTCTGGGGGGCCTCCCCACAGGACACGGTAATGGTGGCTGTTCCGCCACCGCTGTGTGCACAGGAGAATGTGGCCTTTGGGGTGGCAGCCGAAGCCGTGGCCCCGCTTTTCCTGTTTGCCTGGCTTTCCCAGGCATCTGCACCACTTGCCCTGCCTTTAGAGGAAAGGTGGGCTTTTAGGACAGTCCCGTGCAAGATGGTATGTCTTGAGCTTGGACTTGCTGGCAGGGAGTCCTCTGTGGGGTGGCCCTCTGCCTGCCTAATTTCTTTACTGCGTTTATGCACAACTTTTGTGAGACTGGCTTTCCTTTTGACAAATGGTGTATTTTCACTCTTAAAACGTCAAGCAATTAGAAAATACAAAGGAGGAAACAAGTTCTATAAATAACCACCTTCCGGGAGCTGATTCTCATGAGCTACTTTCTCTTTTTTTTTTTTTTTTTTGAGATGGAGTCTCACTCTGTCACCCAGGCTGGAGTGCAGTGGCGCAATCTCAGCTCACTGCAACCTCTGCCTCCCGGGTTCAAGCAATTCTTGTGCTTGTCTCCCAAGTAGCTGGGATTACAGGCGTGCACCATCATACTCAGCTAATTTTTGTATTTTTAGTAGAGATGGGCTTTCACCATTTTGGCCAGGCTGGTCTTGAACTCCTGACCTCAAATGATCCGCCTGCCTTGGCCTCCCAAAGTGCTGGGTTACAGGCGTGAGCCACCATGCCCGGCCTCACACACTACTTTTTCTTTTTGTTTTTGAGACGGGGTCTCACTCTGTCACCCAGGCTGGAGTGCAGTGGCGCAATCTCGGCTCACTGCAAGCTCCTCCTCCCGGGTTCACACCATTCTCCTGCCTCAGTCTCCCAAGTAGCTGGGACTACAGGCGCCTGCCACCACGCCTGGCTAATTTTTTGTATTTTTAGTAGAGACAAGGTTTCACCGTGTTAGCCAGGATGGTCTTGATCTCCTGACCTTGTGATCCGCCTGCCTTGGACTCCCAAAGTGCTGGGATTACAGGTGTGAGCCACAGTGCCCGGCCCTCACACGCCACTTTTTCAACAACTGGGTGAATAAGCAACAGCTCAGAGCAGTGAGGTTGTGTGTGTGGGGAGCAGCGAGGTAGGGGAGCTGCCCTGAGGAGGAAAGGAGGGCTGACTGCTCCCATAAGACAACTGGTGAGGACCCAGCACACTGCGGAGTGGCGTCGGGCGGCGGGGAAGCGGGGGGTCACCAACTTGCATCTGGTCCCTGGGCTGCTCACCTTTCTCTGAGGTGCAGACAAGGCTGGCTAAAGCACCCTGTCCCTGGCCCAGACCTCAGTGCAGGTGGCAGGGTGGGGGCGGAGTCTCACCTGCACGCAGTTCCTGCAGCCTCTGCAGACACTGGCCCACCATGGCCTGCAGGCCCTCCAGCGTGAGCAGGCAGCGGTACTCCTGCATCCAGTCCATGGGGGCTGCAGAAGAGTCAGGGAGGGCAGGTGGGGTCCGTGGCAGTCTGGAAACCCTCCCTGCACTAGCCCTCCATGCTCCTCCCGAGACAGACCCAGGACCCACTGACCTGCCGAGAGTTCCTCCCTCACACGCAGTCTCAGCAGCGAACAGGCCTTCTGCAGGCGCCTCGCCTCCGCCTCCACTTCCGCAGCACTGAGCCTGGGCTGGGACCTGCCTGACTGGATATGGGTCAGGAAAACTTCCCTGCAGCCAAGCCCCTCTGCTCCCACCAAGGACAGGGCCTGGAGAGTGGCCCTGGCCATCCCACACCAGCCCCTCCTGGGGCTGCTCCACAAACCTGCCAGGTTCAGAGCCAGAGGCCCCCCAGGCTCCCACAAGCCCAGCAAGGATACAGTTGTCTGTACGTTCTGGAGAAACTGGGTTTTGGCGGCAGCGGCATCCATGGAATCACTGGTCTGCATGGAACTCAGCTGGACCCACAGGCTGGGGTGCACACGTGGGGCGCCCCAGGAACCATAGAGGGACACGGTTATTCCAGCTGGTGAGCTGGGCCTTGGGAGTTAGGCAAGGGCCAGGGTGGGGACCCCAGGCTGGGCATCTGGCTCTGCTGAATGCCCGGAGGGGTCTCCAGAGGCCTCAGGGAACCAAGAGGACACTGACCAGAACAAGGGGACAGAGCTGACAGGCTGGCAGACTTTTAACGTCGACAGTGACCCCACTCAGCAAAGAGACCCACTGGAAAGTATCTCGAACCTGTACCCGAGCTGGTGATGCCTCCAGGTTCTCCCCTACCCCTGTCCAGCCAAAGACCTCAACCTCACCTTGAGTTCTGGGAAGCCGCTTTCCTGAATGCTGCAGGCAGCCGCAGCAGGTGCCTGTCGGAGAAGCCGGTGTTCAGAGGAGCATGGCCTTGCTCTGGGGTCTACAACTCCCATTTCCTGCTCAGAGCCCAATCAGGGATGAGGCTTCTTGCCCCTTTCCCACACCTGACCCCACCAAGGATGAGCCCCCTTGAATAGGGCTTCCAGAGCGGCCATGGGAGAAGCATGGTCCAGTGCTGTCCCAGTAGAGAGAAGAGGGGGCCCCGTGAGCAGAGCCCACACCCTCCAGAGCCCATCTACAGCCTCTGGCCTGGGCAAATAAGGGGACAGCCACAGAGGAGAGGGCAGGACAGGCTCTAGCACTTCCCTGTCCTGATGGTGCCGACCTGGACACCACCACACAGCTGCTTCATTCTGCCAGCTTCTGAGCACGAGCCTCAGGGGTGCACCCCAGGGCTCAATGCCCTGCCCTCCCTGTCACCCCAAATCCCAGGCTCCTTGCTAGCCAGGGTCTGAGGAGGCAGAGACAGAAGTCCCTCCAGTGAGGGTCTGGGAAACCTACCCCTTCTCCTTGAGTGTGAAGGCTTCTGGGGCCTGAGGAGCAGCCAATGGGGCCATATGCTGGTTCCTGAGGCCCGCTCCAGGCTTGGGGGCTCGGGCTCCTATCCCAGCACGGGTCCTATCCCGCAATGACGGCAGCCGGTGCTCAGGGCGGCCCTTGGCAGGCACTGTGGTCTGGCGGAGGCCCTTGGTGGGTCTCGTGTCTGAAGCATGGCCACCAACTTGGCCGGGAGACTGGGGTGGGGTGGAGGCTGTCGTGCCAGGAGAGGTGACAATGGACCTAGATTTCAGGCTGGGGGCCTTGTTTCTTTCTCCAGCCTTAGTGATGCCTCTTCGAACCCGAACAGCCTTCTCCAGTGCCTGGGTCAGAAACTCCAACTCTTTGAGGTCTTGTGGACTGGGTGTGCATGCTGTGAAAGCCAAGAATTACGCAGGGATCTCTCCCCACTGTCCCCCAGGAGGGTCCCTCACAACTGCGCTCCAGAAGACAGACCAGAACAGCACCTGGATTGGGTGGTGGAGGTTTACCTGGAAGGGGGTCCTCTTCATTAGTTTCTGGCTCTGGAGGTGGCTCCCAAGCCCAGGTCCCGGTTGGTTCCCTACAAAGACATGGGCAGCCGTCGCACGGCCAGGAGGCAGGGCCCAGCCCAAACAGACACAAGGGGGCCGCCGGGCCCCGCGGCAGGCCCCCAGCTCAGAGCTTGCAGGGTAAGGGGGGTGGCACTGACAACCTATAGCTCCGAAGTGGGCGGCTGCGCCCGGTCTCCCAGCCACGAGACCTCGGGGCAGGACTCTGAGGGGCCGAGGGAGGTCTGGCCAGGGGGTCCCGGGGTCCGCGTACCAGGCCTGCAGCAGCCCACGACAGACGCGCAGGCTCTGCTCCAGTTGCAGCTGTCGCTGTGCGCAGGCGTCCAGGGCGCCCTGCAGCTCGGCCACCAGCCTGGGGGACGCACCGGCGGCTCATCACCTCGGCCAGCGTCGGGCCTCGGGCCCCGCGCCTGACTGCCAGCCCGCCCGCGTCCTTCCGCCCCCTCCCGCCGCGCAGGCCTCACCGGCGCGAACAGTCCGCGGGCAGCATGAAGGCGGCAGCGTCTCCTTGCAATTTGCCGCCTGTGAAGAGCCACGCCCCTTCCGGGCGGGAAGACCGCCCCTTCCCGGCCGGACTGCCCAATCCTGGGCCGGGGCCCCGGGCCGCCCCCGAAGCTTTCTCTCCCTCATTGCGCGCGAGCCTCAAGCCCCACCCACTCCTGCCCCCTAGGTTTCCGAGGCCGCCAGGGAGGGGACTGCGGGCGACGCCGGGATTTTGGTTTGGGTAACTGGGTAGATGGGGGCGCCATTATCGCGCTTCTCTTGTAGGGCGCCTGTGAAGGTTATACGAGAGGCTCCATCTGTCCTTATTGAAAGTGCTCTAACGCAGGGACCAGCCGTCCTGCTGACGCCCGGGCCACCGAGCACAGGGAAAGCACGGGGTTGCTGGAGGTGAGGATGCCGCCGATCAGGAGCGGGGATGAGGGAGGAGAAACTGTTCACTTTTGGACATGTGACGTGATAGCACTGGGCAGAGGGGAGGAAGCTCAGACCTTGGAGCAGTGGGCCCGGCGAGGTGGCCCTTGGTGGGGCAGGGGACGGGTAGGGACAGGTGACGGGGCCCAGGCAATGGCCATGGAGGTGGAGGAGCAGTAAGACAGTGTCACAGAAGCAACAGGAAGCTGTCGCGGGAGGGAGTGGGTCACAGGCCAAGCGCTGCTGAGGTCTCGGCGGTGTACACAGCACCGGGGGGTGGGGGTGGGGGGGTCGGCGGACAGGGCCTTCAGTGATGCAGGGGACACCTGGGGGAGGAAGTGAGGAGGGCAGCAGGGCCCCATGTAGTTGATGTTAACAAGGATAAACAATTAGGGCCAAGAACTCCCAGGCGGTAGCTGGAGGAAAGACAGACGCGGGGGTGCTGTTTAAAGATGGGACAGGTGAGTCCATTCCATAGTCGTTAATGGGAAGGTGTCATCACAGAAGGGAAGGAGGGCACAAAGGGAGTTGTCAGGGAGGTTGGGACCCAGGCAGCTCTGGCCCAGTGCTCAGGGTGGGCCCCTCCATCAGCGGTGGGGGAGGGTGAGGGTGGCCCTGCCTCCCTGGAGGTTCTCTGTGAAGGAGGAGGCAGCACTCGAGATGCAGGAGACCACCCACCCCAGCAGGTGATGCCAGGCTCCCCCGGAGTGGTTTCCTCCTTCAGGTGCAAGCTGGGAGAAAGCAGAGAACTGACTCCATGAAGAGTTGGGATTTTGAAAAAAGAGCCCCTGGACAAGGGGTTGAGGCAGCAAAGGACGTCCATCACTCATCTGTCACTATCCTCCTCACATTTAATCCTCACAACACCCCTGTGAGGTAGGTATCATCGCCCCCTCTTACAGATGAGGAAACTGAGGCTCACACATGCCCAGGGGCACACAGTCGACAGGACGGGTCTACAGTTCCAACGCTTCGGTTCTCACCTGGACCACACCCCACCCAAGGTGGCCAGAATTCCCTTATAGTTGCAAGAAGACAGCTGCCACAGACACAAACACACACAGCACCAGCACACAGAAAAGCAGCAGCTCAGTGAGCATCTCCCAGCCCTGGGTTTCTGGTTCAAGAGCATTTGGGGGGCCAGGTGCAGTGGCTCACGCCTGTAATCCCAGCACTTTGGGAGGCCGAAGTGGGTGGATCACCTGAGGTCAGGAGTTCCAGACCAGCCTGGCTAACATGGTGAAATCCCGTCTCTACTGAAAGTACAAAAATTAGCCAGGCGTGGTTGGGTGCTTGTAATCCCAACTACCTGGGAGGCTGAGGCAGAATCCCAGCTACCTGGGAGGCTGAGGCAGAATCTGGGAGGCAGAGGTTGCAGTGAGTTGAGATCATGCCACTGCACTCCAGCCAGGGCGAAAAGAGCAAAACTCCGTCTCAAAAAAAAAAAAAAAAAAAAAAAAAAAAAGCATCTGGGGGACACTTCTGGTCAAGTGGTTCTTTCTTACATTTGCAGAGGAAACAGAAGTGGATTGCAGCAGGGTGTGTTGTGGTAAGCCCATCCCCAGGGAGAGGCCACGGTCACATGGCCCCAGACAGGCTCCCCAGGCGTGGACTGCTGTCTCCCAGGCTCCCTTTCCATGCAGGAGCAGAGTCTCTGTGGCCAGCAGGAAAGCCCAGGGGTCTGCCTCCCTCCCACGGGTCCCCAGAGCATAGCTACAGTTGGGATCAGCTACAACACGGCCCCCGACTGCTCTACTCCTCTGCCTCTTGGTCACCTCAGATGTTAGAGGGGACTTCAAGTTTTTTCTGGCTAGCCTCTCCGGGAAAATTCTTTTTACATAGAGTGTGTCAGGATGGCATTGAGGGGCTAGAGTAAGATTTTTGTTTTGCAGTTGAACCTAAATAATGGTAGGAATCTCTTGTTTTTTAAATACCTTCTAAGTTTTTCTTGTTTTCATCTTGGAAGAAGGAAATTTAGAAACAAAGACAGGAAAAGAAATGGCCCAGAAATTCAGCACAAAGAGAGGTGTTCACATTGACACCATCTGTGGGTCACAGACAAACACCTCTGGGACAGAGCTCTAAAATGAGTAACGTGTTGTAGGGAGTCCACGCAGTGTGCAGGGACACAGGCCCCCTTACCATGGAATCCCCACCCAGAAGGAAGTGGGTGCCCCATGCAGACCAAGGTGGATGAGGGGACAGTGGTGTGCTCAGAGCTGTCAGCTCCCCACTGGAGCCCCAAACCAGACAGATGTGGGCAGGAGCTCAAGTGGTGTCTGACTACCCAGGTCACACGTGCCTCGAGCGTGAAAGCTGTCAGCTCCTGGCACTGGGCTCTGTTGGGGCTGGGAAGACCAGGACACACATGGGCTGAAGCTTCTAGAGACAGTGAGACATGGAAGGGACAGAGAGGTGCCCTCCATGCAGTGTGGCCAACTGCTTTGAGGCTAAACTTTCCAAAGAGAGGGATCTGACCTCTTCACTCTCATTTCAACATTCTCATAGCTTGCACGGGACTCCCGCGGAGAAAGAAACTTGGTGGCCACAAGTTACCCTCTCTGCTCTCTGTGCGAAGGCCTCCGGGATCTACACAGCATTCCTATGCTGTGCTCCCACCCCTCGCCTCCAGCCCCCTCAGTACACATCCACTGCAGCAAATGCACTGACACACTTACAGCCTCACAAGGCCCAGGTTCGTGTCCTCCTCCTCACTGTGTATGCATAGGTTTATCCGTTTCACCTGTTGCCGGGGAACACTGCTTTCGGGGGGACTTGGGGGACGACACTGTAAACATGACTTCCTGGCCTGATGGTGGCAGGGCTGTGTGTGCGAGTCACTGTCCAGGGACAGCACTGAGGTAGGTCGGGGCAGGACCCCCAAGCCACCATCCACAGAGCTTGTGGGACTCGTGGTGCTGACGGAGGAGTAGCCTGAGGTCGTGACGTCCTTCCCTGGCTCCGGGCTGGTGCGGAGCAGGGACTTGGGTCCTAGGGTTGCAGGGATCTGGGTATCCAGCGCTGGTACCTGTGGGTCCTGGGGTCTCTCGTCCTCTGGGCAAGCCTCCTCATCACTGGATTCCTGGCAGCAATGCTGTTCTGGGTTCAGGTAGACCACGGTGACATCGAGGATGCCACTGGGAGCTGTCACTGCAGGAAGGTTGGTGGGGAGGGAGATCATGTCACACCCAAGCATCAGGGGAGACCCCCTGCCACGTCAGGACCCTGAAGTGCAGGTCAAGAATCTTCTACCTAGCTATGGTCCTCTGTGTTACCCTCCTGTGGTGAGAAGTGTGGGTGACATGCCTCTTCCAAGGTTGGACAGCTGCCTGCCATGACTCCAACGACAAGTTGGGCATCTAGCTCAAGCCAAGTGGATGCAGAAGCAAGCAACTGGGAAATCGACAGGACTCACACTAACTGGGCTTCTGGTAAGGACCCATGCAGTCTGCCTGGGGTTTGCACAGGGCAGTGATCCCAGCAGGGCAGTGAGGACTGTCATGTAAGCCACATGGGCACATCTCAAACGACATTCTAGAAATAAAAATTAGCCTGTCCAGCTAATTTTTAAATGTTTTGTCTTGCTATGTCACCCAGGATTGTCTTGAACTTCTAGCCTGAAGTGATCCTCCTGACTCAGCCTCTCAAATTGCTGGGATTACAGGCATGAGCCACCACACCTGGCCTAGAAGGATCTCCATGAACTCCAGACAGGTATCTACCTCCCTCATCCCAGTGAGGTCTTCCCAGCACAGAACGAGCAAGAGCCGGATAGGTGTGGCCTAAGTCCTCTCATCCCTGTGTGATGGTAGAAGCTGTGGTGTTTTGGGGGTTCTCCCCTCCCCTCACTCTCCCCATGCCTGGACACACTCCCCCACAGGGCAGGAGCTGGCCCCGCCCTGTGCTCTGTGCACATCCTCCTCCCTCCCACAGCGCTCACACAGGGCCAGGTGCCCAGAGACCCTCAGTGAGAGCCACCCTGTGTGATGTCCCTTCCGGTGCGCCCTGGCCCTACACTCACCGTCGCCCTCCTTCTCGCCTTCGCTCTCCTGGTCGCCTTCGTAGCCAGAGCAGCAGTCCAGGCTCCAGTCGAGGAAGCTGCCCAGCAGCGTCTCCTCCTGGCTGGACAGCTCCGCAGTGGGGGTGGTAACAAAGCTGCCCCTGTCCTCCTGGAGGCTGTTCTCCCGCTTCCTGCAAGGTGGAGAGAGCCCAGGAGACCCGGTCATGGGCGGCAGCGCTGGGAGGCCAGGCCCTCTGCACCTACCTCTAACACCCGTGTGCCCCGGCCTGTCACTGCATGCTCCCAAAGGGTCTGCTGTGTAGAAAATGCTGGTGAAGCTAGAACAGGTCTAAGCCCTTGAGGCAGGGCCAACCTGGAGGACAGCTCAGGCAAACTCAGGCCCCAGGTCTGGGTGTGAAGCCCAGCCCACCTGGCTCAGCTGTGGGGCCTGAGCCAACCATCTGGTCCCCTGGACACCCCCAGGATGATGCTACCTTCCAGTGGTTTTTTTTTTTTTTTGAGGTGGAGTCTTGCTCTGTCACCCAGGCTGGAGTACAGTGGTGTAATCTTGGCTCACTGCAACCTCCGCCTCCCAGGTACAAGTGATTCTCCTGCCTCAGGCTCCTGAGTAGCTGGGACTACAGGTGCCCACCATCACACCCAGCTAATTTTTGTATTTTTAGTAGAGACGGGGTTTCACCATGATGGCCAAGTTGGTCTTGAACTCCTAACCTCAGGTGATTCACTTGCCTCAGCCTTCCAAAGTGCTGGGATTACAAGCGTGAGCCACTGTGCCCAGCCCCTCTAGTGTTGATTAATAATGGACAGGCAGTGCTCAGCCCGGGGCCAGTGAGATTGCATAGAATGGCCTGGCCTTGGGCGGTGCCGGCACCCACGCCCAACTGGGGTCAAGTCTTGCTTGGGATGGGGCTGGAGGCCAGAGTGTGGGCCTGAGCCTGGGAAAAGCTGCCACACCAGCTGAGCCTTTCCACTTCCTGAACCCAGGGCCGGGTGGGGAGCGAGGGTGGAGAGAGCTACCCATGTCACCCATGGGGGTCTGTCTCAGAGACTGATGGGGCTTTGGGGGACCTCTGGAGAAGCGAGTTTAACACAGTGAGGCTGAGCACAGGGCCAGGCCCCCTCCTGGAGTAGCTATGCATGTCTACATGGACTTTCCTCGTGATGACCCTGGCCCCAGGGAGTCGGTGCGTGTGTGGAGTGAGACAGGAGGATCAGGTCTCCTGCCTTCCGCACAATGGAAAGTACTATCAAGCTTCTTGGGGAGGAAGCAGCAGTAGCAGGGGCTTCAGCTGCTTCCCCAGGGCTCCCCAGGAGTTTAGGTCTACTGCCAGGGGCCCACTCCCCACACAACACTCCTGGAGGCAGCCCTGCCTGGTCCTGTATTGACAGGGAAGACCCAGCCACCCAGTGCCCGCCCTTGGGAAAGTTATGGGTGCACATGGTGCTAAGGAGTCACAGGGGCAGGGCCAGCAGCACAGGGAGGGCCCTGTTCATCAGGGCTTTGCAGAATCAATAGCAGTTCTCCAGGTGGGTGGGGTGGAAAGAGGAAGTTAACTCCAGGAGGAACAGCCAAGGTGCTGAGATAGGAGAGGCAGGTAAACAGGTTCACACGGGTGGTGAGGGAAGTGCTGGGGATGTGACTCAGGTCACAACTCGAGTGCCGGGAGTGACAGCAGCATCATGGAGCAGGTAACTCCAGGATACGCATGACAGGCACGGGCAGGGCTAGAGCCAGGCTGGGCTCCCGCATGCTCGAAACCATCTTCCTCCACAGGGATCCCAGGCAGAGGGAGAGGCAACAGCCTCTGAGGAAGGAGACCTGCGCTGGAGACAGTGGAGGTTACGCAGGGGCCTAAGGCATGACTGCAGGGCTCCGTCCCAGGGTCACTGTCCTGGGATCTGCTGCTCCCCTGACAAGCCTTGGGGGCCTCTCTGTGAGGGAGCGCTGAGGGAACTGGGCCGGCATGAGGGTGCCAGCATTGTATGGCGCAGGGTAACTAACCGTTTGGTTCTCCGCCCCGAGGGAGAGCTGAGGAAGGCGTGGATCTCCCCTGTGCTGAGGAAAGTCGGGGGGTCGGGGCTGTCTTGTGTCACTCCTAATGCCGCACACAACTGGCTGTAGCTCAGCACCTTAGGGGAAGCCAGAGTTAGGGGGTGCAGAGGCCCCGAGGGTGAGGCCCGCCCACACCCCAGCACCTCATGAGATGCCCAGGTGGCAGGAGAGAGGCACCTTTTCCTGGCTGATTTCTCCATAGCGCTTGTCCTCAAATCGCTGCTTCACGGCGGTCAGAGAGACTTGCCTGTAGTCCTTGGGGGCGTCATCATGGAAGCTGGAAACAGTCACGTGGAGTGGACATGTGAGGCACCCCCACCCCATTTTTAGCCTTAGTTCACTGAAGTGAGCAATGAGAATGCAAAATGGTGCAGTCACTCTGGAATCTGACCTGGCAGTTCCCCAAATGGTTAAATTTAGTCACCACAGAACCCAGCAATTCTCTCTAGGTAAAGACCCAGGAAAAAGGAAAAACTATATCCACACAGAAACCTGTACTAGAATGTTCATGGCAGGACTGTTCACAATAGGCAAATGTCCACCAGCTGTGGGATGGATAAACACATGTGGTCCATGCAGGGGAATATTATTCAGCCATGAAAAGGAATAAAGCAGGGACACACACCACAACATGGACAAACCCAGCAAACATTACACTGAGGGAAATAACCTAGAAACAAAAGGCCACCTGTCCTGTGACTCCATTTATATGCAATGTCCAGAATGGGAAAAATTCGTGAACAGAAAGTAGACCACTGAGTCATCTAGGGCTGAGGAAACTGCGGGGAACCAGAGGGTGACAGCTGAGGGGTGTGTTGTCCCTTTGGGGAAAGTGAAAATGTTGTAAATTTGATTGTTGTGATGACAAGCACAACTGTGTGAATAAACTAAAAGCCCATTAAATCATACAATAAAAGGAAGTTTAGTTTGTAAATAATGTTTCTAACTTATCTGGTTTGGAAAAAAAAAAATTAACTTTTTCAGGTGGAAGAGAATAAACGCAGCTCAGAAACAGCTTTTGGTGGCCAGTGCTGGGACGATCTGTGCTCCCCATAAGCAAAGGTGGGGGCGGGTAAGATCCATGCCGACCCTTCTACTGTCACCCTCGTTCCTTGCCCAGAAGGCACAGGGTCCGGGCACTGCAGGAGAAAGCAGCATGAGCAGCAGCACATGCCAAAGCCTGGGAGATGCCACCAGGTCCCCTGTGGCTGAAGTACAGTATGGGGGTAGAAACAGCAGATGGGCCAGAGAAGGTGCTGCTTAAAGGCAGAGAGGCCCCCAGGGAGTTCTGATCTCATCCTGGAAGCGGGACAGCAAGGCCCTGGGTAGTGTACACGAGACACACGTGGGGTGGCTGCCAGTGTTCCAGAAGGCTAGGCAGCCACCACGGATAGCTCCAGCCCCCAAGCGGTGAGCGCACGAGGAAAGTGCACTGGCGAGGATGCAGGGATGGAGAAGCAGGAGCGGCTGGTGGAGGCCTCAGCTGGGTGCACAGTGGTTCATGCACCACAACCCACCAGGGCTGAAACAGGCCACCGGCTGAGTCACACTGGCAGGGTGGGTGGCAGGTCAAGGTCGAGACGTGGTCTGAATCCTGGAAGTGATGAAGTCTCCCAGGAAAGGAGTCTGAGGGGTGGCAGAAAGCCAGAATTCCCAGGCCCCTTGGGGTGGGTGAGAAGGGAGACTAATACCCAGGCCGCATGGCCTAGGGCGGGAAGCTGAGGCCCCCGAGGGAGGGAAGGTCAGCGCAATGCTGGCTGGAGAAAAGCCACCCAGGCCTGGTGTGGTGGTGCCTGTGGTTTCAGCTACTCGGGAGGCTGACACAAGAGGATCCCTTAAGCCTGGGAGGTCAGGGTTGCAGTGAGCTAGGATGGCGCCACTGTACTCCAGCCTGGGCCCCCAACTCAAAAAAGGAAAAAAAAGCCTACACTGCTGAGTCTGCTGGATTTGGCTGAGGAAAGGGAAGTCATGGCAGAAGCGGGGAAGGGGGAGACCAGGGAGTGGTGGTGCCGAGAGGTGGGAGGAGCAAGTCTGTGAACACAGCTGAGGAGGCGAGGGAGATGGCTGGTCAGATGCAAATTCACCCCCATGCTTGTCCCCCTTGCCCCTCACTGCCATGACTCCACTCATAGCCCCTGGCCCCGCTGGTCTGCACTGGGCCCTGGCATGGCTGCCCCCTTTGCCTGGGACTCAGATGCCCAAGTGACCCTGGCTGCGCTCCCTGAAGGGAGCCGCACCCGCCCGTGCCACATGCCCCGCTCCTGCTTGCTCTTTCTCCCAACATGACCTGACCTCTGAACTCTGTCCTGGCCTCTCCCCCAGCGCCCGGCCCACGGTGGGGACTTCATGCACTGCATAGAACAAACCAATGTGGGCTGAAGGGAAGCTGCCAGGGCAGGTGAAGGGGCTCAGATGCAGCAAGGGCCGGGCCAGGCTCAGCAGACAGAAGGGCGGAGGGGCCGGGGCAGGTGGAGGGAAGCCCAGTGGGGCTGGGGCAGAGAGGGGGCCACAGCTGGGCACGATGGGGCAAGGGACCTGCCCGCAGCCTCCATCTTCTCAGTGAGACAGAGGATAGATCTATACCAACAGCTGCATTGGGGTGGAAGCTGTTCTCTCAAGGGAAGGGGAGTGAGTATTTTCCCCACTGGGGGCCATGTGGTCTCCGCTGCACTATAAGCTCAGCCACTGCCAGAGCAAAAGCAGCTGCAGACGATGTGGAAACCAGTGAGGGCGGCTGCTGCCAAGAAAACCCCGTTCACAAAAGCAGCCAGATGCTGTCTGAGGGCCACAGTGTGCCAGCGCCTGAGCTAGATGACAACTTGACACAGGTACAAGTTACCACAGGTCAGGGAGACACCCTCATTTTTTTCTAGTACGTTCTGCTGCCTATGCAATGAGCTTGGGTTGGGAGCAGCTGCTCTCAAAGTGAAAAAGGTGTGAGATAAGAAAGTCCTGGAATTTTTTTTTTTTTAGATGGAGTTTCACTCGTTGCCTGGGCTGGAGTGCAATGGCACAATCTCGGCTCACCGCAACCTCTGCCTCCCGGGTTCAAACCATTCTCCTGCCTCAGCCTCCTGGGTAGCTGGGATTACAGGCGCACGCCACCACGCCCGGCTAATTTTTGTTTTTTTAGTAGAGACAGGGTTTTGTCATGTTGACCAGGCTGGTCTCGAACTCCTGACCTCAGGTGATCCACCCGCTTTGGCCTCCCAAAGTGCTGGGATTACAAGTGTAAGCCACCACGCCTGGCCAGTTTTTGTTTTTGGAGACAGAGTCTTGCTCTGTCACCCAGGCTAGATGGAGTCCAGTGACGTGATCTCAACTCACTGCAACCTCTGCCTCCTGGGTTCAAGCGATTCTCCTGCCTCAGCCTCCTGAGTAGCTGGAATTACAGGCGTGCACCACCACGCCTGGCTAATTTTTGTATTTCTAGTAGAGGTGGGGTTTTACCATGTTGGCCAGGCTGGTCTCGAACTCCTGACCTCAAATGGCCTGCCTGCCTCGGCCTCCCAAAGTGCTGGGGTTACAGGCGTGAGCCACCGCGCCTGGCCAAAACTCACCACTTCTTATGAAGGCTCAAGACGCAGGGAATGAGGTCCTCATAGGAGAATCCGGTGAGGTCCCACAGCTGAGTGGTCCAGGGCTGTGCTGGGGAAGAAAGCAGGCCAGGGATGGAGGGGATGGAGGGGACGGAGGGGCTGTGGCGACAGCCGCCTGACCACTTCCACTCTATAGCTCTGTGGGCTCTGCTGTGGAGTTTCTTGGAGCTCAGGGTTGCAATCCTTTTAAAACAGTTTTGAAAAAAACCCATATGTAGGGCGTGCAGGCTCACAGTCAGAAATCTGGGACATACTGAAGCTAGGAGCTGTGCTGTATCTCATCTCTGAAGAAGTAACCAGGACAAACGGATGCTGGACTCTTCCGACCCACAGCCTCCTCCTATGTGAGCACCTTCCCTGACACAGGCATCCCTGGGAAGGGCCTCTCCTTACTCTGCCTGTGTGTCAGTTTAGCCAGAAGCAGGGCTGCGGCAGCCAGGCGGGCTGGGGCATAGGCGGACAGGCTGGTGTGCAGCAGGGAGAGCTCGCAGAGGAAGCTGCACAGGTGCTGGGTTCTCAGCTCCACGGGGACTAGCGCCAGCAGGACCTCCTTGTAATCCACCACGGTGGGGACCTAGACAGCCGGGAGCAGATGTGGGCTCTTAGTGCTTGAGGGCTCCTTGGTGCAGTGCCACATGCAGGCCCAGCGCAGGGTCTGGCCCGGGTGATGTTCACATTGATGCTGCACTCGCAGCGCACCAGCGCAAGTGGCGATGTGGTGCAACCGTGGCCTCCTGCTCCGTGGCTTTGGGCACAGCAGAGAGCTGCCCTCTGAGTCCATGAGGCCTCCCACAGCAGGAAAGCCAAATGCCCACCCCCACCCTCCAGCACAGCGACAACTAGGATTAATAGGGAAAATGGAACCACTGCTTACTCGAATCTTCCCTTCCAAGGCGGAGACAATCTCGCCCATCATTCTCACCAGGTCCTCATACTTATACGTGTTGTCTGTGAGCCATACGGCCTCCCGGATAGTCAGGATCTCTTTACTGATGAACCTGCAACGCCGAGAAGGGGTCTCAGCGCGCAGCCCACTTCCTGTGGCAGGGGTGGGGCGCAGGGACCCAAGGCTTTAGGAGGCTTCAAGGTAGGGAGGGAGCCATGGCTTTGGGCTTTGGTGACAAACAGGCTTCATAATGGAGCCAGCTGCCTGTGGCTGACAAGGGGCATTTAAAAAAGGGGAGGCCCAGGCAGGAGGACAGCTTAGCCAGGAGTTTGAGACCACCTTGGGCAACAAAGCAAGACCCTATCTCTTCAAAAAGTTAAAAAATTGGCCGGGCGTGGTGGCCAAGCCTGTAATCCCAGCACTTTGGGAGGCCGAGATGGGCGGATCACGAGGTCAGGAGATCGAGACCATCCTGGCTAACACGGTGAAACCCCATCTCTACTAAAAACACAAAAAATGAGCCGGGCATGGTGGAGGGCGCCTGTAATCCCAGCTACTCGGGAGGCTGAGGCAGGAGAATGGCGTGAACCCGGGAGGCGGAGCTTGCAGTGAGCCGAGATCCGGCCACTGCACTCTAGCCTGGGTGACAGAGCGGGACTCCATCTCAAAAAAAAAAAAAAGTTAAAACATTAGCAGAGCATGGTGGCATGTGCCTATAGTCTCAGTTACTTGGGAGGCTGAGATGGGAGGATTGCTTAAGCCCAGGAAGTTGAGGCTGCAGTGAGCTATGATTATACCACTGCATTCCAACCTGCATGACAGAGCAAGACCCTGTCTCAAAAAATAATCATCATAATAACAATAGGGGGGAGGTCAGAAAGTGCTGGAAAGAAGGATGAGAGCCACAAGGCAGACAGAAAGCAGCAGGGCTGTTAGGCAGACTCACAAATGTCTGCAAAAGGCCCAAGTGCCACCAGCATTCAGTTTGCTAAAAGACACCAAAGACAGAGATTTGCCCATCACGTGACAGCTCTATCAGTGGGGTGGAAATGTTTTAGACTCAGAAGGTGGGTGAGCCACCAGATCTAGGAATTGGAGGCAAAGGGCCCAAGGGTTGTTGGAAAGTCTATGCCCGGTACTGTGTGGCCACAGGAATCCTGACTGTCCCCAGGCAGGGGTCACCCTGTTCTCTGCTGTCCACCAGCGCCAACTATCAGGGAACATGCTGCTCCAGTGGCCCCCGCAAGGCACCTTCCCATTGGACTGAGGCCAAGTCTCTTGGCTGCTCCGTCCTGGGGACTCTGCAGGTTGCATGTGTCATTCACTTGACCAAGAGGACAAGAGGCATGGGGACTACACCTGCCAGCGCAGGGACTGCAGACGAGATGTCAGTAGCCAACAGGGAGCCCAGCGTGGGGTGTGAGGTGGCTGGTTGGGGCAGGGCACTTCTGAGAGCAGAGGTGGCGGGCAGCTCAGCCTTTAAAACCTTTTTTTTTTTGAGACAGAGTTTCCCTCTGTCACCCAGGCTGGATTAGTGCAGTGGCGTGATCTCGGCTCACTGCAACCTCTGCCTCCCGGGTTCAAGCGATTCTCCTGCCTCAGCCTCCTGAGTAGCTAGGATTACAGGCGCCCACCACCACGCCCAGCTAATTTTTTGTATCTTTAGTAGAGACAGGGTTTCACCATGTTGGCCAGGCTGGTCTTGAACTTCTGACCTCATGATCTGCCCACACTGGCCTCCCAAAGTGCTGGGATTACAGGTGTGAGCCACCGTGCCTGGTCCCCCAGCTTGAAAAAAAAAAGATAAGGCAGAATTGATTTGAGGGAGCTGTGGTGATAGTTATATGGACCACCGCAATCAGGTCCTGTGGTTGGGGAAGAAATTGGACTCAGCTCCCTGAAACGTTTTTAGTAGTTATTCTCTCACTGCCAAGCCGGTTTGTGGCCCAGGAGCTTGGTCGTAGGTTGCGGTGATGGATATGTGGTCAGATCCAGGGAGGCAGCCACCCAACCTCCTCAGTTGTCTCTGGTAGGAAGACCTGGGATCCTGGATTCAGGCCCAAGAGCACATCTGAAGACAGCTCTGGATGCTTGTGGCAGGGGTTGCTCCCTCCTTCCGTGGGAATGACACTGCATCGAGCCGGCACACGCAGGCCCAAAGAGACTACACCTCCCATTTCCCGTCTGGTGAGACGTGGCCACAAGACTAAGCTCAGTGCAAAGGTAAATGTGGCAGGTACAGGTGTCACAGGGACAAGGGCAGCACCCTAGCTGGTGGCAGAGATTAACATGGGATAAGGGGCTCCTCTGCTTCCTCGTGAAACAAAAAACATCCCAATGACCTGAGCCCGGACCCTCTGCCTCTGGGTTACCTGTGCAAGAGAGAAACAAGTCTCTGTAGCTTACACATATGCTGTGTGCAGCCAAGCCTATCCTCACCCACCAGGCTCTACAGGGGAGTTGGTCTGGAAAGCACTTCCTCGGGAAATGTAGACCATGCTGGGGACAGCTGGTTTAGGAAATGCAAAACGTATTGTGAGAATCATTTCCACGTTATTCCCAACGGCGGAACTAGGGGATCCAGCATTAGTTAAAGGAAAGCAGTGGTCTGATGTGAAAGGGACAGGCTGCCGTGTAAGGACGCACCCTGCTGCTGAGAGACACCCACGTGGTTGGAGTGGGCTCTGCCGGGCACCAGTGGGGGACAAAAAACCCTGTAACTCCAAGAGTGTAGGAAACTCTGGCAACAGACTTTAGAACCTGACTTCATCACGCCTGTAATCCCAGCACTTTGGGAGGCCGAGACGGGCGGATCACGAGGTCAGGAGATCGAGACCATCCTGGCTAACACAGTGAAACCCCGTCTCTACTAAAAAATACAAAAAACTAGCCGGGTGAGGTGGCGGGCGCCTGTAGTCCCAGCTACTCGGGAGGCTGAGGCAGGAGAATGGCGTGAACCCGGGAGGCGGAGCTTGCAGTGAGCTGAGATTGCGCCACTGCACTCCAGCCTGGGCGGCAGAGCGAGACTCCGTCTCAAAAAAAAAAAAAAAAAAAAAAAAAAAAAAAAAGAACCTGACTTCAGAGAAGGGCAGCTGATTGCCACCCTCCCTGATCAGTCATCCTGCCGCCCTTAGGAGCCAGTGGACAGGGCGGTTCAGCCCGTGCCTGCCAGAGTGAGGCCACACTTTGGGTCCTGAGACCGCACACCAGGACAAATTGCCTGGATGCAGGCACCCCACACAGTGGCCCCCACACGCTGAAGGCTGTTCCATCACCCCTGCCTGTGGAGGGCCCTCAGTATGGCACTCCACATCTGACCAGGTGGGATACTCACGGCTCATGAGTCAAGAACCAGTAAGGGCCAGGTGCAGTGGCTCATGCTTGTAATCCTAGCACTTGGGAGGCCGAGGCGGGTAGATAATTTGAAATCAAGAGTTTGAGACCAGCCTGACCAACATGGTGAAAGCCCATCTCTACTAAAAATACAAAAAAATTAGGCAGGCATGGTGGCGCACGCCTGCAGTCCCAGCTACTCTGGAGGCTGAGGCAGAAGAATCGCTTGAACCTGGGAGGCGGAGGTTGCAGTGAGCCGAGATTGCACCAGTGCACTCCAGCCTGGGTGACAGAGTGAGATTTGGTCTCCAAAAAAAAAAAAAAAAAAAAACCAGTGAGGAGCACGTGAAGGGCAGATGACCCTGAACCCAGGAAGGGCCAGCACGTCCCTGCCAGCTGGGCCGAGGGGGCTTCTCACCGGGTGCAGATGACCATGCAGGCGATGCCCAGCAGCTGGAGCCTGTACCGTGGCACCAGCCTCCTCCGCAGGTACCGGTCCACACACTCCACGGTCAGGTGCAGACACAGGCTTGTGAAGTCCTTCATGGTGGCAACTTCCACCAGCCAGTCGATCAGAATGTACCTGCGGAAAGAGCAGCGTGTGGGAACTAGGGCAGGCATTCTCCATGCGTCCCTGTCTGCAATTTCAACTCTACCTGTTGGGCCCGACCAAATAACCTGGCTAGCTCTGGAATCATGGGTTTACCCTGGAACCCAGGCTGGACAGACCATGTCACAGGAAGCCCGGGAGGCTCCATGGGTCCCAGCCCCGAAGCAGGCCCCACATTCTTCGACTGTGTTCCTGGGAGGTGGATGGACTTGCAGATCTCTGCACCCACCCTCCCTCCCCCAAGACCACATGTTCCTGGTGCTCCCAAACCCAAGCGCTTGGAGACCTCGACGTGGCGCAAAGCGAAAAGTCAGCCCGCAGCCGTTGATCCACCCACAGTAGATGAACCCTGACCCTCAGGGCATGCAGGTAGCGGCAGAAGGTAGACAGTTGCAAAGGAATGCCACAGGATGCCCCATATGGTAAATGCCTTTCTGAATAGAGTGGAGACACTTGTCTTTTTTTTGAAACAGTCTCACTCTGTCACCCAGACTGGAGTGCAGTGGCGTAATCTCAGTTCACTACAAACTCTGCCTCCCAGGTTTGAGTGATTCTCTTGCCTCAGCCTCCCCAGTAGCTGGGATGAAATGCGCACACCACCACGCCCAGCTAATTTTTGTATTTTTTTTTTTTTTGAGATGGAGTCTCGCTCTGTCATCCAGTCTGGAGTGCAGTGGCACAATCTTGGTTCACTGCAACCTGCACCTCCTGGGTTCAAGTGATTCTCCTGCCTCAGCTTCCCGAGTAGATGGGACTATTGGCACGTGCCACCATGCCCAGGTAATTTTTTCTATTTTTAGTAGAGGCGGGGTTTCACCGTATTTGCCAGGATGGTCTCAATCTCCTGACCTCATGATCCACCTGCCTTGGCCTCCCAAAGTGCTGGGATTACAGACGTGAGCCACTGCACCCGGCCTAATTTTTGTATTTTTGGTAGAGAGAGGGTTTCATCATGATGGCCAGGCTGGTCTAGAACTCCTGACCTCAGGTGATCTGCTTGCCTCAGCTTCCCAAAGTGCAGGGATGACAGGCATGAGCCACTGCACCCGGCTGTAGACGCTTGTGTGAAAGCAGAGGGGTCAGAGTGAACAGAAAGCAAGAGACGAGTGGGAGGATGGGTGATTCTGCTGGACAGGCAGCGCAGGTGCCAGGTGTCAGCCCAGACACAGGCATCTTCATAGGCGGAGGGGAGGAGAGGAAGACGGGCCGAGGCGTGAAAAGAAGGGCAGAGGAGGAGCAGATGAGCCTCTATTTCCTCCCAGAACACAGAACATGCAAGAGCCAGGTGTTTAAGGTTTAAACTGGCCTCTACTGTGAACAGACTACAAAGCTTACTCAAAGCAGATGGATTTAACACGCTTAATGATCGGACTTCTAAAAACAACCACTGGGCCAGGCATGGGGGCCTATAATCCCAGCACTTTGGGAGGCCAAGGAGGGCAGATCATCGGAGGTCAGGAGTTCAAGACCAGCCTGGCCAATATGGTGAAATCCTGTCTCTACCAAAAAAATACAAAAATTAGCTAGGTGTGGTGGTGCATGCCTATAGTCCCAGCCACTTGGAAGGCTGAGGTGGGAGAATTGCTTGAACCCAGGAGGCGGAGGCTGCAGTGAGCTGAGATCACACCAGTACGCTCCAGTCTGGGCAACAGGGTGAGACTCCATCTCAAAAAAAAAAAATTAATTAATTAATTAATTAAAAAAATAAAAATAAAAACAGGGCTAGGCACAGTAGCTCATGCCTGTATTCCCAGAACTTTGGGAGGCTGAGGCGGGTGGATCATGAGGTCAGGAGTTCAAGACCAGCCTGACCAAGATGGTGAAACCCCGTCTCTACTAAAAATACAAAAATCAGCCAGGCGCAGTGGCAGGCACCTGTAATCCCAGCTACTTGGGAGGCTGAGGCAAGAGAATTGCTTGAACCCACGGGGGCAGAGGTTGTGGTGAGCCGAGATCACGCCACCGGACTCCAGCCTGGGCGACAGACTAAGACTCCATCTCAAAAATAAAATAAAATAAATTAAAAAGTAAAAATAAAACAGACCACTGAATTGCATACGTTAAAATGGGGGATGTACCTTCATTTTTTATCAAATGCTGCATCTCCCTGGTAAATTAAAAAAAAAAAAAAATGCCCACACACATAAAATGAATTTCAACAAACCAAAAAAAGAGAGCAGACCAAGAAGGTTAGGTGTTATCAGCATATTTCTTCCAACAGAAAGAGGGAAGGGGACTGCATCACCACACAGGCAGCACAAGACTCAATAGCACTACAGCTTGGTGCCATTTTTTAAAAAGATTTTCATTCTTTTTTTTTGAGGAGAGGGTCTTGCTCTGTGTCTCAGGCTGGAGTGCAGTGGCACGATCATAGCTCACTGCAGTGAACTCCTGGCCTCAAGTGATCCTGCCACCTTGGCCTTCCAAAATGCTAGGATTATAGGTATGAGGCACAGCGCCCAGCCAGTGTCATTTAATGTAGGGGAAAGGGCTGCTACATCCCTAGGCCTGTGTGTCAGTGTCCATGTGTGATATGTGTGTGTGTGTGTGTCAGAAAGGGACATCAGGCCTCTCTGGGGAAGGGATGATAATTCTTTTTTCTTCATAGACATGGGGTTGGTCTTAGACTCCTGGGTTTAAGCGATCCTCCCTCCTCAGTGTCCCAAAGTGCTAGGATTGGCTGGGTGCAGTGGCTCGCACCTATAATCCCAGCACTTTGGGAGGCTGAGGTGGGCAGATCGCTTGAGGCCTGGTCAAAATGGTGAAACCGTCTCTACTGAAAATACAAAAATTAGTCAGACGTCATGACACATGCCTACAATTCTAGCTAATCAAAAGGCTGAGGTAGGAGAATCATTTGAACCTGGGAGACGGAGGTTGCAGTGAGTCAAGATTGCACCACTGCACTCAACCTGGGTGACAGAGCAAGACTCTGTCACAAAACAAAACAAAACAAAACAAAAAACTTAGGATTAGGATTACAGGTGTGAGCCACCACGCCTGGCCTGACCTGATCATTTTGTAAATATGTAAATGTTTACTGAGTGCTTACTATGCGTTGGGTGTTGTCTCCTGATGGGGTAACCAGAGGCTTCCCATTGTAAATCCAAACTATATCTGAAATCTCTTGCATAAAGTTGAAAATCACTCATGTTTTCCATTTTACCCTCTGTGATTTAGTGGTCAGCATGACAGCTGCCCCGGATGGCAGGGCTCCTGAGGGCCGCTGAGTTTCATGTGACATGCTGATGCTTACAGAGACTGGCCATAAAGAAAAGGCTGTGTCACAGCTTTGGGAATTGGAAATACGAATCTCAACATCTCAGAAAGATGTTTAAGATGTTCAACGGAGGCTCGGAGCAGTGGCTCACGCCTGTAATCTCAGTACTTTGGGAGGCCATGGTGGGCAGATCGCTTGAGGCCAAGAGTTTGAGACCAGCCTGGCCAACATGGCAAAACCCCATCTCTACAAAATATACAAAATTTAGCCAGGTGTGGTGCCTGTAGTCCTACTTGGGGGACTGAGGTAGGAGAAAGGTTTGAGCCCAGGAGGTGGAGGTTATAGTGAACCGAGATCACCCCACTGCACTCCACCCTGGGTGACACACAGCCTATCTCAAAAAAAAAAAAAAAAAAAAAAAGATGTTCAATGTGTTCTATGGCTTAAAAAAGATCACTGCACTGTGGGAGGCTGGGGCAGGAGGGTCGCTTGAAAAGCTCAGGGGTTCAAGACTAGCCTGAGCAACAGAGTGATACCCTGTCTCTACTAAAAATACAAAAATTAGCTGTGCGTGGTGGTGTGACCTGTAGTCCCAGCTACTCAGGAGGGCAAGGCAGGAGGATCACTTGAGACTGGGAGGCGGGGGCCAGCAGTGAGCTGAAATCATGCCACTGCATTTTGGCCTGAGTGACAGAGCCAGACCCTGTCTCAAAAAAAAAAAAAAAGGTAACTGAAGAAAGCAGAGTAGGATATTTTCTTCCAAAAAGTCCACAGTAACTTAGGTATTACCCGAGACCAGGCGCGGTGGCTCACGCCTGTATTCCCAGCACTTTGGGAGGCTGAGGTGGGCAGATCATGAGGTCAGGAGATCGAGACCATCCTGGCTAACATGGTGAAACCCCATCTCTACTAAATATAAAAAAAATTAGCTGGGTGTGCTGGTGGGCACCTGTAGTACCAGCTACTCAGGAGGCTGAGGCAGGAGAATTGCTTGAACCCAGGAGGCAGAGCTTGCAGTAAGCTGAGATCACGCCACCACTCCAGCCGCCTGGGCAACAGAGCAAGACTCCATTTCAAAAAAAAAAAAAAAAAAAAAAAAAAAAAGGCCAGGCGCGGTGGCTCAAGCCTGTAATCCCAGCACTTTGGGAGGCCGAGACGGGCGGATCATGAGGTCAGGAGATCGAGATCATCCTGGCTAACACAGTGAAACCCCGTCTCTACCAAAAATACAAAAAACTAGCCAGGCGCGGTGGCGGGCGCCTGTAGTCCCAGCTACTCAGGAGGCTGAGGCAGGAGAATTGCTTGAACCCAAGAGGCAGAGCTTGCAGTGAGCTGAGATCGCGCCACTGCACTCCAGACTGGGCGACAGAGCGAGACTTCGTCTCAAAAAAAAAAAAAAAAAAGTGTGATAGGGAACTCTATGCCGCCCTGTGACAGGGCTCCCTTCCCCTGGAGGCTGTCGCGCCGCTCTGATTAGAAGCCCCAGCCTGAATGCCTCACCTCATTGTGTCATTGAGTCCCTTCTGCACGGAGAAGACTTGCTGCTTACTGACAGCCTGGGAAGCCTGAAATAGCTGGCAGACGATCTCATTGGAAGCTCTCACCTCTAGTCCAAGCTGGTTTCCATTTGCACAGGCTTTGGCTAAAGACAGCTGAGGAAGAAAAGACAAACATGAGTGTGAGGTAGCAGCTGTGTTGTGGTTTTCCATTTCTGAAGCAAAGGGCCATTCAAGCAGCAAATGCATATATGCACTGCCCCACTTAACTTAAACCTTCACAAGCTTCAGGAACGAGGATGGCTCAGGTTGTAATTATTATTCTTTTTTGAAAAAGTCATAGATGACATGAGAAAAGATATATAATGAAATGTCAATGGCCTTTCCACCGTGGCTCAGGTCTCAGTTTCTTACGTGGCTAATGCCTAGGGCAGCTGTGTTAAGTCTCTGGTCACACACCCCAGTGCTCTCCAAAAGGCTTCTGCCAATGTTTACACCCAAGAATAGGAGCACCTGCTTCATCACAGCTTCATACCAGCAAACACTGTGATTATTAAAAACAGCTATTTTCAGGCCAGGCGCGGTGGCTCATGCCTGTAATCCCATCACTTTGGGAGGCCGAAGCGGGTGGATCACGAGGTCAGGAGATCGAGACCATCCTCACTAACACGGTGAAACCCTGTCTCTACTAAAAATACAAACAAAAAAATTAGCTGAGCATGGTGGTGGGCGCCTGTAGTCCCAGCTACTCGGGAGGCTGAGGCAGGAGAATGGCGTAAACCCGGGAGGCCGAGCTTGCAGTGAGCCAAGATCGCGCTGCTGCACTCCAGCCTGGGTAACAGAGTGAGACTCCGCCTCAAAAAAAAAAAAAAACCAAAAACCAAAAACCAAAAAAACAGCTATTTTCAGAAATTACCAGTCACTCAAACACAGAGAAATATACATATACATACACACACACACACACATATATATATAATTTGCTAATACGATGAGCCCAAAATATCTCATTTAAAAGTGCACTCTTACAACTAGTAATAAGGTTGAACATTCCAATTTCTAACCACTTGAGTTTATTTCCTCTTTTTATTTATTTATTATTAATTTTTTTTTGGTCAAGTGCAGTGGCTCACTCCTGTAATCCCAACACTTTGGGAGGCAGAGGCGGGCAGGTTACTTGAGGCCAAGAGTTTCAGACCAGCCTGGCCAACATGGTGAAACCCCGTCTCTACTAAAAATACAAAAATTAGCTGGGCGTGGTGGCAGCCGCCTATAGTCCCAGCTACTCAGAAGGCTTGAGCCCAGGCATCAGAGGTCACAGTGAGCTGAGATCACACCATTGTGCTGTAGCCTGGGCAACAGAGAGAGAACTCCTGGCTTCAAGTGATCCTCCCGCCTCAGCCTCCCAAAGTGTTGGGATTATAAATGTAAGCCACTGCGCCCAGCCCTACTTCCTCTTTTTTGAGAATCAACTGAGACTCCCCTGAACTTCTATCAGAGTCTTCCTATTCTTATTGATTACCCTGAGTTTCCAACAGAACTACGTTGCTGCATTTCTCGTAAACAATTTTTTTGTTGAGATAAGGTCTCCCTCTGTAGCCCAGGCTGAAGTGCAGTGTTGCGATCATGGCTCTCTGCAGCTTTGACCTCCCAGGCTCAAGTGATCCTCCTGCCTCAGCCTCCTGAGTAGCTGGACCACAAGGCACATGCCACCACATCCAGCTAATTTTTTTTTTTTTTCTTTTTTTTTTTGAGATGGAGTCTCGCTCTGTTGCCAGGCTGGAGTGCAGTGGCATGATCTCGGCTCACTGCAACTTCCTCCTCCTGGGTTCAAGCAATTCTCCTGCCTCAGCCTCCCGAGTAGCTGGGATTATAGGCACGCGCCACCACGCCCAGCTAATTTTTTTTTTGTATTTTTAGTAAAGACAGGGTTTCACCATGTTGGCCAGGGTGGTCTCCATCTCTTGACCTCGTGATCTGCCCGCCTCAGCCTCCCAAAGTGCTGGGATTACAGGCATGAGCCACTGCACCCAACCCATCCAGCTAATTTTTAAATTTTTTGTTGAGATGGGGTCTTACTATGTTGCCAGGGTTGGTCTTGAACTCCTGGGCTCAAGCGATCCTCCCAACTCAACCTCCTAAAGTGCTAGGATTACAGGCGTGAGCCACCACGGCTGGCCTTCTTATAAACCTGCTGACTGGCTTTTTGGATGTGAACACCACAATGTACTATGACACCTCGGGCTGGGCCATTATCAATTTGTAATTTTGTCCCTAGCATTTGAGCACAGATCACTCTGCCACCCACTTGGTGGGGTGACAAGAATAACATTCTATCCATTTGGCAAATAGGAGCTTTCTTTGATTTGTCCTGACAACTTTTTTTTTTTCTTCAGACAGAGTCTTGCTCTGTCGCCCAGGCTGGAGTGTAGTGGTACTGCAACCTCTGCCTCCCGGGTTCAAGCGATTCTCCTGCCTCAACCTCCTGAGTATCAGGCGCTTGCCACCATGCCCGACTAATTTTTGTATTTTTAGTAGAGATGGTTTCACCATGTTGACCGGGCTGGTCTCGAACTCCTGACCTCAGGTCATCCACCTGCCTTGGCCTCCCAGAGTGCTGGGATTTCAGGCGTGAGCTACCGCACCTGGCCCTGACAAATTCTTTATAGCTGTGAGGGGAGAGTCTACCAGTGCTTGATTTCCTGCCTCTAGCCCTGGATGACTTGGTGACCAGGTGACATGACGAGCAAGGCCCTAACAGGAAGAGGACGCAGGAAGGGACTCTACACGCCCCTCTGCTCTCAAGCAGCCTCAAGTTTTGTTGTTAAGATCAGTTCTACCTATGGGACAAATTTCAAGAATGGCACAAATTTTGACAGCAGCTATAGGTCACAAGCATTTGAAAATTAAGAGGTTGGCTGGCTGAGAGGCAAGGGTTGATGGGCATGGATGAATAACATATTTCCCAGCTCTTCTCACTGTGTACCTGTCCTTTAAGACTCAGTGTCCAGTGCTGAACCGATCTTACAGTATCCCTCAATCCTGGCCTCCCTGTGGGAGCCCAGATAGTCCTGCCCCAAGGTTAGAGGGAGAAAGGCCAGCTCCCCACATCATCCCAGCCCCGCACCTCACCTGCGCTTCCCAGCAGCCTTTGGCAGCGTAGTCCCTGACTTTTCGGAAGCTGTGGAGGCATCGCCCAGGATCTGACACCTGTCGACGGGAGAAGATCACCGAGCCTTTATACAACTGTGTCTTGGGAGGAACTCACAACCAAGACTCAGAAGGGCCGACACTACGCTAACTTCCCACCTCTTCTCTCTCAAATGATGGGAGTCATTTTTGGAGGTGCCAAGAACAGCCAACTGACCAGTGGCTCCTGGAGGCTGACAGGCTGGGAGCAGCAAGAGCCACCACCCTCTTGCGGACAGAACCGCATCCAAGGACCAAGCGTCAACTATGCCTTTGTCCAGCGAACCTCCCCCTAACCCAGAGCAGGCTCCACTCACATCCGTCCTCCTGTCGCTTTCCCAGAGGAGGTAGGAACTGGTTAGACATCCCTGATGAGCAGCCTCCTCAAACAGGTCACGGGCCTGCTGCTGCTTCTCTTCATCCTAGAATAAATCCCAGCAGAGTTCATTCTTCCCTTATTCTCTTTTTCATTTTTATTTTTTGAGACAGTTTTGCTTGTCACCCAGGTTGGAGTGCAATGGCGCCATCTCGGCTCACTGCAACCTCTGTCTCCTGGGTTCAACCAATTCTCCTGCCTCAGCCTCCTGAGTAGCTGGGATTACAGGTGCCCACCATCATGCCCGGCTAATTTTTGTATTTTTAGTAGAGACGGGATTTCACCATGTTGGCCAGGCTGGTCTTGAAATCCTGGCCTCAGGTGATTCACCCACCTTGGTCTCCCAGAGTGCTGGGATTACAAGCGTGAGCCACTGTGCCTGGCTGTTTTTTTGTTGTTGTTGTTGTTGTTTCCCTCTGTCACCCAGGCCAAAGTGTAGTGGCGTGATCTCGGCTAACTAAAACCTCGGCTTTCCAGGTTCAAGCAACTCTCATGCATCAGCCTCCTGAGTAGCTGGGATTACAGGTGCCCACCACCATGCCTGACTAATTTTTGGGTTTTTTAGTAAAGATGTGGTTTCAACACATTGGCCAGGTTGGTCTCAAACTCCTGACCTCAGGTGATCCACCCGCCTTGGCCTTCCAAGGTGCTGGGATTACATGCATGAGCTACCATGACTGGCCCTTATTCTTTACTTGATGTTCAGTCACTCTACTCACCATCCTCCTTCCTTTCCATACTCTCTTTTTTTTTTCTGAGACTGAGTCTCGCTCTGTTGCCAGGCTGGAGTGCAGTGGTGCAATCTCGGCTCACTGCAACCTCCACTTCCAAGGTTCAAGCAATTCTCCCTGCCTCAGCCTCCTGAGTAGCTGGAATTATAGGCACCTGCCACCAAGCCCAGCTAATTTTTGTGTTTTTTAGTAGAGACCTGGTTTCACCATTTTGGCCAGGCTGGTCTTGAACTCCTGACCTCAGGTGATCCACTCACCTTGGCCTCCTAAAGTGCTGGGATTACAGGCATGAGGCACCACGCCCGGCCCCTATACAAAGTGGAAATACATTGCTCTGAGCTTTAATAAAATGAGTTATCTAAATCAGAGCAGAAGTGACTTCTCTACAGAGGCACCACTCCAAAGCCAGTGAGGAGTGTGAACTCAAGAACTCCGGCCACAAAAGCCCTGCTGTCTTCTGGAAGGGTTTATGTTTGGGCTGGGCCTGCACGATCCCTGGTTCAACTCTGCACCATCAAAGGCCTGCCTTTCTCACCTGCTGCCAAAGGAACTGCCCTCAACTGCCAAGATAGTGCTGGTGGCCCTCAGTGGTGGCTCTCAGGGCTTCTCCTCAGTGTCCCTCTCTGATGCGTTTGCCAAGCCTGTCACTAGAAGCCACCACATTCCCTCAATTTGCTGCCAAGGGGGTTTACGGATCACAAAGTCCATTAGGACATCAAGAGCAGAGAGGTCCACACGGGCAGGCACAGCCCACCAGAAGCAGGGTCAGCAGACGAGCGAGCATCGAGGTTCAATGCCTCCTTGCTATCTGCTCTGCAGTTCTCACCTCCCCCTACTCCCCCACCAGGTGGGTCATGGAGCCAGGATCGGAGCCCGCGGCCTGGCGCATGTGTACTTCCTGGCTTCTTCAGCTGGGCCTTTCTGGGCAAGGCTTGCCTTTTGTTTTGGGCCTTGGATTCCCCCTTCTGCTGCTTTTCACTTCCAGGATCTTGGCTAGGGATGTATCAAACACAAAGTCCAAGTGCAGAGAACAATTTGACTCACCTCGAACAGACTCAGCACTCTGCCCAAGCAGTGCAATATGGATGCTTTGTGAGTCTTTAAAGAAAGGAGAAAGAAGTGTGATTTCCAGCAGAGAGAACTGCCTGGGGGCCACCCTCCCTTGTTTGTGTCTCTGGGTCCCATGCCCATGGCCCTGCTGTCTGGCCCTCCCTCCCCTGCAGAGGGTCACTCTCAGATTTCGGTCTTTTTTTTTCTTTTTTTTTTTTTTAATGGAAACAGGGTCTCACTCTGTCACCCAGGCTGGAGTGCAGTGGCGTAGTCACAGCTCATTGCAACGTCAACCTCCAGGCTCAAGCGATCCTCCCACCTCAGCCTCCCAAGTAGCTGGGACTATAGGTATGCACCACCACCCCTGGCTAACTTTTTTGTATTCTTTGTAGATGAGGTTTCATCATGTTGCCCAGACTGGTCTTGAACTTCTGGCCACAAGCGATTCTCCAGCCTCGGCCTCCCAAAGTGTTAGGATGATAGGCGTGAGCCACCTCACCCGGCCAGATTTGGGTCTTGAGCTCCAACTGCCCCATGCAGCCTCAGCCCTGAGTTTCCAGCCATCAGCACATGTGCCCAGAACTCTGCAGCCCACCCTGGCTCTCAGGCTTCCTCCTCTGTGCCAGGTAATTTCGAGATGCATTCCCCACATCTGCACTCTCAGTTTTCTGCATCTTCACTTCCCTTAGGCTCCTGACTTTCTAGGGTCCAGGGTCTACCTTCGGGGTCTTCCTGTGCCGTGGGACCCTGCAGGTGGCCTCGCAGGTGCTGCCCCTCGCCCAGACTCACCCTCTGCAGCTGGCACTCTGCCCTGAGGCTCTCATGAACCACGGCCTTGCAGCAGCTTCCGCTCACCGACCATGGAGGGCGGATGAAGAGCCAGATGAAAGGCGCGGCACCCACGTTCAGCCGCTCAGCGAGACTAAAGAAGCGAGAGGCCTTCAGGCCATTCACTTCTGCGCGGGCCTCATCAGACACAGACACTGTGGGGACAGATAGGACAGAGCCCAGGGATGTCTCTTGGGGATGGAATGTGGGAAGTTCTCCATGGTCTTGGTGGAAAGTGTAACGCCTGAAGTCCACCAAAGTGCAAAGCAGCTGGTGTTTAAGGAGGGAAGAGCCCTCCAGGATGGGGCACCTGTCTTTTCTCCCCCTCCTTCGTTAATGTCTAGAACAGGTGGGTCATTGTGATCAATGCCCCTGCTGCAGTCCTCCCGGAAGCCTGGATTCTGAAGGTCAGGGGAAGGAGACCCTGCGATGCTTCATGTCCCATCCTCCCTCCAGCTGGGAACCACCGCCTGACCCCCTGGTAATGGGTCCATGGCAGGGGTGGGGGTTCTTTTTGGGACAAGGAGAATATTCTAAAATTAGACAGTGGCAATGTCTGCACAACCCTGTGAATATACTAAAAACCACAGAACTGCAGGCTTTAGATGGGTGAACTGTATGATATGCGAATTTCATGTCTGGGAACTGCTCTCTGATGGGAGGGTAGGGGTAGGACCTCGGCTCCCCTGATTCTGGAGGAGGGTGTTGCTCATGGTCCCTGTCAGTCACCACAATCCTGCCAGCCAGCCAGGGGTAGGGACTCTCTCCCAGCAAGACACCAGATGGTTTAGAAGTGGGAATGTGGGAGGCTACACCCCAGTCCTTGTTTTGAGAGCTGGGACAGACTGTGGGCTCGTTCCTTGGGGTGCTGGCCAGATAAGCGGGAACTGGTAGAAGAAAAGGCTGTGCGAGTTTCTTTCAAGGAGCACCTGGCCTCTGGGGATGAAGGGATCCAGGAACCAGGCCAGCTTTAACCTGCCCATACCTGCTTCCCGTTTAGAAGCTTGGCTCTGTGTTATAGGGCACGCTGACCTCTGTCTCAAGCATTCTAAGAGGATGGCCAAGGAGAGGGCCAGCATCCACACGTGGGTCTGCGTGCTCATGGCACAGAGGGCGGGGAGCCCGAACAGCCCCCGTGCTGAGGCTCTGGCTCAGTCACTCTTTGCCAACTGAAATTAAAGGGTTTGCTAAAACAAGAGGTGACTCTCTCATAACCTACAAAGTCAGAGTATCATTAGCAGGTTCTTCAGCAGGGTACATCTGGGCACAAGCTTCTGAGAGGAAATGGGAAGGCAGGCCATTGGACAGAGCAAGGACAGTGACTGAACTGCTAACACAGGGACCACCTCTTCATAGGGCCAAAGGCTCACGCCTATCTAAAGCGACAACACACAGGAGGGGTGAGGACTTACAGCCTTCATTGTAGAGGTAGGCTATGCCCAGCTTCACAGCAGCTTCGAAATTCCCCTTTTCAGCAGCCCTGAAACATTAAGAACATAAAGCATCACAATATTTTATGCCACAAACGGTATAAAGCACCACAGCACTTGAAGAAGTCAGAATACTTGTTCCCTGAATTGAATATATATATACGCCTATATACACACACACACACACATATGTCTATATACACACATATATATGTATATAGACACACATATATATGTGTGTATATAGACATATATGTGTGTGTGTGTGTGTATATATGCACACACACACATATATCTGAGACAGGGTCTTGCTCTGTTGCCCATGCTGGAGTGCAGTGGTGCGATCACAGTTTACTGCAGCCTCAACCTTCTGTGCTTAAGCCATTCTCCCACCTCGGCCTCCCAAGGAGCTAGGACCACAGGCATGTGCCACCATGCTCAGCTAGTCAAACAAAAAAATTTTTTTTTCTAGATACAGGGTCTTGCTACATTGCCCCGGCTAATCTTGAATTCCAGACCCAAGCGATCCCCCTGCCTCGACCTCACAAAGTGCTGGGATTACAGGTTTGAGCCATCATGCCTGGCCCTAGAACATTTCTTTTTTCTTTTTTTTTTTTTGAGACGGAGTCTTGCTCTGTCACCCAGGCTGGAGTGCAGTGGCCAGATCTCGGCTCACTGCAAGCTCCGCCTCCCGGGTTTAGCCATTCTCCTGCCTCAGCCTCCCGAGTAGCTGGGACTACAGGCGCCTGCCACCTCGCCCGGCTAGTCTTTTGTATTTTTTAGTAGAGACACGGTTTCACGGTGTTAGCCAGGATGGTCTCGATTTCCTGACCTCGTGATCCGCCCGTCTCGGCCTCCCAAAGTGCTGGGATTACAGGCTTGAGCCACCGCGCCCGGCCAGAACATTTCTTAGTATCATGTAGTCAAAGATGAATTATCCGCCGGGCGCGGTGGCTCAAGCCTGTAATCCCAGCACTTTGGGAGGCTGAGACGGGCGGATCACGAGGTCAGGAGATCGAGACCATCCTGGCGAACACGGTGAAACCCCGTCTCTACTAAAAATACAAAAAATTAGCCGGGCGAGGTGGTGGGCGCCTGTAGTCCCAGCTACTCGGGAGGCTGAGGCAGGAGAATGGCGTAAACCCGGGAGGCGGAGCTTGCAGTGAGCTGAGATCCGGCCACTGCACTCCAGCCTGGGAGACAGAGCGAGACTCCGTCTCAAAAAAAAAAAAAAAAAAAAAAAAGATGAATTATCCATTACATGCTCTGACACAGATGAACCTTGAAAACATCAGGGTCCGTGAAATAAGCCGGCCACAAAAGACCACGTGTTGCAAGATTCCATGTGAAATCCTCACAAAAGGCAAATCCAGAGAGACAGAAAATCAATTAGGGGTTGTCCAGAGTTTCCAGGATTGTGAAGAAAATGGGAAGTGACTGCTGATGGGGACAAGCTTTCTTCTTGGGGTAAGGAGAATGTTCTAAAGTTAAGTACTGGTGATGTCTGTATAACTCTTAGTATACTAAAACCAATGAGTTATACATTTTATTTATTTATTTACTTATTTATTTATTTTGAGATGGAGTCTCGCTCTGTTGCTCAGGCTGGAGTGCAGTGGCGCAATCTCAGCTCACTGCAACCTCTGCCTCCCGGGTTCAAGCGATTCTCCTGCCTCAGCCTCCTGAATAGCTGTCATTACAGGCATGTGCCACTATACCCAGCTAATTTTTGTATTTTTAGTAGAGACGGGGTTTCACCATGTTGCTCACGCTGGTTTCAAACTCTTGACCTCATGATCTGCCCGCCTTGGTCTCCCAAAGGGCTGGGATTACAGGTGTGAGCCACCGTGCCTGGCCACATTTTATTTTTTTATTATTTTTTTGAGACAGTGTTACCCCATCACCCAGGCTAGAGTGCAATGGCACAATCTCGGCTCACTACAACCTCCACCTGCTGGGTTTAAGCAATTCTCATGCTTTAGCCTCCAGAATAGCTGGGACTACAAGTGCCCATCACCGCACCCAGCTAATTTTTGTATTTTTAATAGAGACAGGGTTTTGCCATGTTGGCCGGGCTGGTCTCAAACTCCCAACCTCAAGTGACCCACCCGCCTTGGCCTCCCAAAGTGCCGGGAATACAGGTGTGACACCACACCTGGCTGAGTTCTACACTTTAAATGGGTGAACTGTGTGATGTGTGGATCATGTCTCAATAAGAAATATATACATTTCCCCTGGAAGCAGCCCAAGCATGGCCCCGGCAACATGGCTACCCGCCCTTGTTGGCTGTCTATCTGGATTTCTGGCAACTCAAGTGGACAAGGGCCACAGTGAATCCCTGTCAGAAAATCCCTGCCTGAGATCGTGAGATCAGGAGATTGAGACCATCCTGGCCAACATGGCGAAACCCCGTCTCTACTAAAAATACAAAAATTAGCTGGGCATGGTAGCGCGTGCCTGTAATCCTAGCTACTCAGGAGGCTGAAACAGGAGAATCGCTTGAACCAGGGTGTCGGTGGTTGCAGTGAGCCGAGATCGCATCACTGCACTCCAGTCTGGTGACAGAGCGAGACTCCGTCTCAAGAAAAAAACAAAAACAAAAAACAAAACAAAAAACAAACAAAAAAGAAAAATCCCCGTCTGAACTGTGGTTCCTTGGTTTGTTTTGAGGGCAGCTGGTACCTGGGACTATGAGCACATGCGGACAGGAGGCCAGGGTGTGGGGTGCAGGTTGGGGTGGGATCAGCCAGTGAGTGAAACATTATAGGATAGAAATCACATGGTTTTGACCAAAGGGAAGGAAGGCTGAGTGAAGTTTCCACAGGAAGAGGACTCATGTCTGGGTCATGTGGGAATGGATCAGTGGCATGAGGGATGACTGACTGCACGGCCTGCTGGAAGGCGTGTGGCTTGTGCAGCTTGATACATGAGGTCTGCCACCCTCAGTCACTCCCCAGGGGACGAGGCAATGTCATGGGAGATAGCAACAGGAAAATCATTACTGAATCAGGCCGTGAGACACAGACTGGCACATAGGGAAGCCAAGACAGGAGAAGACCGAGCCATTCTCAGGGTGCAGAGATACCTTTCAAAGAGCTTCAGGTTCCCTGGAGACGGCCACAGCTCCTGGAAGCTGGCGCATGCCCACACACTGGCGTGGTTGTCCACCAGGTCCTTCAGCTGGGAGTGTACCTGCAGAACAACAGGGGCCGGGGCTGGGTCATGGAGGGACCACCCGAAGGCTGCACGCCTGGAGGTTCTGAAGGACAAGATGCAGAGGTAGGGTCTCCTGTCTCCCTCCCCATCCCAAGTAGTCGAGGTCCCCAAACTCTGTGTGAAAGTAACTGTTGCTTTGAACAGATAAAACAGCCCAGAAACGAGTTTTTCTGAGGTTCTAAAGCAGAGCAGAGGACAATGATCTTGGAAGGAGGGAACAAACACCTAGGCTGAGAAAGAGGGTTCCACATCCCTGCAAAGGTGTCACCCCCAAAGACAGGGGAAACACTCTAAACGGGGGCAGGCAGGACGGAAATGTGTTTTCTGCTTCCCCACTGGAGGCCTTGCTAGTGGGAGTGTGGAAACAGGTCACAGGGACTCAGGGCAAACACCACCACCTGTGATGGAGGTCTCAGGTAGAACCTGGAACCTGAGCCAGCGCAGGAAGTGTCTAGGCCAGGACCTGGAGCACAGTTGAGCATTTTAAGCACCAAAGTTTCCACTGCCATTGGAAATTCAGAACTCCCTGGGGTCCATAAAGTGCGTCACACCTGCAATGGAGGTGACTTTGGGAGTCAGAAAATGGGTTGTTGCTGGTATTTTCCCATGAATCCACTGTATACTCTAGGTTAAGTCACTCAAAGTAAGCCTATGGTTCCAATATCTAGAAAATAACTCCTAGAGTTCATTTAAGTGTTAAATGTTACATGGGATTTGTCCTCAAGAATATATTCTTATTCTTTTAAACACTATCTTTTAAGGGATGCAAATTTCACTGCCATAAAAGGGTACTTTCGGCCGGGTATGGTGGTTTACACCTGTAATCCCATCACTTTGGAAGGCCGAGGTGGGCGGATCACAAGGTCAGGAGATTGAGACCATCCTGGCTAACATGGTGAAACCCTGACTCTATTAAAAATACAAAAAATTAGCCGGGTGTGGTGGCGGGCGCCTGTAGTCTCAGCTACTTGGGAGGCTGAGGCAGGAGAATGGCGTGAACCCGGGAGGCGGAGCTTGCAGTGAGTGGAGATTGCGCCATCACACTCCAGCTTGGGCGGCAGAGCGAGACTCTGTCTCAAAGAAAAAAAAAGGTACTTTTTCTGTTGACACTGTAATGAACAGAGGCAACTTTAGTGTGCTGGGAGATAGGAATGGAAATTTCTGTAATCAGAATGTCTTAAAGAAAGCATATGGTAATGATATCATCCTTGTTTCCTTTTGCCCCGCCCCCCCCCTTTTTTTTTTTTGAGACAGAATCTTGTTCTGTTGCCCAGGCTGGAGGCTGGAGTGCAGTGGTGCGATCTTGGCTCACTGCTTCAACCTTGAAAATGGTTCAAGCCATTTTCCTGCCTCAGCCTCCCTAGTAGCTGGGATCACAGGCATGAGATACCACGCCTGGCTAATTTTTGTATTTTAGTAGAGACAGATTTCGCCAAGTTGGCCAGGCTGGTCTCAAACTCCTGACCTCAGGTGATCCACCCCACTCTTGGCCTTTCAAAGTGCTGGGATTACAGGCGTGAGCCACCGTGCCCAGCCTCTGCCCGTGACCTCCTTTTTAGTCAAAGTTTTGTTCTGACAGTTAAGAACACAAGGCCTTGATGGTAACAATGCTAGGGCTCATGCTGTTTTCATCCAGGGACTTACAGCTCGGACAGCCAGGATGTCCTCTACAGAAAGCCATTTCAGGATGTGAAAGAGCACATCTTCGGGGAGACTCAAGATGGTCAGGTTTCGGGGCCTCCTCCTTATTCTTCGCTTTGTAGGATAACAGAAACACTTGGCACATCTACAGTGAACCACTGAAGGAAAAAAAGACAGAAGTCTTGGTAAGATGAAAAATTATTCTATATACATACCCTTGAAGGGAAAAAAAAAAGGATAAAAGTTACACCTGAAAATGATCTAATGGTTACTATTCCCTGTGCCACAAAAACGGAACTATGCTTCTTGTCCCAAAGATTATGTAAAAGGAGTGGCATTGCACAAATTACAGAAGAGATCATTCATTTTCAAATATTCAACAAATATTTATGGCAAATAGCGCATATCATGTAACTTGGCTATTGGGAAACTTTCTGATCCAGAGCCCCCATGACAGTCAGGAAGGGGAAAAAGCTGCTGAGGCTGACGACCGTTTTCCTTCCATTTCACTCTTAGGAAAACCCCTGGGGCCTTTGCTGGATATCTTTGCTTTTTGCACACATGACCAAGGTGCATAATGTTCAATAAGGATCTGTGGGCTTGTAGAGTCTGGTTGTCGGCCCTGGAGAGAAGCCACAGGCTTGGAGGCCGGGGTAGTGTGCATCCAAGTCAGCTCTGCAGAGTCTCAGTGTGCCCTCCACTGTAGAGTGCAGAGTTGACAGCTACGCAGTAAGGTTGTTGCTCAGGTCCCAACACAAACCTAGACCTGTAGGTCTGTCTACAGGTGCAATCGTTAAAGGTGAGACGGGCTCTCCACCCACCAGGGAGGCAGCCCAGCCATGCTTCTCAGATGTGCTCTCTCCTCTTCCCACAGCCGGATTTTCTAACTCCTACTCCAGCAACCCCTTCCTCACTCTAAGCAGATGACCTTAGCCCTTATTTCATAGAGAAACAGAAGCCCTTAGACAGGAACCTCAGGATCCTGCCTCCCCATCTACAAATCTACCTTTCTATCCATTCTTCCAGTCCTGAAAGGAAGCGCCACTCCCCTCTGTGGGCCCAAATCCCTCCCCACCAGGACTTCCTAGCGATTGCTCCTTGCTCCCCTCTCCCGATCCGGGTCTTCCTGTCAGCAATTAAAAGAGCTGCAAAAGCCAAACGTATTCCAGGGCGACGAATTCTCAAAGATTCTATAGAGCTCTCCATAAAATATTCCTCATTCTCCGGCTCCCGGACAGATACTGTGATAATAGCTCAAACTACAGCTCGAGTTTCCTGTGCCTCATCGCGCGCGGGGCCGAACGCTGCTTTCCACAGAGCTAGGTCCACGGCCCCGCTGGACCGAGGCCCAGTCAGGGCCGGGCCGGGCCGGGGGATCGCTTCGACCCCACGCGCTCCGCAGCCCCAACCCCGACCAGGAGGCGCTGGTGTTTGGCTCCCCGGGACCCGATCGCCGCCCCGGGACCCGATCGCCGTCCGGCACCCGATCGCCGCCCCGGCAAAGGGTCGGAAAACGTCGCCGCGAGGGAAGGCGACGAGGGGCTCGGGCGCCCGCCGGGCATTTAAACCGCGCGCCCGGCCGCGGGGGCTCCCTGCGCCGGACGCGACACCCGTCCCGGGTTAAAGAGCTCGAGCCGGCCCTCCTCAGGCCGCCAGGGACTCCCCTCCCGCGGGACCCACCGTCTGCCCCGCAGGGCAGGCAGAAGGGGCGCGGGGCAGAAACCAGCGGACATCGCCTCCCACTCACCGCCACCGCTCCCCATCGCCGCGTTCGCGTCTCTGTCGCCTGAGCCCGCCTGCGAGCGCGCCCGCGCCCCGGCTGGAGCGCGCGCGGAGCCCTCGCGCAGGCGCAGACCCCGCCCCGCCGCCCACCCCAGTTTTCAAACGCGCCCGGCCCTCCCATTGGCCTGCCCGGGGGGGGCCGCCGCCTGCCCCGCCCACGTCCCGCCCCGGGCTCGCCTCGTTTACCGCCCTCCACGCCCACACCGCCTGCTCCGGGCGCCCGCCATTGGCCGCCCCAGGACGCGAATTCGAACATTGGTCCCTGACTGGTGGAACCCGCATGGCCGCCCCGCCTCCCCAGAGGGGCTGGGGTCCTGGAGGAACGCAGCTCCCCGCCGGCGCGCAGGGGTTTCTAGGCGTCCTCTCCCGGCCGCATGGGTCCGGGCTTCGCCGCTGACCCCGGCGACTGGCATCTGCGGTGCCCGATGGGCTCCGAAGGGGCATACCTGCGGCCAGGGGAAAGAGGACTCCTTGGCGTCCCTCGCAGTCGCGGCCGTGATCTAGTCTGGCACAGCCCCGACGTGGCGCTTTTAGGACGAGGCCGTGCCCTGCCCGGGTCCCGGGGTCGGTCCTGGGCCCGCGACCCTCACCCCCAGCCTGCACGGTCATCCTTTCCGCCGCCTGCTTCAGGTGGAGACCCTTGGGTTTGTGGCCGAGCCGCTGCTGGGCGGGGATGCTGGCCCGGATCGTGGTAGGGAAAGAGGAGGTCGGAGCTGGCGCTGGAAGTCTCCCCCGCGGAACGCTGACCCCTTCTTCCCGCGAATCGTGGCGCACCCTGGACGCCTCAGTGCCCCAGCCCCGGGGCAAGCCCTCCCCCTCACTTTGGCCAGATGCTGCCCCCTGTCTCGCCTCCTCGGCTGCTACCTGGGAGCTGCTCGCCGTGGGATCTGTCACATCTGCTTACTCCTGTCTTAGGCAGAGCCCATCCGAGCTGTCCTTCAGGAATCAGACATACCCCACCCCTTTCACGGCACAGGCTGTCAAGGGGAAGACACGCAGCCTCCTGAGTGTCTGGTGGAGGACAGAGGGGCTTTTCCTGGGGAAGGCAGGGGCCTGGGCCAAGGCTGCCCACCCCTCCCTCACGCTTCCCTCAGTCTGCACCCTTCCATCCTTCTGAGTCCCCATAGAACCCCTTCAAGTACTGGGCCTGCCCTGGGCACATAGACAGGAGCCCTGGCGTGCAGGCTTCAGTCAGCCTGGAGCAAGAGACAGAGCAAACAGGTGATCACAGCACAGTGGGCAGAAGAGTCCGTGGCCCCAGAGAGGGCCTGGAAGTTGGGACTATTCCCTGTCCTGGAATCAGCAAGCGGATGAAGGAGGGCGAAGAGAGAACAGGCTGAGCAAGTTTGGGGCCTGCTCCCCAGATGTCTCATGTTCTCAGCTCCCAGATTTCTTATCCCCTCGTCTCACTTTTGTCCTCCTGGGTTACTGTTTCCTACTTTGTCACTGTCTCCCCCTAGGGCAGAGGTGCACTTTCAGGGTTAGCTTCCATAGCATCTTGAAGGGATTAATCAACTAGAGCCAGCCATGACCACATTAGCCACACCAGCTGCCTCTAGAATCTAGAATAGCGTCCCTGGTCCCTAGGTTGTTGTTTAGCTCTATCCTGTGCTTTGTGTAGTGATCACTCTCCTTTCAATATGGAGAGGCAAATTTCTTTTTCAGGGAGCAGGAGTTGTCTTGATTGCAGCCATGCCTGCTCTCGGCCCGCACCCTGCACTGGCTGCCCTGGGGTGATGAGTGGCTCCTCCAGGGTGTGGGCCCATTTCCCACTGGGCTTCAGGAAGGTGAGACCTTGTTGGAAAAGTCTAAACTGTTAGAAGCTCAGGGAAATTCCTGGTGGAATGAGGTCTCAGTTGAAAACGACATGGGTAGTGAGGGGCAGGGAAGAGTAAGGGAAAGTGAAGTAGCTTGGGAGCCTGAGAAATCCCACATTCAGAGAAGGTGGGCCTTCAGTGGAGGCAGAGAGGGACATGGGAGGAATGAGAGCTGGATGTGGGAGCCCAGGGAGTGGCTTTCATCACAGGGGGCAGTCACCTGAAACAAGGACTGAGAAGAGGGTGGGCTGGTGACCATGGGTGTGTGACACTGTTGTTCTGGGCAAAGGGTGCAGGAAGCATAGACAAGGCCCGTGCATGATACTTTCCTGAGTCCTGGCTGAGAAGAGATAGAGACCAGCATCTGTACTTCCCAGAGGGGAGCTGAGGGGCCTGTGGCAAGGGGCAGAGTGAGCTCCACAGAGAGAGAAAGGCCGCTGGTGGAGCCCATCTCAGAGGAGAGGAGAGTGTACGTGACAAAGGCATGCGGCCACATCCATCTGCATGTGGACAGTGCGATGGTCTGGCGCCCATGGGGCCTCTGCTCAGTGGTTCTCACGCTGGAGCTGCGTCAGAACACCTGCTATAGGGCTTGTTGCAACAGGATTGCTGGCCCTGCCCCAAGCATTTCTGATTCAGTAGGTTTTGGATGGGGCCCAATAATCTACATTTCTAACAAGTTTCCTGATGGTGCTGCTGCTGCTGGGACCCCACTGCAAGAACCTCTGCCCAAGTGCAACCCTGGCTCCCCTGCCTGTTGATGTGGGAAGTTACTGGCTGCCTCTAAGTCAGTCTACCCATGTGGGAGGTAGGGTGCTGTTCACTTCATGGGTGGATATAGGATCACATGCAGCCCTAAATTTGCAGGAGCTGGGGAAGAGGATGAAAGCCCACACATCCAAATACTTAAATGTTGTAACATCCTGACTTAGGCTAGCAAGCTTGTCAATATTTCTTTCCTCCTTCCTTCAGAAGAACAGTGTCATTACCACCTGGGAGGCCACGTGTGAGTTTAGAATCATGGTCTCCATGAAGCTCCACTCTTGCATGTGACCATGGGAACCAGCCCCACCCTGGCCTATGGGCACCCTCCTCTCTGTTTCTGGCTCTATCCTGCTTTCCAAGGGATCTGCACATCTGTGTGGAAACCCCCATGCACCCATCCAAACTCCACCCGCAGTTCTGCAGAGCTGCTGCTTTGCTGCACCTCGCATCTCAGGGTGCGTCGGGCGGCATGGCCTGCCCTGGGAGGGAGTGCACTGGACGGACAAATTATCTGGGCAGGGGATTCTAGAGAAGGAAGAACGCAAGCTTTGGGTAAGCATTTCCCTCTGCCCTGCAGACTTCTTGCCATGAGCAAGGGGATGACCAGGACAGACCCCTTGAGGCCGGGCCTGAGGGTGGTGTGATCAAATGACATGATGCCTGCAGGGGACCGTCCACAGAGCTGGCACCTGGTCGGGTCATGGTTACTACTGTGGTCACTCCCTGGCCACCACCTTTGGAAAGGATGTGCAAGATGTTCTGAGGCTGCTTCCACAGCCAGGTCTCAACAAGACCACAGGCTACTCAGGTGGGACTCGGGCATCCCTTTCTAAGGAAACGCACCTGGGTTCCCCAGCGGGCCTCTTAAGTTCTCCAGTGGGCCCCACTCTGCTCCGTGCACTGCAGTTAGGGGGAGAGCCCTGTGCTGAGCTAGCTGGGCCGAGAGCTGCCTCTGTAAGCCCTGGAGACCCAGGGCAGGCCATGCACACCTGGGCCAACCTGGCACTGGTCTGTCTTAATTACATCAGGACAGGCTCTGAGGGATGTAGGGAGGGAGGCTGAGAGAAAAGCTGAGAGGGAGGCAGGGAGGGAGGCAGCGAGCACGATGAGGAGCCCGCTTGCTCTGCTTGCTGTCATTGGTCTTCACTTTGGACCAGGGGCACAGGGCAGGCAAAGCTCAGGAAGATGACCTCCATGGTGACCTGACTAATTGTCCAGCATGTACTTCTTCTTGGCTTGCTCTAGAGTGCCAAACATCTGAGGGGAGGAAGGAGGCTGCTGTGGCCATGCTGTCCCACAGACGCACACAGGGGAGGAGAGAAGGTGGGAAGGGCTGGCCTCTGGGACTGTGACACGGCCCCAAAGAGGCCCATCCCTCTTTCAGCTGCTCCAGAACACCTCCCAAGAAGTCAGTGCTATGGATCTCAGCTGTCTGTGCTCTTGGGTGGGAATGGTGCCAGAAGGTCAGAGGCCTGGTGGGTGTCCCTGGCTTGCTGTGTGTCCCCAGGCATCTGGTGTTCCCTCTCTGGGCCTGCTGTCCTCTCCGTGAAATGAGGGGGCAGGAGGAGCCGATCTTCAAAGTCCCTTCCAGGGAAAACACCTTCTGTTCTATGATATCCACATGAACATTGCCATGGAGACGGCAGAGGACAGGGGCAGTGCTGAACATGACTTCAGAAGGATGGAGAGGAGAGAAAGAGAGGGAGAGAGAGAGACAGAGTTACCCCAGAAAGTGGGTCACGTCAAAAATGTGCACTCACCTTTGCCCAGCTGAGGTCTTGGCCCAGCAGGTGGTCATGGACCATGCCTTGGTGCTTGTCTTCGAGGATGCTGCCTGCACGAAGGAGGGATGGCATTGCTGTGACGGCCAGGCTGGAGGATCACAGAGGGTGCGTGGTTGCTCGGCACTGGGGTCCTCATCCCAGGGACTGGGGAGATGGGACATGGGAGGGGTGAGGCATAGATTCTCCTTACGGCAGATGGAAGAGGCCTAGGCAGGGGCCCAGGGCCCACCCAGTGGGGGCTGCTGGGGCTGAAACACACCTGGAAAGGTCAGGTCCATGAAGACCTTGAAATCCTCCAGCGCCTGCTATTGCCTTTCGCTGTGCACTTTGGCCCGCAGGGAGTAGCTGCTGCCAAACTTGCTCTTGAGGTGCTGGGGGCTGCCCAGGCACTCGAACTGCCCCTGCACCATGATGGCCAGCTGGGTGCACAGGGCCTCACACGCCTCCATGCTGCGGAGAGGGCGGGGCCTCAGACAGGGTTGGGGATGCCAAAGGCTGGGGCAGACAGGAAGGCATTGGTGCCCTGATCAGGCCATTCCTGATACCCATGCTCAGAGTGCGGCTCATGTGCAGAGCTGAGGGAATCTCCTCAAAGACTCTCCACCAGCTGCTGACGGGTCTCCTGGCCACCTGGTTCTTTCCCAGCCTACCTGGTTTTGAAACTTCCAGTTACCCACAGACCCAGGCTCTACCTGTAGGAGGTGATGATGTTGGCCTTGCCGGACTTGCCGGCTCATGCCACAGCATTCCAAAGCAGGTGCCAGGCCACGGGGTCCATGCCAGTGGACGGCTCGTCCAGGAAGATGACGGCAGGCTCTCTGATCAGGGCGATGCCAGTGCTCAGCTTCTGCTTGTTACCACTGCTGGGGGTGGAAGGGAGAAGGTTGGGTGATGGCAATGGTCAGTCTCCAGCAGTGAGCACTGCCAGCTCAATACTCACCCCCTTTCCTTCTCTATTCAGGAAGCATTCCCACACCTTTCATGGGGCTTTCAGCAATGCAGCCCACCACTTTCACCCAGAGCTGAACTGTGGCTTGGGCTGTCCACTCAAGGAATAGCCCATTCCCCTGGACACAGGGATGAGTCCAGGGTGAGCACATGGTTGAGGAGTCTTCTTTGAGGGTCTCGAAGTGTTGAGGGCAAGCACTTCTCTATCTGAGAGGACGGGCATTGGCCCATCTTAGCTAACTAAAAAAAAATACTGGCTGGGCGTGGTGGCTCACGCCTGTAATCCCAGCACTTTGGGAGGCTGAGGTGGGTGGATCACCTGAGGTCAAGAGTTTGAGACAAGCTTGGCCAACATGGTGAAACCCCGTCTCTACTAAAAATACAAAAATTAGCTGGCCATGGTGGTGGGCACCTGTAATCCCAGCTACTTGGGAGGCTGAGGCAGGAGAATCGCTTGAACCCGCGAGGCGGAGGTTCAAGTGAGGTGAGATCGCACCATTGCACTTCAGCCTGGGCAACAAGAGTGAAAACCTTGCCTCAAAACAAAAAACAAAAAACAAAAAAACACTTATTGCATTTACTATGCACAACACACAGTTCTAAACTGCAAATGTGAACTCATTTGATCTTCAGAAGATGCAGGGAAACATAAAAACCTGCTTGAAACAGAAGCCAACAAAGAGAGAAGACCCAAGGGACATCATCATCTGACCCTGGGCTCATTTTGCCAGACGTGTGGGCACCTCTACATCCCAATCCTGGGTACGCAGTACCGCTGTGTGCCTCCAGGGGGAGCTGCACACAACACGAACGAGTCCTTGGATCTGCGCAGCCTGTGGCCTTGCTTTGATTGGAGTCAGGCTTCTATCACTGACAATAGAAGCCTAAGAAATACCCCATGCTCCTTAGCAGAACATCTGCAGTTCAGGTACCCCAGGCCCAGTGGTATGAGGTAAAGACGGGGCTTAAAATGCAAACTTACTGAAAATAGAAAGCCCTTCATGAAGTGGCAGGGAGAAAGGTCGGTCCTCACCTTATCAGGACAGTAACACCTGTGGTGCCATCGACCTGACCTCAGCCCGGTAAGCTGCCTTTGCCCTGGGTCAGCTTTATAATCCACTCAAGCCCAGGACCAAGAGGAAGTGGTGCCTTGAGGCAGCCCAGGCCACTCACCTCTTTCTGCAGGGGCGGAGGCTGCCCTCAACCACCTGTGCAGTGGCCTCATGCCCAGATCTGGGGGCTTTGCCCTGCTCTCCAGGTCTGGGAAGAACTGGAACTTATCTTGTAACTGGAGGTGGAGGGGATGAAGGAAGCCCCAGATCTCCCCTGTAGGTCTTGACCAGCTTGTCAGCATACATGTACCTGACTAAATCCTCAAGAATCTGGTCCACACAAGCAGTGATGTGGTGCTCTGGGATGCCCCAGATCCGGGCATACATGACCAGCATCTCACGGCCTGTCATGAAGTTCAGCAGAGCATCAAACTGAGGACAGTAACCAATCCACCGCCGTATCTGAGTTAGGAAACAGCCCGGAGAGGGAGGCACGTCAGAAGAAAGCCTCTTCCCACCAGGTTTATCAAGCCTCCAATGAGGCAAGGGCCTGGACACCTGCCGGTCTTGCTCCAGGCTGCTGCCTCTGCCAATACCTGCATCTGCCACGTGAATGCACAGGCACACTGCTAAGGGGTTGTGAGTGGAAGTACAGTAACATAAGGGAGCCTGGGACAGCCCTTGCTGCTGGTGTAGTGGACAGGGTGGAGTGCTTGTTTAGCTCCTCCTCCAGCCTACCCAGCATGAAACCTCAGCACACAGTGCCTCCCTACTTCCTGGTGCCTTTGAAGCATCCAGTCAATACAAGAGGCTTGCTTTGCTTTTTTCCCCTTTAGAAATATTTTCCATTAGACATGTAATCTGCAAACAGATTTTCTTTGTAAAATATTCATGCAAAGACTCCTGCAGTCTATTGGCTCAGCCTGCTGTGGCCAGGCACCTGTGCACCCTTTAGACTTCTGTGTTGGCAAAGGCACCTTTGTGGGCCTGTGCTCCTTGCTCAGGACTGGCTGGGTGTTGTTTTTGCCAAATGGTATCATCCCATATCTACCATTCTGTAACATGCTTTTCTTTATTATTTTCTTTTTTTGAGATGGAGTCTTGCTCTGTCACCAGGCTGGAGTGCAGTGGTATGATCTCAGCTCACTGCAATCTCCGCCTCCCGGGTTCAAGCAATTCTCCTGCCTCAGCCTCCTGAGTAGCTGGGGTTACAGGCACACACCACCACACCTGGCTAATTTTTGTATTTTTAGTAGAGACGGGGTTTCACCATGATGGTCAGGCTGGTCTCGAACTTCTGGCCTCATGATCTACCTGCCTCAGCCTCCCCAAGTGTTGAGATTACAGGCGTGAGCAACCATGGCCAGCCAACATGCTTTTCTTACTCAACATTATGTCTTAAAGATATTCCTAGGTCAGTAAATACAGATCTACCCCCACTTATTTTAACTGCTAGTCATCCAGGGAGGGCTTCTAGATTTTATTTAGCTGTTTAAAAAATTCATTTGACTCATTTCCACGTTTTTGCTTTTATTTTTATTTTTATTTTTGGTACAGAGTCTCATTCTGTTGCCCAGGCTGGAGTGCAGTGGTGCAATCTCCGCTCACTGCAACCTCCGCCTCCTGGGTTCAAGCGATTCTCCTCTCAGCCCCTCGGGTAGCCGGGGCTACAGGTGCACACCACCACGCCCACCTATTTTTTTGTATTTTTAGTAGAGACGGGATTTCACCATGTTGGCCAGGCTGGTTTCAAACTCCTGACCTCAGGTTTTTGCCTTTCTAAACTTGCAGCTGACCACCCTCGTTTGTGTCCATGTTCGTCTACTCCCAGGTGCTGAAAAGAGTGGGATGCCATTTTTGAGAAGTAACCACTGTTTTTCCCTCCTATTTTCTCCCCTCTTCTCCTCTCTATTCAAACAGCTGGACAACCCTGGGCTTCACTGCCTGAGGTCGTGAGGATGGGTAGGATTTTACAGAATACAAAACAGAAAACCACATGGAGGCTGGGCACTGTGGCTCACGCCTGTAATCCCAGCACTTTGGGAGGCTAGGTGGGTGGATCGCTTGAAGCCAGGAGTTTGAGACCAGCCTGGCCAACATGGCACATGCCTGTAATCCCAGCTACTCTGAAGGCTAAGACATGAGAATTGCTTGAACCCAGGAGGCACAGGTTACAGCGAACTGAGATCACGCCACTGCACTCCAGCCTGGGTGACAGAGGGAGACTCTAAGAAAGGAGGAAGGGGAAGGGGGAGGGGAAGGGGAAGGAAAAGAGAGAGAGAGAAAGAAAAAGAGAGAGAGGGAAGGAGGGAAAGAAAGGAAACCACATGAAGTGTAGCTTTGGTTCCCAGAGTGGGGCTTCCCCCTTTTCCTTCTTCTTTTTATAAAAGCTTTATTAAGATACAATCCACGTACCACATAATTCACCAGTGTGTACAGTTCAACTGTTCTTAGCACGTTCAGATCCATTATCACACTCAACTTGAAACACTTCATTGTTCCCAAAAGAAACCCTGTACCCATTAGTAGTCGCTCCCCATTCCCTTTAACACCTCCAGCACCTAACTACCACTAATAAGCTTCCTGTCTCCATGGCTTTGCCTGTTCTGGACATTTCATATTAATGGAATCACACAGCAAATGGTCTTCTGTGTCTGCCTTCTTTTACTTAGCATAAGGTTTTCTGGTTCATCCATGTTGTGGTGCATGTCAGTGCTTCATTCCTTTTTATGGCTGAGGAATATTCCATATTATACAGCAAGACCACATGTTGTTTATCCATTCATCTGTTGATGGACATTTCGGTTGTTTCCACTTTTAGCCACTGTGAGTAATGCTTCTGTGAACATTCTTGTACAAGTTCCTGTGTGGATGTAGGTTTTCAGTTCTTTTGGTTATATACCTAGGAATGGAATTGCTGGGTCATATGGTAATTCTATGTTTAACCTTTTGAGTATCCTTTTTGATAATTTTAATCTTTTAAAATTATATATATAACTTTTATATTTATATATAATTTATGTATTTTATATATATAGTTTTTTATATATATAAACAAAACTTTTTTTTTTGAGATAAGGTCTCACTCTCTTGCCCAGGCTGGAAGGCAGTGGTGTGATCATGGCTCACTGCAGCTTCAACCTCCTAGACATAAGCGATCCTCTCAGCTCCCAAGTAGCTGGGACTACAGGCACACACCACTGCACCTGGCTAATTTTTAAATTTATTGTAGAGATGGAGTTTGGCTATGTTGCCCAGGCTGGTCTCGGACTCCTAGGTTCAAGCCATCCTCCCGCCTGGGCCTCCCAAAGTACTGGGATTACAGGTGTGAGCCACCAAGCCTGGCCTAACTCTATCATCTTATTCAGGGCTAGCTAGCCCATATGTTCTATGTTCCTTTTCCTCTCTCAATTCTTCTATCACATAATTTTTTTTCATGTTCCTATTTTTCCCTTCTATTAGCTTAAAAATATATACTCCTTTCTCCCATTACTTTGGTTGTTCCTTTAGAGATTAAAACATGCATCCTTGACTTAGCAATGGATATCATTAACTGTTTACTTTATTCATGAACAAGGTAAGGACCTTAAAATACTTTACCTTCTTTTACCGTCTCCTGACTTAAAGCCATTGTTGTCATGTATTTTACTTTTACAAGTATTTTAAACCTCATAAGACATTATTATTATAGCTTTCCATCAAAACTGACACATCTCCCTTTTCTTTTTTTTTTGTTGCCCAGGCTGGAGTGCAGTGGTGCAATCTCAGCTCGCTGCAACCTCCACCTCCCGAGTTCAAGCGATTGTCCTCCCTCAGCCTCCCATGTAGCTGGGACTACAGGCACATCTCCCATCGCTCTCAGTCACACATCTCCCTTGAAAAAAAAAAAAACAACCACTTGGCCGGGCACGGTGGCTCATGCCTGTAATCCCAGCACTTTGGGAGGCCAAGGCAGGCAGATCATGAGGTCAGGAGATCGAGACCATCCTGGCTAACACAGTGAAACCCCATCTCTACTACAAATACAGAAATAACTCAGGCATAGTGACTCGTGCCTGTAGTCCCAGTTACTCGGGAGGATGAGGCAGGAGAATCGCTTGAACCTGGGAGGCAGAGGGTGCAGTGAGCCGAGATCACGCCACTGCGCTCCAGCCTGGTGACAGAGCGAGACTCCGTCTCAAATAAATCAATAAATCAATAAAACACTTTTTACTCCTTTTTTTTTCCCCTGGGTTCCCAAAGTGCTGGGATTACAGGCATGAGCCATCCCGCCCAGCCATCCTTTCTGTATATATATATTTTTAATAGGGTCTTGCTCTGTCACCCAGGCTAGAGTACAGTGGTATGAGCATGGCTTGCCATAACCTCAAATCCTGAGCTCAAATGATCCTCCTACTTCAGGTTCTGGAGTAGCTGGGACTACAGGAGCATGCCACTACACCCAGCTAATTTGTTATTTTTTGTAGAGATGGGGGTCTCACCATGTTGCCTAGGTTGGTCTTGAACTCCTGGCCTCAAGCGATCCACCTGCCTTAGCTACCCAAAGTGATAGGATTACAGGTATGAGCCACTGCCACCACACCTAGCCCTTTCTGAATCTTTGAGTTTCCATCTGGGATCATTTTCCTTCTGCCTGAAACTTATTCTTTATTATCTCCTTTTGCATACATCTGGTGGTGATAAATTCTCTCAGCTTTTATTTATCTGAAGGTCTTTTTATTTACTTATTTATTTTTATTTATTTATTTTATTTTACTTTTTTTTTTTGAGATGGAGTCTCGCTCTGTCACCCAGGCTGGAGTGCAGTGGCCGGATCTCAGCTCACTGCAAGCTCCACCTCCCAGGTTTACGCCATTCTCCTGCCTCAGCCTCCCGAGTAACTGGGACTACAGGCGCCTGCCACCTCGCCTGGCTAGTTTTTTATATTTTTTAGTAGAGACGGGGTTTCACCGTGTTAGCCAGGATGGTCTCGATCTCCTGACCTCATGATCCACCCGTCTCGGCCTCCCAAAGTGCTGGGATTACAGGCTTGAGCCACCGCTTTAAAAAGCCTGAAGGTCTTTTTAAAAATATCTTCTGGCCGGGCGCTGGTGGCTCACATCTGTAGTCCCAGCGCTTTGGGAGGCCGAGGCGGGCAGATTGCCTGAGGGTGGCAGTCCGAGACCAGGCTGGCCAGCATGGTGAAATCCCATCTTTACTAAAAATACAAACATTAGCCGGGTGTGGTGGCAGGCGCCTGTAATCCCAGCTACTTGGGAGGCTGAAGCAGGATAATCACTTGAACCCAGGAGGCAGAGGGTGCAGTGAGCCGAGATCACGCCACTGCATGCACCAGCCTGGGCAACAGAGCAAGACTCCATCTCAAAAAAACAGAAAGCAAGCAAGCAAACAAATAAACAAACAAAACTTCTTTCCTAAGTATAGTTTGATGGGTTACTTTATTCCAGGTAGGTTGTTTCCTCTCATATCACTTACAATGTATCGTTCTATTGTCTTCTGGCCTCTATTATTTCTGTGATTGGGCCTCTGCCAGTGTAACTGTTGCTCTTGTGAAGGGACTCCACCTTTTATCTCTGGGTCCTTCTAAGATTTTTTCTTGTTTGGTTTTCAGCAGATTTACTATACTGTTCCTAGAGGCTGATTTCTTTTTATTTATCCGCTTGGGGCTAATAGGGCTTCATTTGTGATTGAGGTCTTTCATAAATTTTGAAAAGTTTTAGCCATATGGTTTCAAATGTTGCCTTGTCTCCCTTCCTTTTGGAACTTCTGTTACACACATATTAAGCCTTGTCACTGTATCCTTCCTATGTGATTAGTCATATGTTGCTCCATAACAAATTACTTCAAAATGTGGGTATAATTTGTTATTTCATGGTTATTATGCGTCAGATCAGGAATCTCAGAGCAGCTTAGTTGGGTGGTGCTGACCAGGGTCTCTCATGAGGTGCTGCTAACCTGTCAGTGGGGCCCAAAGTCTCTTGAAGGCTAGAGGAGCTGTTTCCAAGTGGCTGGCAGGTCTCAGGTACCTTCTTACTGCTCCTCACCATGCAGGCCTCTCTGCAGGGCCACCTAGGTGTCTGCATGACATGGCAATGGCACTTAGCTTCCCCCAGAGTAAGCGTGCTGGTTAATTTTTTTTTTTTTTTTTTTTTTTTTTTGAGATGGAGTCTCACTCTGTCGCCCAGGCTGGAGTACAGTGGCATGATCTTGGCTCACTGCAACCTCTACCTCCCGGGTTCAAGCGATTCTCCTGCCTCAGCCTCCTGAGTAGCTGGGACTACAGGCATGTGCCACCATGCCTGGCTAATTTTTGTATGTTAGGTAGAGACAGGGTTTCACCATGTTGGTCAGGCTGGTCTCAAACTCCTGACCTCGTGATCTGCCCGCCTTGGCCTCCCAAAGTGCTGGGATTACTGGCGTGAGCCACCACATGCGGCCGTGCTGGTTAATTTTATGTGCCAACTTGACTGAACTCAGGGATGTCCAGATAGCTGGTGAAACATGATTTCTGGGAATGCCTATGAGAGTGTCTCTGGAAGTGCTCAGCACTTGAATCAGAGACAGAATAGATACATGCCCTTAAGGATGCTGTTGGGTGTCATCCAACCCGCGGAGGGCCTGAAGAGAACACAAAGGCAGACGAAGAGTGACTCCACTCTTACTAGGCTGGGACATCCATCTTCTCCTATCCTTGGACACTGGGGCCTCTAACTTTTGGGCCTTCAGACTCAGACTGGGATTGATACCATTGGCACCCCAGTCCCTGTGCCTTTGGGTTTGGACAGGAATACACCACTGGTTTTATCAGGCCTCCAGCTTGCAGATGGCAGACTGTGGAACTTTTCAGCTTCCATAATTGTGTGAGCCAATGCCTCATAATAAATCTCTTTCTATGTGTCTATTTATCTATGTATTATTTGTTCTGCTTCTCTGGCAAATCGTGATAATACAGTGAGTGCTGTGAGGGAAAGAGAGTATCCAAACCAGAGGCTGTAGTGTCTTTTATGACCCAGTCTCAGAAGTAACACCCCATCTCTTCTTCAGAAGACTACAGGCCGGGCGCGGTGGCTCACCCCTGTAATCCCAGCACTTTGGGAGGCCGAGGCGGGCGGATCACAAGGTCAGGAGATCGAGACCATGGTGAAACCCCGTCTCTACTAAAAATAGAAAAAATTAGCCAGGCGCAGTGGCGGGCGCCTGTAGTCCCAGCTACTCGGGAGGCTGAGGCAGGAGAATGGCGTGAACCCGGGAGGCGGAGCTTGCAGTGAGCTGAGATTGCGCCACTGCACTCCAGCCTGGGCGACAAAGCGAGACTCCGTCTCAAAAAAAAAAAAAAAAAAAAAAAAGAAGACTACAGTGTTTTGCTGACACATCCAACAATCCTGGTACCACATAGGGAGGGACTACTCAAGGGTGTGAATGCTGGGAGGGTCATTACTAGGGCACACCTTGGAGGCTGTATACCACAATGACTCTTATCTTCCTCTATATTTTTTCTACCCTTTTGACCCTATGTGCTTCATTCTAAAGTCTCGCTCTATCGCCCAGGCTGGAGTGCAGTGGCGCGATCTCGGCTTACTGCAAGCTCCGCCTCCTGGGTTCACGCCATTCTCCTACCTTAGCCCCCCAAGTAGCTGGGACTACAGGCGCCCGCCACCACACCCAGCTAATTTTTTTGCATTTTCAGTAGAGACGGGGTTTCACCGTGTTAGCCAGGATGGTCTCGATCTCCTGACCTCGTGATCCACCCGTCTCGGCCTCCCAAAGTGCTGGGATTACAGGCTTGAGCCACCCCGCCCGGCCTGTTTGTTTGTTTTTGAGACTGAGTCTCTCACTCTGTCACCCAGCCTGGCTGGAGTGCAGTGGCTCAATCTCAGCTCACTGCAAACTCCACCTCCCGGGTTCAAGTGATTCTCATGCCTCAGCCTCCACAGTAGCTGGGATTACAGGGATGTGCCACCATGCGCGGCAAATTTCTGTATTTTTAGTAGAGATGGGGTTTCACCATGTTTGGCAGCAGGCTGGTCTCATGTTCCTGACCTCAACTTAGCCACCCGCCTCAGCCTCCCAAAGGGTTGGGATAACAGGCATGTGCCACCACACCCGGCCAGTTTTTTTTTTTTTTTTTTTTTTTTGCTTTGTTTTGTTTTGTTTTTGTTTTTGTTTTTGAGATAGAGTCTCACTCTGTTGCCTAGGCTGGAGTGCAGTGGCACGATCTCGGCTCACTGCAAGCTCCACCTCCTGGGTTCATGCCATTCTCCTGCCTCAGCCCCTCAAGTAGCTGGGACTACAGGTGCCCACCACCATGCCTGGCTAATTTTTTTGTATTTTTTGTATTTTTTTTTTTGAGACGGAGTCTTGCTCAGTAACCCAGGCTGGAGTGCACCGGCAACATCTTGGCTTACAACAATCCCCACCTCCTGGGTTCAAGTGATTCTCCTGCCTCAGCCTCTCGAATAGCTGGAATTAGAGGCACCCACCACCATGCCTGGCTAATTTTTCTATTTTTAGTAGAGACAGGGTTTCACCATGTTGGCCAAGCTGGTCTCGAACTCCTGACCTCAAGTAAGCTGCCCACCTAAGCCTCCCAAAGTGCTGAGATTACAGGTGTGAGCCCCTGCCCTTTATTTCTGATAGATGTCTGGGAGCACTGGCAGTTTAGGGTCACATTAATTTCATGTCAAAGACTGCTATTAAGTCCAGGCTGTTTTGCAATCATTGTATAAGCTTGCATAAGCATAGCTCACCCCTGTGTCTATAGTGCAGCCCTTCAGGGTCTCAACTCAAAGAAAGGTTGCATTCACCAGGCATGTGCTTGCCCCAGGTAAACTCTGAATTCCAATCCCTGGCACTCAGCATAAAAAGCAACACTCAGCTCTCAGTTGTGAAACCTTGAATTGCTCACCTACCTGAGCCTCTATCTTCTTCTGCCTCCTGGCCCAGTAAGTCTTCACTATCTTGTTAGCTTTCTGAAGCTTTCAAACATGTTTTTAACATTGGCCCAGGCCAGGCGCGGTGGCTCAAGCCTGTAATCCCAGCGCTTTGGGAGGCCGAGACGGGCGGATCACGAGGTCAGGAGATCAAGACCATCCTGGCTAACCTGGTGAAACCCCGTCTCTAGTAAAAAATACAAAAAAATAGCCGGGCGAGGTGGCGAGCGTCTGTAGTCCCAGCTACTTGGGAGGCTGAGGCAGGAGAATGGCGTAAACCCGGGAGGCGGAGCTTGCAGTGAGCCGAGATCTGGCCACTGCACTCCAGCCTGGGCGACAGAGTGAGACTCCATCTCAAAAAAAAAAAAAAAAAAAAAAAAAAAAAAAAAAAAAATTGGCCCAGTTTTTCTAGTTATCATCAGCAGGAAGGGGGCCAGAATTTCCTCCTTCACCACAATTTTTAGAGTAATAAAAAGTTAAAATTAATAGTAAATATTTCATGACCAAGGAGGGCTTACATTGGTTATAATTGTCCAATTAAGCTAGATATACTGAAAGACAACATAGAGTGGCAACTGAGGGCACGGATTCTGGAACTAGACAGGGTGGGTTCTTCTGCTTTCTCTCTACATGATTAGGTCATGAACATCGAGGCCGGCTTGATAAACTTCTTGGTAATAGTGACTCATGCATGCGTCTGCTGTGAAGAGTACAACTCTGATCGGACCTCTGCAGTGCGGTCTCTCTGGGCGCCTTTCACCGAATCCCCTCTGCACCACCCCCACCTCAGCTATGCACTTACCTCATGGCAATGGCTTGTTCATGTGCTCATGAGCCCCTTGCAAGTGAGAACCACTGGGTCTAGCACAACAGCTGAGCACACAAGGCCTTCAAGAAGTGTCTCATTGAACCAGTGACAACATTGAGGTAGAGACTCCAAGAGTGGGTCAGGTTTAGGAGTAGATATTAAGTTAAGTTTGAAACATTTTCGAGATACCCAAAGAAGGCTGATGAGAAGGCATCAACGTGCAGGACTGAAGCACAGGGCTGGAGTGGGCTGGGGTGTGCCTACTGGGGAGGCATCCACAGACAGATGTTAACAGGAGCCACAGCAGTGACAAGCCAACAGGCAGGACAGTGCATCGGGAGTGAGAAAGACGTGGCTGACGATGCAGTCCCTGAGAAATGTAAGGGGCAGATGAAGGAGAAGACTCCTTTCTGAGAAGGACGTGTCAGTGACTGAGAAGACCAGGAGTGGGGAAAGCTACAGAAGTTAACAGAGGAAAGGGCGGGCGCGGTGGCTCAAGCCTGTAATCCCAGCACTTTGGGAGGCCGAGATGGGCGGATCACGAGGTCAGGAGATCGAGACCATCCTGGCTAACACGGTGAAACCCCGTCTCTACTAAAAAATACAAAAAACTAGCCGGGCAAGGTGGCGGGTGCCTGTGGTCCCAGCTACTCGGGAGGCTGAGGCAGGAGAATGGCGTGAACCTGGGAGGCGGAGCTTTCAGTGAGCTGAGATCCGGCCACTGCACTCCAGCCTGGGCGACAGAGCGAGACTCCGTCTCAAAAAAAAAAAAAAAAAAAAAAAACAGAGGAAGGCTAGAGTTTGAAGGCAGAAAAGGCCACCATTATGAATGCTGCAGATGAGTCAAGGAAAACACAGACAGAACATCAGGAGTCTCCTCAGCTAGGGGGAGTGCAGGAGGACTGGGTCCAGAGGCAGCAGATTCAAGAGCTGCTGGGAGGGAGCATCCACAGACTGCTTGACTGGATGTCTGGAGAGATGCCTTGAATAGTAGGAGGATGTGTACCACTCACTCCCCCAGGAAGCACGAGGGAGGAAGTAAGAGGAGGTTGCAGGGCTTTGGGGAGATTTGGGGCCTGCTGAATTTCAGGTGCCTGTGGGACATTCATGATATGATGTTAAGTAAACAACTTGACATATGATCTGGAGCTCAGAGAAGCAATCTAGGATGGAGCTATGGATTTGGCAGTCACAGATGAAACAGATACATGGAATTTTCAAAGAGCAACTCCCATTCCAGTTCCTGTTCCCCAAATCCTGCGTCACAGCCCGACGTTTGTTTCCAGGGACAAACTCACCTTCCCTACATCAGAGCTGATGCTGAGGACCTTGACAAAGTTGTCCCCGGAGGTTATGGCCTTCTGCCCAGTCAGCATTTTGAAAATGGAAGACTTCTCAGCCCCAGTGATGCCAAGAAGGCCAAAGCATTCTTGTGCTTGCAGTGAAGGACACTTTGTTCACAGACAGCAGGGCACCTTGTTGATGTAGATCTGAGACACACAGGATAGGAGACACAGTGAGGAGGCTGCCATGCAGTCAGCAGTCCAGGGGTTGCACTGTGCTTGGTGCAAACCTGCTCTGGGATAGCTACCAGCTGCCCTCTGGGCCCACGTGGCCTCTCCTGTACCCAGGCTCGCACTTGCCTTCTCTCAGCTGCTACTCCCAGCAGGGTTTATTAAAGTTTTCTCTTCTCCAACTGTCTTCACATATTGAGAACTTAGTTCCCTAAGATAGGCCCTTTCCCTTCTGTCCTTAAAGCAAACAAAACTTTTTGATGTTGCCTGAGGGTTTGTTTTCTATTTTTTTTTTTTTTATTTTTCCTTGCAGATGGAGTCTCCCTCTGTCACCCAGGCTGGAGATCAGCATCGCGGTCTCAGCTCACTGCAACCTCCGCCTCCTGGGTTCAAGCAATTCTCTGTCTCAGCCTCCCGAGTAGCTGGTACTATAGGCACCCCTCACCATGCCCGACTAATTTTTTTTGTATTTTAGTAGAGATGGGGTTTCCCTGTGTTGCCTAGGCTGGTCTCGAACTCCTGAGCTCAGACAATCCGCCCCCGTTGGCTTCCCAAAGTGCTGGGATTATAGGCGTTAGCCACTGCACCTGGCCTTGATTTTGTTTTTAACCACCAGTAACCACAGGGAAACAATAAGAAAAACAAATTTGGGAGGATGTTTGAAGGGTTTTGTTTGTTTGTTTATTTGTTTGTTTTGAGATAGAGTTTCTTGTCACCCAGGCTGGAGAGCAAAATGATGTGATCTCGGTTCACTGCAACCTCCAACTCCTGGGTTCAAGCAATTCTCCTATCTCAGCCTCCTGAGTAGCTGGGATTACAGGTGCCCACCACTACGCCCTGCTAATTTTCCTATTTTTAATAGAGAAATGTTGGCCAGGCTGGTCTCAGAAATTCCTGACCTCAAGTGATCTGCCCACTTTGGCCTCCCAAAGTGCTGGGATTACAGGCGTGAGCCACTGCGCCTGGCCCACATCCTTGGTTCTTGAGGTTCATGGCTCTGGCTCCCCTCCCATCCCAGGCCCTCCTGTCTTCCAGGGGAAGAGACAGTGGAGGGCTGAGCTGCAAATTTCTGTCTCTGGGTACACAGATGAACTCATGTGATTAACTCTGAGGCACTTCCAATACTCCACACCTGCAGGCAAGGCTGGGAGCCCTTCAACTTACTGATTCCTTATGCAAAGGGCCCAAAAGAAGAATGTTCATGACTTTTTAAAGACAAGTCTGACTTTAACTTTGACATTTCTTTAACAACTAGTGGAGTTTTCTCCACTAGTTGGCAAACTAGTCTGGATACTTTTTGCCGCCTCTTGCACATCTTGGTCTTCAGGCACTAATGCTACTTTGTGCAACACTGCCTGTATTCCAAGACAAGGAGGGAAAATGTAACTGCTTTTGTGATGGTAGGAGGTAGCGATTGAAAGGACCTACAAAGACTGGATCCTCTCCGGGAAGGCCTCAAAGGTGCCCAGCTGACATTGGTTCTCATAAAACCTCCCACCCCTATTCCAGAAGCAACTACAGGTATCAAAAACTGAACTCACATTGCCATGACCATGATATCGTGGACATGCAAACAAAACGGCATTGCCTTTTGAGGAAAACTAGATGACTTATAACCTGGGGATGTCAAAATATAATAAATGCCTATTTTCTACAGTTTCCTTGGGTGATCTTGACCTCTGGAAGATACTCAGACCAAGAGCTGACTGGGCAGAACTTTCCCCTGTCTGGCTCATGGATGTCTGTGGGGAAAGAGGTGTTCCAGAAGGTGACTGGTTTTAGGAATCCCAGGTAATTTTTTTATTTTTTATTTTTTTGAGACAGAGTCCTACTCTGTTGCCCAGGCTGGAGTGCAATGGCATGATTTGGGCTCACTGCAACCTCTGCCTTCCAGTTCAAGCAATTCTCGTGCCTCAGCCTCCTGAGTAGCTGGGATTACAGGCACCCACCACCACGCCTGGCTAATTTTTATATTTTTAGTAGAGATGGGGTTTTACCATGTTGGCCAGGCTGGTCTCAAACTCCTGACCTCAGGCCAGTCCACCCGCTTCAGTCTCCCAAAGTGCTGGGATTACAGGCGTGAGCCACCATGCCTGGACCGATCCCAGAGTATTGTTTCTATTCATTGATGAGCAGGACTTAAATCCCCACAGGTGGCCAGCATCATTAACAGGACCTAGGGACTAAGCCCCAGTCTGCCTCCCTCTCTGGGAGTCCCTGGGCACAAGCTGTCACCTCTCTGCTCTGAGATGGGACCAGATGATCTGCAGGCTCCCTCTGATGCTGAGAATCAAGGCAGCTACAGACCACAGGAAGGAAGCTATGGAGCCCCTAGAAGATTCACATGTTGACCCACTCACCAAATTTTGCTTCATGCAGAAGTCAGACACCCTGGTTTTCAGTTTCCAGAACATATTGGTTTCAACAAAGAAAAGCAGGATGATGTACACAGGTCCGGAAATAGCCAGAGCTGTGAGGTACTTCCCCATACCTAGTGACTCTCAGGCATAGGTGTTCTTTTGGACTACATATCCTTTTGCTAAAATAGGACAAATAGATGTTATTAAACTCTGGGTGATCTTCAAGGCTATTCTTCACCTTTACATATAGTAGGTGCATTCCTCTTATAACAAATATTATTTAAAGGAAGCATTACTGTCATCAGTACTATAACCACATCCTAGCAAATGGTAAACAAGAGTAATATTTTGTTTCCCTTGCTATAACCAATATTCTATAAAAATAATGTAATAAAAGACTTCTTTCATGTTGTATACAATAAATATATTCATTTTTTTCTTTGTTAACTAAAAAATGAAGTAAATAAAAGGGTTCTCTCTATCCATATCACAGCTAGTTGAAACACAAAATATTTACATGTTTGGGCCGGGCGCGGTGGCTCACACCTGTAATCCCAGCACTTTGGGAGGCTGATGCAGGCGGATCACGAGGTCAAGAAATCAAGACCAGCCTGACCAACATGGTGAACCCCTGTCTCTACTAAAAATACAAAAATTAGCTGGGTTTGGTGGTGGGTACCTGTAATCCCAGCTACTTGGGAGGCTGAGGCAGGAAAATCGCTTGAACCCAGCAGGCGGAGGTTGCAGTGAGCGGAGATCGTGCCACTGCACTCCAGCCTGGGCGACAGAGGGAGACTCCACCTCAAAAAAAAAAAAAAAAAAAAAAAAAAAAAAAAAAAAAAAATTTACATGTGTGGCTCTTCTATCAATCATTAATCACCCTGTAACTTCAAATGACCACTCATGTAAAAAACACTCAGAGGCCTCTATCTTCTTCTTTTTTGTTTTTTTAGAAAGGAGTCTTACTCTGTAATTCAGGCTGGAGTGCAGTGGCACCATCTTGGCTCACCGCAACCTCTGCCTCCCAGGTCCAAGCGATTCTCCTGCTTCAGTTTCCTGAGTAGCTGGGGTTACAGGTGCCCACCACCATGCCAGGCTAATTTTTGTATTTTTAATAGAGATGGGGGTTTGCCATTTTGGCCAGGCTTGTCTTGAACTTCTGACCTCAGGCTTTCCACCCACCTTGGCCTCCCAAAGTGCTGGGATTACAGGTGTAAGCTACCACATCCAGCCCAGAATTCATGTATTTTAAAATTATACAATATGGAAAAAAAGAGACATGTAGAAATTAGAAAGTATAGGTACCTTTCCACTTGCCAAAACTACTGCTACAGTTTTGTGTATAATCCTTCCATATTTTCTAGATACTATCTTTTAAAATGAAAACGGAATTATACTATGCATTATCTTCTCCAATTTACTTGTTACATTTAAAAGTATATAATGGACATTGACCATATCAGGATACACAGATCAAAATAATTCTTTGTTTGTTTGTTTGTTTTGAGACGGCGTCTTGCACTGTTACCAGGCTGGAATGCAGTGGCATGATCTTGGCCCACTGCAACCTCCACCTCCTGGGTTCAAGCAATTCTCCTGCATTAGCCTTCCAAGTAGCTGGGACTATAGGCATGCACCACCACTGCCCAGCTAATTTTTATATTTTTAGTAGAGATAGGTTTCACCATATTGGCCAAGATGGTCTTGATCTCTTGATCTTGTGATCCACCCGCCTTGGCCTCCCAAAGTGCTGGGATTACAGGTGTGAGCCACTGTGCCCGGCCTTAACTTTTCAATTATGTTCAAAATTTGCTTCAAGTTAGAAGTCTTTTTTTTTTCTTTTTTTTCTTTTTTTTTTCTTTTGAGATGAAGTCTTGCTCTGTCACCCAGGCTGGAGTGCAGTGGCCGGATCTCAGCTCACTGCAAGCTCCGCCTCCCGGGTTCACGCCATTCTCCTGCCTCAGCCTCCCGAGTAGCTGGGACTACAGGCGCCCGCCACCTCGCCCGGCTAATTTTTTGTATTTTTAGCAGAGACAGGGTTTCACCAGGTTAGCCAGGATGGTCTCGATCTCCTGACCTTGTGATCCGCCCGTCTCGGCCTCCCAAAGTGCTGGGATTACAGGCTTGAGCCACCGCACCAGGCCTTTTTTTTTTTTTTTTTTTTTTTTTTTTAAGATGGAGTCGCGCTCTGTTGCCCAGGCTGGAGTGCAATGGCGCAATCTTGGCTCACTGCAAGCTCCTCCTCCCAGGTTCACACCATTCTCCTGCCTCAGCCTCCCGAGTAGCTGGGACTTCAGGTGCCCGCCACCACGCCCAGCTAATTTTTTTTTTGTATTTTTTTTTTTTTGTATTTTTAGTAGAAATGGGGTTTCACTGTGTTAGCCAGGATGGTCTCGATCTCCTGGCCTCATGATCCACCCGTCTCGGCCTCCCATAGTGCTGGGATTACAGGTGCGAGCCACCGTGCCCGGCCAGAACTCTCAATTTTTTGTTTGTTTCTGAGACAGGGTCTCACTCTGTCAACCAGGCTGGAGGGCAGTGGTGTGATCTTGGCTTGCTGCAGCCTTGACCTCCTGGGCTCAAGCGATCCTTCTGCCTCAGCCTCCCTGGTAGCTGGGACTACAGGCGTGTACCACTGCGCTTGGCTAATTTTTTATTTTTTGACGAGATGGGGTCTTGTTTTGCCTCCTGTATGAGACAGGTGGCTGGCTTAGTTGACCCCAAGACCTTTCCCAACTTGGAGGCTCAGTGGATGACAGCTTCCCAGTAATTGTGTGATTCAAGGTTATGAAACAATAAAGTTAATCTCTTGACTAACCCACAAAAGTCAGTCTTATTTTACATTAATACTTGTGGATAGCTAAATCAAGAACACTTCGGTCGGGCGTGGTGGCTCACGCCTGTAATCCCAGCACTTTGGGAGGCTGAGATGGGCGGATCACGAGGTCAGGAGATCGAGACCATCCTGACTAACACGGTGAAACCTCGTCTCTACTAAAAATACAAAAATTAGCCGGGCGCGGTGGCGGGCGCCTGTAGTCCCAGCCACACGGGAGGCTGAGGCAGTAGAATGGCGTGAACCCGGGAGGCGGAGCTTGCAGTGAGTAGAGATCACACCACTGCACTCCAGCCTGGGAGACAGAGCGAGACTCCGTCTCAAAAAAAAAAAAAAAAAAAAAAAAAAAAGAACACTTCATAAAATGCACCTCAATATTCTTTTTTTTTTTTTTGAGACGGAGTTTTGCTCTCATTGCCCAGACTGGAGTGCAATGGCATGATCTTGGCTCACCGCAACCTCTGCCTCCTGGATTCAAGCAATTCCCCTGCCTTAGCCTCCCAAGTAGCTGGGATTACAGGCATGCGCCACCACGCCCAACTAATTTTGTATTTTTAGTAGAGACGGGGTTTCTCCATGTTGGTCAGGCTGGTCTCAAACTCCCGACCTCAGGTTATCCGCCCACCTCAGCCTCCCAAAGTGCTGGGATTATAGGCATGAGCCACTGTGCCCAGCCACACACCAATATCTTTTTTCTTTTTTTTTTTTGGGATGGAGTCTCATTCTTGTTGCCCAGGCTGGAGCCTTGGCTCACTGTCACTGCAACCTCCACCTCCAGGGTTCAAGCAATTCTCCTGCCTCAGCCTCCCAAGTATAGCTAGGATTACATGCACCCACCACCATGCCCAGCTAATTTTGAGATCTATCTATCTATCTATCTATCTATCTATCTATCTATCTATCTATTTTTTTTAGTAGAGACAGGGTATCACCACATTGGCCAGGCTGGTCTCGAATTCCTGACCTCAGGTTATCCGCTCACCTCAGCTTCCCAAAGTGCTGGGATTACAGGTGTGAGCCACCATGCCCAGCCCAATATCCTTTTTTCAACATTAAAAGAACATTACAGGTTGTCCATATATTTCATAAGAATATATTTAAACAAATTTTAAATTCTAAGTGATACAATACATGATCTGTTTTATAGTGAAAGATACATGCTTTTTGGCTAGCAGATTTAGTACTTTTATTCTATCTTCTTCCTGGTCAGAGGAATGGCCAAGACCTCTACTTTAATCTTTTATGATTCCTTCTTACACTGGGTTAATCCTATACAGACCATCACCCTTCGCCTTTGAACTAGAGCAGAGACTGTGATAGTGCCAAAACTTGGCAGTCAATCTTTTATGCCTAAAATATGCACATTTTTGGCTGATGTAACTTCTTGACAGAACGACAGCATATTTCCAAGAATTAAACCAATATGTGCTTTCTTACATATATTTGGAATATGTTACTTACCCCAGCGTTTGGTCTGATTGGCAGCCCAGTCTGTATTGAGAAGATCCTTGAATGAAGATGTTTACTTCTGTCAACAGGAATTCTGTTAAGTGCGGCTGGGGATGCATAGAGGGACGTTTGATGTTTGAGACAGCTGTACTGGATCTGCCAACATACAACCCCTAAACGAAACCAAAAGCAAAAACAAATTCTCAAAATCATGGCACAGTTCATTTTCCTTGGATTTAAAGAATGAAAGTAATATGATATTTGAAAAAAAATAAGTTAGGATAAGAATAATGAAGAAAAAAGCTGCATCTAGATTATATATAGTGGGTAGCAAGTATATACTGACTATAAACAGGCTAGCAAAGTCTTAATAAGTCCTAAGTATTGAGTTAACTAACCAATGGCTTTTCCAAATAACTGAGGCAACACTAGTATGAACAGATTTTGTAATTTTCCCTAAAAGATTCTACATGCAAATTAAAACAAAATGATATATCATTTAATAACCATTTCATGAGCAAAACTGAAAATTATAAAGCAGTGCTCTGCTGAGACTGTAGGCCAGGAATTGGTAAACAATGGCCAGCAGGCCATATGCAGCCCAAGGGATTCTGAGTTCGGAATGAACTATGGTTGATTCTGAGCGATATATACATTATATTTACACTATGTAGGCTTAGCAGCATAATCAAGGATATTATGTAAGTATACAACCATCTAACATAACCCTAAACATTGAAACTCACATATACAAATAAATATGTGTGTGTATGTGTGTGTGCGTGTATATATACATAGCCAGTATATACTATATATACAGCATATAGTATATACTGGCTATAAACTGGCTAGCAAAGTCTTTTTTTTCATTTTTTTTGGGATGGAGTCTCACTCTGTCACCCAGGCTGGAGTGCAGTGTCGCGATCTTGGCTCACTGTAAGCTCCGCCTCCCGGGTTCAAGCCATTCTCCTGCCTCAGCCTCTCGAGTAGCTGGGACTACAGGCGCCCGCCATCACGCCCGGCTAATTTTTTTTTCTCTTTTTTTATTCGAAACGGGGTTTCACAATGTTAGCCAGGATGGTCTCGATCTCCTGACCTCGGGATTCACCTGCCTCAGCCTCCCAAAGTGCTGGGATTACAGGTGTGAGCCACCGCGCCTGGCTGCAAAGTCTTAAATAAGTCCCAAGTATTGAGTTAACTAACCAATATGTGTGTATAGGTATGTACATACACAAATATATTTAAAGTATATATATATACACACACACACACAAATATGTGTATGTAAAGTATATATATACTAATATGTGTATATATACACACACTATATATGTGTATATATACTATATAATAAAATATAATATGTGTATGTAAAATATATATATTAATATGTGCATATATACGTACACATACTATATATACAAATATTACATATGTGTATATATACATGTATATATAGCTACTATATATACATTTACAGTGTATCTATGTAACTATATATATTCATATATATGTATAAATAGTACATAGTATATATGTGTATGCACACACACACACTTAAAAAAATAGAGCCTGGGTCTCACTTTATTGCCCAGGCTGGATTTCAGTGGTGATCATGGCTCACAGCTGCCTCGAATTCCTGGGCTCAAGAGATCCTCTTGCCTCAGCCTCCCAAGTAGGTGGGACTACAGGCATGGGCCACTGTATCTGGCCTGGAACTAGTTATATAATTACTTACATAATATCCTTGATTATGCTGCTAAGCCTACATAGCATAAAATACTAAGTGATCCTTTTTTTTTTTTAATGTAGTCTCGCTCTGTTGCCAAGTTGGAATGCAGTGGCGCGATCTTGGCTCACTGCAACTTTCACCTTCCAGGTTCAAGCAATTCTCTTACCTCAGCCTCCCAAGTAGCTGGGATTACAGGCACGGGCCACCACACCCAGCTAATTTTTGTATTTTTAGTAGAGACGGGGTTTCACCATGTTGGCCAGGATGGTCTCGATCTCTTGACCTCGTGATCCGTCTGCTTCGGTCTCCCAAAGTGCTGGGATTACAGGCGTGAGCCACCGCACCCAGCTATGTAGCCCTTTAAGAAAAAGTCTGCTGACCCCTGCTCTAGGCAAAAAGATGTGTTTGGTTGGCAGCAAAGTGTCAGTGTGCCAGGAAACTATTTCTAGTCACAGGCTTTGGGCTGTCATTCTACTAAGAATTTGTCACAGCAAAATAACCCAGGAAATTGACTTTTTTCCTTCAATATGACTCTGTAAAACATGGTGTATTTGTTATCTAATGCTGTGACACAGATTATCCCAAAAGTTAGTAGCTTAAAACAACAGTAAACATTTATTATCTCACACAGTTTCTGGGGGTCAGGAATTCGAGAGTGGCTTAGCTAGTGAGGGTGGTTCTATATTAAGATTTCTCATGAGGCTGCGGTTAAACTATTAGACAGGGCTGCCGTCCCTTGATGGCTTGACTGGGGCTGGGGCATCTACTTCCAGGAGCAGAAAGTTCAGAGACTTTCCACATCTCCCCCTACCCCCATTTCCCTATTTTTTTTTTTTTTTTTTTAGACGGAGTCTCTCTCTGTTGCCAGGCTGGAGTGCAATGGTGCGATCTTGGCTCACTGCAACCTCCGTCTCCTGGGTTCAAGCGATTCTCCTGACTCAGCCTCCTGAGTAGCTGGGATTACAGGCGTAAGCCACCACACCCAGCTAATTTTTGTATTTTTAATAGAGACAGAGTTTCACCATATTGGCCAGGATGGTCTTGATCTCTTGACCTCAGGTGATCCACCCGCCTCAGCCTCCCAAAGTGCTGGGATTACAGGTGTGAGCTGCTGCGCCCAGCCCCATTTCCCTGTTTTAAACATCTTGCATTAGTGTGGTTCACCGTTACAAATGAACTAGCATTTCCATCAGGTTCTTTGTTTTGTTTTGTTTTAAGAAATTGACAAGTTTATTTTAAAATTTACATGATAATGTCAAGGATCTACAATACCCAAAACAATCTTCAAAAAACAGAACAAAGCTGGAAGAACTATATACTACCAGACTTTTTTTTTTTTTTTTTTTTTTTTTGTGAGATGGAGTCTCACTCTGTCGCCCAGGCTGGAGTACGGTGGCACGATCTCGGCTTACTGCAAGCTCCGCCTCCCGAGTTCACGCCATTCTCCTGCCTCAGCCTCCCCAGCAGCTAGGACTACAGGCACACGCTGCCACGCCCGGCTAATTTTTTGTATTTTTAGTAGAGATGGGGTTTCATCGTGTTGGCCAGGATGGTCTTGATATCTCGACCTGGTGATCCACCCGCCTCGGCCTCCCAAAGTGCTGGAATTACAGGCGTGAGTCACCGCGCCCGGCCAATACTACCTGACTTTAAGATATACTACAAAGCTACAGTAATCTCGACAATGTAGTACTAGCACAGGACAGACAAACAGATCAATGAAACAGAAGAGGGAATGTACAGACATACAGTCAACTGATTTTTGGTGAAGGCATCTGAACAACTCAATGTGGGGAAAAAAAGTCTTTTCAACAAATAGTCTGTCCCATCTGCATACTCACGTGGAAGAAAATGAGCCTCAACCCCTGTGATACAACGATGTATCATATACAACGATGTATCACAGGGGTCGAGGCGGTGATATCATAATATCATAGGGGTCAATAAAACATGTTTTCATTCATAGTTCCTGGCTCATAACTCCCGTAGCTGTTATTTCTCCCCAAGGCAGGCCACAGAAACTAAAAATATAATCTTCCTGCATCTTTCTGTCTTAGAGGTGGCCATAAAGAAATTCTCTGACCTATCTTGTCTGATTGTAGGTCATAAGACCCCTACCACACCATTAGGCCAGGCGTGGTGGCTCACGCCTGTAATCCCAGCACTTTGGGAGGCCGAGGCGGGCGGATCACGAGGTCAGGAGATGGAGACCATCCTGGCTAACACGATGAAACCCCATCTCTACTAAAAATACAAAAAATTTAGCCGGGCGTGGTGGCGGGCGCCTGTAGTCCCAGCTACTCCAGAGGCTGAGGCAGGAGAATGGCGTGAACCTGGGAGGCGGAACTTGCAGTGAGCTGAGATCACGCCACTGCACTCCAACCTGGACAAAAAGCAAGACTTCGTCTCAAAAAAAAAAAAAAAGACCCTCCCATTTTAGAAGGTGTCCTATTCCATACCTTGGGGGAAAGAACGCTGCAGAGAGAGACCAAGAAGGATCTGAACAGACAGGCCTTGCGGGTTTCCCCACTCAGACTGTTAGTATTACATAGTACTCTTTTTGTCCAGTCTCATTTCTACACAGTTGTCCATGCTTTGGTCATGCCTATCCAATGAAGTCTCCATAGAAGGCCCAAGAGGAGCTTCCAGAGAGGTGAACAATTGGAGGTTCCTGGAGGGTGTCTCGGGTGGCCACAGAGGCTCCATACCCTTTCCCACATACCTCACGCTATGCATCTCTTCTTCTGCATCCTTTGTAATATCCTTATAATAAACTGGGAAATGTGTTTCCCTGAGTTCTGTGAGCCACTTTAGCAAATTAATTTAACCTAAGGAGGGAGTAATAGGATCCCTAGTTTATAGCTGGTCGATCAGAAGTACAGGTAAGTGTGTGGTAGCTAACACCTATAATCCCAGCTACTCAGGAGGCTGAGGCAAGAGGATCACTTGAGCCCAGCCCAAGAGATAGAGACCAGCCTGAGCAACATAGTGAGGCCTTGTCTCTAAAAAAAAAAAAAAAAAAAAAAAGGACAGGTAAAACAACCTGGGGCTTGTGATTGACACCGGAAGTGGGAAGTCCTGTGGAACTTAGCTCTTGATTTGTAGGATCTGATGCTATCTCCAAATAGTGTCAGAATTGAATTAGAGGACACTCAGCTGCTGTCTGCTGCAGAACTGATTGCTTGCTTGTTGTTGGGGGGAAATTCCTGCACATTTTATCATAGAAGGCTTCTGTGTTGATTGCTGTGATGTAAGAGTAGAAGAAAAACAGTGTATGTTTTTCCACTTCACCTCTTATCAAACCGTACACAAGGCTGGGCACCATGACTCACGCCTATAATCCCAACACTTTGGGAAGCCGAGGTGGGAAGACTGCTTGAGCCCAGGAGTTAGAGACCAGCCTGGGCAGTATAGCAAAACCCCATCTCTACAAAATATTAAAAAACTTAGCCAGGTGCGGTGGTGTGCGCCTGTAGTCCTAGCTACTTGGGAGCCTGAGGTGGGATCACTTAAGTTCAGGAGGCAGAGGCTGCAGTGAGCTGTGATCACACCACTGCACTCCAGCCTGGGTGACAGAGTGAGACCTTGTCTTGCACACACGTGCACACACACACGCACAACCATACACAAAAATTAACAGAAAATGGGTCACAGACCTAATGTAAAAGCTAAAATGATAAAATTTCTAGAATAAAAAGTAGAAGCATAACTTTATGACCTAAGGGTAGGGAAATATTTTTTAGAAAGCATACAGACCACAGTAACCATAAAAAAATTTAGGGGCCAGGCATGGTGGCTCACGCCTGTAATCCCAGCGCTTTGGGAGGCCGAGGCGGGCGGATCACCTGAGGTCAGGAGTTTGAGACCAGCCTGGCCAACATGGTGAAACCCCATCTCTGCTAAAATACAAAAAGTTAGCTGGGTGTGTTGGCATGCACCTGTAGTCCCAGCTACTCAGAAGGCTGAGGCAGGGGAATCCGTTGAACCTGGATGGCAGAGGTTGCAGTGAGCCAAGATCATGCCACTGTACTCCAGCCTAGGTGACCTAGTGTGACCCTGTCTCAAAAAAAAAAAAAGCTACCACTAAGAATATGAAGAAGCAAGCCACACACTGGAAGAAAATGTAGATAAAACACATATCTGACAAAAGATTTATATCTAGAATATATAGAAATTCAACAACTCAAAAAATGAAAACTGAGCTGCAGGTTTAATAATTGCATACCTTTTGGAGTATATGTTATACTTCAACAAAAATTTAAGTATTTAAAAAACTGGCTGTGTGCAGTGGCTCACACCTGTAATCTCAGCACTTTGGGAGGCCGAGGGGGTGGATAGCTTGAGCCTAGGAGTTTGAGACCAGCCTGGTCAACATAATGAGACTTTGTCTCCACAAAAAAGAAAATAGTCTCAATGGGAAAAGTAGCAAAGAATTTGCAGCTATCATTTATCAACTGTGTTATTCAAAATAAACGAAAACATGTCCAGACACAGGACACGTAGAAGAACATTTATAGCCACTTTATGCATAAGCATCCTTACACAGGAACAATCCAAATGTCTATCAACAGGAGAATAGATATATTCCTTTTGTTGAATGCTGCTCTGCAGTTAACGAGAATGAACTAATGCATGCAACAACATGGTTTAACCTCAAAAACATGTTACATGAATGAAGCAGAAGATGAAAAGATCATATGATTTCATTTACATGAAGAGCAAGAAGAAGTAAAACTAATCTAAAATTTAGGAGATTTGGTTATCTGAGGGCACGAGAGGGACTAGATGAAGATCAGAAACATCTGCAGAGAGAATCAATGACCTGGATGCAGATCAGAAGATATTACGTAGAGTACAGCTCAGAGAGACAAAGAGTTGGACAATATTTAAAAAGTTAAAATTCACATAGCAGAGTGATAAGATCTAATATGTCTAATTAGAGTTCCAAAACAAGAGGAGATATTTGAGCAGCGGCCCTGTATGAACAGATAATAATAGCTGGGGATTCTAAACTCATGGAAGATGTGCATAGCCAGACATCAATCAAGTCTCAAGTAGAACACACACGTATCAAAATATCACATGTATTCCACACATACGCACATTATGTATCAATAAAATTTGTTTAAAGACCAGGTGCAATGGCTCATGCCTGTAATCCCAGCATTTTGGGAGGCCAAGGTGGGTGGATCACTTGAGGTCAGGAGCTCAAGACCAGCCTGGCCAACATGGTGAATCCCCATCTCTACTAAAAATACAAAAATTACCTGTAATCCCAGGCACTTTGGAAGGTCGAGGCAGGCAGACTACTGGAGGTCGGGAGTTTGAGACCAGGCTAGCCAACATGGTGAAACCTCATCTGTACTAAAAATACAAAACTTAGTTGGGTGTGGCACCAGGGGCCTGTAGTCCCAGCTACTCAGGAGGCTGAGGCAGGAGAATTGCTTGAATCTGGGATGCAGAGACTGTAGTGAGCCAAGATTCAGGTATCCCTGTTATTGGAAGTACTAGTCAGAGGCTGGAAGGCCATTCAGTGAGGTTGCTACAGAAAAGATTCAAGCATCAGGCAATGTTTAGACAGATGACCTTTAAGATCCCTTCCAACCCTAAGAACCTTGGAGTCTTACAGTTTTATATGTGCTTACCTTATGAAGACATCCTCCATGGTGGTGACAGAGGCCCCAAAGCTGGAGATGCCCAGCTCTACCTGTCTCAGTTTCAAGTCAGTAAATAGAGATTCAAACCTGGAAGAAAAGAAATGGTTTTAGTCCTGAAAGGTGTAAGGTGAATCCCTTTCGTCACTGCCCTTGGCTCTCTACTGGGGAACAGCATGGACTTTGGAGTCAAGAAGATATTTTTTCAAACACCAGCTTTGTCACAAGCTTTGTAAGTATGTGAATGTCAGGGGCCCTTCACAGCTTTTTTACGTATTAACTCTGTGGATGCTTTCAACAGCTCTTTGAGGACAGTGCAGAGAAGTTAAGAAACTTCCCTGAGGCCACACAGCCAGAAGCAGCAGAGCCAGGACTCAAGCTGAGGCCTTTCATCTCTAGAGAGAGTGGTTTCAATTGTTATCTAAGTGAGGAAAGGAGCTAATTCTTTTAGTCTGCTCATGTTAAAACCTTTCTCAAACATGTTTTCTATTTTTTTAAATTAAAAGAATCATGGCTTTTTTTGTGGTATTAAGACATCCATCATAATCTTCTACAATGAAGGCTTCGGGTTTTTTTTGTTTTTTGAGACGGAGTGTCACTCTGTTGCCCAGGCTGGAGTGCAGTGGCGCAATCTCCGCTCACTGCAAGCTCTGTCTCCCGAATTCACGCCATTCTGCTGCCTCAGCCTCCCAAGTAGCTGGTATTACAGGCGCCCGCCACGACGCTTGGCTAATGTTTTTGTATTTTTAGTAGAGACGGAGTTTCCCCATGCTCGCCAGAAGGATCGTGATCTCCTGACCTTGTGATCTGCCTGCCTCGGCCTCCCAAAGCACTGGGATTACAGGTGTGAGCCACTGCGCCTGGCCCTAAGGCTTCTATCTCTCACAACCTAGTGTCCAACTTTTAAGAAACCAGACACACACGCCAGATGCCTATACAAGGTCTGCAGGGGCTTTGTGTGTGTCCCTGTCGGCAGACAATGGTTATAAACTAATCATGGCTGAGTTTGAAAGTCTAGACTCTGTCACTTACAAGTTTTGTGATTTTTGAGCCAGTTATTTCACCTTTCCAAATCTTTCCTCACCTGTAAGACAGATATTACCTAATTCAAAAAAGTTGTAAGGACTGAGAAAAATGTAAACACACTTAGCAAAGTAGCCCCCCTGTGTTAAATATTCAGCAAATACTATTTACTGAATATGGTCAACAGTATGTCATACCTTCAGTATGTTCACTATCTTGCCCTTCATTCAGTTTCCAGTTACTGAAATTGTACTCATGCTATAGCTACTGTCTTGCCAACAAGATCAGAGTATCCCTTTTAAAATATTGACTCGGCCGGGCGCAGTGGCTCAAGCCTGTAATCCCAGCACTTTGGGAGGCCGAGACGGGCGGATGACAAGGTCAGGAGATCGAGACCATCCTGGCTAACATGGTGAAACCCCGTCTCTACTAAAAAATACAAAAAACTAGCGGGGCGAGGTGGCGGGCGCCTGTAGTACCAGCTACTCGGGAGGCTGAGGCAGGAGAATGGCGTAAACCTGGGAGGCGGAGCTTGCAGTGAGCTGAGATCCGGCCACTGCACTCCAGCCTGGGCAACAGAGCGAGACTCCGTCTCAAAAAAATAAATAAATAAAATAAAATAAATAAATAAAATAAAATAAAATATTGACTCTAAATTTATGTAAAGTATCTTGTTCTTAAATGCACAGTTTGATGTAATCTCACCCTAATCAAGACACTGAACATTCCATCACCCTAGAAAATACCCCCATGTCCTCTTTGATGAGTCCCTCTCTTGCCCTCAGATAACCAAATCTCCTAAATTTTAGATTAGTTTTACTTCTTCTTGCTCTTCATGTAAATGAAATCATATGATCTTTTCATCTTCTGCTTTATTCATGTAACATGTTTTTGAGGTTAAACCATGTTGTTGCATGCATTAGTTCATTCTCGTTAACTGCAGAGCAGCATTCAACAAAAGGAATATATCTATTCTCCTGTTGATAGACATTTGGATTGTTCCTGTGTAAGGATGCTTATGCATAAAGTGGCTATAAATGTTCTTCTACGTGTCCTGTGTCTGGACATGTTTTCATTTATTTTGAATAACACAGTTGATAAATGATAGCTGCAAATTCTTTGCTACTTTTCCCACTGAGAGGTGGCCTTTAATTCCCTTTTATCTGGGCTGGCCTTAGTGTCTTGCTTGACTGAGAGGATACAATGCAAGTGATGGATATTGGGTAGAAGAAGGCTTTAGGTATCTTGATTTCTTTGGGAGCCCCAAGCCACCAGATAAGAAGCTCTGCTACCTTGAAACCAGGCTGAATCCATGCCAAGGTGCAGACATGTGAACAAAGCCTCCAGATAAGTCCACTCCCCAACTTGTGTTTTGTTAAAGGCTTTTATGTTTATGCCCACGACGGATATTAGTCTGTAATTTCCTGTTGTCATACCTTTTCCAGGTTTTGGTATCACGGTTGTGCTGGTCTTAAAATGAGTTGGGAAGTGCTTCCTTCTCTATTTTCTAAAATATTGAGATTATTTTTTTCTTCAATGTTTCACAGAATCCGGAGTTCTCTTTTTGGGAATACTTTTGATTGCAAATTCAATTTCATGAATAGATATATGGTTATTCAGATTTTTCTGCTTCATTTTGTAAGTTTCGGTAAGTTGTATTTTTTAAGAAATCAGTCCGTTGGCCGGGCGCGGTGGCTCAAGCCTGTAATCCTAGCACTTTGGGAGGCCGAGACGGGCGGATCACGAGGTCAGGAGATCGAGACCATCCTGGCTAACATGGTGAAACCCCGTCTCTACTAAAAAATAGAAAAAAATTAGCCGGGCGCAGTGGCGGGCGCCTGTAGTCCCAGCTACTCGGGAGGCTGAGGTAGGAGAATGGCGTGAACCCGGGAGGCGGAGCTTGCAGTGAGCCGAGATTGCGCCACTGCACTCCAGCCTGGGCGACAGAGCGAGACTCCGTCTCAAAAAAAAAAAAAAAAAAAAAAAAAAAAAAAGAAATCAGTCCGTTTTACCTAAATTGTCTAATTTATTTACATGTGATATTTTATTATTACCCTTTTTATAACTCTAGGCTCTGTAACTATAGCAGTTCTTTCCTAACTGATGCTAGTTAATTTTCTTTTTTTCTTTAATGGTCTTGGAATTAATGGTTTATCATTTAATGGTTTATCAATGTAATTTATTTATCAATTTTATTAATCTTTTAAAATAACTTTTTGCTTTTTAGCTTTTTAGCATTTGTTGTTTCTCAATTTTTTTTTTTGTTTCTTATTACATTATTTTCTCTCCCTATATTTTTCATTTCTTCTCTTCTATATCATCTGGGTTTAATTTTCTCTTCCTACCTTTTCAATTGGAAACAGGTAAATGATTTTAAGCCCCTTTTCTTTTCAAGTGTAAGTTTTTAAAAGTTATATATTTCACTCTAAGCACTGCCTCAGTAGCATCTGAAAATTTTTAATACATTGTATTTTCATCATCATTCAGTTAAAAATATTTTCTACTTTTTTTTTTCTTTTTTTTTTTTGAGACGGAGTCTCGCTCTGTTGCCAGGCTGGAGTGCAGTGGCGCGATCTCGGCTCACTGCAACCTCCGCCTCCTGGATTCAAGCAATTCTCCTGCCTCAGCCTCCCGAGTAGCTGGGACTACAGGCACGCACCACCACGCCCCACTAATTTTTGTATTTTTAGTAGAGACAGGGTTTCCCCATGGTGGCCAGGATGGTCTCAATCTCTCGACCTCGTGATCCACCTGCCTTGGCCTCCCAAAGTGCTGGGATTACAGGTGTGAGCCACCGCGCCCGGCCAACTTTCTAGATATCTTTATCAATTTCTAATTTAATTCCATTGCACTCAGAGATCATAATCCACATGATTTCAATTTTTTGAAATTTATTTGGACTTAATTCACAAGAGCATACCCTCCCACTAAAACTGGACAAAAATATATGAAGCCATTTCAGATATTAAGCATTAGGAAGTCCAGGACCATGACTGATTCTTGAGAGAAGAGAAACACCAAAGAGAGACCTGTATTTGCCCCAGCTCTTTGGCTTGGGTACTTTCTAGAACATGGCCCAGAAAAGTAAAGGCAAATCAGTGTGTAGCAGTGGACTTGCTGAGCTGAGAAGGTAGAGATGAGAGGTCAGAGCTTCTGAAATGTGTGGACTTTGTGGGACTAGGACAGGAGAGGAGAAGCTGGTAGGGGAGGGCCCAAGTAATCTATTATGGTAAATATCCCATAGGCATTTGGAGAGAATGGGTGTTCTGCAGCTATAGTTTGTAGTGTCTATCTACAGGGAGTAAGTGTGATGACAATATTATCAAAATATTTTATATCCTTAATGAGATTTTTGTTTGCTTTTTCTATAAATAACTGAGGAAAGGGTGCTATAATCTCCAAAATGGTTGGGATTTTGACTTCATCTATTTTTGTCAACATTCACTTCATGTATTTTGAAGCTCTGTTACGAGACACATACATGTAAACAACTGTTATGTCTTCCTGGTGTACTGACTCTCATCAATATGCACTGTCTCTATTTCTGTGGTGTAGCTACTCTGAAAAGATGGCCTAACAATTTCTGCCCTCCCTGACTAAACATGGCACGTCTCACATCAAGAAGTGGTGCTGGCCAGGCGTGGTGGCTCACGCCTGTAATCCCAGCACTTTGAGAGGCCAAGGTGGGCGGATCACAAGGTCAGGAGATCGAGACCATCCTGGCTAACATGGTGAAACTCTGTCTCTACTAAAAATACAAAAAATTAGCCGGGTGTGGTGGCAGGCACCTGTAGTCCCAGCTACCAGGGAGGCTGAGACAGGAGAATGGCGTGAACCCAGGAGGCGGAGCTTTCAGTGAGCCAAGATAGCACCACTGCAGTCCGGCCTGGGCAAAGTGCGAGACTCCGTCTCAAAAATAAATAAATAAATAAAAGAAGTTGTGCTTACTTCCCCTCCCTTTCGACTGCTCTGAGCAATAGATTGTGACAGAAACGACGTGTTGGTATTTCTGAGCCCAGGCCTTAAGAGATGTGGCTATCTTTGCTTTCTTTTGAAACATGCACTCTTGAGATGCTTCTTCTTGGAACCTAGCTGTCATGCTATGAGACACCCAAACCACACTGAGAAGCTACATGGAGGAGTACTGGGTGTGCCAGTCAGCAGCCCTAGAGAGCTCCCAGTTGATAGCCAGTGCCATCAGCCCAGACATAAGAATGAACCATCTCGGATATTCCAACCCATTCTAGGCCCCAGATAACTGTAGTCCCAGCCAACATTATTTAGAGCATAATGTCTGCCCAGCTGAGCCCAGGCAAGCTACAGAATCACGATAGGCAGTAAAATGGTTGTCATATTAAGTCAGAAAATTTGGGGATAATTTGTTATATAGTATACAACTGAAACAAAATTTGGCACAAGAAGCACTGTGACAAAAACCTGCAACATGTGGCATGGCTGTGGGACCAGACAGCAGGACGAAGGTGAGAGGAGCCTCAAGGGAACTCTAGACAGAGGCGGGAAGAACAGTGAGGAAATTGTTATTTGTCATGTTATTTGGTGCAGAAGGTTTGGAAACACTCTTACCTGCAGTAACAAGAAAGATTGAAAGGGTATTTAATGAGCTTGTGGATAAGTTCCTATGGAGATTTCCAGTTATAATGTTGAGTGCCAACTGGTTTATTTTAGCTTCCGATGATTAAACCATGAGAGAAATAAATTTAAAAAGGAAATAATCAAATGTTTAGCAGAAGTTTAGACAGAAAAGGCCAGGCACGGTGGCTCACACCTGTAATCCCAGCACTTTAGGAGGCCAAGGCGGGTGGATCACCTGAGGTCAGGAGTTCGAGACCAGCTTGGACAACATAGTGAAACCCCATCTACTAAAAATACAAAAAATTGGCCGGGCATGGTGGCAGGTGCCTGTAATCCCAGCTACTTAGGAGGCTGAGGCAGGAGAATAGCTTGAAGCCAGGAGGCGAAGGTTGTAGTGAGCCTAAATCATGCCACTGTACTCCAGGCTGGATGACAGAGTGAGACTCTGAAAAAAAAAAAAAAAAAAAAAAAAAAAGGAGAGAAAAAGAAAATATAGAGAGCCCAGGACAGTATTTCCAGTTTGGAAAAGGTTCTCAAAGTTCTCAGAACAAAAATAAAAGCCAAAATGATGGCAATAAAATACTTTTTCAGGATAAATATCAGATTAACTATGCAGCTATAAGGTCCTTTGTCAAGACCTCAGAAAGGTTTAAGAGCACATCTCTCAAATGTGGTGTGCTGAAGCTGACTTATACAAGCTCTTGGGAGCCAATTGTTAAATTTTCAGAAATTCTGTGAGCTGGTTGTTACAACCATTTTAAAAAATTAAGTTACATAAATCTAAAATTAACAAATCACAGTAAAGGGAAGGTATTAATTAAAACTCACTGATTTCTCATTCTTTTACTCCATTGTATTCAATACTATTATCTATGTTCTTGAGGTTATTCAACTCTATTGTGTCTTTAGGGTAGGAATATTACAGAGTGTTACTGAACATTTCTTCCCAATGCCACATTCAGTAATTTCACTCTGGTAACAGGAAATTGGCTGTGGTCGGAGTGTTTACACCACAGACATCAGCAAAAGCTGCAAATCAGGCCTTATTAATTGTCACGTTGGCTGTTTAGACTCAAGAAAGTGTTAGAATGCTTAAAAGAATGTCATGTCTGAAGCCATTATATGATGACTAGCATTAAAAAAAAAACCTGTCACATAATAGCTGAACTGCAACCATAGTTGACTATGAATATGAGAGTTTGGCAAACATCAACATAAGCGTTCTGTGAGATTGAATTGGCTACATGAAATTTACAATAAAGAATACTGTATATTTTATCATGATTTGTAAATTGTGTGCTACACATTCTTTATATCAGTAAAATTTATAATAAAACTATATACACATGTATGCATACTTTTTTCATGGAGAATAGTTAAATATTTAGCAGCACACATACCACTGCTCACAGACTCTCATCATCTGGAGAAAAGCTTTTAAAAACCATAAGGGTGCTGGGCACGGTGGCTCATGCTTGTAATCCCAGCACTCTGGGAGGCCGACGCAGGCAGATCACCTGAGGTCAGGAGTTTGAGACCAGCCTGGCCAACATACTGAAATCCCGTCTTTACTAAAAAAGAACAAAAATTTAGCCGGGTGTGGTGGTGTGCGCCCGTATCCCAGCTACTCGGGAAGCTGAGGTGGGAGAATCACTTGAACCCAGGAGCTGGAGGTTGCAGTGAGCTGAGATCATGCCACTGCACTCCAGCCTGGGTGACAGAGTGAGGCTCCATCTCAAAAAACAAAATAAAATAATTTAAAAAAATTAAAATCATAATGGTGTTGTCCCATTATCACCATGGCTCTCAGCCCAAGGTAGACAGACTTGTGTTGAAGAGATTGTGAGTGTTGCTGTAGTCTAACAAACTGTATTTCATAATGTGATACACAGGAAACTTACAAAGTATTTAAATAAATTGTATCAGCTTACACAAAAAGGGACAGAGAGAGTTCAAAGTGAAAAGTGGCCTCTAGTCAACCTCCTACAAGCAGGAAGCAGGCAAATGAAGCTGCTCAGCTATAAATATCAACCATCTTTCATGAAAAAGGAAGTATTCACACTATTAAGAGACAGAGCCAACAGCCCAGCTGAGTCAGCAGCTCGGGTTCACAGTAGCTGCTCTGTGCTATGCACCATGAACTCTTAACCTGCTCTTGGACAGCTCAGCCCTCAGCCACAGATTCAAGTGAACCCACAGAGAGACTTCTGGGGCCCTCCCTCTCCTACCAGCTTTTTCCTCTCCTGTCCCAGTCCCACAAAGTCCAGACACTTCAGGAGCTCTGACCTCTCATCTTTACCTACTCAGCTCAGCAAGTTCATTGCTACACTCTTTCCTTTTTTGAGACCGAGTCTTGCTCTGTCGCCCAGGCTGGAGTGCAGTGGCAAGATATCTTCGCTCACTGCAAGCTCCGCCTCCCGGGTTCACACCATTCTCCTGCCTCAGCCTCTGGAGTAGCTGGGACTACAGGCGCCCGCCACCTCGCCCGGCTAATTTTTTTTGTATTTTTAGTAGAGACCGGGTTTCACTGTGTTAGCCAGGATAGTCTTGATCTCCTGACCTCGTGATCTGCCCGTCTTGGCCTCCCAAAGTGCTCGGATTACAGGCGTGAGCCACCGCGCCCGGCCCACTGCTACACTCCGATTTGTTTTTACTTTCCTGGGTCATGTTCTAGAAAGTGCCCAAGCCAAAGAGTTGGGACAAATACAGGTCTCTCTTTGGCGTTTCTCTTCTCTCAAGAATCAGTCATGGTCCTGGACTTCCTAATGCTTAATATCTGAAATGGCTTCATATATTTTTGTCCAGTTTTAGTGGGAGGGTATGCTCTTTATCAGTTACTCCATCACGACTGGAAGCAGAAGTGACTTTTGTTTTTAACGAGATTTTGTTTGTGTGTTGAGGAGTCTGGCTCCTGGTTAAAAACCCGTGTATGATTTTTCAGGCCCGACTATAGGTAATTACAAGGTTTTACCTGACAGGCCTCACAGAGAAAGCTGCCCTGGCTGCACCAGACTTGCGGCGCTGCCAATGCAGCACTGTGCTCTCTGAAGGGAGGTGGGGTTAAGGACTCAGGTCTCTCCTGGCTGGCCATGCTCTTACTTGCATTCCTAAGTAAATTATTATATGTGGATGAAGACATGGTGATTTCTTTTTGACATATTATGGAAAATTATATTGATTAATGATCATATCAAACAATCCTTTCAATATGGTATAGCAGTCTTTCAATGAACTACATGGTGCAGTATTCTTTCAGCGATCTGCTAGACTGTATTAACCCATATTAGTAAAAAGGAGCAGGCAGATTTTGTTTGTTTGTTTGTTTTTGAGACAGGGTCTCACTCTTTTGCCCAGGCTGGAGTACTGTGGCATGATCACGGCTCATTGTGGCCTTGACTTCCCAGGCTCAAGCATTCTTTCTGCCTTAGCCTCCCGAGAAGCTGGAACTACAGATGTGCACCACCAAGCCTGGCTCGCTCTTTCTTTTTTTTTTTTTTTTTTCCTGTCGAGACAAGGTCTTCCTGTGTTGCCCAAGCTGTTCTCAAACTCCAGGGCTCAAGTGATCCTCCTACCTCAGACCCACAAAGTGCTGGGATTACAAGCACGAGCCACTAATCCCAGCCTGTATTTTTTTAATGTTCTCTGTTCTCTGGAAGAATTTGAATAAAATCAAAATTATATTTTCTTTAAATATTTGATAAAAGTGATCAGGTTTATAAAAACTTTTTGGTATTTATTGAGTCAATTTTAATAAAGTTATTTTTCTAGACAATTTACCATTGTATTCAGGTTTTCTAATATATTAGTTTAAAACTATACAAAATATTGTCTTCTAATTCTTTTGTATCTATGGGTTTTTTCCCCTCAATTCTGAATTCCAATTTTACATCTTTGTGCTTATTCTCCATTCATCTTTATGAGGCATCTTTTCTCCAGGCTTCTTTGCAAAGTCCCTGTCTGAGGAACCTCGAATTTTAGGAGTGCTTCAGGAACTGTTTGTAAGCTCCCTTGCTTCTTTCTCTGTGTTTTCTTCCTACATGACCATATCCCTTCCCACGACTTTAAATACTTCCACAAGCAGATGACTCCCGTGCATTTCCAGGCCTCAATGCCCAGTTTCATTCACATCCAACTGCCTTCTTGATGTCTCCACTGGGGTGGGCTCAGGGGCCTTTCAAATGTAAAGAATTCCTAACTGACCTTTTCATAACCACCTCTCCCAAACCTGCTTGTCTCCCATTCTTTCCCACTGCCACTTGGGAATGGCCAGACAGGTAGGAGTAAAATCCCCAGGGAGTAAATTTTGCCAAGGAAGCCAAGAGAGAAGAGTGTTTCAAGAACAAAGAAATGGTTAACTACCTAACTGATGTTGTGGGGTTGAGTATGGTTAGGGTAAAAAGTTATTGCTATGTCTTAATTCTTAGGTTGCATAAGGTTGCATAGAGGGTTCACTAGTGCTCATTCTGTTATATATACTTCATAATTACATATATGAAATGTATATTTATTTACAGGTATAAAATATTACCTAATAACTTTTGTTTGTTTTTTATTTTTTAATTTTCTTTTTCAGACAGGGTCTCTCTCTGAAGCCCAGGCTGGAGTGCCATGGCACGATCTCGGCTCACTGCAACCTCCACCTCCTGGGTTCAAGCGATTCTCCTGCCTCAGCCTCCCAAGTAGCTGGGATTACAGATGCCTGCCACCATGCGTGGCTAATTTTTGTATTTTTAGTAGAGATGAGGTTTCACCATGTTGGCCAGGCTGGTCTTGAACTCTTGACCTCAGGTGATCCACTAGCCTCAGCCTCTGAAAGTGCTAGGATTACAGGCATGAGCCACCACACCGAGCCATTTTTTTGTTTTTAAAGAAATAGAAAGTAGGCCGGGCTCAGAGGCTCACGCCTATAATCCCAGCATTATGGGAGAACGAGGTGGGCAGATCACAAGGTCAGGAGATCGAGACCATCCTGGCTAACACGGTGAAACCCCATCTCTACTAAAAATACAAAAAATTAGCTGAGCGTGGTGGCGGGCACCTGTAGTCCCAGCTACTTGGGAGGCTGAGGCAGGAGAATGGTGTGAATCCAGGAGGTGGAGCTTGCAGTGAGCCGAGATTGCGCCACTGCACTCTAGCCTGGGCGACAGAGCGAGACTCCACCTCAAAAAAAAAAAAAAAAAGAAAGAAAGAAATAGAAAGTCCCTAAAGCCTTAAGTGACATCTTACCTGATGATGATAGCTGATGGTTACCTTGAAAGAGTGGTTTGGATGGAAGGGTATGGGCTGAAGCCACTTGGAAGTAGAATGAGAATGCAGGAGAGGTAAGAACAAGGGGGCAACATGTGTAGACCACTCACTATGAAGCTTGGCTGTGAAGGGTGGCAGAGACTTGGAGAGGCAGCTGGAAAGGAAGATGGGCCCAGTAGTTTCTCCAGGGTATGTGAGTATGTTATGGGAAATGATCTAGGACAGGGGAAAAATGATGATGGAGATGAGAGAGGACAATCAAATAGGGGGGCTCTTGAGGAGATGGGGTGGATGAGGTCTTGAGCTGGTGCTAAAGGACAGGACTGTGATAGAAAGAGAAACAAGTTCTGATCCATAACGAGATGGAAGAAAGAATAAAAAAGTGTAAAAGCCAGCAGGTTTATAGGTTTGTGATAGGGATGGTCTGATGGTTTTTATTTTCTCAATGAAGTATAAGGTAAGATTCAGGTTTGAGAGTGACATGGGGACTGAGGTGGAGAGAAGGAAGTGTTGGGAACCTGGTCGAGGTCTGAAATAATTTAAAGGAAAATCAAGTCAAATCTTTTGTTCTTTTATCTCTGAGACAGGGTCTCACTTTTGTCACCCAGGAATGATCTTGGCTTACTGCAACCTCTGCCTCCCAGGCTCAAGCTATCTTCTCACCTTAGCCTCCTGAGTAGTTGGGACTACAAATGTGTGCCACTATGCCTGTGTAATATTTGTGGTTTTTTGTAAAGATGGGGTTTCATCACATTGCCTAGTCTGGTCTTGAACTGTTGAGCTCAAACGATCCACCCACCTCAAGTCAAATCTTGACCTGAGCTTAGTAAGTTGGGTGTAGGTAATTAGAGGTAACAAAATCAAGGGTTCCCATTAAGCCATATTACAGAATTTGACATTAACCTGAAGGCAATTGAGAACGCTCAAGGCTTGAACGAGGGAAGACCTATCCAAATCCTGTATTTGAACATGCCCCCTGGCTAGGATCTCTTTTCAGGTAGTGCCAAAGGCCCAGGGTCTAAGCCCCTGCAGCACGTAGTGCCCTTGCTCCCGTGTGGAGGGGAAGACTCCGTACTCCGCGCAGGCACATGCAGCACCCCTGTAGCACCCAGGGCCATACCTCTGCACGCTGTCTTTAGGAAGTATGAATGTCAATTTCTTTCCAAAGCTGGATGCCAAAATTGCGTTTGGTATGTGATGATAAGTCAGATGAGAGATGTTCTCCGTATTACAATTAGGTTTTTTCAGTGAAGTTATATAATATCCTGCACCTGAAACACCATTTGAAAGATCATGAAACAATTTCACTTTTTATACTTTTCTTCAGCCACATTTAGTTTTCTGTGGCTTAGAGTGGGACAGTTCCATGGGAAAGAGAAGTTGGAGAGACCTGTGGGGCCAAATTTAAACCACAGTGAACTCGCTAGGAAGCTCTGTAGTGCTGTTCTTGAGAGTCTTCCCTTCCACTCTATAACTGGTAGGTGATTATGGCAAATGTAGCAAGGTTAGGCACCAGGACAGAGGGCTGCTTTGAGGGTGACACTCCCTTTAAGTCATAACTATTTTTGGGAAGTGAAAACTCAGTAGCCAGAGGCCTTAAATATTAAGGTAAAGAACAAAGACAAGACACATACCTTGTGGCATTCCAAATTCTTTCAGCACTTAGCGACACTTGTTACTATTGTTCGTTGATGTACTCATTCAGTAAACATTTTCTGAGGCCCTAGGATGTGACAGGCACTCACTGTCCTAGGTACTGAGGATATAGCAGTGGACCAAACAGTCAAAAATTCCTATTTTCATGGGGCTTTCACTAACGGGGTGGGAGACAAACAATAAACAAGATAAATATGTAAAATGGATAGAGTATTAGTGATACATGCTAAAGAGAAAAGTAAACATAGGAGGGGATAGGAGTGTTGGGGATGTGATTTTAAACAAGGTGACAAAGAAAGGCCTCATTGAGAATGGGACATCTCAGAAGGCACAGCGACACCTGGCCTGGAGGAACGAGTGTGCCTGGAGTGCTGGATCAGCATGGGGCCCTGGGCAGCAGAAGCAGAGAAAGGACGTGGAAGAGTGTTAGGAAATGAGGTTGGGGTAACAGGGTCAGAAAATGTGAGGCCCTAGAGGCTACTCCAAGGACTTTGGCTTTTCCTCTGAGTGAACAGAGAAGCCACTGGAGGTTCCAAGCAACAGAATGACATGCACTGTAATATGCCCATTTTGACACCTGGATTGAGAGCAGCAAGATGGGTTAGTAGGCATCTGCAGTAATCCAGGTGGGAGGAGATAGTGGTCTGCACCAGAAAGCAGTGCTAGACAGTGATCAGAGGTGGGGACAGAGACGGAACCTGGATATATTTTGTAGATAAGACCAAAAAAGTCTGCAGATGTATCAAATATGAGCTTTGAGCAAAAGAGGTGTCAGGGAGCCTGCAAGGTTTCAGTTAAACACTTGGAAGAACGAAGTTGCTTTTACTAAGAAGACAAAATCTGCGGGAGGAGCAGGTTTGATGGAGAGCGTTGGAGCTCAGTGCTGCACAGGTTTCTCAAAAGTCTCAGAGATCCATTCAACACCTACATTGAGGTGTGGGAGAGGCAGTCAGATGTATAGACCTGGGGTTCAGGAGAGAGGGTCCAAGCTAGAGACACACATGATTTTCCACACAGAGAAGGTATGAATATTTAAAGCCAGGGGACTGGATGAGATCACTAATTCAGTGAGCAGAGAAAGAAAAGTGAAGACAGTCAGAGGAAGGAACAGTGAAAAGGAACAGCAGAGACATGGAGGAGCCAGGGAGCAGGGGTGCAGAAGGACAGCAGGGGACAAGCACAGAGGGGTGCTGACAAGGGCTGCAGTCAGCTGTAGAAATGAAACTAACACTTGTAGGATGCTTTCACACACAGTGTCTCACTCTTTGAGGAACGTAGTATCTTAATCTTCATTTTATAGATCAGAAAACAAAGGCTAAGAAAGGAGAAACGAACATGACCACCTAGATGACAATACAGTAAATTGGCAGATTGTAACTCAAACATGGGCCTTCTGACTCCAAGAGATATCTCATGCCTCTTCCCTCTCACAAGCCCCCCTGCCCGGCTGGGCTCTCCAACCAGAGGCAACAGACAGGAGATCTAGAAAAGGCCAACCCTGCCTGATCTCAGGGCCCTTCATGCGGGTAGCAGCCATTCCCTCAGCACAGCAGCCAGGACACCGACCCCGTTGCGGACTGGCCCCATCACTCACCATATTTCTGCTTGAGGAACAGTGAGGACCCGCAGCACTGCAGCTCCCCCTCGGCCATGATGGGGATGCGGTCTCCCAGCAGGTCAGCCTCGTCCATGAAGTGGGTGGTCAGCACAATGGTGCGGTTACTTTTCTGCTGTTGCAGAAGGTCCCAGATGGCCCTCCTAGAGATGGCGTCCATGCCCGAGGTGGGCTCGTCCAGAATCAGCACCTGGAGGCAGAGACAGCCTCATGACGCTGGTAGAGCCACACCCCAGGCTGGCCTTGTGGTAGGCCCCATCAAGGGGTTCACACAGTCAGCTCGAGTACTCCAAAGATGGTGATGGCCTTCTCTGGGGAGTCAAGGGCCAAGGTGCCTGGGCCATGGCGGAAGGGCCAGCCCAGGTCGAGCAGGAGGGGAGCCCACTGCCTCCCGTCCCACCGCCGCACCTTGGAGCCTGCGATGAGGGCGATGCCGATGGAGAGCTTGCGCCTCATGCCCCAGCTCAGGAAGCGGCTCCGTGAGTTCCACTTGTCCTCCAGGCCGATGATGTGCAGCATCTGCTTGACTTCTTCAGGGCACTTCTGGCACGACAGGCCCTTCAACTGTAATGACAGGGGGCGCAGGGAGATGCAGGGCTCCTGACAAAAGGCTGACCCTGGTCAGCGAACATTTTGCTTGTGTGTATACATGTACATAAAAACTTACACAAGAAACTTATGACCTTCAGGGAGAGGGATGGACAAAGACTTTTACATACGAACCATGTAAATAAACTTATGATGTTAAGAAGGAAATACAGCAGCATGTTAAAGGGTTATTCATCACAACCAAGTGGGATTTATCTCAGGAATGCAAGGGAGGCTGAATACATGAAAAACCAGTGTTTCAGTTTGTTTCACTGTTTTATGATAAAGAACTGGTTGGCCTTTGTCCCTGGTTCCTGGAAAGAAGCCTCTAAATGCTTAGAATTTCTGGAGTAATAGGAGTATCTTTGTTACTCTTAGTGGATCTCTACCCCCCCATCGTCATACCTGAGTTTATGCTAAGGAGACTCAGGATGCGGGATGGTCACACTAGAAAGACCAGCCATGTGATTAGAAGGTTGGGGCTTTGAGTTATGTGATGTCAGCCTGCCTCCCAATTTCCTAGGTTGTGGAGAGAATGCTGGAGATGCAGTTCAATGATGTGGCTAATGCTTCAATCATTCATGCTTGTGTAACAAAACCCCAACAAAAACTGGATACTCAAAGCTTAGGTGAGCTACCCCAATAGACGCCAATATGCTAGGAGGTTGCTACGTCCTGAGGACACAGAAGCTTTGCATTTGGGACTCTCCTAGACCCCACCTATGTGGCTATTTTTTTGACCTGTCTTGAATTGTATCCCCTAGAATAGAACTATAATCGTAAGTGTAGTACTTTCCTGAGTTCTGTCAGTCATTCTAGTGAATTAACAAACCTGAGAGATTAGTGGGATCTCCACGTTTGCAGCCAGTTTGTCAGAAGCGCTTTGTTTGTCTGGGAACTTCCAAGCTTGTGGGTTCTAAAGTGGAGGCAATCTTGTGGGGGACTATACCTCTAATATGTGAAGCCTATGCTAACTCTATTGTTAAAGTCACACTTTTTTTTTTTTTTTTTTTTTTTTGGAGAATGGGGTCTCACTATATTGCCCAGGCAAGTCTTGAACTCCTGGGCTCAAGCTATCCTTCCACCTCTGTCACCCTAAGAGCAGGGATTACATGCATGAGCCACCACACCCAGCCCATTGTTAGAGTCAAATTGCACTGCAGTAATATAGCATATTAACAGAAAGAAGGGCCAAAATCACATGAAAATCTCAGTAGACACAGAAAAGCATTTGACAAAATACAACACACTTTCATGATAAAAACACTCAGCAAACTAGGAATGGAAAGGAACTTCCTCAGCATGATAAAAGGCATCTATGAAAAAAAAACACAGATAGCATCCCACCTAACGGTGAAACTGAAAGCTTCCCCCACAAAAAAATCAGGAACAAGACAAGGATGTCTGCTCTTGCCACTTTATTCAATATTTTACTGGAAGTTGTAGCCAGGGAAATTAGCCAGAAGAAAAAAAGCCATCCAGACTGAAAGAAAGATGTAAAGCTATTGCCTCTTGGCAGATCACATAAACTTATATATAGAAAGCATTAAAGAATCCACAAACTTTGGGAGGCCGAGATGGGCGGATCACGAGGTCAGGAGATCGAGACCATCCTGGCTAACACGGTGAAACCCCGTCTCTACTAAAAACACAAAAAAAACTAGCCGGGCGAAGTGGCGGGCGCCTGTAGTCCCAGCTACTCGGGAGGCTGAGGCAGGAGAATGGCATAAACCCGGGAGGCGGAGCTTGCAGTGAGCTGAGATCCGGCCACTGCACTCCAGCCCGGGCGACAGAGCAAGACTCCGTCTCAAAAAAAAATAAAAAAATAAAAAAAATAATAAATAAATAAATAAATAAATAAATAAAAAGAATCCACAAAAAGCTATTAAAGCTAATAAATGAGCCTAGGAAAATGTCAGGATATAAGATAAATATACAAATAGGAGTTGTATTTCTTTACACTAACAATGAACAACCCAAAAATGAAATAACAAAAATAAATTCCATTTACATTAGTATCACAAAAGACAAAACATTTAGAAATAAATTTAACCAAGGAAGTGTAAGAAAGGCAAGTACACTGAAAACCGTAAAACATGGCTGAAAGGAATTAAAGAAGACCTAAATAAACGGAAGTACTTTTTGTGTTCATAGATTGGAACATTTAATTTTGTTAATACGACATTACTATCCAAAGTAATCTAGAGGACGGGTGCAGTGGCTCATGCCTGTAATCCCAGCACTTTGGGAGGCCGAAGTGGGTGGATCACCTGAGGTCAGGAGTTCAAGATCAGCCTGGCCAACATGGTGAAACTCCATCTCTACTAAAAATACAAAAAAATTAGCTGGGCATGGTGGCACGCACCTGTAATCCCAGCTACTCAGGAGGCTGACGCAGGAAAATCACTTGAACCGAGGAGGCTGAGGTTGCAGTGAGCTGAGATTGAGCCTTTGTGGTCCAGCCTAGGCAACAGAGCAAGACTCCATCTCAAAAAAATAAAAATAAACACAAAGCAATCTAGAGATTCAATGCAATCCCTATTAAAATTCTAATACCTTATATTTTTTTTTGCAGAAATAAGCAAGCTGATCCTAGAAATTCATATAGAAATGCAAAGGACTCAGAATAGCCAAAACAATCTTAAAAAGAAGAACAGAGTTGGAGGACTCATATTTCCTAATTTCAAAACTTCCTAGAAAGCTACAGTCATCAAGACATTGTGGTACTGGCATAACAACAGACATATGGAACAATGGAATAGAATTGGGAGTCTAGAAACAATCCCATATATCTGTGGTAAATAGATTTTTTACAAGGGTGCCATGACCATTCAATGTGGAAAGAATACTCTTTTCAACAAATAGTGCTGAGACAACTTAATATCTATATGAAAAAGAATAAATGTAGACCCATACCTCATACCATATACAAAAATTTACTCATAATGGACCAAAGATCTAAATGTAAGAACCAAAGCTATGAAATATTAGAAAGAAATGTAGGTGTAAATCCTAGACAATAATTAAAAAAATATAATAGCAAAAGCATAAGTAACAAATGAAAAAAAGATAAATTAGATTTCATCAAAATTTAAAACTTTTGTGTATCAAAAAACACTATCAATAAAGAGAAAAGACAATCCACAGAGTAGGAGAAAATATTTGCAAGTCATATAACTAATAAGGGCCTAGGATCTAGAATATACACTTAAAAACTTTTTACAGGCTGGGTGCGGTGGCTCACACCTATAATCTCACTCAGCACTTTGAAAGATGAAGGCAGGAGGATTATTTGAACTCAGGAGTTTGAGACCTGGGCAACATGGTAAAACCCCATCTTTAAAAAAAAAAAAAAAAAAAAAAAAAATTAGCCAGGCATTGGCCTGTGCCTGTGGTCCCAGCTACTTGGGAGGCTGAGGCAGGATGATAACTTGAGCCTGGGAGGCAGAGATTGCAATGAGCTGAGATCCTGCCACTGCACTCCAGCCTGGGTAACAGAGTGAGAGGTGAGAGGCTGTTTCAAAAAGAAAAAAAAAAAAAAAAGCCAGGCACAGTGGCTCACATCTGTAATCCCAGCACTTTGGGAGGCTGAGGCAGGTGGATCGCCTGAGATCAGGAGTTTGAGACCAGCCTGGCCAACATGGTGAAACCCTGTTTCTACTAAAAATACAAAAAAAAAAAAAAAAAAAAAAAAAAAAAATTAGCCAGGCGTGGTGTTGCATATCTGTAATCCCAGCTACTGAGAAGGCTGAGGTAGGAGAATCGCTTGAGCCTGGGAGGCAGAGGATGCAGTGAGCTGAGATTGCACCATTGCGTTGCAGCCTGGGTGACAGAGCGAGACTTCATCTCAAAAAAAAAAAAAAAAAAAAAAGAAAAGAAAAGAAAAAGAAAATGGGCTCCACAGATGTGATTAAGTCAAGAATTCTGAGATGGGGAGATTAGTCCAGATTATCTGGATGGGCTCAATGTAGCCACAAGAGTCCTTAGAAGAAGAAGGCAGGAGTGAGAAATCGAGATATGATAGAAGCACATGTCAGAGAGAGAGAGAGAGAGAGAGAGAGATTCGAAAGTGATCTGCTGCTGGCCTTGAAGATGGAGGAAAGGGTCACGAGCCAAGGAATGCAGGTGTCTTCTAAAAGCTGAAAAAGGGAAAGAATTCATTCTCCTCTACTGTCTTCAGAAAGAACACAGCCCAGCAAGGTGAAGACACCTTGATTTTAGCCCAGCAAAATGCATTTCAGATCTTGGCTATAAGACAGTAGATGTATGTTGTTTTAAGCCGCTAAGTATGTAACAGATTGTTACAGCAGCAATAGGAAACTGACATACTGACACACAAAGTTTAAAAGGCAACTGTATAGTAATTAACATCTTAAACTTATAACAACTAAATTTGAATAATACCAACTTAGTTTCAACACACACAAACACACTGCTCATATACATCTCTGCCCCCTCCCTTTATATTGTTATTGTGACAGATTGTGTCTTTATACATTGTGTCCATTAACATAGACATCCACATTAACACATATGCACTTGCCTTTTAAATCATATAGAAAAGAAAAGGAAATGTGATGGACCAAAAGTACAATAATACTGGCTTTAGTTACCTTTAACAGTGGCCTTTATTTCTTCTAATGGCTTAGAGTTACATCTAGTGTCTTTTCATTTCAGCCTGAAGGACTCCCTTTAGCATTTATTGTAGGGCAGGACTACTGGTAATGAACTCTCTCAGCTTTTATCTAGAAGAAATATCTTAATTTCTAGATAATTTTGCTGGATATAGAGTTCTTGATTGCAGGATTTTTTTCCTTTAAAAGTTTAAAATATGTCATACCACTGTCTTCTGAACCCCATGGTTTCTGTAGAGAAATCAGCTGTTATTTTTACTGAGGATTTCTTGTATGTGAAAAGTTTCTTCTCTCTTGCTTTTTTTTGTTTTTTGAGACAGAGTCTCACTCTGTTGCTAGGCTGGAGTGCTGTGGCACGATCTTGGCTCACTGCAACCTCTGCCTCCCGAGTTCAAGTGATTCTCCTGCCTTAGCCTCCCAAGTAGTTAGAATTACAGGCATGTGCTGCCACACCCAGTTAATTTTTATATTTTTATTTGAGATGACGTTTCACCACATTGGCCAGGATGGTCTTGATCTCTTGACCTGGTGATCTGCCCACCTTGGCCTCCCAAAATGCTGGGATTACAGGCGTGAGCCACTGTGCCTGGCCTCCTGCTGCTTTCAAAACTCTCTTTGTCTTTGGATTTTGACAATTTAACTGAAATATTTCTTGTTGTAGATTTCTGAGTTATCTTGCCTGGAGTTCCTTGAGCTTTGGGGGTTTGTAAATTCATATCTTTCATCAAATTTGCAGAGTTTTCAGCCATTATTTCTTCCAATTTTTTTTTTTTTTCCTGCCTCTTTTCTCTTTCTCTTCTCCTTTGGGACTCCTATGACATGTTGTTTGTTATGCCTAATAGTGTCCCACAGGTCCCTCAGGCTCTTTTCCAACAAAGAAAGCCCAGGACCAGAAGGCATCACTGGTGAATTCCACCACACATTTAAAGACAAATTAACCACTTTGGAAGGCCGAGGTGGGTGGATCATGAGGTCAGGAGTTCAAGGCCAGCCTGGCCAACGTGAGGAAACCCCACCGCTACTAAAAATAGAAAAATTAGCCGGGCATGGTGGCACATGTCTGTAATCCCAGCTACTAGGGAGGCTGAGGCAGGATAATTGCTTGAACCTAGGAGGCAGAGGTTGTAGTGAACTGAGATTGCACCATTGCACTCCAGCCTCGGTAACAAGAGCAAGACCCAGACTCGGCCAAGTGCGGTGGCTCATGCCTGTAATCCCAGCACTTTGGGAGGCCGAGGTGGGTGGATCACAAGGTCAGGAGATGAAGACCATCCTGTCTAACACGGTGAAATCCTGTCTCTACTAAATATACAAAAAATTAGGCGGGCATGGTGGCAGGTGCCTGTAGTCCCAGCTACTCGGGAGGCTGAGGCAGGAGAATGACGTGAGCCTGGGAGGCAGAGGTTGCAGTGAGCTGAGATCGCACCACTGCACTCCAGCCTGGGTGACAGAGCAAGATGCAGTCTCAAAAAAAAAAAAAAAAAAGACAAATTAACACCAATCTTTCAAACTCTAGATTTAAAAATCAATGGAATATAACAAACAGCCCAGAAATAAACCCTGACATGTATAATCAATTGATTTCCTGGAATAGTCAAGACTATTCAGTGGAGAAAAGGACAGTGAGTCCTTTTTTTTTTTTTTGAGATGGGGTCACGCTCTGTCACCCAGGCTGAAGTGCAGTGGCATGATCTCGGCTCACTGCAACCTCTGCCTCCTGAGTTCAAGCAATTCTCTGCCTCAGCCTCGTGAGTAGCTGGGATTACAGGCGCTTGCCACCATGCCTGGCTAATTTTTGTATTTTTAGTAGAGACAGGGTTTCATCATCTTGGCCAGGCTGGTCTTGAACTCCTGACCTCATAATCCACCCATGTTGGCCTCCCAAAGTGTTGGGATTACAGGTGTGTGCCACCACGCCCAGCTTCAGGTGGTATCTTATTCTGGTTTTAGTTTGTATTTCTGTGATGACTAATAATGTTAAATACCTTTTTCTGCCTAATCATTTATTTGTATATCTTCTTTTTAAAAGGGTTGATTTGGCTGGGAGCGATGGTTCACAACTGTAATCTCGGCACTTTGGGAAGTCAAGGTGGGTGGATCACCTGAGGTCAGGAGTTTGAGACCAGCCTGGCTAACATGGTGAAACCCCATTTCTACTAAAAATACAAAAAATTAGTTGGGCATGGTGGTGCACACCTGTAATCCCAGCTACTTGGGAGGCTGAGGCAGGAGAATCACTTGAACCCAGGAGGTGCAGGTTGCACTGAGCCAAGATCGTGCCATTGCACTCCAGTTTGGGCAAGAAGAGCAAAACTCGATCTCAAAATAAATAAATTAATTAAAGGGTTGATTCAAGTCTTTTTTTTTGTTTTGTTTTGTTTTTGAGACGGAGTCTCGCTCTGTCGCCCAAGCTGGAGTGCCGTGGCCGGATCTCAGCTCACTGCAAGCTCCGCTTCCTAGGTTCACGCCATTCTCCTGCCTCAGCCTCCCGAGTAGCTGGGACTACAGGCGCCTGCCACCTCGCCCGGCTAGTTTTTTGTATTTTGTAGTAGAGACGGGGTTTCACCATGTTAGCCAGGATGGTCTCGATATCCTGACCTTGTGATCCGCCTGTCTCGGCCTCCCAAAGTGCTGGGATTACAGGCTTGAGCCACCGCGCCCGGCCGATTCAAGTCTTTATCCCAGTTTTTATTGATTTGTTTGGCTTTTTGTTATTTAATTTTAGGAGTTTTTCTATATTCTGGCAACCAGGACTTTGTCAGATATATGTATTATGATGGGTTTCCTCCATAGTATGGCTTGGGTTTTCCTTTTTAGTTCCATTGAACAACCTTTGCTTTTTTTTTTTTTTTTTTTGAGGCGGAGTTTCGCTCTGTCGCCCAGGCTGGAGTGCAGTGGCCGGATCTCAGCTCACTGCAAGCTCCGCCTCCCGGGTTCACGCCATTCTCCTGCCTCAGCCTCCCGAGTAGCTGGGACTACAGGCGCCCGCCACCTCGCCCGGCTAGATTTTTGTATTTTTTAGTAGAGACGGGGTTTCACCGGGTTAGCCAGGATGGTCTCGATCTCCTGACCTCGTGATCCGCCCGTCTCGGCCTCCCAAAGTGCTGGGATTACAGGCTTGAGCCACCGCGCCCGGCCTTTTTTTTTTTTTTTTTTTTTTTTTGAGACGGAGTCTTGCTCTGTCGCCCAGGCTAGAGTGCAGTGGTGCGATCTTGGCTCACTAAAACCTCTGCTTCCAAGGTTCAAGTGATTCTCCTGCCTCAGCCTTCTGAGTAGCTGGGATTACAGGTGCCCACCACCACACCTGGCTAATTTTTGTATTTTTAGTAGAGATGGGGTTTCACCATGTTAGTCAGCCTGGTCTCAGGTTATCTGCCCGTCTCAGCCTCCCAAAGTGCTGGGATTACAGGCGTGAGCCACTGCACCCGACCTTGTTTTGCATTTCTTTCATGACCAATGGTGGTGAATACCCTTCTTCTTTCTTTTCTTGGAGGGGGGGCCATTTTTTTTTTTTTTTTTTTTTTTTTTTTTTTTTTTTTGAGACGGAGTCTCGCTCTGTCACCCAGGCTGGAGTGCAGTGGCCGGATCTCAGCTCACTGCAAGCTCCGCCTCCCGGGTTCGCGCAATTCTCCTGCCTCAGCCTCCCGAGCAGCTGGGACTACAGGCGCCCGCCACCTCGCCCGGCTTATTTTTTTGTATTTTTAGTAGAGACGGGGTTTCACCATGTTAGCCAGGATGGTCTCGATCTCCTGACCTCGTGATCCGCCCGTCTCGGCCTCCCAAAGTGCTGGGATTACAGGCTTGAGCCACCGCGCCCGGCCTTTTTTTTTTTTTTTTTTTTTTTTTGAGACGGAGTCTTGCTCTGTCGCCCAGGCTAGAGTGCAGTGGTGCGATCTTGGCTCACTAAAACCTCTGCTTCCAAGGTTCAAGTGATTCTCCTGCCTCAGCCTTCTGAGTAGCTGGGATTACAGGTGCCCACCACCACACCTGGCTAATTTTTGTATTTTTAGTAGAGATGGGGTTTCACCATGTTAGTCAGCCTGGTCTCAGGTTATCTGCCCGTCTCAGCCTCCCAAAGTGCTGGGATTACAGGCGTGAGCCACTGCACCCGACCTTGTTTTGCATTTCTTTCATGACCAATGGTGGTGAATACCCTTCTTCTTTCTTTTCTTGGAGGGGGGGCCATTTTTAAATCTTCGGCGAAATGTCTATTCAAGTCATCTGCCCTTTTAAAAAAAATTTTTGTTTTTATTATTTTTTTTAGAGATGGGGGTCTCACTATGTTGCCCAAGCTGGATTCAAATTCCTGGGCTCAAGCAATCCTCCTGCCTCAACCTCTCAAGTAGCTAGAACTATAAGGTGTGCACCACCGTGCCTGGCTAATTTGTCCACTTTTATTTTTGTATGTATGTATGTATGTATGTATGTGAGACAGGGTCTGTGTTACCCAGGCTAGGATACAGTGGTGCAATCACAGCTCACTGCAGCCTCCACATCCCGGGCTCAAGTGATCCTCCCACCTCAAAATCTCGGCTCACTGCAAGCTCTGCCTCCCAGGTTCATGTCATTCTCCTGCCTCAGCCTCCCTAGTAGCTGGGACTACAGGCACCCGCTACCATGTTCAGCTAATTTTTTTTTGTATTTTTAGTAGAGACGGGGTTTCACCATGTTAGCCAGGATGGTCTTGATCTCCTGACGTCATGATCCGCCCACCTCAGCCTCCCAAAGTGCTGGGATTACAGGTGTGAGCCACTGTGCCCAGCCGTCTTTTCCTTTCTTGATGATGTCCTTTGATGCACAAAAGTTTTAAATTTTGATGAAGTCCAATTTATGTATTTTTTTTCTTTTATTGCTCCTGTTTTTAATGTTAAATCTAAGAATTTATGGCCAAATATAAGGTCATGAAGTTTACCCCTGTTTCTTTACCTTGAGCTACATGGAGTGAAGTAAAAGTTCAACTTCATTCTTTGTTTCTTTTTAGAGACAGAATCTCACACTGTTGCCCAGGCTGGAGTGCAGTGGCACAATCTCAGTCCACTGCAACCCCAGCCTCCTGGGTTCAAGCGATTATTGTGCCTCAGCTTCCCGAGTAGCTGGGATTACAGGTGCCCACACCATGCTTGGCTAAATTTTTTTGTATTTTTAGTAGAGATGGGGTTTCTCCACATTGGCCAGGCTGGTCTCGAACTCCTGACCTCAGGTGATCTACCTGCCTCAACCTCCCAAAGTGCTGGGATTATAGGCGTGAGCCATCGCGCCCGGCCCAATTTCATTTTTTAATGAATCGTTATCCAAGTTTCCCAGCACCAGCTGTTGAAGAGACTATTCTTTTTTTTTTTTTTTTTTTTTTTTTTTTGAGACGGGGTCTTGCTCTGTCACCCAGGCTTGAGTGCAGTGGCTGGATCTCAGCTCACTGCAAGCTCTGCCTCCCGGGTTTACGTCATTCTTCTGCCTCAGCCTCCCGTGTAGCTGGGACTACAGACGCCTACCACCTCGCCTGGCTAGTTTTTTGTATTTTTTAGTAGAGACGGGGTTTCACCATGTTAGCCAGGATGGTCTCGATATTCTGACCTCGTGATCTGCCCGTCTCGGCCTCCCAAAGTGGTGGGATTACAGGCTTGAGCCACTGCGCTCAGCCTTTGAAGAGACTATTCTTACCCTCATAGAATGGTCATGGCACCCTTGTCAAAAGTCAGTTGTGCCAGGTGTGGCACATGCCTGTATTCTGACTCATAATTGTAATCCTAGCACTTTGGGAGCTCAAGGTGGGAGGAGTGCTTGAGCTGAGGAGTTTGAGACCAGCCTGGGTAACATAGAGAGACCCTATCTCTAGAAAAAGATAAAAAAGGCTGGGTGCAGTGGCTTACGCCTGTAATCCTAACACTTTGGGAAGCTGAGGCAGGTGGATCACCTGAGGTCAAGAGTTTGGGACCAGCCTGGCCAACATGGTGAAACCCCATCTCTACTAAAAATACAAAAATTGGCCAGGTGTGGTGGCAGAGGCCTGTAATCCCAGCTACTAAGGTGACTGAGGCAGGAGAATCGCTTGAACCAGGGGGGGCGGAGGTTGCAGTGAGCAAAGATCGAGCCACTTCACTCCAGCCTGGGCAAAAAAGGAAAACTCCGTCTCTAAATAAATAAATAAATAGAAAAAAGAAAAAGATTAAAAATAATCAGTCAGGCATGGTGGCATGCGCTTATGGTCCTAGCTACTGAAGAAGCTAAGGTGGGAGGACTGCTTGAGCCTGGGAAGTAGAGGCTGCAGTGAGCTGTTACTGTGCCACTACACTTTAGCCTGAGTGAAGAGAGAGAAGGAAACCAAAAATCAATTGGCCATAGATGTATAGGTTTACTTCTGGACTCTTAATTCTATTCCATTGGTCTACATGTCTGTCCTTATGTCAAAACCATTCTGTTTTGGACAGGCGCAGTGGCTCGTGCCTGTAATCCTAGCACTTTGGGAGGCTGAGGCAGTGGTTCAAGACCAGCCTGGCTAACATGGTGAAACCCTGTCTCTATTAAAAATACAAAAATTAGCCAGGCATGGTGGCACACACTTACAATCCCAGCAACTCGGGAAGCTGAGGCACAAGAATTGCTTGAACCCAGAAGGCAGAGGTTGCAGTGAGCAGAGATCATGCCACTGCACTCCAGCCTGGGTGACGAGACTCCATCTCAAAATGAAAAAAAAAAATTATGTTTTGATCCCTGTAGCTTTGTAGTAAAATATAAGTCTTCCAATTTTGTTCTTCTTTTAAAATATTGTTTTGGGCCGGGTGCGGTGGCTCATGCCTGTAATCCCAGCACTTTGGGAGGCTGAGGCGGGTAGATCACAAGGTCAGGAGATCGAGACCACAGTGAAACCCCGTCTCTACTAAAAATACAAAAAATTAGCTGGGCGCGGTGGTGGGCGCCTGTAGTCCCAGCTACTCGGGAGGCTGAGGCAGGAGAATGGCGTGAACCTGGGAGGCGGAGCTTGCAGTGAGCTGAGATCGCGCCACTGCACTCCAGCCTGGGCGGCAGAGCGAGACTCCATCTCAAAAAAAAAAAAAAAAAATTGTTTTGGTTTTTGAGGACCCTCGCAATTCCATATGAATTTTAGGATTGACTTGTGTATTGCTGGAAAAAATAAAGGGCCTCTGGAATTTTTTTTTTTTTTTTTTTTTTTTGAGATGGAGTCTTGCTCTGTCACCAGGCTGGAGTGCAGTGGTATGATTGCTGCTCACTGCAACCTCCGCCTGCCAGGTTCAAGTGATTCTCCTGCCTCAGCCTCCCAAGTAGCTGGGACAACTGGCATGCGCCACCATGCCCAGCTACTTTTGTATTTTTAGTAGAGACAGGGTTTCACCTTGTTGGCCAGGATGGTCTTGATCTGTTGACCATGATCCGCCCGCTTTGGCCTCCCAAAGTGCTGGGATTACAGGTGTCAGCCACCATGCCCGGCCTCGAATTTTATTAGAGATTGCATTGAATCTGTATCAATTTGGGGAATATTGCCATCTTAAGAATATTAAGCCTTCCACTCCATGAGAATGGCATGGTTTTCGATAAAGTTTATCTTTCAGTGTTATTTCATAGTTTTCACTGTAAAAGTCTTCTACTTCTTTGGTTAAATTTATTCCTAGGTATCTTATTTTGGATGCTATTCTAAGTGGAATTGTTTTCTTAATTTCCTGTTCAGAATGTTCATTGCTATAGAGACACAACTGATTTTTGAAAATTGGCTGAATTCATTTATTACCCTAGTAGCTTTTTTGTGTAGATTCTTCAGGATTTCTCTATATAAGATCATATCATCTTTGAATAGAGACAGTTTTAATTCTTCCTCTCCAATTGGATGCATTTTATTTTTTATTTCCTAATTTCTCTGGCTAGAACTTCCAGTACACTGTTGAAGTGGTGAAAATAGGCATCCTTGGCCGGGCGCGGTGGCTCAAGCCTGTAATCCCAGCACTTTGGGAGGCCGAGACGGGTGGATCACGAGGTCAGGAGATCGAGACCATCCTGGCTAACCTGGTGAAACCCCATCTCTACTAAAAAATACAAAAAACTAGCCGGGCGCGGTGGCGAGCGCCTGTAGTCCCAGCTACTTGGGAGGCTGAGGCAGGAGAATGGCATAAACCCGGGAGGCGGAGCTTGCAGCGAGCTGAGATCGGGCCACTGCACTCCAGCCTGGGTGACAGAGCGAGACTCTGCCTCAAAAAAAAAAAAAAGAAAGAAAAAAAGAAAATAGGCATCCTTATAACTGATCATAGGGGGAAGACTTTCAGTGTTTCAGCATTGAATATAATGCTAACTGTGGGGTTTTCATAAATGCTCCTTTATCAGGTTGACGAAGTTCCTTTATGTCCTGGTTTGTTTTTATCATGAGTTAATTTTTGTGTATGATGTGATATAGGTCTCCATGTTCTTTTTTTTTTTTTTTTTTTTTTTTGAGACAGGGTCTCATTCTGTTGCCCAGGCTGGAGTGCAGATCATGGCTCACTGTAGCCTCGACCTCCTGGCTTCAACTGATTTTCCCGCCTCAACCTCCAGAGTAGCTGGGATGACAGGCTTAGGCCACCATGCCTGGCTTTTTTTTTTTTTTTTTTTTTTTTGAGATGGAATGTCACTCTTGTTGCCCAGGCGAGAGTGCAATGGGAGGCAATCTCAGCTCACTGCAACCTCTGCCTCTGGGTTCAAGCGATTTTCCTGCCTCAGCCTCCTGAGTAGCTGGGATTACAGGTACTCGCCACCATGCCCAGCTACATTTTTATTTTTAGTAGAGATGGGAGTTTCACCATATTGGCTAGGCTGGTCTCAAACTCCTGGACTCAAGCAATCCTTCTGCCTCAGCCTAACATAGTGTTGGGATCACAGGTGTGAGCCACTGCACCTGGTCATGTTCATTCTTTTGAATGTGAATATCCAGTTATTCCAGCATCAGTTGTTGAAAAGACTGTTCATTCCTCATTGAATTGTCTTGGCCCCGCTATTGAAAATCAACTGATCATAAATGTTAGGTTGTATAGTATATACACCCCAAGACTTGGCACTTTTCCTTTGTATTTGTTTCCCCTCTGGTCCTGATTTATTGTGCTTCTGACCTCATTGGTATTTGTCTTTTATTTCTAGTCTTCTGCTTATTTCTTGTACTTGATACGAGTTTTTTTCTTTGAGATGGAGTCTCGCTTTTGTAGCCCAGGCTGGAGTGCAATGGTACAATCTCAGCTCACTGCAACCTCCGTCTCCTGGTTTCAAGCGATTCTCCTGCCTCAGCCTCCTGAGTAGCTGGGATTACAGGCATGCACCACCACTCTTAGGAGCTGCACAGGCATGCAGGGAGTCGCTATAGTGTGGATGATTATCTTCTGTTTCCTCTTCATTAAATTAAATGAGATGGATGAAATGAAAAGGACACGGTCAATGGAGATCACAATGGAGGCATGTTAGACATAGATTACACAATGTGGCATGTGTGTTGAACAGGACATGTGTTTAAAAAGATACAATAGGGCCAGGAGTGGTGGCTCATGCCTGTAATCCCAGCATTTTGGGAAGCCAAGGTGGGCAGATCATCTGAGGTCAGGAGTTTGAGACCAGCCTGGCCAACATGGTGAAACCCTATCTCTACTAAAAACACAAAAAATTAGCCAGGTGTAGTGGTGGGCACCTGTACTCCCAGCTACTCAGGAGGCTGAAGCAGGATAATCACTTGAACCTGGGAGATGGAGGTTGCAGTGAGCCAAGATCGTGCCATTGCACTCCAGCCTGGACAACAAGAATGAAACTCCGTCCCAAAATAAAAAATAAAATAAAAAAATAAAATAAAATAAAATAAAATAAAATAAAATAGACAGAATAGGAGTCGTACTTGCAGGTGGAAAAGGGAGGCCAAGAAAATCTTAACGTGCATAAAGCACAGATCATGTTTCCTCCATGATGACAAATGTAGCTGCCAAATTGGCCACCCACTGGTGCCTGCACTCCTTGTTCCAGTAAAATGTTTCCATCCTTCCTGCAAACAATTCAATATTGTTACAATCAAATTCATAACTACTGTTTTTACTTACTCTAGAACGTAAGCATTTTACTGAATGCCACATTTCTAAATGTAACTCCTTCAACCTCTTCTGAAATGTTAGTTTATGTGCTGGCAGCAAAACAAGCAAAACAACAAAAGTGGCCATGCTTTTTTTTTGCTTTGTTTTGTTTTGTTTTTGTTTTTGTTTTTGAGACGGAGTTTCACTCTTGTTGTCCAGGCTGGAGTGCAATGGCCCAGTCTCAGCGCACCGCAACCTCCGCCTCCCAGGTTCATGCAATTCTCCTGCCTCAGTCTCCTGAGTAGCTAGGATTACAGGCATGAGCCACGACGCCCAGCTAATTTTGTATTTTTAGTAGAGACGGAGTTTCTCCATCTTGGTAAGGCTGTTGGTAAGACCAGTTGGTAAGGCTGGTCTCGAACTCCCAGCCTCAGGTAATCCACCTGCCTCAGCCTCCTAAAGTGCTGGGATTACAGGTGTGAGCCACCACGTCCAGCCACAGCCATGCTCTTAACATGAACAGGCTTCGGGGCTTTCTCACCAGGACTTCCCCCATCAGCAAATGGAAATTCCCAGAGTTCTTGGCATGGATTCAGAGGGTAAAGAAAGGATGTGCACCAGCCTTCTTTGTCATCTTGAAAAAATATATTCTTCCCCAGTATAAAATTCTTCTGAAAGTAACTGAAGCGCAATTTATAATTAACCTATGAAGAACAAAGAGAAAACAAATTCGGTTATGAAATCCTGAAACTCAGCAAAGGCACAGGACAGCAAATCTGTGTTTGATGTCAGCTGTAACAAGAGGAAGGGTGCCCACACTGGCAGGTGTCCCCTGGGGGAGCATGCTCCAACAGTGGTCTTCCCTGTGGACTCTAGAAATTCTCCCAGCTGCAACCCTGGGAAACACACAGCTGCTACTGAGCCCCCTTCAGGAATGGTGTGCTGCAGAACAGTTCAGAGCAAGAGCTCTGGAGCCAGACCACCCAGATTCTAACCCCAAATCTCCTATTGAATAGCCTCGTCACCTTGGACAAGTTATGTAGACTTCATTCCTGAGTTTCCTCATGAGTAAAATGGGGATATTAACAACATCTACCTCATAGGCTACAGTAGGATTGAGCCAGATAGTATCTGTGTTGCCTAGCATTGATAAATGCTTAAAAAACATTGTTGGTTATTTTATTAACTTGTCTCTTTCCATCTACCAATAGCCCACGCAACTTCCAACAATTAATCATCAGATACACTGTACAACACAAAAGCTATACATGAGTGGTTCTCCCATCCCAGAACATAAATCAAATATTCCCATGTTTACAACATGAACTTTTCCTTAAACAAACTCACACTCATACCACATCTGAAGTCCATAAGATTATTAGTAATGACAATAACTAATTCTTCTGGAAAGTTCTTTTGTTCCAGGCTTTGTTCTAAACACTTTATAGGCATAAAACTCTTTTAGCCCTCACAACAATAAGGACACTGAGGCCCAGAAATGTTTTCCCAAGTGAGTTGCAAGGCTGGGACTCAAGTCTGTGGAGCCTGGTGTTGTAGTCTGCGTCTGTCATCAGGCAGTTTAATATATGCCATCTTGTATTCTCAGGATAAAGACTTGTTCAGAACAAGTCTTCTAAAGAATTTGAAAACTGGAAGGGACCTCACAGTCTAGGTTGTAAGACATGAAACACAGGAGCCCTTGCTTATGTCCTCTGGAAATAAGATGACAAAGCTGCCACAGAGGAAAGCAGGGGTCAGGTCAGCCAACAAGACTACAGAAGGAACACATGCTCAAGTCTCGGTAGCACAGTACAATTGTTAGAGAAAGGATGCTCTTACCGCAAGTGGCAAAGATCCATTGCTGTTATTGATGCTATGGTCAAAAACAATTCCAATATATAGAAAGCTTTGGGATCATCAATTATATAATGTTCAAACAAAGGCACTGAAGAATAGCCTAAAACTACAGAGAGAAAAATCCCATCAGTGAATGGCTGGTGTGAAGTCAAAGGCTGCGCAGTTGCCCGCTCTCTACCTAAGGAGACTTAAGATTGACAGCTGACTGCTGCATTCACTCAAGCATTCGTTCTGCAAATACACAAGACAGAAAATAAGGGAGGTAAGTTAAGGGAAATGACTCTCGTTATTTCAAGTCATAACTTTAACTGGGAAGTTTATAGTCCCAAGAACTGCTGGCAACTATCTTGGGGCATCAAGAAAGTAATGCTAAGAAGGAAGAGAGAATGTAAGGGCTGATCACATGATTTGAGACCTGGATCAAGCCTTGTGGTTTTTCATTAAAGAATGAGTTTTGTTCTTGTAGGAAGTTTAAGTTCAGTTTCATCCTTTCAAGGCTTGTTTCTAGCCTGCATTTTACATGTTGATGATTTTATTTTTCATTTCTAGAAGTTCTAGTTCCTTTTTTCCCCCCAAATCTGCTAGGTGACTCTTTTTTTTTTTTTTTTTTTTTGAGACGGAGTCTCGCTCCGTCCCCCTGGCTGGAGTGCAGTGGCGTGATCTCGGCTCACTGCAAGCTCCGCCTCCTAGGGTCTTGCCATTCTCCTGCCTCAGCCTCCTGAGTAGCTGGGACTACAGGTGCCCGCCACCGCGCCCGGCTAATTTTTTGTATTTTTAGTAGAGACGGGGTTTCACCGTGTTAGCCAGGATAGTCTCGATCTCCTGACCTTGTGATCCGCCCGCCTCGGCCTCCCAAAGTGCTGGGATTACAGGCGTGAGCCACTGCGCCCGGCCTAGGTGACTCTTTATAATGACATGCTACCTATAAATCCTTTTATGTTGTCTTTTATTTCTTCAAACTAGCTAAACATAGTGATTTTATAACACGAGACTAATAATTCTATTATCTGGAATCTTTCCAGGTCTGTTTTTGCTGTCTGTTGTTATACTGATAATCATTCTTGGTGTCCTGTTTCCTAGTATGTTTGTTCACTGACCTTGATAGTCTTGTGGTGAGTCTTGATATACAGAATGAAGGTACATTCCTCCAGGGAAAAAATGTATTTGCACCTGTCAATGTGAGTCCCACTGTCCCACTTCACAGTTTGAGGGATTTTTTTCTTTCTTTGCTTTTTTCCTTTCTTGCCTTCCCTCTGCCCTTCCTTCCTTCCTTCCTCCTTCCCTCCCTCCCCTTCTTCCTTCTTTCTTCCTTCATTCTTTCTTCCCTTCCCTTCCCCTTCCCCTCCTTCCCCCACCCTTCCCCCCTCCCTTGCCTTCCCTTCTTCCTTCCTTTCTTCTTCCCTCCCTCCCTTCCCTCCTTCTTCCTTCCTTCCTTCCTACCTACCTTTCTTTTTTCTGGCAACCAAGTGACGTGAATTTGAGCTACAAATCTCAGGGCTAGGACCCTCCCTGCTGTGCTTAGTTCCAAGGCAACATTCAGGCAGTCGGGGGCATGTTTACATCCAGCACGACCTTACATTAAGTACCACCAGTACGATGTAGGCATTTGGGTTCCCAGATTTCAGGCGAGACAGTCTCAAGATATACACCCCACCTTGAATGGGCCTTAACTTTTTCTTCTTTCCCTCTGTGCCTTACAAGTCTATGAAAACAAGCATTGAATTTCCCCTAGTATGATGAATGTTTGATCAAAAGCAGTTTAGGGCCTCCACTGATCTCTTTGGGTTCTTTCCTTCATCTAGACTTTTTTTTTCTTTTTCTTTTTCTTTTTTTTTTTGAGACGGAGTCTCCCTCTGTCGCCCAGGCTGGAGTGCAGTGGCCGGATCTCAGCTCACTGCAAGCTCTGCCTCCCGGGTTTACACCATTCTCCTGCCTCAGCCTCCCGAGTAGCTGGGACTACAGGCGCCTGCCACCTTGCCCGGCTAGTTTTTTGTATTTTTTAGTAGAGACGGGGTTTCACCGTTAGCCAGGATGGTCTCGATCTCCTGACCTCATGATCCGCCCGTCTCGGTCTCCCAAAGTGCTGAGATTACAGGCTTGAGCCACGGTGCCCGGCCTCTTTTTTTTTTTGAAATGGAGTCTTGTTCTGCCTGATCTCGGCTAACTGTAACCTCTGCTTCCGGAGTTAAAGCGATTCTCATGGCTCAGCCTCTCAAGTAGCTGGGATTACAAGTGGGCACCACCACGCCTGGCTAATTTTTTGTATTTTTAGTACAGACAGGGTTTTGCCATGTTGCCCAGGCTGGTCTTGAGCTCCTGAGCTCAGGCAATCCGCTTGCCTCAGCTTCCGAAAGTGCTAGGATTACGGGTGCCACTGCACTACAGCCTGGGCAACAGAGCGAGATTCTTTCTCAAAAAAAAAAAAAAAAAAAGAAAGAAAGAAAGAAAGAAAGAAAGAAAGAAAGAAAGAAAGAAAGAAAGAAAGAAAGAAAGAAAGAAATTTCATAATCTCATATGTATAAGGTAACTGAATTAGAATGCATAGAATACATAGAAACTCATACTCATACCATATCTGAAGTCCATAAGATTATCAATAATGACAGCAATAACTAGGATACCAGACAACCATGAAGCACAATTTTTTTTTTGAGATGGAGTCTTGCCCTGTCGCCCAGGCTGAAGTGCAATGGCATGATCTCAGCTCACTGCAACCTCCGCATCCTGGGTTCAAGCCACTCGCCTGCCTCAGCCTCCCAGGTAGCTGGGACTACAGGCATGTGCCACCACGTCTGGCTAATTTTTTTGTATTTTTAGTAGAGATGGGATTTCACCATGTTGGCCAGGCTGGTCACAAACTCTTGATCTCAAGTGATCCACCCACCTCGGCCTCCCAAAGTGCTGGGATTACAGACATGAGCTACTGCTCTCGGCTGAAGAACAACTTTCAAAACAGTGATTCCCCACATTTTACCATTGAGGGCCTTTTTTTTTGTTTTGTTTTTTTAGAGACAGGGTCTCATTCTGTTGCCCAAGCTGGAGTACAGTGGTACAATCATACCTCACTGTAACCTCTAACTTGCATGTAGGTTCAAGAGATCCTCCCACCTCAGCATACCAAGTAGCTGGGACTACAGGCATCGACTACCACACCTGGTTAACTTTTTATTTTTTGTAGAGACAGGGTTTCACTATGTTGCCCAGGCTGGTCTCAAACTCCTGGAACTGAAAGCCTTTAAAAGAATTATCCCCACTGAGGCTGGGCATGGTGGCTCATGCCTGTAATCCCAGAACTGTGGGAGGCCAAGGCGGGCAGATGACCTGAAGTCAGGAGTTTGAGACCAGCCTGGACAATATGCTGAAACCCCATCTCTACCAAAAATACAAAAATTAGCCGGGCGTGGCGTGGGGGCGGTGGCTCACGCCTGTAATCCAAGCACTTTGGGAGGCTGAGGCGGGCAGATCACGAGCTCAGGAGATCGAGACCATCCTGGCTAACACGGTGAAACCCTGTCTCTACTAAAAATACAAAAAATTTAGCTGAGTGTTGTGGAGGGTGCCTGTAGTCCCACCTACTCGGGAGGCTGAGGCAAGAGAATGGGCATAAACCCGGGAGGCGGAGCTTGCAGTGAGCTGAGATCGTACCACTGCACTCCAGCCTGGGCGACAGAGTAAGACTCCGTCTCAAAAAAAAAAAAAAAAAAAAATTACCCAGGCATGGCAGCGGGTACCTATAATCCCAGCTATTCAGGAGGCTGAGGCAGGAGAATTGCCTGAACCCGGGAGATGGAGGTTGCAGTGAACCGAGATCTTACCATTGCACTCCAGCCTGGGCAACAAGAGCAAAACTCCATCTCAAAAAAAAAAAAAAAAAAAAGAACTATCGCCACTGAGTGGCACTAAAGGTACTAAAGTTTGAAGAGAAAAATCTCTATTACTTTATGTTCTATATATTATTAGAATACTTTTACAATAGCATGTAGAGAAATTACAGTAATTTTGAAAAATTTCTCCTATAAACTGCATATTTTGAAGAATTTTATCTACCTAACTGCATTAATTTATTCAATAAATATTTATTGAGCGCCTACTATGGCTAGGTACTACAACAGGCACAGTGGTGAACAAAACAGACATGGTCTTATGACCTCATGGAGGTGGAGTCTAGTGGAGAAAGGCAGACAATACACAGAAAGTAAGAAGGTGAATATGTATGTAAACATTTATTAAAATTCCCTTTTTGATAGAAAGTATAAAACAGGGTTCAATGACAGAGAATAAGGCAGAGGTGAGAAACCTAAAACCGATTTAGCTGACTTCCTAGGTGTCAGTTCAGCTGAAACCTGAAGACTAAGAAGGAGCATGCACAGGGAGGACTTGGGGCAAAGCATTGTCAGAAGGAACAGCTGGTGCAAAGGCCCTGTCGGGAGAGAACCTCATGTAGCTGCTTTCTAGGAAGTAAAAGACCAACATGACCAGCCTGTGGGAGCACAATAAAGAACCAAACTGGATTAAGACTGGGAAAAAAGCAGGGTCAGAACCTGGAGAAGAGTTGGTTTTCTCTCAGGGCAATGGGAAGTTACTTAAGAGGTTTAAGCTGGAGACTAGCCGGATCCTATTGAGCTTCTGAAGATCTTTCTGCCTCCACATGGAGACTGGATTAGAATGGGACAAGAGGAGAAGCAGAGACCAGTTAAAAAGTTAGAAGTGATTTCAGACCCTCTGACCCTCTGAATGCCTTCCATTTTTTATGAGACATATAATTGCCAATCAGACCTTTGGATTAATATGAGATAACAGGTGTCATGATAGTGAGTTAAAAACAAATACTTAGCATTTAACATTTTAATTAGCCTTGAAGCCTTCTGACATATATAGACACAACTCCATATATTGTTTGAAATAATAAAAATATCTCAAGGACAGCTTCCCCCCAACTACCACCTCATAGGCTCTTTAGAATTTGGAGACACTAGATTTAGAATCACTATGGTAAGAACTCTCAGGGAAAAACTTCAGACTACACTTTATAAAAATGTCCTCCCAATCCTTACCCATCTTTATGTCTAACCTTCAAACTCAACATCAAAGGTCTGTTCCACCATTTCGGTGACAGCCTTCAAAATTTCACTTTTAGAAGGGATATAAACTAGCTGAAATCTATTTTTCCAAGGAAAATTGTAGAAACAGTCTGGCAATGAACTGATATCAATTGCATGGTAGCTAGTGGCAGGTCTTTTTAGTGGAGCACTATTACAACGAAGATAAAATACAATTGCAGAAAATAGCAATGGCATCAAGATTTCAAGGATTGCTACCAGAGTCTTCTGTTTCTAAAATAAAAACAAAAGCTAAATGTTAACCCCAAACAGAACACATGTGGTGAATGCTCTTCCATTTAGAACACTTTAATTTCTTCCAGTCTCCCTGCCCCACACATGAAAAAGAAAAACACAGAATAAGAATTAGCTTGAAACATCTCCTTTTAACCTTTCTGTAACACCAATGGCCCGAAATCAGTAACAATGATGTCATCTTTAATAACGACATGACTCATTTGCAGAAAAGGGCCCCTGTCCATGTAAAGTTCTTAATTGTTCTTTAACCTGTTATTATGAATCAATTTAACTGAAACATTCAATCCTTCCCAAGGACTTATATCTTCCCACAGATAACCATACCCATCTTTAAGATGAAATTCTTCCAAAGAAGAAGTTTTAACTTTCTGAACACTGCCATTTTCCTAGCTGAAGAGGAGGGGTCACCACTAGTCAGGAAACAAATGAGGGGAAATGTTATGCATAGTACAAAAGTGTTAAGAGTTACTTTTTCGTCCTTGAAAACTTTCTTCTTTGGAGCTTCCAGATCATTGTGATGGACTACTTTTCCTCCTATCATTCTAGCAATTCCTTCTAAGTCTCTTTTGCTGATACTTCCTCCTCTTCCCAACCTCTAAATGCACTCCAGGGCTCAGTCTGTACTCTCCTTAGGTGATCTCATTCAGCTGTTAGATTTGAATCCATCTATATGCTGATGACTTCTAAATTTGTATCTCCAGCCTAGACCTTGCCTCTGACTCTAGATCCAGATACCCAACTGCTGGCTCAACATTTCCATGTGTTTCATCTCAAAGTTGACATGCCCAAACTGAGCTTTCTCATTCCTGTTAAAACAGATTGTCTTACAGTCTTCTTCACTGTTAATGCCAGTTCCATTATTTGAGTTATAGGATTATTACCCTCTTTTTTTTTTTTTTTTTTGAGACGGAGTCTTGCTCTGTCACCCAGGCTGGAGTGCAGTGGTGTGATCTTGGCTCACTGCAACCTCTGTTTCCCAGATCCAAGTGATTCTCCTGCCTCAGCCTCCGAGTAGCTGGGATTACAGGCACCCGCCACCACGCCTGGCTAATTTTTGTATTTTTTGGTAGAGATGGGATTTCACCAAATTGGCCAGGCTGGTCTCACACCCCTGGCCTCAGGTGATCTGCCCACCTTAGCCTCCCAAAGTGCTGGGATTACAGGTGTGAGCCATCTGGGCTGGCCTTATTCTTTTTTAATAATACAGGAAAGTAACATGTTACAAAATGAACTGGTTACAAGTAGTAGGTAGAGGATGACTTCAATTTTAATTAAAAATATATAAAATTATGAACATGTATATAAAAAACTGGAAGGTTAAATACTGAAATATCAACAGTAATTCTTTTTTTTTTTTCTTTTTTTTTTTTTTTTGAGACGGAGTCTCACTCTGTTGCCTGGGCTGGAGTGCAGTGGCGCCATCTGGGCTCACTACAAGCTCCGCCTCCCGGGTTCACGCCTTTCTCCTGCCTCAGCTTCCCGAGTAGCTGGGACTACAGGCGCCTGCCACCACGCCTGGCTAATTTTTTGTATTTTTAGTAGAGACAGGGTTTCACTGTGTTAGCCAGAATGGTCTCGATCTCCTGACCTCGTGATCCGCCCACCTCGGCCTCCCAAAGTGCTGGGATTACAGGCGTGAGCCACCGCGCTCGGCTCAGTATTTAATTCTATACAGGATTATTGTTGACTTCTCTCTCTTTCACATTCCAAATCTAGTTAGTCAGCAAATCCTGTTGCCTCTACCTCTGAAACAGACCTAGAATTCAATCCCTTTCACCGCCCCTATTTTTATCGTCCCTTGCCGGGATTTCTGCAATACTTTCTTTGGTGGTATCAGTACATCTGCCCTTGCCACCTTGCAATCCATTGTCCATGCAGCAATAAGAGTGACCCTGTTTAAGTCAGATCATGCCTCCTTCTCTGCTCAAAACTCTCTACTGGCTCTTATCTCACTCCAAGCAAAAGCCTTGTCTTACAATGAACTACACAGTTCTACATGATATAGTGCCTGTTCACTTTCTTATCTCATTCTGTCTCCTACTTTACTTCTCTCCTTCTCCCTGCTCCTGTGTCACAGGCATAGCTGCTGTTCCTAAAACACACCAAACACATTTTTGCCTCAAAATTCATATCTCTCTGTCAAGTACACACTTCCCTCGTGTATCAACACTGCTAGTTCTCCTACTTCTTTCAGATCTTTCCTCAAATATGACTTTCTCAGTGAGGCCTTTTTGATCATTCTATATAAAATTTCAACATCCCTATAGATGTCATATCAACTTTTCATGTTTATTTTTCCTCTTAGCACTTTTAAATGATTTACATGCTATTTATTTGCTTCTTTAATCTGACATCCCTACTCAAATTTATGTTCTGTGAAAGCAGGAACCTTTTGCTCTGTTTTTTTTTTTTTCCAACACTGAATCCCTAGACGCAAGAACAGAGGTGGCACATGGTAGGAACTCAGTAAATATGTAATGAATGAATGAATTAAAGGGTATGCAGTCTTTGTGGGGACGTGATTGAAGCAAAAATGACTGTGAGAAAGAAAAATACCTCGGATAGCAGAAAGTTCCTTCTCTTCTCAATCTCCTTGTTTCCCAAATGTAATATATGCTTTAATTTTTAGATACTATTATTATAACAAAAATGAGATTTTCATTTACAGAAAACATTTTTCCAGCGGGGACAGAAAGGGGAATATATTTTTTCTCAGGTGAAAGCATCTCTAACTTTGCACAAAAGATTAAACAAACAAGACTCATATAAATATGGAGAAAATATGACTATTGTCCTGGAAAGTCTTCCTTCTTGGATGTGTTGTGTCTCTTGTCTCTTACTATACTCCCTGTAATGCTACTTCCTAAATACAGAGACAGTGTTTCCTTCTCCTGAACACAAGAATTGGAAGCAGCATCTTCAACAGCGAATGCAGGCCAGGCGCAGTGGCTCACACCTATAATCCCAGCACTTTGGGAAGCCGAAAAGGGCGAATCGATCACCTGGGGTCAGGAGTTCAAGACCAGCCTGGTCAACATGGCAAAACCCCATCTCTACTAAAAAAATAAAAAATAAAAAATTAGCCGGGCATGGTGGCACATGCCTGTAATCCCAGCTACTCGGGATGCTGAGGCGGGAGAATCACCTGAACCTGGGAGTGGAAGGATGCAGTGAGCCAAGATCGCGCCACTGCACTCCAACCTCAGCAACAAGAGCAAAACTCCATCTAAAAAAAAAAAAAAAAAAGGCCAGGTGTGGCGGCTCACATCTGTCATCGAGGCACTTTGGGAGACCGAGGCGGGCGGATCACGAGGTCAGGAGATCAAGACCATCCGGGCTAACATGGTGAAACTCTATTAAAAATACAAAAAAAATTAGCCAGGTGTGGTAGCAGGTGCCTGTAGTCCCAGCTACTCGGGAGGCTGAGGCAGGAGAATGGCGTGAACCCGGGAGGCGGAGCTTGCAGTGAACTGAGATCATGCCACTGCACTCCAGCCAGGGTGACAGAGCGAGAGCGAGACTCTGTCTCAAAAAAAAAAAAAAAAAAAGAAAGAAAGAAAAAGAAAAAAAGAGTGAATGCAGAGTGAATCACAGGAGACAGTGGAATAGGAACTTCCAGGAATTGATCTCTCAACTGAAACACCTATTGAGCTGGCCTGAACTGTCTCAACTAGTTTGGAGGTCTGGAGTCTAGTCTAATAGAGATTCTGTCTTTCATAAATTGGAGTAGTGTGTTTTGATTGTTGCTTTTGATCACTGAGGGGCCAGTGTAGACAGTGGCCATTGTTTCAACACCCAAGGGCTACAGTGGCTTCTCAGGTGACACTGATCCTGGGAATTGAAAGAAACAGAAAATCCTTTATTGTTCTTTTCTTAACAAATCCAGGTATTTAAAAAAAAAAAAAATCTGTCAGCTGGGTACGGTGGCTCATACCTGTAATCCCAGCACTTTGGGAGGCCGAGGCGGGTGGATTACCTGAGGTCAGGAGTTTGAGACCAGCCTGACCAACATGAAGAAACCTCATCTCTACTAAAAATACAAAAATTAGCTGAGTGTGGTGGCTCATGCCTGTAATCTCAGCTACTCAGGAGGCTGAGGCAGGAGAATCACTTGAACCCAGGAGGCGGAGGTTGTGGTGAGCCAAGATCATGCTATTACACTCCAGCCTGGGCAATAAGGGTGAAACTCCGTCTCAAAAAAAAAAAAAAATCTGTCAAGTCACTTGCTGAATGCAGAGATAATGAAACAGACTTCAGTACTTGCACACAATAAGAAATATAGTCTTTTTAGCAAAGTCACTAAAGAAATGGACAACTGCAGCTTTCATCAAGCATCAATAGGAATTTCTGGGGAGAGATGAGAATCTAATTTCCAGAGCTACCAACTACAGTATTCAAAATGTATAGCTCTCAGTAAAAAAATTACAAACCATACAAAGACATAGGAAAGTATGACCTATTCACAAGAAAAAAGAAAGCCACTCAAACCATCCCTGAGAAAGCCCAGACATAGGACTTACTAGGCAAAACTTTTAAATGGACTGTCTTAAATATTCTCAGAGCTGAAGATCATGGACAAAGAACTAAAGAAAATCAGAAGAATGAAGTGTGTACAAGCAGAAAATGTCAATAAACAGAACAATTTTAAAGAAACCAAATAGAAATGCTGGAGCTGAAAAGCATAATAGCTGAAACAAAATAATTCACTAGAAGGATTCAAAAAAGATATGAGCAAGCAGAAGAAAGAATCCGCAAACCTGAAGATAGGGCGTTAAAACTACCAAGTCTAAGGAGCAGGAAAAAAAATGAAGAAAAATTAACAGAGCCTAAGGGACCTATGGGACACTATCAAGTGTACCAAATACACATTGTGGAAGTTCCAGGAGAAGAAAGAGATAAAAGTATGTTTGAAGAAATAATGAAATAATAACTTCTCAAATTTGATAAATACATGAATCTACAGATCCAAGAAGCTCAACAAACTCCAAGTACAAGATTAAAAAGACCCACAAAGACAGTTATTATAATGAAACTGTCGAATGCTAAAGATAAGGACAGAATTTTTTTTTTTTTTTTTTTTTTTTTTGAGACAGGGTCTGGCTCTGTGGCATGATCATAGTTCACTGCAGCCTTGACCAGCCAGGCTTAAGTGAGCCTCCTTCCTCATCCTCCCAAGTAGCTGGGATTACAGGCATATGCCACTACGCCCAGCTAACTTTTTATTTTTTGTAGAGACAGGGCCTGCTTTGTTGCCCAGGCTGGTCTTTAACTCCTGGCCTCAAGTGATCCTCTCACTTCAGTTGTCCAAAGTGCTGGGATTACAGGTGTGAGCCACCATTCCCAGCACAAAGAGAGAATCTTGAAAGCAGTAAGACAGAAGAAACTTGTACCAAGGAATCTTCAATAATATTAACAGCTAATTTCTCATCAGAAACCAGGGAGGCAAAAAAGCAGTGGAATGATATGTATAAAATGCTTAAAAAACGGCCGGGCGCGGTGGCTCAAGCCTGTAATCCCAGCACTTTGGGAGGCCGAGATGGGTGGATCACGAGGTCAGGAGATCGAGACCATCCTGGCTAACACAGTGAAACCCTGTCTCTACTAAAAAATACAAAAAAATAGCCGGGCAAGGTGGCGGGCGCCTGTAGTCCCAGCTACTCGGGAGGCTGAGGCAGGAGAAAGGCGTGAACCCGGGAGGCGGAGCTTGCAGTGAGCTGAGATCCAGCCAGTGCACTCCAGCCTGGGAGATCGTGCGAGACTCCGTCACAAAAAAAAAAAAAAAAAAAAAAAATGCTTAAAAAACAAACAAAAACAACTGTCAAGAATTTACACCCAGCGAAACTATCTTTCAAAAATGAAGGAGAAATTAAGACATTTTTTAGGTAAATAAGAGCTAAAGAAATTTGTCACTAGTAGACCTGCCCAAAAAAGCATGGCAAAGGAAGTCCCTCAGGCTAAAACAAAAGAATGCTAGATGTAACTTGAAGCCATATGAATAAATAATTATCAGTACAGGTAACTTTTTAGATAACTACAAAAACTAGTATTGGCCAGGTGCAGTGACTCACGCCTGTAATCCCAGCACTTTGGGAGGCCAAGGCAGGCGGATCACCTGAAGTCAGGAGTTTGAGACCAACCTGGCCAACATGGTGAAACCCCATCTCTACTAAAAATACAAAATTTAGCCAGGCATGGTGGCATATGCCTGTAATCCTAGCTACTTGGGAGGCTGAGACTGGAGAATCGCTTGAACCCGGGAGGCAGAGGTTGTAGTAAGCCGAGATTGCGCCACTGCACTCCAACCTGGGCAACCAAGAGAGAAACTCCATCTCAAAAACAAACAAACAAACAAAAAACTAGTATTACTGTACTTTTGGTATGTAACACCTCTGTTTCCCATACGATTTAAAAAATAGAGCCAGGTACAGTGGCTCATGCCTATAATCCCAATGACTCAGAGGTTAAGACAAGAGGATCACATGAGGCCAGGAGTTGAAGACCTGCCTGGGCAACATAGTAAGACATTCATCACTAAAAAAAATGTTTTTTAATTAGCCAAGCATGGAGGCACACACCTGCAGTCCCAACTACTCGAGAGGCTGAGGCAGAAGGACCACTTAAGCCCAGGAGTTCAAGGCTGCAGTGAGCTATGATCATGCCACTGTACTCCACTCTGGGTGACACAGCAAGACCCTGTTTCTAAAAATTTTTTTTAAAAACAAGCTTATGCACACCATGTACTATTCATGAAAACAGAGTATGTATAGGCCATAAAGAAAATTTCAAATTCTAAGAGGTTGAATGATACTGACCACATTTCTAGATCACACTACACTAAAAGTATTATCAATAAAATAAAAACACCAAAAGCAAAAACAGCAAATTTTTGTAAATGAAAAACTCTCTCCTAAACTGCAAAATATTCTATCAATCAAGAAAATGAGAAGACAAGCCACAGACTGGAAGAAAATATTTGTAAAAGACATATCTGATAAAGTACTATTATCTGAAATATACAAAGAACTCTTAACAATAAGAAAACAAACAACCTGATTTAAAAATGGGCAAAAAACCTAAACAGTTACTTCACTAAAGAAATATACACATGGCAAATAAGCATATGAAAAGATACTCAACATTATACATCATTGGGGAACTCTAAATTAAAATAATGAGATACCACTACACACCTTGATATGGTTTGAATTTGTGTCCCTGCCCAAATCTCATGTTAAATTGTAATCCCCAATGTTGGTGGTGGCACCTGGTGGGAGGTGATTGGATCATGGGGATGGTTTCTCATGAATGGTATAGTGCCATCGCCCTAGTGCTGTTCTCATAGTAGAAGTGTGTAGCATTTTCCCCACTCTCTTCCTCCTGTTCTAGCCATGGGAAGTGGTGGCACCCCCTTTGTCTTAGGCCATGGTTGTAAGTTTTCTGAGGCCTCCCCAGAAACTGATGGCAACATGCTTCCTGTATAGCCTGCAGAACCATAAACCAATTAAACCTTTCTTATAAGTTACAGAGTCTCAGGTATTCCTTTACAGCAGCACAGACAGACTAATACGCACCTATTAAAACGTCCAAATTGATGGATATACCAAGGGTATGGAGCAACAGGAACTTTTGATCATAGATGGTGGAAATGCAAAATGATACAGTCACTTAGAAAGACAAGAGGTTTCTCACAAGAGTAAATAACCCCTTACCACATGATCCTGCAATTATGCTCCTTGGTATTTATCAAACAAGTTGAAAACTTATGTTCACACAAAAACCGGCACGTGGATGTCTATAGTACTTTATTCATAATTGCCAAAATTTGCAAGCAACCAAATGTCCCTCTATAAGTGGATGGATAAATAAATTGTGGTACATCCAGACAATGAAATATTATTCAGCATTAAAAAGAAATAAGCTGGGCGGGGGGCAGTGGCTCACACCTGTAATCCCAGCACTCTGGTAGGCCGAGGTGGAAGGATCACCTGAGGTCAGGAGTTCGAGATCAGCCTGGCCAATATGGCAAAACTCCACCTCTACTAAAACTACAAAAAATTAGCCGGGTGTGATGGCAGGTGGTGGTGGTGGGCACCTGTAATCCCAGCTACTCAGGAGGCTGAGGCAGGAGAACCACTTAAACCCAGGAGGCAGAGGTTACAGTGAGCCGAGATCGCGCCATTGTACTCCAGCCTGGGCATTAAGAGTGAAACTCCACCTCAAAAAAAATAAAAACAAACAAAAAGAAATGAGCTATTAAATCATGAAGAGACATGGAGGAACTCTAAATGTATATTACTAAGTGAAAGAAGCCAATCTAAAAGGCTACATACTATATAATTCTAACTAACACTCCAGAAAAGGCAAAACCGTTTGATCTAATATATATATTTTATATATATATATATATATATAAAATATATCTCAGGGCCAGGAGTAGTGGCTCATGCCTGTAATCCCAGCACTTTGGGAGGCCAAGGTGGGTGGATCACTTGAGGCCAGGGGTTCAAGACCAGCTTGGCCAACATGGCAAAACCCCATCTCTACTAAAAATACAAAAATTAGGCCAGCCACGGTGGCTCACACCTGTAATCCCAGCACTTTGGGAGGCCAAGGAGGGCAGATCACCTGAGGTCAGGGGTTTGAGACCAGCCTGGCCAACACGTTGAAACCCCATCTCTATTAAAAATATAAAAATTAGCCAGGTGTGATGGCAGGCACCTGTAAACCCAGCTACTTTGGAGGCTGAAGTGGGAGAATCGCTTGAACCTAGGAGGCAGAGGTTGCAGTGTGTTGAGATTGTACCATTGCATTCCAGCCTGTGTAATGAGAGTGAGACTCTGTTTCAAATAAATAAATAAAATACAAAAATTAGCTGGGCATGGTGGTACACACCTGTAATTCCAGCTACTCAGGAGGCTGAGGCACAAGAACCACTTGAGCCTGGGAGGCAGAGGTTGAAGTGAGCTGAGATTATGCCACAGCACTCTAGCCTGGGCAATACAGTGAGACTCTGTCTCAGAAAGAAAAAAAAATCAGTGGTTGCTGGGCAGGGTGGCTCAAGCCTATAATCCCAGCACTTTAGGAGGCCAAGCCAGGAGGATCTCTTGAGCTTGGGAGTTTAAGACCAGCCTGGGGAACACAGCAAGACTCCCATCTCTACCAAAAAAAATAAAAACCCAAAACCGCAAACCAAAATTAGACAGGCCTACTATAGGAGGCTGAGGCAGGAGGACTGCTTGAGCCCAGGACTTCAAGGCTGCAGTGAGCAATGATTGCACCACTGCACTCTAGCCTGGATGACAGAGAGAAAACCTGTCTCAAAAAATAATAATAATAACAATAACAAAAGAAAGAAAAAAGAAGGATTGACAGGAAAATTAAACCCCTAAAATAAATAATCCACTAGCACATCCAGTCAATACAAAAAAAGGAACAAACACACTGTCAGACATATTAATGAAGAATGAAAAGGAAAAAATACCCAATGTTGCACATAAAATTAAATGTTTTTTGTAACACTATGCTAATAAATTTGTCAATCTGTCTGGGATGGGTTGATTAGGAAAAGAGAAGTTACTACCATAATCCAGTAAGAGATTTTTTAAAAACATAAATATTTCTTCACACAAACTGTTCAAGAAATTGAGAAATTTGTCAGACTCCTCCAAGCAGTGTAAGTGCAAAAACTCAAATGGGTAAGTTATTTTTAACTACAAGCAATAGGTCATTCTAATGCTATTTAAATTAATCCATAAGCAGAGAGAGGGTAAACTTCCACTGAAAAAAAATCAGGTTAGCTAATGATGATATCAAAAACTGACAATGATACCATTAAAAAAAAAAAAAAAAAACTAAAGCCCATTCTTAGTAAAGAGAAGATGTAAAAATCCTTGCTAGCACATAGAATCTAGAAGTGCATTAAAAGAATAATATACCATGAACAAATGGAAAATTTCTTCCAGAAATACAGGAATGATCCACTATTTTCACCATTATGATTTCTATTAGTTTAATTCATTATATCAATTGGTCAAAGGAATAAAAACATAATGTCAATAAATTCCCAAAGCATTTGATAAAATTTTCCATCTATTCTTAGATACTTTTTTAAAAAGTCCTTAGAAACAAAACCATCTATAATGTGCTAAAAACACATTCTTCAAATCAAAAGCGAAGATATTTTCTGATGACCACAGAAGCATTCACAATTAAGACAAAACCAGGATTAGAATGCCAGTGGCAACATTATTTTCTAGCATTATTCTGGAAACCGTAACCCAGAGCCATTGTGTCCAGTTATGAGGGCTGTTCCCTACACCAGGGCACTTGGCTAAGAGGATGAGAAGCAGGGCTGAGATCCACTCTATGCTCCACTCGCCCTGGCCTAAGGCTGAATCTGTTGGCTGAAAGGTTCACTCGGCTACCTTTATCTAATTGGTTTGTGCCGTTGGGTGCCTTTAACTAATTGGTTCATTCAAAAGAGCTGCCTTTATCTAATAGGTGGGGAGGCAGGGATCACCTCTTGGCAATTTCTCACCAGGCATGGTACCCTATATAAGTTCCTGGTGGCCCTATACTACTACAGTTAGATGATAAGATGAATCAAGAGGCATAAATATAGGCAAAGAGGGAACTAGATTATGATTGTTTGCATGTTATTAAGTTGTATACATAAAAAACCCAAGAGAACAACTGAAGAACCGTAAGAAACAGTAAAATGTAATTCTATTAAAGTATAGATGGTGGTTTATTCACATATTTATTTCAAGTTTCATCTGGCATATAGTAAGCACACAGTCAAAACTAAATCGAATTAAGCAACTCTTGTTTTGTGAGATCCTGCAAAACACATAAATTTCATTCATTTGGCCGGGCATGGTGGCCCATGCCTGTAATCCCAGCACTTTGGGAGGCCGAGGTGGGTGGATCACCTGAGGTCAGGAGTTTGAGACCAGCCTGATCAACACGGAGAAACCCCGTCTCTACCAAAAATACAAAATTAGCTGGGCATGATGGTGCATGCCTGTAATCCCAGCTACTCTGGAGGCTGAGGCAGAATTGCTTGACCTCAGGAGGCGGAGGCTGCAGTGAACCGAGATCACATCATTGCACTCTAGCCTGGGCAACAAGAGTGAAACTCCATCTCAAAAAAAAAAAAATTTTTCATTCGTTTGTTTCCAAAGCATACTGTGTAATGCTTAGATCACTTATTGAGCCCTTGCTGAATGCCAAGGACTTTTCTAAGTCCCGTACTCTACATGTTTGAATCCATCTAATTCTCACAACAATTCTATGAGGAATTGTTATGATCCTCATTTTACACTAGGAAACCAAGGCACAGAAAGGTTCAGTAATTTGCCTAAAGACATTAAGAGCTGGAATTTAATCTGAGGCAGTGTGGCCAGAGTCTGGCTTTAACCATTACAATATAATGCTTCCCAATCACTGAATGAAGGAATATGTGTACAGCCCTTGGTCTACAATGCATCTCTGAATTATAACATCATTCCCAGGGAAACAATCAAAGAAGCCCTATTCTAAGATACTGCGTTGAATATCAGCAATTTGGGTACTATTGTATGATAGATAGATAGATAGATAGATAGATAGATAGATAGATAGATAGATAGATAGAAAGGAAGGATAGGATAGGATAGGATATAGTATTTGTACCCCTTCAAAGAATTCGGAGCTTATTGGTTTAATTATATTTAGACAACTAGTGTAATGGCTAGGTTTACTGCCTTTTGTGAAGCTGTAAGATTTGTTTATGAGTGTCACCATCCACTATAATGTTTACCATCAATCTTGAGAGAAAAGAGAGAAATGTTTGAACCATGGTAACTTCAAGGAGTGTATCCTTCAATTTCTCAGCATGTATTCATGGTATATGGATGTGAGTGTTTCTATACGAGAGAGGGGTAGAATCCAGGAGCCTGAACACGGAGGTTGTCATCTCAGCTCTACTGGGTAACTTTGAAGAAATTATGACCTTATCTGGGCCTCCATCTGGAGAGAAATGACTAGGTGGAGCATCTAGATTTGTTTTATTTTTTCAGTAGTGGGCCTTGAGCACAAGGTGATGAATTATCCAGTGATTGTTGAAGGGCATCAAAAGGGTCCAGCTCACTATGAGCAACTGTTTTTAAACAGTCCAGAGCCTGAAAATTTTGTGTATAAGACACTTTTCCCAGTAGTCTTCACACCCTCCCACCTCATGATTGTGATTATAATAATTAACAACCTGATAGGGTTAAGAAAAAAGATATAAAATTAGTACCCTGCAATTGTCTGTCTTGATCTGTGAGGTCATCTTTCTTCCAATATTCCTACCCTATCTTCCATCTAAGGTAAATTCTGAGTCAGCCAGTTCTGGTACTGGATTTGGTTACCGAGAATTGGGATCAGGTTTTGAAAAGGCCGGAAAAACGTTCAAGGTCTGACAAATTCAATTTGGAAATGGCAAGGATTGGTTTTGGAAAGAAAAATGATTTAGGACATGGCCGGGTGAAGAGAGGGCCAAGCAGCCAAGTTCACATCACTTTCTGGGAGGAAGTAGAGAATGGGGAAGACATTTTGGTTGAGGTGTTGCAGTCTGTGAAGACTGACGGGGAAAGGGGGGTTTTAGAATGTTTGCAGCACATTAATAATCTACTCTCCCACCCATCCTGTAATTGCATTCAATTGTTTGGGGGTTTTCTTTTTTTCCTGTATGCTCATTACGGAAACTAGGCTATGTAAATCCCTAGCCATACTCACATTATACTACCATTTATTTGGCATTTATGTGTCAGGTATTGTAGTAAGCACTTAAACTTGCATTTTCTCATTTGACCCAAAAAAGAAAAGAATACATCAACAAAAAACTTTTGAGTTTCCTATTATTATTAACTACTATTATTATAATTTCAATTTTAGGGATAGGAAATTGAGATTCAGAAAGATAAAATGACATGTCTACATTAATTGGTGGGCCAAGATCGGAAGCCAGGCCTGTGATTCCATTCAACAAATTATTTAGCACGAGCCTCCTCTACCCCAGGCACTCCAGGACCCTGGATCTAGCCATGAACCTGACGATGTCCCTTTGCTCGTGGAATGGACTACCCAGAACATCATCAGAGTAAAAGGTGCTATGTACACAGTAAAACGGGGAACGACCTGCTCAAACCCTACTCCATCAGAATTCTTGAGGGTGGGAGATTTTCGCCCCCGGCCCCTTGCGTTATATTAGGTCCCCGGCCCTCGGGTTGTGGTGTCGACGGCTGGCTGGGCGCGGGGCTGGCGGTGCGGGTCGCAGGCTGCTCCCAGCGGCAGGACGGGCAGCAGCCCTCCCTCACCCGGGGCGCCGGGATCACGGACGCACCTCACTGTGGTCCCGTCGCTGGCGGCGCTCAGAGGCCCATTGCCCCTGGCCCGCCGCAACTGCCGGCCCCGCACGGCGCCCGCCCTCACGCTGGAGCCCGGGAGTCCCTCACTCCACCTCTCCCTGCTACGCCAAGGGGGCCCGCCCCTCCCAGCCTCCTCTGCCTGGGGCGACCCAGTCCCACAACCCGATCTGCACCCGACCCACCTCCCCAACCCCCTCCCGTTAGACCGCGACCCGTCCCTGGGACCGCCTAAGGTGAGCCTCCCCGCAGGCGACTCGCCCCCGCCCTGCACCCTCCCTGCAGGTGACCCCGTTCCGCCGGCTACCGTGAGGTGACCCCGACTCTCTCCGGACCCTCCCCCCAGGTGATCACGACCCTCCCCAGACCCTCCCCTCAGGTGACCCCAACCCTCCCCAGACCCTCCCCTCAGGTGGCCCCGACCCTCCCCAGACCCTCCCCTCAGGTGGCCCCGATCCCCCTCACTCTCCCCTCAGGTAACCCTGACCGTCCCCTCAGGTAACCCCGACCCCCCACCCTCCCCTCAGGTAACCCCGACCCCCCACCCTCCCCTCAGGTAACCCCGACCCTCCCCTCAGGTGGCCCCGACCCCCCAACTCTCCCCTCAGGTAACCCTTACCGTCCCCGGAACCTCCTCACAGGCGGCCCCGCCCCACCCCGGACCCTCCCGCCAGGTGACCCCGACAAGGCCCGGTCCCTCCTGCCTGAGGTGACTCCTACCCGGCTGGCGACCCCCGAAGCCTCCCTCGCTCCTCAACTGAGGGCGACTCCGCTCATCCCGGGACACTGCGTCTTTTCCTGTAAACTCGACGCCTGCCCCGACGGCCGAATTCCAGAAGGTTCCTCGCCGCCGCCTCGCTTTCGGTCGTGCCTCAGCGCCCGGCCAGAGGCGGGGAAGCGCTTCCCTCGGTGCCAGGAGTGACGAGGGCCCAAGGAAAGACAGGGCATAAGGAGAAATGGAGAAAGGGCCAAAGTCTAATTTCCAGGTGTGAAGACTTCTACCGCTGTGAACCGCATGTGCGCACAGCCATTCCTGTCAGAGCGCCGCGCCCTCGCTCGGCTACCGCCGCTGCGCGCCTCCTTCTGGACATAGGCGCAGTCACCGGCTGCCGCGCGGCCGGGTGCGAACCGCGTCCTCTCAAGGTGGCCGACTGCGCACGCGCAAGCCAGCGCGCCCTCTGCTGGGCAAGGGCGAGATGCACGGGGCACTGCGCAGGCGCGGGGTTGGGCTGGCCGGAGCGGCCGAGGCGGCCGGGGGTGGACCGGGCACCTGCAGGGGCGGCCGACTGCGCACGCGCGAGCCGCCGCGCCCCCTGCTGGAGCCGGAACGGCCGGTGCGTCCGCCAGTCGCGGGTCGCAGGCGCCCCCTCCCCTCCAGGGCAGCCACGCAGCTGTCAGTGCTTCCGCCACTGCGAGGCTGGAGCAGAGCCCGGGTGGCCGAGGGAGGGGACCCCGCGAGAGGGCCGCGCGCCGGCCGCCGCCGCCCCGGCGCCCAGGCTCGGTGAGTGCCGCCGGGACCCGCCGCTCCCGCGCTTGTTCCCGGGGCTTGCGGTCCCCACCCGGGTCCGCCCTACCCACCCTAGCTGGCCAGCTTGGGCCTCGGGCCGCCCCCAGCTCTGGCCTGGCCTGCGGGCCCCTCCCGCGACCCCGCATCCCCGCCGGCCGCGCCCGCCCCTCCCTCCGCGGCCTCGGCTCCCGGCGCTCCCTGCAGGTGCCGCTCCCGCAGCGTCGGCTCCCATCCGAGCCTTGGGCGTGTCCCGCACTGCGGGCAGTGCCGGAGCCCGCGCCGCACGGGGAAGCTCAACCCTGCCGAGACTTGGCACGGCCCAGGCCAAGTCAAGGAGGTGGATGTGTAGCGCCCGACAGCCCCGGGCCCGAGGGATGCAGGCGTCCACCGCGCACCTGCGGAGATGGCGCCGCTTCCCTGTGGCGGGGAGGCCGGGCGCGTGGTGGCAAAGCCGCCCGGGTTGGATTCCGCCTGCTCCCACCCCCTCGTTCCGAGGAGCCTCCGAATCCGAATCCAAGGCGCCTCCGAATCCGAATCCAAGGCCCACAGTCCGCGGTGGGCGTTTGCTGCGCCCTCCGCTGTGTGGGGGCGGGGAAGGGGAGCCGCTAGTCCAGGCGGAGGGGCCTGTGGCAGTCGCCGAGGCCGAGTTCTCGGTGCCCTCCGTCAGGACGCCTGTGTGCATCGCGTCCGTGTGTCTTGGCTCTGTTCCAAGCCGGCTTCACACGTCAGGAGGGCCGGGACGACCTTATGGTCACGGGCGTAGGGAAGGCGCTTGGTATCTGTCGCACGGATGAAGCCATGTCCTCAGGGGATGAAGCCATGTCCTCAGGGGGTAATTGCCGCTTGTTCGCCGGGTTACGTCCTGGACTGTGCACTCCGGGAAGGCATGGATTGGATCTTGTTGGGGTTTGTGTTCCTGGAACTCCCAAAATGCCCGCTGAGTGAGTAGCTAGACCCCGCGACAGCATGGAGCCAGGCAGGGTGCACGTGGAAGAGGTGCAGCCTTCTCCCGGGCGCCCTATCATTTTATTCAGAGAGTCTGGGTGCTGCCTTTTGTAAACTTGAAAAGACTAAGACTGTTTTAGAAAGTTTGCCTCTTGGGAAATGTAAGAGAAAGGGAAAAATAGATAAAAATGGATGTCATGGGAATCTCCCCACACTTTTATTTTTAACTTCTTAGAGAATTTTTCTTTTAAATTGAACCTTTGCTAACTTTGACAAACAGGACGACGCCTCTCCCTTCCTAAGGTAACTTACCACCATTCTGACCAGACAGCTCTTTTGAAACAGGAGAGGGTAGCACGAGTTGTTTCTAAAAAGAGGTTAGCCTTCCATCTGCATGAGCCAGGCAGACTCACGGGAACCCATTTTGACTTAGTCTCAACTGGGAAGGCCCAGGTAAGATCCCTGGTTTGCCGTTTCTTCCCCAGCCCTGCTTCCGGAGACTGTGGAGTCTATTGAAGGGAAGCATTCTGGAACTCTGGGAACGGCCCTGACAGGGAAGGCCCTGTGCACAGTTGAAAAATGAATTGGAGGCCGGGCTCAATGGCTCACACCTGTAATCCCAGCACTTTGGGAGGCAGAGGCGGGCGGATCACTTGAGGTCAGGAGTTCGAGACTAGCCTGGCCAGCATGGCGAAACCCCGTCTTTACCAAAAATATATATAAAAAATTAGCCGGGTGTGGTAGCACGTGACTGTAATCCCAGCTACTCAGGAGGCTGAGGCAAAAGAATCATTTGAACCTGGGAAGCAGACGTTACAGTGAGCTGAGATGGCGCCACTGCCCTCCAACCTGGGCGACAGAACGAGACTTTGTCTCAAAAAAAAAAAAAAAATGAATTGTACACAGTCCCTGCTCTTGGGGGGTGTTAGGATAGAGCTAAAAAGATGCTTTATTCAGAAGTAACTGTGATGGAAGACAGAACAAGATGAGTACCACATGACACATCTAGAAAAGGTGCAACAGGTGACCAGAGGTGGAGGAGGGGTGGCTCCAATAAGAGCAGAAGGTCTCCACCCAGGCTTCCTGTTACAATTACCTGGGAAGCCAGCCTGGGCCCAGAACAGCCCAGCATCTCCAGGGGTGGGCCTCAGATGTCAGTTTCTGCCTTAAAGTGCCCTGGAAAATTCCACTGTTCAGGCAGCCAAGACAAAGAGCCCCTGAAACAAGCTTCACAGAGGCCATGGCACTAGAAGTGGGCTGGGAAGTGATGGGTAGGTGTCGGCAAGTAGAGAATGCTATGCTGGGTGATATTCTAGGCAGACAAAACACTGAAGGCCCACATCTTGTGGGGAAGAGTGAGGCATGTCAGACCCTGTCCGGGAAGAGTTTTGCAGACCCCATTCTCCTGAATGGCTCAGAGTGTGTGTGGTGTTGGAGAGGTTTGGAGCCAACAGGCAGACCGGTGCCTTTGCGGGAGCCATGTAACGAGGTCCTTGCTACCTTACTTGTTGCAGAACATCCATGGTTACCTCTCTCTGGGGACTTTCCATTGCCTCATTACCTCGTTTCCTGCAGCTAGGGAGGCAGAACAGCTAGCTGGACGGAGAACAAGACTGAGGCCACGGCAAGGGTTAGGGAAGCAGGCAGCAGCAGAGATTTTGTGGAAGTCTCTCCTGATAGCTCCCTTTGGAACCACATCTCTGGCTTAAAAATACACCCTATGAACCCCTGCCAGAACTTCAGTGTAAACGCAGAGCCTGTGCTCCTAGGGAGGCAGCCGCCTCCAATTCCGGGCAGCGCCTGTGGTGCTGAGTATGAGCGCCAGCAAGCTAGGGCTCTGCCAGGGCCTGCGATGCCAGTGCCACAGCCTCAAACCAGCCTCCCCAGCTCTCAGCCGATGGCTGTGGCTTGTGCATTTGTTCCTACCTCGTCCCTCCAAGGGCCACTGAGTATACAAGTTGGCCTTGGCCAGTGCAATTGATTCACGTCTGTAATCTTGGCACTTTGGGAGGCCAAAGCAGGAGGATCACTTGAGGTCACAAGTTGAAGACCAGCCTGGGCAACATGGCAAGACCCCATCTCTAAAAAAAAAAATTAGCTGGGCATGGTGGTGCATACCTATGGTCCCAGCTATTTAGGAGACTGAGGTGGGAGGATCACTTGAGCCAGGAGGTCAAGGCTACAGTGAGCCATGATCACACCACTGTACTCCAGCCTAGGCAAAAGAGTGAGACCCTGCATTTAAAAAAAAAAAAAGGCCAGCCGCGGTGGCTCACGCCTGTAATCCCAGCATTTTGGGGGGCTGAGGCAGGCAGATCACAAGGTCAGGAGATCGAGACCATCCTGGCTAACACGGTGAAACCCCCTCTCTACTAAAAATACAAAAAATTAGCCGGGCGTGGTAGCGGGAGCCTGTAGTCCCAGCTACTCGGGAGGCTGAGGCAGGAGAATGGCGTGAACCCTGGAGGCGGAGCTTGCAGTGAGCTGAGATCGCAATACTACACTCTAGCCTGGGCGACAGAATGAGACTTCGTCTCCAAAAAAAAAAAAAAACAGGCCTCAGACTTTTTTTTCATGTGTACCATTATGTGTGAGTGAATGTAAACATGCAGCCCGATATGTATTATAAATTACAATTACTGTCCTGATGTATTATGGACATAGAAATATATACAAATATAGATCTTTTAAAGGAATAAAGGCCAGGCATGGTGGCTCACACCTGTGAACTCAGCACTTTGTGAGGCTGAGATGGGAGGATCCCCTAAGGCCAAGAGTTTGAGACCAGTCTGGGCAACATAGTGAGACCCTGTCTCTACTGAAAGAGAAAAAAAAAAAAAAAATGGCATGCACCTGAAGTCCCAGCTACTCTGGAGGCTGAGGAGGGAGGATTGCTTGAGCCTGAGAATTCAAGAATGCAGCGAGCTATGATCATGCCATTGCACTCCAGCCTGAGAAACAGAGCAAGACCCTGTCTCTAAAAGAGAAAAAAAAAAGAGGTGAAATAAGCATGATTAATTTTATCCAACATATGAATGCTACAAAAACTATTGTATAAACATGCTTTTTAAAGATGAAAACCACATGTCCACATCCCATTTATCAACCCTTATTGAATCCTGAGTCCCAGCCTTTAAGATCAATTGTAAGTTCTGTTTATTGGCCAGGCGAGGTGGCTCACGCCTGTAATCCTAGCATTTTGGGAAGCCGAAGTGGGCAGATCACTTGAGGTCAGGAGTTCGAGACCAGCCTGGTCAACATGGTGAAACCCCATCTCTACAAAAAAAAAAAAATTAGCTGGGCATGGTGGTGGGCACCTGTAATTCCAGCTACTCAGGAGGCTGAAGCAGGAGAATCACTTGAACCTGGGAGGCGGAGGTTGCAGTGAGCCGAGATTGCACCATTGTATTCCAGCCTGGGCAACAAGAGTGAAACTCTGTCTCAAAAAAAAAATATATATATATATATGTATGTATTTCAGGCCCTAGTTATTAGCAGCATTTATGCATAAACACAATACAGAGAAAGGCACAAACCCTGTGCTTACCAGGCAGGGTACTTTTCAATTTCATTTACCCATCATCTGAGGGCCCTTGATGAATGTGGGCTGGGGTGTGTTCAGTGACTGTCAGGGTAGGTGGAAATTCTGGTGTTGATGTTTTGATGTGCGGGTGTAAATGTTCATGTAGACAGTATGCTTGTAGCATCATTGGGAATGCAGTCACGTCATTGTGGAAACCTCTTCAAATGTCTGTTTTCACAAATGCTCTATTCTTGGTACGGATTCTTTCTGAAAAGCTGTAACTCATATATTGTCACCTTTTCTTTGAAGGAACAGATTGCATTGTGTCTATTTAAAAGAAAAAAGGTAGATTGGACACACTGCTGCAGTCATTTGTCATTAAAAACAAAAAAATGTCTCCAGATTTGGAACTTTTCACAAAAGAAAATCTGTACCTTCTTAAATTTTCTGACTCTTTGAAGTACTAAGTCATGAAATGACCAGTAAACCTCCAAGTCACACAAAAGATATTCATGGTCATTTTCCACATCACTGCAAAATATTGTAAAGCTTTCATTATTTTAAGGATCTTGAGTTTTTTTTTGTTTTGTTTGTTTGTTTTAATTGACCACAACTGGAATACCCTGAAACTTGTAAACTCCAACATGCCTAAGATGCTTAAAGTAGACTTGTGGTGAGGGCCCACCATCACAGGGTGCCTCCTCATCACAGGGTGTCTCCTCCTCAGTCAGGATGCCACGGCTGCTGACATACAAGCTAGCGTGAACACCAGGGTCTATCAGTAAAGCTGGCAGGCTATAGCTCATGCCAGTAGTCCCAGCACTTTGGAAGGCTGAGGCAGGAGGATCATTTGAGCTCAGGAGTTTGAGACCAGCCTGGGAAACATAGTGAGACCCGTCTCTACAAAAAAAAAAAAAAAAAAAAAAAAAGCCAGGTGTGGTGGTGCATACCTGTAGTCCCAGCTACTTAGGAGGCTGAGGCAGGAGGATCACACCACTGCATTCCAGCCTGGATAACAGTGTGTGACTGAGACCCTGTCCCTGCAGGAAACAGACAGAAATATCAGTGAAGCCATTTTTTTCGCATTTTTAAAGAAAAATACTTACAAGTAGATTTTCTCATCACTTTTTCACTGCTGCAGGTTGTCTAGCCCACCCCACTTGGAGACCACTGGGAAGGGGCGAGGACCACACCCTATAAATGTGCCTGCTTATATATATATAAATAATATTTAGGACCGGGCACAGTGGCTTACACCTGTAATTCCAGCACTTTGAGAGGCAGAGGCGGACAGATCACTTGAGGTCAGGAGTTCGAGACCAGCCTGTCCAACACGGTGAAACCGCATCTCTACTAAAAATACAAAAATTAGCTGGGCGTGGTGGTGGGTGCCTGTAATCCCAGCTACTCAGAAGGCTGAGGAAGGAGAATCGCTTGAACTCAGGAGGCAGAGGTTGCAATGTGCTGAGATTACACCATTGCACTCCAGCCTGGGCAACAAGAGTGAAACTGTCTCAAAAAAAAAAAAAAAAAAACCAGAAAATAATATTTAAGTCGGGCACGGTGGTGGTTCATACCTGTGATCCTAGCACTTTGGGAGGCCGAGGCAGGTGGATCATTTGAGGTCAGGAGTTCAAGACCGGCCAGGCCAACATGGCAAAACTCCATCTCTACTAAAACTACAAAAAATTAGCTGGGTGTGGCGGCAGGTGCCTGTACTCCTCAGCTACTTGGGAGGCTGAGGCAGGAGAATCATTTGAACCTGGGGGCTGGAGGTTACAGTGAGCCAAGATCAGGCCGCACTCTAGCCTGAGTGATTAAGACTCCGTCTCAAAAAAAAAAAAAAAAAAAAAATTACTGGTGTTTGGGGATTTCATCCACAGGATCCATTGAATTAGACATTTTCAAATATTTACTGTGCACCCCTCCCTCGAAAAAGATCATGTCCTGAATAAAGGATTAAACAAAACCAGTCACCCTCACCCAGCGTCACTGCCCGTTGGGACACACCCCGAGCTCCCTTCTTAGTGCAGTGTCTGGCACCTTGATGACGTGGGCCCAGGGTCTGCTGCCTTTCCTGGCTCATTCTCTGCACTGCCACTCCAAATGACTCGCTGCTCCCCATACACAGTCTGTCTCCAAGATCCTTAATGTCCTTCCTGTCCTAACTAATGAGTCATTCAAGACTGGCCTTCCAGGTCACCTTCCCCCGTCACCCTCCCGGGCCGTCTGCCTGTCTTGCTTGCTCGCTGTCTCACACGCAGTTAATTCTTATCTTCTTCTGAATCTTGCCATACTTTATTTAGCATCAGTCACAGCAATTACAGTGCATGCAAGTGTTCGGGGACTGCAAACTCCTTGCATTAAGAATGTTATCATCGGCCAGGCGTGGTGGCTCATGCTTGTAATCCCAGCACGCACTTTGGGAGGCCGAGGTGGATGGATCACAAGGTCAAGAGTTCGAGACCAGCCTGACCAGCATGGTGAAACCCTGTCTCTACTAAAAATACAAAAAATTGGCCCATCATGGTGGCACACGCATGTAATCCCAACTACTCGGGAGGCTGAGGCAGGAGAATTTCTTGAACCCAGGAGGCGGGGATTGCAGTGAGCCGAGATCGCACCACTTCACTCCAGCCTGGGCAACAGAGCGAGACTCTGTTTCAAAAAAAAAAGAATGTTATTTTTATTTCCAAATCCTTAGTACCTTGTACAAGTGCGCATCAGACAGCAAAAACGAGACAATTGTTGAATGAACAAATGCTTTTTTGTCTTGTATACCCTAAAAGACCAGGGATTCTACCGGCGTACATTAACTGACTGTTCTCCGTGCCTCAGTGCCATACACGCAGACCTTTGATGCTGGCTGGCTGTGGCAGACTCCTGGTGGCAATATGGGGATGTTGGGTCCTTCCCCTGAAGGAAAAGCACCAGATGTGACCAGCACCACCCACAAGGGTGTCGCTGTACTGCACACCTATGGCAAAGTGAGCAGAGCCTTGGTTGGCGGCTCTCTTTGTGCATCCTGGGGTGGTCCACCTGTGGCTTTATCAAGACCCCCTTCTTCCAATGAATGGATTTCTCTGTGTCTCTGTGGACAGGCTTCCATGGAGGGAGGTGTACCCGAGCTCAGAACACAACAGGAACACATGGCGTAATGGGTCTTGTGCCCCTCACCTGGGCCTGTCCCTTCTCTTCACGGGTCTCAAGACCTGCCATCCCCAGCAACCTCTGCTCCATATATGCAGATATAAAAACTTTTGAAAGGGCACATAAGGGCCAGGCACCGTGGCTCATACGTATAGTCCCAGTACTTTGGGAGGCCAAGATGGGAAGATTGCTTCAGGCCAGGAGTTCCAGACCAGCCTGAGCAACATAGCAAGACTCCATCTCTGCAAAAAATATAAGTAGCCAGGTGTGGTGGCAGGTGCCTGTGGTCCCAACTGCTCAGGGGGCTGAGGCAAGGCGATCACTAGAGCCCAGGAGCACCAGGCTGCAATGAGCCCTGCTCGCACCACGGCACTCCAACCTGGGTGACAAAGCAAGACCATGTCTCAAAAAAAAAAGGGCACATAGGAATTGGGTGGCAAATTCAAGCCCATGGTGCACACAAAAATACCTACAAATCACAAATAAAGACATGGAGGAGTTTGGGATTTCTCCAGTTTGCTGCTGAGTAGTGGCCGCCTGAAGAGCCACAGTGCTCGTTAACTGGCACAGCCCATGGCTCTTGAGCTGACGACAGTTACTGGAAAGACCATTTGTAGAAGAATTTGTGCCATCAAGAGAGTTCTCAGAAATGAGCAGCCTGCAGTATGTGCTCACTCTGCACCAAGTCAGTTGCTCACCTAAAAAACAAACATTGAGATACTCAATGACATGTGTGATACTTAATATTTTAACAGTAAACAAACCTTTTATAGAGGGAGGAAACGGTTTGCCTTCCCCTTCCCGGCTGTGTCCCCAGGAGTAGTGAAGAGAGCCTCTTCAAAGGGAAGTTCTTGAAGCTCTGCTCTTGTCCCTTTGCTGGGAGGAGGTGGCAGCTTTAGGAGTGGCTGGAGTCCTGAGTGTTTAAGTTAGAGTAGCTGATGGGGGCCCAGCCGGGGCCGGTCCTGAGCCTCAGTCATCAGCACTTCTGGGGACTCTGCCGCCTCGGGGTCAAGTGCAGAAGGAATATTAACTTCCTTCTTTTTTGTACATTTGCTTTTGTAACAAAAAACTTTCCAGATTTTGTAATTCTAGGATCTCTTCCTTTAAATTGCTTTTGCTCAAACAGAGCAGATGCAAGCATAGTGTTCAGTGAGACTTTAGGTAAAGCCTTGCACATACCAAGCAACAAGCTGGGTGCTATGGGGGCACAGAGATAAAACCTCGGCCAGGCATGGTGGCTCACGCCTTTAATCCCCGCACTTTGGGAGACCGAGGCAGGCGGATCACTTGAGGTCAGGAGTTTGAGACCAGCCTAGCCAACGGCGAAACCTCGTCTCTATTAAAAATACAAAAAATTAACCGGGCGTGGTGGCGTGTGCCTGTAGCTGTTTGGGAGGCTGAGACGGGAGGATCACTTGAACCTGGGAAGTGGAGGTTTTAGTGAGCCGAGATCATGCCCAGCCTGGGCGACAGAGCGAGACTCTGTCTCAGAAAAAAGAAAAAAGAAAAGAAAACTTTTATTGAGGTGGTGGGGCTTAGGGGTCTTTTTTACCTTTCAATTTCTGATGTTATGTTCTAGGAGTGATATGCAAAACTTGTATGAAGTTGGAAGTGTTCTGTGTTTTTAGGACCCACAGGATGTGGTAGTGTAGTAGTTAGAAGACAGACTTGGAAGTTAAAACTAGCCAACGTTCAAATCCTGACTTCGCAGCTTCTTGCTGTGTGATTTTGGGTCAGGCGTTTCTTCCTTGTTTCTTCGTCTGCAAAAGGGTGATGCTGCCAGAAGCCAGGAGAGGATGAGGAGGCTGTAGAAGCAGAGTGCTTACAAGTAGAAAAGCAGAGCTTCTGGCCAGGCACGGTGGCTCACGCCTGTCATCCCAACACTGTGGGAGGCCAAGGTCGGCGGATCACTTGAGGTCAGGAGTTTGAGACTAGCCTAGCTAACATGGTGAAGACCCATCTCTACTAAAGTTAGCTGGATGTGGTGGCGGGTGCTTGTAATCCCAGCTACTTGGGAGGCTGAGGTAGGAGAATCGCTTGAACCTGGGAGGTGGAGGTTGCAGTGAGTTGAGATGGCACCACTGCACTCCAGCCTGGGCAACAAGAGTGAAACTCTGTCTCCAAAAAAAAAAAAAAAGTAGAGCTTATATTATTTTAAAAAAATTTTTTTTTGAGACAGAGTCATTTTGGAGTTGATGACTCTGAGTGAGCACCATCTCGGCTCACGGCTCATTGCAACCTCTGCCTCCCGGGTTCAAGCGATCCTCCCACCTCAGCCTCCCGAGTAGCTGGGACAGGTGCCCATCACCACATCTGGCTAATTTTTGTATTTTTAGTAAAGATGGGGTTTTGCCATGTTGGCTAGGCTGGTCTTAAACTCCTGACCCCAGGTGATCCATCCAGCTCAGTCTCCCAAAGTGCTGGAATTGTTCAGGCGTGAGCCACTGTGCCCGGCCAGGTGTTTTATTTTCTAAATTCAAAATTTTTTGTTATCAGATCTGCTCAGTTTTAAGTAACATACTCAAAGTCTATTTTGCTCTTCTATTTTCTAACTTGGTAATAAGAGGTGTTTTATAATTATTTTCCAAATTACACTCAAAATACCCTCCATCTGTCCAAAGGTGCCGGAGAGTCATGCCCGTGAGCCCTGGGCCCCTCCTGATGTCCTGCGAGGCCACGGTGTTCCCAAACCTCAGGGCTGCCCTGCCCCACTCCAGAGGCTCTCAGGCCCCACCCCGGAGCCCTCTGTGTGGAGCCGCCGCCTCCTGGCCAGTTCCCCTGTAGTCCTGAAGGGAGATCTGCTGTGCGGAGCCTCTCCTGGGACCCAGGTCAGTTCCCTGGTACTGCCCTGCAGCCTGTGTGGGAAGGTGGGTGGTCTGTCTTTCTGATCTTCTCTCCCAGCCCTGGTACTGAAGAGGACAAGATTAAGCATGGGGATCTTTCCTTTCTTGACCAGACTTCCAGTAAGGGAAGTTGTCTGTTCCTCTAACCAGAAGACTTCTTTGAACCGTGACTGTTTTATATTCCTCTCTTGGTAGAGGCAGAACGTTCATCTCAGCCAAGCCCACGCCCATCTGGAATGTACTTCCCTGGGATGACGGCCCCAAACGGAGGCACTGGCCTCCTCTTTTTGCCTAAACCACTTCTAGAAACCTTCTATAAACCACGGGACTTAATGTGTGTCTTTAAGTCACTGCTGTTTTATTCATCATCAGCAACTGACTTTGAGACGGGTCTTCTACCTTATTAATTTTCAAAAAATTGGGATCATTTATTAGGTTGCCACTTATTAGCACTTCATACTATTTTAGCTTTAATTTCTTTACTTTTTAACAGTACGATTCATTAAAAGTCATATTTTAAATTAATTCTTAACTGTTTGCAGTTGTTTCATGTAAATATTTATTGACTGTCCTTTAAAGCATACATTTTGAATATGATTAGATATCAACAGTCACACCCTTAAAAAAAAAAAAAAAAAAAAAAGAGTTTTAATTTAAAAAGAGCCTTGATAGAAATGATTTTCAATGGACTGAAACCAAACCAAAAGTAAAATGGGTCATTTACAAAAAAACAAACAACCCCCTTCGCCACGCGCTGGAGTCTCCGGGGCAGTGTCGGGGAGCGCTAGCTCATGGTGGTGTAGGAACAACTCACTAATTGTTTGCCTTTCTATCCCGTGCCATCTTAACCTGGCTGATGGATGACGTTGGGTTTGGATCAGCCATGAGCGTGGAGCTGAGCAACTGAACTTGAAACTCCTCCACTGTGAGTCAAGGAGGCTTTTCCGCACATGAAGGACGCTGAGCAGGAAGGACTCCTCTCTGCCTGCAGTTGTAGCGGGTGGACCAGCACCAGGGGCTCTCTAGACTGCCCCTCCTCCATCGCCTTCCCTGCCTCTCCAGGACAGAGCAGCCACGTCTGCACACCTCGCCCTCTGTGCGCTCAGCTTTCAGAGCACGTTTCTCTTATTTCCTGGGTGTTGCAGCGCCTACCTGAACTTATTCAGACCACCTACTTCTATAGCAGGTTAGCATCTCATGTACTCAACACTCTGAGTCCAGTGTCTCTGTTCCTTTAATTTTATTTTATTTTATTTTATTTGTATAGCGATAGGGTCTTACTATGTTGCCCAGGCTGGTTTCGAACTCCTGGGCTTAAGGGATCCTCCTGCCTCGGCCTCCCAAGGTGCTGGGATTACAAGCATGAGTCACCACATCTAGCTTCTGTTTCTGATATTTGAAATTTAGTAAGACAGATTTTACCTAAATTGAGGGAATACCTTTACAGATCTAAGCTCTCGTTTCTGCTATCACTTGAATTTGATCATCTTTTGGCAGATTTTTTCCCCATTATATGTGCTAGACTTAAATATCATGTTCCTATGTAATATAGGATAGATTATTTTTTGGATGAATTTTCGTTGGATAAGTGGTAAAGATGAAAATGGCAGCTGGGCACAGTGGCTTACGCCTATAATCCTAGCACTTTGGGAGGCTGAGATGGGCAGATCATTTGAGGTCAGGAGTTCAAAATCAGCCTGACCAACATGGTGAAACCGAATCTCTACTAAAAATATATAAATGAGTCAGGCATGGTGGCAGGCACCTGCAATCCCAATTACTCGGGAGGCTGAGGCAGGAGAATCGCTTGAATTCAGGAGGCGGAGGTTCCAGTGAGCCAAGATCACGCCGCTGCACTCCAGCCTGGGTGACAGAGCAAGACTCTGTCTCAGAAGAAAAAAGAAAAAAAAGAAAAAGAAAATGGCTAGTCTTTTGCTGCGAGGCTCTGATGCCAGTACCTGTAATAACAACAGGAAAAACCAGTCTTTAGGGCCAAGGAGAGGGTGTGACTGATGGCCCCACCAGCATGTCTGTCTACCCAGGCCTGCTCCGGGGCAGCAAGGCCAGTGGCGGTCCCAATTCCAAGCCCTTCTTTTCCCCTTCCCTCCACAGCTCTCTCCAAGCTTTAAAAATCACCCAGGAGACTATGTTGAGGTTTTTTTTGTTTTTTTTTTTTTTGAGATGGAGTCTTGCTCTGTAGCCCAGGTTGGAGTGCGGTGGCATGATCTCGCCTCACTGCAAGCTCCACCTGCCGGGTTCATGCCATTCTCCTGCCTCAGCCTCCTGAGTAGCTGGGACTACAGGCGTCTGCCACCGCACTCGGCTAATTTTTTGTAATTTTAGTGGAGATGGGGTTTCACCACGTTAGCCAGAATGGACTCGATCTCCTGACTTCATGATCTGCCCACCTCAGCCTCCCAAAGTGCTGGGATTACAGGCGTGAGCCACCGCGCCTGGCTGAGTTTTCTTTTATGAGTTCAGTATCGGTTAAGAATAAAGGGCGTGGAATTCTAAAAGCCTGAATATTTTGCTAATAAATAGCAAATCCATATTAACCACCGAGAACATCCCAGTAGCATTTATCAAATGATAAATAGCACTACAAGGATGAAGCTGGAGGATTGCTTGAGGCCAGGAGTTTGAGACCAGCCTGGGAAATAGAGCAAGACCTGGTCTCTACTAAAAATTAAAAACATTAGCCAGGTGTGGTGGCATGCACCTGTAGTTCCAGCTACTCAGGAGACTGAGGCGGGAGGATCACGAGCCTGGGAGTTTGAGGCTGCAGCGAGCTGTGATCGCACCGCAGCACTCCAACCTGGGCAACATAGTAGGACCCTGTCTCAAAAAAAACAAAAACAATTTTAAAAACCACTACAGAAGTCAGAGTGCATATAAAAAGCATGTCATTGATCTTCCATTCAGCAAGGAACAAGTCAGGCTCCAAAAAGACTATGCTCTTTGGTTTTCTTTGGTGTCTGTTTGTTTGTGACAGAGTCTTACTCTGTTGCCCCCAGGATGAAGTGAGTGGCATGACCTTGGATCACTGCAACCTCCGCCTCCCAGGTTCAAGCAGTTCTCCTGCCTCAGCCTCCCAAGTAGCTGGGATTACAGGTGCCCGCCACCACACCCAGCTAATTTTTGTATTTTCAGTAGAGGGGGTTTCACCATGTTGGCCAGGCTGGTCTCAAACTCCTGATTTCAAGTGATCCACTTGCCTCGGCCTCCCAAAGTGTTGGGATTACAGGCGTGAGCCACTGTGCCCAGCCAAAAAGACAGTGCTCTTTGTGTATGCAGGGTAGAGCATTGAGGGTGGGCATGCCACAGGCCTTGTCCCCTTACTTCCAGGGGTGTTTGGAGTTAAAATGACACAAAAGACGGTGAGAGACGTGGAGGAAAAAGGGTCCGTGGCTTTTCCCCCACATCCCCACTCTCATTGCGCACCCATGCTCTCTGTCTTTGGTCTGTAACTAGCACTGGGCGTCCTTTCCAGCAAGACGATGGCTGTGCTCAGGCAGCTGGCGCTCCTCCTCTGGAAGAACTACACCCTGCAGGTGCGTCCAGACCCCGGAGGGAGGTCAGCTGCGTGCCCAGCCCCGAGGCTTCTGGGGACACCCTTGAGGGAGGGGTTGTTTGCATGCCCCTGATTCTGCCTTGCAGCCCATCAGTGTGCCGTGTTGTATCTCTTCCAGAAGCGGAAAGTCCTGGTGACGGTCCTGGAACTCTTCCTGCCATTGCTGTTTTCTGGGATCCTGATCTGGCTTCGCTTGAAGATTCAGTCGGAAAATGTGCCCAATGCCACCATCTACCCAGGCCAGTCCATCCAGGAGCTGCCTCTGTTCTTCACCTTCCCTCCGCCGGGAGATACCTGGGAGCTCGCCTACATCCCTTCTCACAGTGACGCTGCCAAGACCGTCACCGAGACAGTGCGCAGGGCACTTGTGATCAACATGCGAGGTGAGACATGCCAGGGCTCTCGGTGCCGGACCTGGTGGTGTCTCCGCGGGGCTGGGCAGGCAGGGGTCAAGCCCAGAATCTGCGAAGCAGCTGGGTGAGGAGCTCACCCTGTCCAGACTTGACCTCTGTTTCCTCCCACATCACTACTTCAACCTGTAAAAGACCCTGCTTTCCCTTAAACCTCTACCTGCCTGCGAGTAAATAGCAGTCTCCTTTGGGTCCGATAGCACTGTCTCAATCCCCACCAAAGGGACCCTGGTGACATTTTAACCCGTGGGGCAGAACAGGTAAGAAAATGCACCTGCCTGCATTTGCCTCAGGCTCCTTTCTGTTCCCTCATTTTACAAAAGACATTACTGGTCTCCAGGACTCTATGAGCAGAGTCCAATAAGATAGACAAGAAAAGTAGCAGATATTGGGACTTAAATACAACCTGACAGAAAAAAGGAAAAAAGAAAGTGAGGTTTTTGCTTGCCTGATGGCATTAAGACCAGGAAGCCATCAAGCCCATCTAACATCAAGTCTCGTCTTGGTGGCTGAGCCACCCAGGGAATCCCTCACCTTCTCTGTGGCCATGCCTCCTTGTACAATGGGATCAGGGCTGGCCGCCCACCTGTCCAGAGCTGTGAGGGCCCCGGGGAGCAGCAGGTGCAGCAGCCTTAGCAATACCAGGCCCTGGAACTGCATCTGACAGTCAGCAGGGTGGACAGGACTTTACAGGGATGCCTGGGTGTACTTGAGCCAAGGAAAGCCCTTTTGTAACAAGGTTTGAGCGTGTGGCACCAAGAATCTTTTCTGGGACGTGGTTTCGGGTGGGCAGCTCTGAAAACAGTGCTGAGAAAACCTGAGAAGGAAACTCCCGCTGCGTGTGCTGCTCACCATTCCTAACCCTTTGCTATCGGGATGGAAGGTGTCGTCCATTTTCCCCTCCTCATTTGGGCATTTACCTCCCAGGCTTGAATTCCACGTAGCAAACACTCTCAGAGGAAGTGCCTTGGTCCCTCATAAAATGATGACAGTAAAACCCTTTCTGAATTGTAAAAGAGTATCCGGATGATAGAAAAAACCTTTGAGACACTCTGAGTTAGTGTCCACTCCATTTCTAAAAACACACCATTCTGGTTTTGAGACAGAGAAGCCACCCCGGGCTGCAGAGCCCTGTGCAGGGTGGGTGGTGGGTTTGCGCTGCTGGGCCTTGCTGCAGGTGCTGCCCAGAGCCTCCAGCTCTGCTCCGAAAAACCGCGCCGGGAGAACCCCCTGCCTAGGGCCCTGACCCTGCCGTTCTGCCCTCCTTGATGGCAGCCTGTCCCTCTGCCAAAGATGAAAGCCGCCTTGAGTCTCAGGAAGGGTTTACAAAGCCCTAGAGGGTTTGCCGTCTTTCATCTGCCGGTGACCTGAACCACCCAGATTTTTCAAGGAGGAGGGTAGATTGGGCAACCACAGCTCCCGTGCTCTCTCTCCACAGTGCGCGGCTTTCCCTCTGAGAAGGACTTTGAGGACTACATTAGGTATGACAACCGCTCATCCAGCGTGCTGGCCGCCGTGGTCTTCGAGCACCCCTTCAACCACAGCAAGGAGCCCCTGCCGCTGGCGGTGAGACGTGCGGCCGGGCCAAGCAGTCGCAGCCCATCAGCAAGGCCTCCGCTTCCTCCCGCGTCACTAGTTCAACCTGTAAAAGGCACTGCTTTCCCTTAAACCTCTGCCTGCCTGCGAGTAAATAGCAGTCTCTCCTTTGGGTCTGATAGCACCATCACAGTCCCTGCCAAGGGGACCCTGGTGACATTTTAACCCATGGGGCAGAACAGGTTAGAAAATGCACCTACCTGTGGCCGCCCCAAGCTCCTTACTGTTCCCTCAATTTATGAAAGACATTACTGGTCTCCAGGCCTCTGTGGACAGTGTCTGATAAGATAGATAAGGAAAGTAGCAGATATTTAGGACTTAAATACGATCTGGCAGAAAAAAAGGAAAGAAAGAAAGTGAGGTTTTTGCTTACCTGATGACATTAAAATTAGGAAGCCATCAAGTTCATCTAGCATTGTGGTTGGTGGCCCTCCAGGGATCCTGAACGCTTGGTGGCACTTCACATTGGAATTAAGAGAGGAATGGCCGAGAACCACCCCCCAAAAGGGGCCCCTGTGTGGCTCCCTGCTCCTGCTGGGACAGGGACCACTCAGTGTGACATTCCGGGGCCCACTGGAGATTCTCAGAGGCGGGGGAGTGGTGAGTTCTCGGCCATGACAGCCTTGGCGGTGACAGCCCCCCAAGCACTCTCCCACTCCACCTTGTTTTTGCCCCTCTGTCTGGATCTCTCGGAACAGCTGGTTTTCTCTTTGTTTCCACAGGTGAAATATCACCTACGGTTCAGTTACACACGGAGAAATTACATGTGGACCCAAACAGGCTCCTTTTTCCTGAAAGAGACAGAAGGCTGGCACACTACTTCCCTTTTCCCGCTTTTCCCAAACCCAGGGCCAAGGGAACCTACATCCCCTGATGGCGGAGAACCTGGTGAGAAGCTCGGTTAGGGTTCATGTTACCAGCCTGGGGTATTGACTAGTGACAGTTACATGGCGGCAGCCCCACCTTTCTAAAGTATTTCTTGAAGAAATACTTTCAGGAACATTTACTCTTGTTTATAGGAAAAGTAAAACATCCAGCATAACTGGTTTCTAAAAGACTAAAATAATCCTTGAAGATAGCGAAGGCCATCTCCCTATATTCTGGAAGACGTGCTCTTGAATGAAACATTTGTATTTTGGCTTTTTTTTTTTTTTTTTTTTGAGATGGAGTCTCTCTCTGTCGCCCAGGCTGGAGTGTGGTGGCACAATCTTGGCTCACTGCAAGCTCCGCCTCCTGGGTTCACGCCATTCTCCTGCCTCAGCCTCCCAAGTAACTTGAACTACAGGCGCACGCCACCACGCCCAGCTAATTTTTTGTATTTTTAGTAGAGATGGGGTTTCACTGTGTTAGCCAGGATGGTCTCAATCTCCTGACCTTGTGATCCACCCGCCTCAGCCTCCCAGAGTGCTGGGATTACAAGCGTGAGCCACCACACCTGGCCTATTTTTTTTTTTTTTTTTTTTTAGACAAAATCTTGCTCTGTCGCCAGGCTGGAGTGCAGTGGCGCAACCTCAGCTCACTGCAACCTCTGCGTCCCAGGTTCAAGCAATTCTCCCGCCTCAGCCTCCCAAGTAGCTGGGACTACAGGCGCACACCACCACGCCCAGCTAATTTTTGTATTTTTAGTAGAGATGGGGTTTCACCATGTTGACCAGGATGGTCTCCATCTCTTGATCTCATGATCTACCCGCCTTGGCCTCCCAAAGTTCTGAGATTACAGGCATGAGCCACTGCGCCCAGCTGTATTTTAGCTTTTAAAAGCTTCAGTTTGAGTCCTTGGGGCTTGGTTTACATTTTCCTTTTCTTCCTGGCCTTCTCTGTGTACAGACTGACTGGCATTTGTAGCTCCATGGTCCTTGTACACCTGATCCATGGTTTGACGGAATCAGTGTGGTGTTCATGGAAGCCAGATCTTGTTTACTCTGATGCCCCATCAGTGTGTGTCTTCGTGTGGACGTGGCAAGCAGTTGGAATATGTGCCTCCTCTGAAGCACGGTCTTGTCTTGGAACTGAACTAGGGACAGCCAAGAAGTGACTTGGACACAGGCCTAGGCTTAGCTGTCAGGCCAGGCAAGACCCCACTACAGGTTCTGGGTGGAAGTCCAGGGTGTTCTGGAGAACGCCATATTTCACGGGTCTGGCAGGAGGCAGAACTCATGGAAGTTTGAAACCCATGAAAGTCACAGCAATGTCCCGTCCCTCCATGAGGCTTGACTCTGAGACACAAGCACCAGGCAGGCAGGAGGCAGCATGCATGTAGCCAGTGCTTAGCGATGTCCCTTATTGGTGCCAGGGCTGCCACCAGGCTAATGCTTTAGGGCAAGATTTTACATCTGGAAAAGGAACTAAGGTGAACAAGACCTGGCATGGGATGTGCGAGGTCCCAGAGCAAGGCCTTTGACAGGTCATCCAGCCTGGGGCTCAGGAGAAGCTATGTCCGGCTGTCACACATGATGCTTGCTGCCTGCAGCAGGGGACTGCAGTGGGGGACACTGGCTGCTGAGACTGGGGACTGGGCAGGAGTTCATGAGCTCCCTCCTGTTTTTGGGGAACAATTCCCTAAGCTTGGAAGCAAGAGAAAAGCAATCTCAAAGGAAAAGACTGACAGGTTTCAGCATGTACAAACTGAAAATTTGCCCAACATGAAAAGGTCTAATGGTGATTTAAAAAAAAAAAAAAAAAAAAAAAGCACGTAGCAGACTGGGGAAAACCTTTGTGGCAAATGACACAGAGCAAATATCTTTTGTTAGAAAAAAACGTTTTGTTACTAAGAATAGTTGGTTAGTCCTCAGCAAGACAGAGAACCTGAGGGGGAAGAAAAGTTGGCTGGAAAAACCAGCTCCTAGGAAAGCCCCAGGAAATAGAACGTGTGTGAGACTGGCATGGCGCAGGGACTGGTCAATTGTAGCCCCAGTTTTGCCTCCAGATGTCCATGCCTTACACCTACTAATACGCCTGATGATAATTCAGCCCTCACGGCTGGGCACAGTGGCTCACACCTGTCATCCCAGCATTGGGAAGCTGAAGCAGGCGGATCACCTGAGATGAGAAATTTGAGACCAGCCTGGCTGGCCAACATAGTGAAACCCCGTCTCTACTAAAAATACAAAAAAAAAAAAAAAAAAAAAAAAGCCAGGCATGGTGGCATGCACCTATAATCCCAGCTACTTGGGAGGCTGAGGCAGGAGAATTGCTTGAACCCAGGAGGCAGAGGTTGCAGTGAGCTGAGATCTTGCCACTGCACTCTAGCCTGAGTGAGAAAGCGAGACTCTGTCTCAAAAAAAAAAAAAACAAGGCCAGGCGTGGTGACTCACGCCTGTAAACCTAGCATGTTGGGAGGCTGAGGCGGATGGTTCATGAGGTCAGGAGATCGAGCCATCCTAGCTAACATGGTGAAACCCTGTCTCTAATAAAAATACAAAAAATTTAGCTGGGTGTGGTGGCGGGTGCCTGTAGTTCTAGCTGGGTGTGGTGGCGGGTGCCTGTAGTTCCAGCTGTTGGGGGGGCTGAGTCAGGAGAATCGCTTTAACCTGGGAGGTTGAGGTTGTAGTGAGCGAAGATCGTGCCACTGCACTCCAGCCTGGGCCACAGAGCAAGACTCCATCTCAGGAAAAAAAAAAAAAAGTGATCATGTGTGTGATTTTTTTGTATGTTGCATTAGTTACAGAGTGGAAGTGACAATCACATCACTCTTCTCATTTGCTGTCAGTGTGTGGTGCGTTTCCTTCCTTCTCCCGTGTTACCACTGAGCCGCCATGGGGGTCCTGAGCCGAAGTCACTCTGTTGCCCCAAGCATCCCTTCCCCCATGGACCCCATGCACATGGCCCTCTGCCCTCAAGAGCAGCTCCTTGAGGTGGCTGGGCCATCTTCTGCTCCTGTACCCAGGGTACATCCGGGAAGGCTTCCTGGCTGTGCAGCATGCTGTGGACCGGGCCATCATGCAGTACCATGCTGATGCTGCCACACGCCAGCTGTTCCAGAGACTGACGGTGACCATCAAGAGGTTCCCGTACCCGCCGTTCATTGCAGACCCCTTCCTCGTGGCCATCCAGTACCAGCTGCCCCTGCTGCTGCTGCTCAGCTTCACCTACACTGCGCTCACCATTGCCCGTGCTGTCGTGCAGGAGAAAGAAAGGAGGCTGAAGGTGACTGCCCGCATTGACTTCCCAACACTCTAGAAACTGCGCTGTCCTGGGGAGGCCATGTCCAAGGGCTTGGTGTTTTGGTATTAATTTTTCTTTTTTTGTTTTTGTTTTTTTGAGACAGAGTCTCGCTCTGTGTCCCAGGCTGGAGTGCAATAGCGCGCAGTCTCTGCTCACTGCAAGCTCTGCCTCCAGGGTTCACGCCATTCTCCTGCCTCAGCCTCCTGAGTAGCTGGGACTACAGGCGCCCACCACCACGCCCAGATAATTTTTTGTATTTTCAGTAGAGACAGAGTTTCACCGTGTTAGCCAGGATAGTCTCAATCTCCTGACCTCGTGCTCCACCCACCTTGGCCTCCCAAAGTGCTGGGATTACAGACATGAGGCACCGCGCCTGGCCTAGTATTATTTTTTCTTAGAGACAGGGTCTCGCTCTGCCACCCAGGCTCGAGTGCAGGGGTGCAAACACAGCTCCGTGCAGCCTCAACCTTCCCTTGCTCAAGTGATCTTCCCACCTCCACCTGCCAAGTAGCTGGGACTACAGGTATGCACCACCACAGCCAGCTCATTTTTTTTGTTGCAGAGGTGGAAGTCTTTCTATATTGCCAAGGCTGGTCTCAAACTCTTGGCCTCAAGAAATTCTCCCATTTCAGCCTGCCATAGTGCTGGTATTACAGGCATGAGCCATTGCACCTGGCCAGGGGCTCATTTTGAGGCTGCCCGGTTGTTGATCTGCTTGGTGCCATAAATAACTTTCATAAAACTGTGCAGCATTGAGGGAGTCAGCAGTGGGCTATAAAATGATTCTGAAAAAAATTGTGTGCACATAGACTTGTATAGATACACAGATCAAACAAACAGGGCAAAATGTGAAACTGAACCCAAGCAGTGGGAATGTGAGAGACTATCGTGCTCCTCTTCTCGCTGTTCCGGAGGTCAGAAATGATGCATAAGAAAGGGCTAACCCTGGGCATTGGCACACACCTGTAATCCCAGTACTTTGGGTTGAGGCGGGTGGATCATTTGAGGTCAGGAGTTCAAGACCAGCCCGGACAACACGGTGAAACCCCGTCTCTACTAAAAATATAAAAATTAGCCAGGCGTGGTAGCGTGTACCTGTAATCCCAACTGCTCGGGAGGCTGAGGCATGATAATCGCTTGAACCCAGGAGGTGGAGGTTACAGTGAGCCAAGATCGTGCCACTGCACTCCAGCCTGGGCAGCAGAGCAAGACTCCAAGAAAGAAAGAAAGAAAGAGAGAGAGAAAGAGAGGAGAGAGAGAGAGAAAGAAAACAGAAAAAAGGAAGGAAGGAAGGAGAGAGAAAGCAAAGAAAAAGAAAAGAAAACAAAGAAAGAAAAAAGAAAAATGAAATGAAAGAAAGAAGGAGGGAGAGAAGGAAGGAAGGAAGGAGCTTAATTTTTAACTTTATTTTTAATTAACTTCAGTTGAAACGGCCACACCCGGCTGCTGGCTGCCATATTGGTCAGTGTGGCTGCCCCAGGACTCCCCAGCCACTTTTGGTCAGTGGAGGAACTGGGTTTCCTCATCACCACTCCTGACTCCTTAGTGGGGCAGGTGAGGAAGGAAGGTGTGGTCAGAGCCGTCCCATCACTGCGCCTCATCCTTCATTGCAGAGGTTCTGGGCCCCTCCTTTCAGAGTAGGGGAGGACAAGGGAATGAATGGCTATGGCATCCACAGCTATGGTCTGATCTGCTGTCACGTCTCATGGCCAAGGAGGCTGGTGTTGGTGTGGTTGGGAATGTTGCACAGCTTCGGGGGACAATCTCAAGTACCAAGAAAGACTGGGGAGCATGCGCTGGGAGTGTGGAATCGCTCCACAGACTAGAAGGCTGGCTGGGTGCAGTGGCTTATACCTGTAATCCCAGCAGTTTGGGAGACTGAGGCAGGCAGATCACTTGAGCCCAGGAGTTTGAGCAAGATGAGCCTGGCCGACATAGTAAGACCCTGTCTCTACCAACAAATTTTTAAAAGGAACTGGGCGTGGTGGCAGTCATCAGTAGTCCCAGCTACTCAGGAGGGTGAGATGGGAGGCTCGCTCGAGTCCAGCAGTTCAAGGCTGCAGTGAGCTATGACTGTGCCACTGCACTCCAGCCTGGGTGACACGGCGAGACCCTGTCTCCAAAAAAAAAAAAAGAGGAAAGGTAGGAGAGGGCAGTTTTATTTTCCACTCGAGGTTAAACGTTGTCTAATGCGGGGCTGCTGGGACAGTCGGACTCAGGCCTGCTGCCGTCCAGCCTGGCACATGCCATCCTGGCGGGCAGTGGCGGGCCCCCAGCAGCGTGGCAGCTTCTCTCCCCAGGAGTACATGCGCATGATGGGGCTCAGCAGCTGGCTGCACTGGAGCGCCTGGTTCCTCTTGTTCTTCCTCTTCCTCCTCATTGCTGCCTCCTTCATGACCCTGCTCTTCTGTGTCAAGGTGAGCGTGGCGTCAGTGGGGCTCTGGCGAAGACGGGGAGAGCCAGGGTACCCCAGGAGGGCCCTCTTGGGAAGAACTCTGTGGTCAGCGACTTCAGAGAGAGTCTGTCCCTCATCGGGGGGGAGGAGCGGTGGATGTCCCACTCCTCTTGGTGGAGCCAGGTCCCTGTGAGCAGGGATGGTCAGGAGTCCTCCTGGTCCACCTCCGCTGGCCTGCCCCACCTGACTCCTGCCTGCATCCTGCAGGTGAAGCCGGATGTAGCCGTGCTGTCCCGCAGCGACCCCTCCCTGGTGCTGGCCTTCCTGCTGTGCTTCGCCATCTCTACCATCTCCTTCAGCTTCATGGTCAGCACCTTCTTCAGCAAAGGTGAGTCCCAGTCATGGGGCAGAGTGGGGTTGCCAAGGGGCCAAAGGCCATCTGCATGGAAATAACCCAGAGGCTGTGATCGGAAGGGAGAGGGGCCTGGTGGACCTGCCCAGGGAGGAGTTGACCAGGGGAAAGTTGGACTGGGAGGAGGAGAGTCATCGTAATTTAGGGAGAAGGAGAATTCAGAGAAGGTAGGTGTGTGACTGGTCATGCCAAGTGCTGTCCAGCTGCCCAAAGGGACTGTGAGCCAAAAGTGAGGACTGTGAGCCCAGCTGTGTGCAGAGCCTTGCAGTGACAGTTATGCTGAAGGTAGTTTCTCGTGTCTGGATTGTGTGTGTTCACTTTGTTATCGTTCTCCTTTGCTGCTTTCTTCTCCTTTCCTGCCTTCTGTTGGGCTGATAAAGTCTTTTCTCGTGCCTTTTACCTCGGATGGTTCAGAGGTTATAAGTTGTGTTTCTCTTTCTTTAGTGATCGCCTTTAATATTTCACTTAATTACTTACCTCTAAAATTCCAAAAAGTGAAGTTACTCAGTATGCCCAGCCTCCTCCCAGATAAAACTCCAATCTCACCACCACTCTAAGTACTTATTAGAGGTTCCCTTTTTTTTTTTTTTTTTTTTTTATTTGAGACAGTGTTGCTCTGTTGCTCAGTCTGGAGTACAGTAGTATGATCTCAGCTCACTGCAATCTCTGCCTCTGGGGTTGAAGTGATTCCTGTGTCTCAGCCTTCTGAGTAGCTGGGATTACAGGCACACGCCGCCACTACTGGCAAATTTTTTTTTCTTTTTTTTAATGCGTTTTTAGTAGAGACGGAGTTTCACCATGTTGTCCAGGCTGATCTTGAACTCCTGACCTCAAGTGATCCACCCTCCTTGGCCTCCGAAAGTGCTGGGATTACAGGTTGAGCCACTGCGCTTGGCCCTTTTTTTTTTTTTTTTTTTTTTTTGAGATTACCTCTTATTCTGTTGCCCAGGCTGGAGTGCAGTGGCACAGACACAGCTCACTGCAGCCTTGAACTGCTGGGCTCAAGCTGTCTTCCGGCCTCAGCCTTCTGAGTAGCTCGAACCACCAGTATGTGCCACCACACCTAGCTTTTTTTTTTTTTAGAGATGAGTTCTCACCATGTTTGCCAGGCTGGTCTGGAACTCCTGATCTCAAGTGATCCTCCTACCTCAGCCTCTCAAAGCATTGGGATTACAGGTGTGAGCCAACATGCCTGACCTCCTAACTTTTATTGTTGTCTAGTTTGTTTTATCATTTAAGAAAACCTAAGTGACCAGGGATGGTAGCTCACACCTGTAATCCCAGCACTTTAGAAGGCCAAGGCAAGAGGATCACTTGAGCCCAGGAGTTTAAGACCAGCCAAGGCAACATGGCAAGACCCTCTAAAAAAAAAGTTTAAAAATTAGCCAGGTGACCGGGCGCAGTGGCTCACGCCTGTAATCCTAGCACTTTGGGAGGCCAAGGAGGGCGGATCATGAGGTCAGGAAATGGAGACCATCCTGGCTAACACAGTGAAACCCCATCTCTACTAAAAATACAAAAAATTAGCCAGGCATGGTGGCGGCACCTATAGTCCCAGCTACTCGGGAGGCTGAGGCAGGAGAATGGCGTGAGCCCGGGAGGTGGAGCTTGCAGTGAGCCAAGATCGCGCCACTGCACTCCAGCCTGGGCGACAGCGAGACTCCATCTCAAATAAATAAATAAATAAATAAAATAAAAATTAGCCAGGTGTGGTGGCACAGCCCTGTGGTCCTAGCTACTTGGGAGGCTGAGATGGGAGGATTGCCTAAGCCCAGGAAGCAGATGTTGCAGTGAGCTGAGTTTGTACCACTGCATTCCAGCTTGGGTAATGAGAGGGACCCTATCTCAAAAAAAAAAAAAAAAAAAAAAAATCATAGACAGTTGTTTCCTATGTGTCATTCCTGTGCTTTGCCAACATATTTGATGTGCATGTGATTTTCGTGTACCCAGCCTCT